>NC_054825.1:43853734-44488484 GCF_018345385.1 Vulpes lagopus | reverse complement strand
GCTTTAGCCTACTGCTCCTGAAGCAGAGGCACCTCCTTCTCTTCCTCCCCCGTCTCACCCCTCCACAGCCTCATGGGAACCAGGCTGCTCCCCGGCCTGGATGTTTCACCTCCCTGCACACCCAGCAGTGTTCCCAGCACACTCCCGTCTCCATCTAGCCGCTGCACCCAAGAAGCCAGATAGGACCCCCTGGTCCCTGAGAGTAGCCCTGGCTCCCTGTCCCCGTCCCTGTGCCTGAGCTAGCCCCTGAGCCCCTCCTCCCCTTCTCCAGGTAACCTCCCTGCCACCACAGGGCTTAGAGTAGATGCAGGGAAGGACAGGAGCCGGCCTCTCCCCAAAAAGTGTCCAGAGTTCCAGCCCTAAGGCGGGGATTAGAGTAATGAGCCAGCCCTGATGACCCTGGGAGGACCCACATGCCACCTGCCCTGCGAGCAGGGTGGGCCAGGCTGAGCACCTCAGCCTCCTCCAGCAGCTCCCCAGGCTTCAGTTTCCCTAGCTGCAACCAGGGGAGGGGGGATGACACTAGCATTTATGGGCACTTTGCACATTACCGCCCTTAATTCCCGCCGCAGCCCCACAAGCCGTTCCTGTCTTTGGTCCCATCTCATAGATAAGGTGACAGGCTCTTTTGCTGATGTGCACACAGCCTCTTGGTGAAACCAGGTGGTGCATCTGCATGACCTCCAATGCGGAGTTCTGACACCAGCAGAATTTTGTTTGACTTTCTGTATTCTTGCTTGTCCTACGCACCTCATTTAGTGACTTCTTCATTTGGTAACTAAACAGGTACTTGACCGTCTGCTATGTTCCAGGCACTGGTTATGACAGGGTGAGATGGGACTGAGGACCTGTGAGGCTTTGGAAGCAAAGAGTCCCTTCCCAGTGGGATGTTTGCAAAGACTTGCCATTCTCACGCCAGACTCCAGAACATTTATGTCACAAGCCCTTAGCACACTTCCTAAGTGTCTTCCTCTCTTCCTGGAGCTTTCTGAGGAGTCACTTAATCCCCAGGGCAACCCTAGGTACTGTTTATCATCCCCATTTTGCAGATGAGTAAACTGAGGCCCCCAGAGGTTAAATGACTTGTCCAAGGTCACCTTGCTGGTGAGTGGTAGAGCCAGAATCACAACCCGGCCTCCCTTCTTCCTTCCTGACGTTGTCTTGGCTGCTCCTTCAAAAGGAAATGGAGTCTTCAGGCTGAGGAAACTGTCTTAAAGGATCAGACCAGTTGTGGAGACCGAGGGACCTGGGTCCCCTTCCTGCTCCCCTGTTTGGCAGTCGAAGGTCACTAGTGTCGGAACAAGCCAGTGTCCCTGGCAGCCTCATCGCAGGCAGACTTCCTGTCTCCTCTGTTATCTGGTTGCAGAGCCACATCCTCTCTCCCCTGGTCTCAAGCTGCACCATCCCTGCAAAAAGAGACGGCTCCTGTCTTAAATAATAGTCATGGAAGTTGGTATTTCTCGAACACCAACCGTGCACCCGATGCTCTGCTAAGCACGGGATTTCTGTTTCCTCGTGTAGTGCCCCCAGCAGCCCCCGGAGGTAGCCGGTCCTGTGGCCCTGGTGGGGCTGGGAGCCAGGCCGCCCCTCTGTCCTGCTGGACCGCCCCAGCCTCTTGCTCCCGCCCCTCAGGGACGGGGTGGCTCCTTGCTTCTCTCAGGCCTAAACCCCCTGGAAAACCAGAATTTGGACTTTTGCCTTGAGTTCGCAGGCCCCACAGGCCTTTGGGGTAGTAGCACCAGGCTGTTGCCACCCTCCACCCAGGAGTTCTGGCCTCTTGTCCCCCCTCCTCCCTCTCTCCTAACCCTAGGGGTCCCCATCTCCGCGCCCTCTCCTCTCCGAAGGGGCGCGTGCACGGATGCACAAGCGCGCGCGCGCGCACACACACACACACACACACACACACACACACACTGCACCAGTAGCCCCAGCCTGAGTCCATCCCACTCCTGTCCGAGCCAAGAACACATGGAAAACTCCCCAGGGCCCTGCTGGAATGGCAGGAGAGGAGGGGGAGGAGGCGGGTGGTCCGCGCAGGCAGCCCACACCTGCTTCCAATTCCCGAGCCGGGCATTCCTGCGGAGCGGCAGTGGCTCAGCCAGGCCGGAAGGCGAGGCCAGGTCTGGTCCCCCCCTGCTCTGACCTAACAGCCTCCTTGCCACAGGCAGCTGGACCCAGAGGGCTTTTCTGTGTGGATTCGGGATTACCGGGCGGCGCCAGGCCTGGGTCCCTGCCCCCACCCCCCTTGCTTGATGGGCACTCGGGAACCGGGCCTTTCAGTGTCACCTAGCAATGGGCTGGTGCTGGTGTCAGAACGCCTGGGCAGGAAGGGACTCGGGTCCCAGGGGTCTTTGTCATCAAAGCCCCAGGAAACAACCCGCCCTTCCTCCTGCTTGCAGACCAACTGCAACCATGGGTTTTCCAACCCCAAAGCTAGTCCTTTTTCAAAAGAAAGGCCTTTTGGAATCGGCCTCAGCCTTTGCTTGATAATGAAGTCTGCTCACGCAGGCAGAGGCCACGAGACCCTGCGGGTGTTCGTGCCTGTGTGTGTCAGGGCACACAGGTGCCAGGCCCCAAGCTGCGCCCATAGAGGTCAGGGAGGCCCCAGACCCAGGCCTGTCCTCCCCTGAAGTCTCGGCCTGGCAACCAGAAACCAGGTTTACAGTTGCAAGGGCCTAAGCACCCACCACCAACTCACCGGCCTCTCTCCTACCTGCTTTGCACCCATAGTTGGCGGGGGCAGGCAAAGGGCAGTCCCTCCCACCCCCTGGGGCTCTCCTCTGGTTGAGGAGAAGAGATGGCATCTCCGAAGGAAAATCACCCACTCCAGAACTATTGAGGGCCTTACTGCTTGCCGGGCGCAATCTAGAGCGGAATATTAGGGGGAAGAGACAAAACCCTTGCCTTTGCGGACATTGTATTTTCCTGCCTAAACATAATAAATGGGGAAATGACAATGTGGTAAGGATGGTGGGAAAATAGAGGTAACTAGAAATCTGGTGTGGATGGGGAGGGGCAAGGAGAAGGCTGCAAAGGTGGTTAAGGTAGGCCTCACGAAGGGGACATTTGGGCAGAGAGAAGGAGGCCAGTGAGTGAGGCAGGCAACATTCAGGATGAGCATTCCAGGAAGGGGAAACCTCCAGTGCAAAGGCCCTGAGGCAGGGATTCCCTGGGGGTTTCAAGTGTATTCAGGTCTGGTTAGAACAGAGCAGAACTTGAGCTAGGGGTGTGATAGGAGGCAGGCCAGAGAGGCAGCAGGCCCTTAGAGGCCACTAGGAGGACTTTGGCTTTTCCTCTCCCTGCGTTGGGGAGCTACTGCAGGCTTCGAGCTGAGCAGTGACATTTGAACAGGGTCCCTGACTATGCCGGGATGGGCAGCGAGGAGGCAGGCAGGAGACAGAGAGGAGGCTGGTACAGAGACACAGGCAGGGGTGATGTCACCGCGCAAGGCGCTAACAACGGAGATGGTGGGAAGTCCGATTCAGGATCTCTTCTGGAGATGGAGCTGTGATGGGATTTCCCGATGGCTTGGACGTGGGGTGTAAGAGGAAGACAGGTCAGGCGTACCACGAAGGTTTGTGGCCTGTGCAGCTGGAAGGAGACAGGTGCTCTGAGCTGAGATGGGAAGGCAGTGGGCTGAGCAGGTTTTGTAAGAAAGATGAAAGTTTGAGTCACTGGGAAGGGCCTGAGGGGCTGGGAGGGACCCAGGGGACAGAAGCAGCCACAGAGGCTTCTGGAGGTATGGGCCGGGGGCACGGGGAGCAGAGGGCAAGGGGTTCGGGGGCTGTGTTCACAGCGAGGGGAAGAGCGCAAGGGAGTGAGGGGGCAAGGGGGCAGCAAGCGGGCTTGGCCAGAGCCGAGGGTGGCTGACCCCCCCACCAAAAGGTTCAGCCCAGCCTGCTTCCTGGGCAGCCTCTCAGCTGAACAAACACTCCCAGATCCCCTGCTCAGAGTCGGGGCCTAAAGACTGGACCCTGCAGGGCTGTGTGTGTGTGTGTGTGTGTGTGTGTGTGTGTGTGTAAGTAAGCAAGCAAGCAAGCGGAATTCCAAGACCAGGCCCCGTGGCATCAGACCAGGACAGAAGAGGTCTGGTGTGCTAGGGAGCGGCCTCCTGACCCTTGGGCTGTGAGGTCTAGAAGGCCGGGTGGAGGCCAGACCACAGGCCTTAGCTGGCACCCTCAGAAGTCTGGGCCTGGTTCTGTGGGCGGTTCCGGGCCTGGCCCCCTGGCCTCCTGGCTGCTCACAGCTCCTTTGCCTGGGCTGGGGGCGCCCCTTCATGGCAGGACCAGCAAATCCCGCAGCCGCCTCGTCACACAGGTGCGGGCCAGCCCTGACAATTCAGTGTCCTGATGATGAGACGAGGATTTCCCGGGGCTCAGCCGCCAGCTCCCACCCTGGAGGCCCCATCAGCTCCTGGTGATGCAGGGCGAGCCCGTGAGCTCTCCGCTTTCCCAGCCTTGCTGCTGAGCCAGGACGTCCCGCCCCACACATCTCTCCCAGGCCGCCACGGGTTTCTGCTGGGCACTGTATATCCTCCAGCCCCAGGCTCAAGAGATCAGGGCTATTTTGCATTCCACTTCTGGAGCTGGAGGCCTGGGGAGGATAGAGTTCAAAGGAGCCGAGGTTTATGGAACCCACAGGAAGGGGGAAGCCAGGAGGGGAACAGGTGAGGCATGGGCAGGTGACCAGGAGGTAACCACAGGCCCTCTGCCCCGGTGGCCTCCTGGAGCCGCTGAGAGGGAGGGACCAGTGTTTTCCTGGAGCAGGAAGGATTTAGGTCAGACAGCTGGAGGATTGCCGGGCTGCTGAAGTATCTTCTGTAGAGGTTCTAAGAGGTCCTGGGCTCTTGCCTGAGGCTAGGGAACAGACTGAGTAGCTCCTGAAAAGTATTTTCATCTCCAAATGTTGTTGGAGCCACAGAAGTGTTTGTAGGCAGGTGAGTGTTCTCTCTCTGGCATCCAGATGGGGAAACTGAGCCTAAGAACACTGGGGAGGTTGGATGAGATGGAGTATTTCCCGGAGAAGGCCCCAGCCGCGTCCTGCCTGGGAGGAGGAAGATAGGCCTCGGGCCACAGGTTGACATGTGGGCCAGCCTGGGGTGCAGAACGGGGCAGCTCCTGAGCCCTTATGAAGGGGCCCTGGGTTCCCCCCCCACCCCCACCCCGAGGAAGCTCCAGGGATGAAGCAGGAATGCAGAGTGCCTTGGTTCTATGTCTTCCAGGCCTGGAGGGTCTGATGGGGCCCCCCTCCAAGGCTGCCTGCAGAATGGCCCTGGGACCAGATTCACTTACACTGGGAGCAGCCTGCTTTCAGCCATCCCAGGGGCCTTTACTGCCCGCTGCCTTGGTGTCCCTCCAACCCTGGCCTAGACTTTACAGCCTGGATCCCTGTGTGCCCAACCCCCATGGTTAGCACTTTGTTTCTGGGGAAGAGTGCCCCCCAATAATGGTTACTTGGCTCTGACATTAAGGTTACAGTTCATTCGGTCTCTGCGTGTAGAGAAATGTGAGGTCTCTGGGAGACGTTCTCATTGGAACCCACTTTATAGTCTCCAGTGCCAGGTCCCAGGGCTGGATGATGCCATATATTCTGGATAAAAGATTCTAACCCCTCCTCAAAATTACAGCCCCACAATGGAGAGTTCTCCTGACCTTCTGAGTAAGCCTTACCCTCTCTCGGGGGTCTTCCTCTTAAAATGCATGCTTCCTGGGTTGGGGGATGAGCACATGATGCAGCTGTAGGTGCACTTCATGTAACATGGGCCTGGAGGGCCTGGTCCTAACCCCTAACCCCTAAGCCAGAAACGGCAAACCAATCCCCTATCCCTACATTTGCAAGCCCCTGTCCAAGCCTTCCCTTGAAGGCAGGGAGGGTGCCCTTCTACCAACACACAGGCTAACCCCTGATTCCCAGCCCCCTGGGGCTGAGAGCCCAAGCCTGGGGCCCGCTGTGGATGGAATACCTCCTAGGAGAGCAGGTGGAGGAGGAGGCATTGTTCCTTCCCTGAGAAGCCCACCACCTGAGGGTGGGGCCTGCGGTTCCCAGGGACCTCTGCAGGGGATCCCCTCCTCTAACGGGGTAAGGGGGGCCCAGCCTGAGCTTTCAGGGCTACTCTCTTTTCCAGCGACTTCCCCCAGTGTGACAGAGGTGGAGCATGGCCACGGGGAGCCAGTTAGGGGACTCCTGTGATGGTCAGAGAGAACAGAACAAAGAAAATAAAATCATGCCAGGAGTGATTCCATTTAGGTTCTAGAAAAGGCATAATTATCTACAGTGATTAAGAAGCAGATCAGTGATTACCTGGGGTGGTGGAGGGGGAAAGGGGGATTTACTGGGAAGGACAGGAGGGAACTTTCAGGGATGGTGGAAACAATACGTAGCTTGATGGTGGTGATAGTCACACCGCATATATTATTTGTCAAAACTTAAAGTGTATGCCTTAAGTCTGAATTTCCAAAAAGTTCATTTTTATAAAAAGAGTCTTAAAGGGAGTCCTAGGAGGGGTGGGGAGCCTCTCCTAGGGCTGCCCTGACTCCCTGTGTAACATGGGCAAATTCATCACCCTCTCTGAGCCCTGGTCCCTCCAGCACCTCGTGTACCCTCGCGCCTCCTACGGGACAGGATGCAGAGCGCACTCCGTGGTTGGAACAGAAAAGTATCAAGCCACTAATCATTAAAGAAACCTGGCAGACAGGACCATGCGACAGGGCAGTCCGTCAGCCCCAAAGCCTGGCGGGTTGCCCACTAAGGGGGGGTGGGGGGGACCTGGTCCTTGCACTCAGGGAGTGCAGAGTCCGGGTGGAGTCGACCCAGGTAAATAAGACGAGATCTAATTCTAAATCCGTACAGATCTAGTGGTGAGACCGAAGCCTGTGTGGCCTGGAATGTCGCTACCAGTCAGGGAGGACTTCCTGGAACAGGAGGTGAACCTGAGATTCCTCAGCAGTAAGAGGAAGGTGGTCATCTATGGCCAGGGCCTAGACCCCCGTTGTGAGGGGCAGCTCTGAAGGGTCTGTCGCTGGTTGTCCTCCAGAATCCCTACATGTAGATGCTGCAGATACCCAAACCCACCCACTCCGTTACAATAAAAAGGATTAATGAGGTCAAAGCAATTCCTTAAAAACAGTTCTTTTTATTTTTTTAAGTTTTTATTTATTCATGAGAGACACACACGGAGAGAGGCAGAGACACAGGCAGAGGGAGAAGCAGGCTCCATGCAGGGAGCCTGACGTGGGACTCGATCGTGGGTCTCCAGGATCATGCCCCCAGCTGAAGGCGGCACTAAACCACTGAGCCACCCGGGGTGCCCCAAAACTGTTTTAAGTACAAAGGTTTTGGTACATAATCTGGAGACCGTGAATTTGAGGTTCAGAGTTGTTGATAGGTAAAAAAAAAAACCTTAGTATGTCTGGCCTCATGTAGGACCAGGGTCAGGGCTCAGTCATGGGCCCGAAGTACCTCTCGCCTCTTTCGCAGCTGGTTCTCCTAACTTCCCTGGACGGCACAGCCGGCTCATAGAATGGCCTAGAGAGGAAGGGTTGGGCCAGAAAAGCTTTGAGGAGCCATCTGTGCATTGTTTATTGAAACTGGGCCTGGGGTGGGGGAGGCAGGCCGGCTGGTGCCAAATAACTGGGTCTCATGAGGCTTCAGGCCCAGCTAACCCACCCCCACACGTTGCTGCCGGAAAGGCGCTTTGATGATGGAGAAGGGGACCTCCCGGTCCTTTCTTCCTCCCCTCCCCCCACCAGAGACTTCTGGGGACCAGAGGGGCAGAACTAGCTTGGCAGCGAGGTGCGCCCTTGCTTTGAGGACCCAGGGATCCCTGGGGAAATGACTGCAGGCATTCCTGGAGCTTGAGTAATGGGATCTAGGCTGGCCAAGACGGCCCCCCTCAGCCAGGAGCCACCTCATCCTCACCCACCCTTGTGCTCCAAGCTTCCTCTTCATTCCGAGTAGGTGACATCACATTGGCGGCCTGGACCGGGCTCCCGCGTGGGGCCAAGGCCCTGGGGCCAGGGCGAGCTGAGCTGGGGTCTCGGAGCCCAAGGGATGCGTGTGTGTGAGGGTCAGCCTCACCTTGGGGACCTGAAAACTGAGCAGAGGGTTTGGGGAGCAAGAAGAGGGGCTGGAATCCTGCCTGTGTGACTCCCTGCCCGCACCTCACTTGGCCCCCAAGAACCAAGGGCTTGAAAGAAATTGAAAAGCAACCTGTGGCCTCATGTCCTTGCTTAACGGCCAGAATCCCTGAGGACGAGGGGACAGAGAGGCTCCAGGCTCGCTCACCTGGGAGTCCGTGGCCACGCGGGGGGAGAGCCCAGGGTTCTGGAGGCCCCTGCCCACCTACCAACCTGCGCGGCCAGCAGCCAGATTGGATGGTTCCAGTGCAGAGAGGGTCTGGACACCTGAGTTTGGTTTTTGCTGATTCCTAATACCTGTTCCCTGGGGCCAGCTGATGCACAGAGATGGGGGAGGGGCAGGATGGCCAGGGCACTGGTCCCTAGCGTGGCCTGGGGAGCAGGTGACCGCAGGGTCTGAACAGACTCCGGGCCTCTCAGCTTGGAGGCCAGAGAGGCAGCCAGGGGAGGGTGTGATCAGGTGTGGGGGCTGCTGGCAAGAAGAAAGGAATCCTGCCCTGTCAGCAGCCTGTGCTACGGATGTTTCCCTGCTGCCCTTCCCTTCCTGCCCGCCCCGCTTGTGCCAACCGACATTCACCTGGCTCTGCCCGTGAGGTCTCCAGGATCCACTTGGGGCCAGAGCCCAGGGCTCTCCCGGTGGTTCGGGAAGCATGCCTGCTGCAGAGGGCATCTGGGGGCTGGCGCCCAGAAGCCTGGGGAACGAGGACATGGAGGGAGTGCCCGGGCCAGGAAACCACTTGGTTCACGCAGCCCTGCCTCCAGGCCCCTGTTCATGCTGCTTGCCCCGCCAAGCATACCCTTCCCCCTTCGCCGGCTTTCCGGACTCCACCCTGCCTCCCAGACCTTGCTCATTTCCCAGCTCCTCCAGGGGGGGGCCTCCAAGGCCCCCGCAGCACGGAGCTCCAGGAGTGGGCCCCTGCTCCCCGAGCTCCCCGGCCCACACCTGAGCCCAGAGGGAATAGTTGCAATCACACCCCTTGCTCGGGTGAGGAGGCTTCTTGGGGGAGGCAACAGCCTGTGTAGAGGAAGGAGGGTGGCGAAGGGTGGTTGAGGTTGGGGAGATCTCTGGGCATTAGCCGCAGCCAGCCTGACGCCCCTCGATGCCAACTCTTTCCCCCTCCTCCATCTCTCCTCCATCTCCAGGTCTCCCTGACTTGGTCCCGGACCCCAACTACGTGCAAGCATCCACTTACGTGCAGAGAGCCCATCTCTACTCCCTGCGCTGTGCTGCAGAGGAGAAGTGTCTGGCCAGGTAAGGGGCAGAGGATGAAGTGTGGAATGTGGGGACAGTGTCTGGGAGTCCCCCAGAGCCCGTGCTCATGCCAGCCAGGCTGCCTCCAAGCCGAGTGACCCTGCCCTCTTCGTCTGGGAGTCTCGACTGCCCCCGGGGAGCCAGGAGGGGAAGGCAACAGGCAAGCGTTTCCGTACAGTTTACTATACAGGGAACCTCACTGTGGCGTTTCATCTTCACACCAGCGCTTTGCAGGCAGGCAATTGAGGAGCAGAGGAGCTAAGGCCTTCCCACCCTGAGCTGCCCCCAGGAGAAGGTGCTCCCACAAGGACCCAGGGAAGCTCAGTGGGGGAACGAGCCATAGGGACAGAGGGCAGGAGCATGGCACCATCGCCCCGCAGGACAGGTGTGGCTCTCCAGCAGGGCAGGGGGCACCAGGACTGAGAGGCCTTGGGTACGTGCGGCAGTCGGGACGGGAAGGAGACCAGTTGGCAAGACCCCGGGAAGGGAGCGAGGCCAGCTCTGCTTTATCCCTAGGCGACTCTGCCTCCTGCAGAGCTTGCTTCGGAATTGATTAACCTCGAATATTCTGTTCAGATACATATGCTTTTGGGACATCTCCCTGTGCTCAAAGAATTAGAGATTACATCGTCCTGCCTCATTTGTGGACATCCCTCCACGTTGGAGAGCAAATACTTGCTGGCTTTTTTTTTTTTTTTTTAATTCTTTACTTACTTTTACTTTTCAGTATCTGGGAAGCCCTCCGGAATCTCGACATTTCCCCACCCAAGCCCCTCAGAGTAGCTCCCCACAAGGCATTGTCTATCCGTAACAGGACAGGGCGCTTGCACCAGAATGTAGCTTTGCTCACTGCGTCCTTGGCTCGGAGCGCCTTGCCCTGATCGTGGGTAACCAAAGCCGCGGAAAGTGAGACCGCGGATAAGGGGATGCAGCGAAGTACTCAGTGGGCCTGTGCATTCAGTTCTCGCGTCTCAGTTGTCCCTGGGACAGAGCATCGTGGTCATGTCCCCGCTACAATCCCTCCAGCACGAAGTACTCAGTGGGCCTGTGCATTCAGTTCTCGCGTCTCAGTTGTCCCTGGGACAGAGCATCGTGGTCATGTCCCCGCTACAATCCCTCCAGCAGGGAGCACCTTATGGCCTCCATGGCAGGCCACCGAGGCTGAATTTTGAGGGGTGTGAGTCAAAGCCAGAATACGGCCCCGTCTTCATGGAGCATCCTGTGCGGATGGGCTGGAGAGGGGAGGCAGCCCGGCCCCGGTCCTGGGCCGCTGGGAAGTGACCCCTCAGGCGCCCTGATGACAGGAGCCTGCCGCAGGGAGCGGGCCGAGAGCTGGCTCCCGGGCCCGAGCTGTCGGGGGAGGTCAGAGGAGGAGAGGGCAGTGGCGGGGCCGGCCTGGGAGGCCCAGCAGGACTGCGGCCGGGGCGGCAGGGCCGGGCCCCCAAGATCACCGAGAGTCCGGAGCGCGTGGGCTGGGCCCAGCCCAGACGAGGGGAGGGCGCCCCGCCAAGTCTCCCCACGAGTCTGCGGCCAGCTGGGCCCAGACCTCAGGCCCTGACGGGTTCCCACGGTGTGCGGAGCCGAACAGAAGGGCAGGATTTGACTGAACAGGGGGAAGGAGGATGTTTTGCTCCAGCCCAGACCCAGACAGATTCCAGGCCTCCCCCAGATGAGGCCAAGGGCCTTACGTCCTGGCAGCCAACACTGCCTGTTGTGCAGACGTCCTCAGAGAGAGCTAATCCCTACAGCTGGCCGCCTGCTGCCTCTGGCTTCAGGACCCAGACCGTAGTGAGTGCCAGGGAAGTGCCCCTGAGGCCGGCCAGGACAGCTGTCGGCATCCTCTTCGGAAGGGGAGTTCAGGCGGCCCCCCAACGTGCACGCGCGTGTGTCTCCCCTCGCTGCTGCCCCTCACTCCTCTCTCCCTCCCTTCCTCTTCTCACAGAGCCCGTCTCAGTTGGGAAAGAGGGGTCAGCAAGGACACTGGGAGCAGGCGGTCTGCAGCAGGCCCGTGTGTCCTGAACAGGCAAGGGCATCTCGCTGGCCCTGCTGCCGTGCGGTCAGGGAAAGGTGACCTGGTCCTACCGACCCCGTTCAGGGGGCATGTGGTGTCGGGCTGGGCCACATGGATGAATTCAGCCACTATGACCTGCTGGATACAGCCACAGGCCACCCATTGTTAGAGTTCACAGGCAGTCAAGACTTGTCTCAGTGAGGCAATCAGGGCAGACTTCCTGGAGGAGGAAACGAGTTAGACCTAGGAGGCTGGGTGAGATCTGGATCAAATGAACCGCTTGGGCACAAGTATGGATTACCAGGGCTGAAGTCGGCTTGAGAAACAGTGTTCGAAGCCAGAACCCCCGGACGGAGGGGAGGGACACTGGAGAGCCCAAGCCTGTTTCTTGGGCCCACACCTGAGACGTGGCGTACTTTGGTCAACCGTCTGGGCTCCGTCCAGAGGAGGGGCCGCTTGTCCAGAATCTCCTGGATAGGGGCCACTTCTGAAAAGCCCTTCGGAGATTTTGCTATGTCCCCACGCCCCAAGGCCATCCCCAGCTGAGAATCACCTGCGGGTGTGACTGTCCTTGGGCCAGATGCCACTTCGGAAAGACCTCACTGGTAGCTGCTGGCACCTGGTGGAGGCCGCAAGGGAGGGGACAGCCAAGTCCGTGTGCTCAGGAGGGACGGGGAGGGGCCTGAGCTTTGGCCACCATACGGGGAGTCCGTTGTGAGGCTCTTCAGGCACAAGTGGGCCCATTCTGGGCATCCGTGTCACAGTCCCCGGCCTCACTCCTCTCCCCACCTGTCCCCGCAGCACAGCCTATGCCCCCGAGGCCACCGACTACGACGTGCGGGTGCTACTGCGCTTCCCCCAGCGCGTGAAGAACCAGGGCACCGCGGACTTCCTCCCGAACCGGCCGCGGCACACCTGGGAGTGGCACAGCTGCCACCAGTGAGTGGGGCTCCTCCAGTGGGCCCGGGGCCTCGGGGCCTGAGCTCCTCCTGCCGGGAGTGCTCTGGGAGGAGTAGGTGCTGCTGGGGCACCTGTAAGGTATTTTGTGCCACGGATCCAGCACTAGGGTGAGAGTCCCTTAGCAAAAGCTAGACTGCAGGATGCTCGGTCTTATGGGATGGAAATGCCTAGAGTACAGGGAATTGCCCAAGGGAGGCTAGTGCAGGTGGGAGCCCAGAAAAGAAATGTGGGGTCCTGGGGAGGTGCTCCCCCAGGGTGACTTGGCTAAGTGGGAGCACCAGAGAGGGCGCTCTGGGGGACTCAGGGGACCACGGAGCCCCGGGAGTCCAGGGGGTACGGGAGGCCGGGCCACAGCAGGCTCACCAGGGCCAGCTCAGGAACCCAGGGGTGACTCGACCCCCTTCTCTCCTCGTGTCCTTTGCCCTCAGACATTACCACAGCATGGATGAGTTCAGCCACTATGACCTGCTGGATGCAGCCACAGGCAAGAAGGTGGCCGAGGGCCACAAGGCCAGCTTCTGCCTGGAGGACAGCACGTGTGACTTCGGCAACCTCAAACGCTACGCGTGCACCTCTCACACGCAGGTGCAGCCGGGGAGAGGGCGGGGGCGGGCACTCGGGAGCACCAGGAGGGAGCCCTGCCCAGGGGAGCACTGAGGAGCCCCACGGCTCCTGGCCCCTCAGCCCAGTGGGAGCCAGGGTCTTCTCATCAGCCCCCAGGCCACCACGGGCCCTGGGGGACTGCCCACACATCCCTCCCACCCCCCAGCGCAGGCCCCTTCCTGCGTGGCTCCCAGGCATGGCTGCCCATGGAAAGAAAGGAACGTTCCATCGAAGTCTAAATGGCACAGTGTTCTGCTGCCTGTTTGTCCACCCAGATCCCCTTTTTCTGGCAGTCGGTCCGGCATCCGCAGAGTGGATCCATTCCTCCAGCCCACTCTCCCGGCATCCCCCTTGTCCAGGCCCACCCACCTGGCTGCTCTGCGCCCCTATTTTCTCTCTGGTGCATCCACCCAGCTGGCTTAAGGAGGGAGGCAGGAGGGGCACAGACTGCTGGCGTGGCCCTGGTGGCTGGGGAGTGCACAGCACCGCAGCCTGGACCCCTATCCCTCCTCCCAGGGCCTGAGCCCAGGCTGCTATGACACTTACAACGCGGACATTGACTGCCAGTGGATCGACATAACGGACGTGCAGCCCGGGAACTACATCCTCAAGGTGGGCTTCCTGGTCTGGGGTGCTCCCTCCTGCTGCTTCTGTTGCTCTGGCTCCGTGTCCCTGCCCCTGCGGTAAATGCTCCAGCCTCTAGGGCCCTCGCTTCCCCAGCTGCTGAGCACAGGCACCATCCTGGACCTCACGGGGAGCTCTTCTCTTCCCGTTGGAGGCTCTGGGCCTCAGGCAGGTAGAGCCTCTCTGGCCACAAAGACAAGCAGGAACCTTTGGCCCAGGTGTGGTGATGGAGGAGGTAGTGAGGCTGTCTTCCCTAGGTGACTTGGGAAGCTGTGCACCCACGCTCCCCCCGCCGTGCCACCTGCAGGTAGGGGAGGCTTCGTGCCATCTGGAAGAGGGCACTGGCGCTCTCTGAGAGAGGCCCCTACAAAGCCAAGGGCTCCTGTGACGGAGTCCCCTCTGGCCTGAACCGCTTCTCCAGTATGCTCACCCCAATGCCACTTCCCTTGGGGTGGGGTGGGGTGGGGCCAAGGAGAACAGCATGTTCAGGACACACAGCCCATTGTGGTACCTCCACGCAGGCTGCGCATGGCCTCACCGGGGGCTCTCAGATCGCTGCCTCCTCCTCCGCACAAAGCAAGGGCTGGGAACCGTGGTGCTGGGCGCCCTGGGCCCGCCGCTGCATGCCCGAGAGAAGCAAAGACCGAGCAGTGAGCGGTGAAGCCAGGCTGGAGCGGCCCTTTAACCCGCCTGAACACGGCCCGCCGGCAAAGCTGCATTCAGAACGCAGCAACCCGGACACCCCCGGTTTCAGCCCCGTCCCTGGAGCCTCCCAGCGAGCTCGGCGGCCAGGGGCCAGGGTTGCCGGGGGTATTCTTTTCCTTCCCTTGTGCATCCACTTGCCAGACCTGTACAAAGGCCCCTCTGGGTTCCAGGCACCAGGGATTCAGACCACATAAGTCCTGCATAATTCCTGCCCGTGGGGAGTGTGAAGGATTTAGAAGTGACACGTTCTTCGGTGTTCTGCAAGTGTGAGCCGGGTGTGGCCCACCCCAGTGAGGCACCCCCCTCACCAGTTAGTCCAGCATTGAAGGTTACACCTGGGCCATCATCTCAGTGAGAGTCCGGCGTCTCGGGCTCCAGGGCAGGGGAGGCCACCTGGCAGCCGGCAGGCAGCCCTGCCACGGCTCCTCTCGACGGATGGACGTGTGGCGTGAGGGTCCCAGCTTCAGACCCGGAAACCAGGCTTCGGGTCCCCGCGCATCCCTCGTTCACCACTGGGGCAGTGATTCAGCCTCTCTGACCCTGAGCACCCCACACAGGCCCCAGCTGGCCTGGGCTCGGGCTCTGGGGAAGCTTCCCATCTTCTGATATGATCTGGTGACGTGTTTTGTTGACTACAGGCTGTATCTCTGTCTCCGTAGCTCTTGGTCTCAAGCGGTCTTTCTCCGTTTCCTGGCCTCCTCCATGTCTGTCTGTCTGCACCCCCACCACCCTCCCTGCTGACCAGGTGAGGTGTGGCCCCCTGACCGGATCCCTTCCTCCTCAGGTCCACGTGAACCCGAAGTATATAGTCTTGGAGTCTGACTTCACCAACAATGTGGTGCGTTGCAACATCCACTACACAGGTCGCTATGTTTCTACCACAAACTGCAAAATTGTCCAGTGAGTGCTCACCCACCACCCTCCCTGCCCCAGCCCCTTTCCTACCTGGGGAGCAGGTGGGGGGGCCGCACCAACCACCCACCGCGCCTGCACCCTGGGTCACGCACAGCTGCAGTCAGGCACAGTCCACAGCCAAGCAGGTGGAGCCCCATCCGTGCCAGCCTCAAGCCGAGTGCTCCCAGGGGGGCTCTGGCCACGGGGTGTGGACCTGGGGCTAGATTGTGTGGCTCCCTAAGCGTTCTCAAGTGGGAACCAGCAGGAGGAAACATAGTTGGGTGGGGGGAGGTCTGCAGCCTGGTTCTCCCTCCGCCTTCTTCGCTCTGGAACATTGGGCAGGTCGCCTCACCTCTCTGAACTACTTTTCTCAACAAATTAGGCCCTTCCCACGTACGCTTGTGAGGTTAAAAGATCAAGGCCTGATGCCTGGTGTTGGAGAAGCCTTCCCGGTGGTGCTCAGGGAAAGGCAGCTGTGTCTCTGTCAAATCAATTGAATTAAACAGTCCCAGATTAGCCCTTATTCTGGTTGGAATGAGCTGTCACCAGTGCCTGGGCCCAGTTGTACAAGCAGATGAAGAACTCTGGGCCAGGCCTTTGGCACACGGCTCTAGGGCAGGGCCCTCAGGTGCCGTGTCCCAGGCTGCCTGTCTTCAGTCTGTCTCCTGATTTCCCACATGAAGTACTTGCGGGGGGACCCTTTGCGTTGCTCAAAGCAAGTCTTTTCCATTTAAAACAAAAACAAAACAAAACAAAACAGGAGTAGTCTTAGACTTCAGTCCATCAGCTGCGGGACAAATGACAGATTTCAGGGCTCGGAGAAACAAAAGCATATGCTTAGGAATGATTGACAGGTATGAAGTTTAGCCTGTGACCAGGCTCAGGGCTCAGTGTGTGTCCGGGGTTGAGGCTCAGTGTGTGACCAGGGTCAGGGCTCAGCGTGTGACCAGGGTCGGGGCTCAGTGTGTGCCGGGGGGGTGGGGGCTCCGTGTGTGACAGGGTCAGGACTCAGTATGTGACCAGGCTTGAGACTCCGTGTGTGTTGGGAGGGGATGGGGGGAGATCCGTGTGTGACCAAGGTTAGAGCTCAGTGTATGTCCAGGGTCAGGGTTCAGTGTGTGGCCAGGGTCAGGGCTCAGTGTGTGACTAGGTTCATGGCTCAGTGTGTGACCAGGATCAGGGCTCTGTGTGTGACCGGGGTCAGGGCTCAGTGTGTGTCCAGGGCCTGGGTTCAGTGTGTGACCAGGGTCAGAGCTCAGTGTGTGACCAAGGTCGGGGCTCAGTGCGTGTCCAGGCTCAGGGCTCAGTGTGTGTCCAGGGTCGGGGCTCAGTGTGTGACCAGGATTAAGACTCTGCATGTGATCAGAGTCAGGACCCACTTAGAGACCGCCCTTTCATCCTCAGCTGCCCCCACTAAGCTGACTGCTCACACACCACACACACACCCCACCACTACTACCACCCTCTGTATATTAAAAATGAGAACAGCAGCCTCTAATCTAGAGATTAGATTCCTCATAAATTGAATTTGATCAGAATTGTCCAGGTCACAGAATACGTCTAAAACAACTGACTCCTGCCCCATCCCTGACAACTTGGCTCTTTTTAGGTCTGAGTTTCTAACCTCCTCCCTCCTCAGGGCCTGTCTCATTCAGCCATTCCCAATTCAGGGGTCACCTAAATGGTAGAGGGTTTCTGGGAAGCAATTCTGTGGAAGGAGAAGGAGGAAGGAAAGGGGCACACGGCAAAAAGGGGGCCGGGGGTGAGCACAGAGGCAGGGAACCACGTCCCTCTCTTGCCCATCCCACCGCTGGGAAGGGTGGGTTGAAACAGTGTCCCGCTCCCCGGCCATGCACGAGCAAGGCCCCCGGACAGGCCGGGCGGAGAAGCAGCCCCATGCCCCCTCTGGTGCCCTGGGGCCTGCGGGCCAGGGAAGGCGGAGGTCCTTCTTTCCAGGCCCTTTACATAAGTGCTTGGAAAGGCTCAATCAAGACTTATTAGAGCGTCTCTGGTACCCTGACCGCAGGCGGGCGGCCGGGCCAGCACACAGGAAGCTGGATGCAGTGTTCCCAGAAAGGCCACGGGACTGACGCCTGTGGCTTTCGATCATATTTCTGAAGAGGAGGAAGGAGGCTTTTTTTAAAAGTACCGAGTTAGAAAAAACAAGAAAGTGTTTCCAGACAGTAGCAGCTCTGCTAATGGCCTGGAGGACAGGGGGCCAGGGGAAAGGGTGGTGCTGAGACGACCCCTGCGTGCGTGGCTGAGGCCGGGACACCCCTCTCCTGGAGGCTGGGGCTGGGGGCTCCTCCCCAGCCTGCCCTCCCTCCATCTGGGATCTGGGTCCGGGAAGGGCATCCCTCCGCCGGCGACACGGTGGCCAGCCTTGTCTGGGCTGCATGAGGGGCCTGCCCCAGAGCCCGCCACTGACCCACTCCCTTTCTTTCCTTAGATCCTGATCTTGCCGAAGAGGGACAGACGGCCAATCTCCCCCACTTCCCAAAGCTGGCCTGGCTTCCCAGGAAGCCTCCCACCAGGCCCGACCTGGCCCAAGGGGCGCAGCCCCCACCCCAGGCAGGGGCAGCTGGAAGCCACAGGCATCCCTCCCTGCCGGCCTCAGGGAGCAAGCGCAGACCGAAACCACAGGGATTCCGGATGCCAGGCCCAATTTTGTACTTAACTCTTCTCTACAACGTTGTTTTGTCGGTTGTTGGTTTTTATTTTTTATATTTTGGCCATATCACGGAGCAAGATCGCCCAGGCCTGGGCTGAATAAAACAAGGTTTTTCTACCCTGTGGTTCTGCACTGTGGCCTGCCGCCGGGGCTGGCCAGGGCTGGGTTGGGTCAGGGGCTGTCCTTGGGCCGCCTCCTTCCCCTGGCAGAATGGCGGGGGGACAGCCACCACCACTACTCGACCAGGGGGCCCCCAGCCCCGCGGGGAAGCCCCGGGGTTTATCCCAAGGCCAAGCCCACTGGGTGACAAGGGGCCCCGCGTCCCGTGGGTGGGGGGCGAGGCAGGGTGGGGGGGCAGCTCTAGCCCTTCACCCCTGCCCGGTCTCCCCCACCTGCCCTCCTCCTGCACCGACTCTGCCGGCCACCCCCGCTTCATTTGCAGCCTGAGAGCCTCCCGATGCCGGGCCTGCGCTGGGCCTGCAGTCAGGCTTGCTGTCCGGAGCTCACATGGTGCTCCCCATAGCTGGTGCTCCCCACAGCTGGCCACACAGGCCTGGGGGGGTGGCAGAGCCTTTGCTGCGGCGTCTCCCGGGAAGGGAAGCGCAGGCATCTGCCTGAGTGAGGCTGAAGGGCACGGAGAGGGGCCCCGTGGCTGCCTGCCCCCCCACAGCATCCCCGAGCCCTGGACACGGTCGGGGCACCTCTCCTCTTCCCTTTCTGTGAGCACCCACCTGGCCCTGCCAGCTTTCTTCCTTCCCAGGGGATTGACATGAGTGAGGAAGGGGAGGCCTGGGTCTAAGCACCAGGGCTCTAGGGGCCAGGCTCTGTGACTTTGGGTAATTTGTGCTCTGGGCCTCGGTTTCCCCAGGGGAAACATGGGAATGCCCTGGTGCGTGGCCCACAGGCCGACCTGGAGTGCCCTCCAAGGAGCCCTGGGTGAGTGCAGGCTGGCCCCCCCCCCACACCGCTTTGGTTCTCCCGCTATTCGTGCCTCGGTGCCTGGCAGCAGAGGTGGAGAGGGAGGGCTTCTTGGAGCCAAGCAGCTCCTCCAGAAGAATCCCAGCCCGCCTGGCTCCTCCAGCCCAGTCTGCAGGACGGAGCGGGGCTGCAGCCCCACCTCCCCACGGAGTCGTGCTGGGCACCAACTCCTCCCTGGCACATGGTGCCAGGTGCTGGGACCTCGCCGCCCTCCACGAGGTGCTGGAGGACCGAGGAGGAGTGTGGGCAGATGCCTGTCATCCAGGGGCCCCCTTTCTGCTGTGGCCTCGCCCTTGTACCCTGCGGAGATGCTGTCCTGATTCCGGCCCTACCCCCTCCTCTCCAGGTGCCCCCCTCCCAGGTGAAGGGGGGTCTCAGACAAGAAGGACCCTATGAGGTTGAGTCACGAGTCCCCAGTTCCCAGGTCAGGCAGCTGAAGCCCAGCATGGGAACTTGTCTGAGGCCACAGGTGAGTTCAAGAAGGATCCGGTGCTGGAAGCCATGCTCTAGGCTCTTGTCCAGGACCCGGGGCCGGGTGTTGCTGGTGTATCTCTGGGGACAAGCCGTGCCTTCAGCTCAAGGCTCCTGGGGGCACAGGGCTCAGGGGCCGGGGGCTGCTTGCTCTCCCAGGGCCAGAGGGTGGGATCACCTTCCCTGCCGGAACCGAGAAAGGGTGATTCATCCTCAGTCCCTGTCCCTGGCAATGCTTGTGGGCCCCACCTGAGCCCGGTACTCGGCCCTGTACAGGCAGTACCTTCGAGGGGCAGAAGGGAGGCTTGGCGGCCAAGCCATCTCCACCCCTGCCTCAGCACCTGCCTCCAGGGTTCCCCGAGCCAGAGGGGCCGCAGCATCACATCCAGGCACTCCTGAGCCACTTGGGTTGCAAAGAGCCTCCCGGACACCTGCCCAATACCCCCTGCCCCGGGCTTGCTCAGCCCTAAGGTGGAGACGCTCCCTGCCTCCCAGACTATGCCATTAGAATCATCTCGAGGCTCCATGGGCCTCCTGTCCGCCTCCTCGTAGGTCTAGGCCACAGAATCTGTTAAATACTGACGATCTGGGGTTGGCATGGCTGGAAGCAGGAGGGGCAGAGAGCAGATGCCATGCAAGTGGCAGGGGACCTGGCTGTGGTCCTAACTCTCCCGGCCACCAGGCCTCAGTCTCCCCATCTGTGCCCTGAGGAGCGGGGGCGCCTTGGACTCTGTGCTGCTCCTCATCTGCCAGAGAATTGGACAGAAGAAAAGAGGGTGGAGGGTGGAGAAGGACACAGAGAGGAGAGAAGAGGTGACATGCAAAACCTTGGCTGCACGGTGACAGGCCAGGGCCTCAGAGCAGGACAGCCAGGGGGAGACAATGTAGCCTCTGGAGGACCTGAGGCGTCACTGGGCTTGGGGGAAGCCACAGAGGCCTGCAGTGGGGGCATTGGAGGGACGCCTGGCAGAAGTGGGCAAGTCGCATGGCCTCTCTTTGCCTCAGCTCCTCCATCTGCAAAATGGGAATAGTAACAACACTGCCTTCCTAGGGACATTGTGAGGATTGTATAGCATTTAGGGCAGAGCCTGGCACAAGGCTGTGGTGCAAGGCTGTGGTGGCTCAGTGGCTGAGCGTCTGCCCTCGGCTCAGGGCGTGACCCCGGGGTCCTGGGATCGAGTTCTGCATCGGACCCCCTGCAGGGAACCGGCTTCTCCCTCTGCCTGTGTCTCTGCTTCTCTCTGTGTGTCTCTCATGAATAAATACATTTTAAAATAAAAGACCCAGAACAACAGAGACGGACCCTGTAGTCCTTAGTCCACGCCAGGCACTGCAAGCTGGCCCAGTGGCTGAACTCCGCAGCACAGACAGGGACACCATGCAGCTGTGTCCCTGGAGATTCACCACGTCGTCAGGGCACTGGCCCGAGCAAACGCTGTCCTTGCTACTTAGCAGAGGCGTAGGCCCATCTCTCCAGTCTGGGAGAAGCTCTCCCAGCCTCTTTTCTCTGCCTGCTTCACTGTGCCCTCCCTCATTCTTCCCCAGCCCCGTCCCTCTTCCCCTCTCAGGCAACCTTCCATCACCCCCACCCCGTGCCTCGGTTCATGAAGCCTCTTCAGATCTGGCCTTTGGGGAAAGCACAGTTACCTTCTGGGGGGAATGGGAGAAGCAAAAGACCCTGCAGGAGAACACCAAGAATGACGCTCACCGTAGCTAACTTGTGGACCACAGCCTTGTGCCAGGCTCTGCCCTAAATGCTATACAATCCTCACAATGTCCCTAGGAAGGCAGTGTTGTTACTATTCCCATTTTGCAGATGGAGGAGCTGAGGCAAAGAGAGGCCATGCGACTTGCCCACTTCCGCCAGCTAGTGAATAGAAGAGCTGGGATTCAAAGGCAAGCACATTTCTGGAGACGGGCGTGGTTCCCACAAGGTCGTCGCAGGCCTCTGGGACCAGACGGAAAACCATACGCCTGTGCTTTGAAGCACGGCCAGACCACTGCTCAAACCTTCATCTCCTTCCCCTGCAGCTCCCTGGAATCAGGACTCCTGGAAAGAGCGGTTCAAAAAGTGGCTGCGAGGGGAGAGGCAAAATTCTTCTTAGAAGCAGTATAATTCATACTTAGATCGTTCTTTATTGGCAGGGGAAAGCAGGAACTAATTAAAATGGACAAGCCGGGCAGCCAGGGTGGCTCAGCCGTGTAGCATCAGCCCAGCCTGATCCTAGAGACCTGAGATCGAGTCCCGCGTTGGGCTCCCTGCATGGAGCCTGCTTCTCCCTCTGCCTGTGTCTCTGCCTCTGTGTGTGTGTGTGTGTCTCTCATGAATACATAAATAAAATCTTTAAAAAAATAAAAATAAATAAAATGGACAATCCATCAACTAATCTGGTCAAGAACAAAATAATAACACAAAACATGAGATTCAGAAGGGAATATTAACACAGCCATGGAGATTATTTCTGAAATTTAAGAGAGTAGGACGTATAACCCCATGCTTACAAATTAGAGTGTTTCAGCATTAAAGCATAACATTCTAGGAATATATTTGTAAATTGCCAAAATTGACTCAACGAGCAAAAGACCAATAACCACAGGAGAAATCCTAAAAGTTATCATCTCTGAAAAAGACCCCCCACGTTAGAAGGAGTTCTTTCAAACCAAGGGAAGCCGGTCAGCTCTATGCTAAACTCTTCCCAGCGGGCAGGCGGGAAACTGTGGCTTGATGTTATGCCTCCGGATTGATCTTATGAAGCTAACACAGTCCCCACACCCAAATCTGACAAAGGTCACCGGATCGCCCCAGCCGCCCTCATGATGATAATCACAGAGCGATTTTATTCTGGGCCGTGGACATGAAAGTCCTGGATAAAAGGGCAGCTCACAGGACCCCGGACTGTCGTGTCCTCGGATGCAGCCAGCGTTGCCCATCATTATCCAACACCCAGTGAGGCCTTCTTTCCCGCAGCCCCGGTCTGTGCTGGGGCTGAACTCGACCCTGAGACCCGGGTCCAAGCGCAGGGGACAGGACATCCCCTTCCAGGCTTAAGTGCCCCTCCCAGGGCGCGCGGACAGTAGGCAAAGCTTGCAACGATACCAAAAGGCCATAACTGAGTCACTGCTATTTCCCAGAAACTTGTAGTGAGCCGGGGTGCCCCGAGAGGCCGACAATTTGTCATTTCTTTTTCTCCTTGAGAACTTCTGAAGTCTTTGTTTGTTTACTTTTAAATAGGTTACGTCCTCCGGCTTCTCCCTGCTGCGCTTGGGAACGTCTGACTAAATAAACAGGTCCTGATGGAGTTCCCTCTCTGCAGTGTCCCTACACATACCCACCCAAAGTCGGGTGACACGGGCCACCAAACCCACCTTGGCCCCAGGGACTTGAGCCAGCTGGCGGTGCACCCGAGCCAGGCAACAGATGGGGGCTGTGGCCTCTGTCTGGGGTCCCAGCAGTCTCACAGCTTCTCAGCCAGAAAACAGACTGTCACTGTCCCCGGATGCCACCAGAGGGTGCAGGACTCCGTTTCCAGGATACATGACATCGGAGGCCACCTCCTTTCTGATTCACAGCAATTGCCTCTTTCACTTCTAAACTCAATCGGATATATTGACAAATAATTTGCGTACGGTGATGGTCACCCAGTTCAGGTGTATGAAAGGTTTTGATGAGTATGTGCAGTTGTAAAAAAAAAAAAATACAACACGTCAAGATGTAAAATATTTTCATCACCCTTAAAAGCCCTTTCATGGGGACACCTGAGTGGCTCAGCAATTGAGCATCTGCCTTCGGCCCAGGGTGTGACCCTGGAGACCAGGGATCGAGTCCCACGTCGGGCTCCCGGTGCATGGAGCCTGCTTCTCCCTCTGCCTGGTCTCTGCCCTATGGAAGACCTAATGGAAGGCTTTCGAAATTCATCCGTGCTCTCGCATGTATCGATAGCTTGTTCCTCTCTATTGCTGAGTAGTGTTCCATCATAGGGACCACGGGTTTGGTTTTTTGGTGTTTTTGGTTTTTTTGTTTGTTTGTTTGTTTTGTTTTGTTTTGTTTTGTTTTCACTTACCAGAAGATGAATATATGGGTCATTTCCAGTTTGGCACCATTATGAAGAAAACTGCTGTAATCATTCACAAAGAGATCTCTAAGTGGACATACATCTTCATTTTTCTTGGGTAAACATCTAGGAATGAGACTACTGAGTCATAGGATAAGTGCATGTTTAACTGTACAAGAACCTGCCAAATTGTTGTCCAAAGAGGCTATTGCTTCACAAACTGGCTATTGCCAGAACTTCTTTTTTTTGTTTTTTTTTTTTAAGCCATTCTCATAGGTATGCAGTGGTATTTCATTATGCTTTTATTTTGCCCTGCCCTGATGACTCATAATGGGAAGAATCTGTTCATGTACATATTTTCCATCATATCTCATCTTTCATGAAGTCTCTCTTCAAATCCTTTGCCCATTTTTAAATGGCCTTATTATTGATTCAAAAGTTTTCTTTATTCTGGACACAGGTTCTTTATCAGTTATGGGTGTTGCAAATATTTTCTCCCAATCGGGAGTTTGTATTTTCATTTTCTTCCTAGTACCTTCAGAAAAGCAGTTTTTAATTTTGGTGAAAGCCAATGTAACCATGTTTTTCTTTTATGGATTGTACTTTTTGTGCTAGCTAAGAAGTCTCTACATAAACAAGGTCATCAAGATATTCTCCTTTACTCCCTAATACAGATACGCAATGCTGCCATTTCCCTTTAAGCACTACTTTAAATTTTATCCCACAGGAACACCTGGGTGGCTCAGTGGTTGAGCATCTGCCTTCGGCTCAGGTCATGATCCCGGGGTCCTGGGATCAAGTCCCGCATGGGGCTCCCTGCAGGGAGCCTGCTTCTCCCTCTGCCTGTGTCTCTGCTTCTGTGTGTGTGTCTTTCATGAATGAATAAATAAAATCTTTTTTTTTTAAAGTTGAGATTTGTTTTATGGCTCAGAATATGATCAATGTTGGGCCAGTTCCATGGCTTCGAAGAGAATGTGTATTCCACTGTTGTTGGGTGGAGTGTCCTATAAATGTCAACGGGTTTTTTAGTCAGTTAACAGTGTTATTTAAAGGATGCCGGGGTGGCTCAGCAGTTGAGCAGCTGCCTTTGGCTCAGGGTGTGATCCTGGAGTACAGGGATCGAGTCCCGCGTCGGGCTCCCTGCATGGAGCCTGCTTCTCCCTCTGCCTGTGTCTCTGTCTCTCTCTCTTTCTGTGTGTCTCTCATGAATAAATAAATAAAATCTTTTAAAAAGTAAAAAAATAAATATAAAAAAATTGTTGTTTGAGTTATACATCCAGACTGACCTTCTGACTACCCGTTCGTTCTGTGAGGTATTTATTGAGAGATGAGTGGGTGAGTCTACTTCTCCTTCCAGTTCTATCACTTATAATTATCCCGGGGGGGGGGGCGTCTGTTCTCCACTCTGAGGTTAATTTTCCTCTTTATCATTCTGTGTTGTGTCCCTCTATTCCTGGAATAGTCTCTGTCCCATAGGCTCCCTCACCTTGTGTTAGTGTAGGCACTCGCTCTATCTTTGGGTTGGTGTTTGCATGGCTTGTCTACTTTTCATTCTTTCACTTTAACGTACCTCGGTCTTTATATTTAAAGAGGGTTTCTTGTAGGCAGCCTACGGTCCTCC
Organism: Vulpes lagopus; assembly: GCF_018345385.1. Classification (NCBI taxonomy): domain Eukaryota; kingdom Metazoa; phylum Chordata; class Mammalia; order Carnivora; family Canidae; genus Vulpes; species Vulpes lagopus. The sequence continues at coordinate 44,463,507 of NC_054825.1, read as the reverse complement.
GGGGAGGGGCCGGGTCCTGCTGTCGGTGTCGCATCCTCAGCCGCGCTGAGGTCCCTGCCTGTCCCCCCACCCCGCGGTCCCTCCGCGTGCTCTTGCTCCCCCACTGGTAGGCTGCTGTTGCTGCTTCTCCTTCCCGGGCCCAGCATCAGGGAGCCGTGCACTTGCCACTCAGAGGGGGCGCCCTGGCAGTGTTCCTGACCTTCACCTTGTGCCTCCTGGTGGGTCTTAGACAAAACCCTACCTGGGTGGTAGGTGTGCACCTCCCACAAGGGCAAGAGGTGGCGTTTGACCTTTATCCTTCCCCAGCAACAAGATCTTAGTTTCTGCCTCTCCTCCCGCAGCCCAGGGGCCAGAGGGGGCTCCCCCTACCCTACCGGGCCTTGCCCCATGTGGTGGAAAGAACCTCCTCAAGAAACAGGTGAGGTCCAGGGACTGCCCACCAGCAGCAGCCCTTCACCCTCTGCACATGTGCCTTGGAGAGGGGGCCTCCTCCCTCCCCTGCTCCTCCACTCCGAGACTCCCTCCTGCCCCCTCGGGAGCCCCCAAGGCAAACTGTCTGTCCTGTCTTCCCTAAGAGGCACTTGTCACTCTCTGGAATTCAGTTCTCGTGGTTGCTCCCGACGACCTCAGCTCTCTGGTAAGTTTAAAGACTTACAGTTTGTAGATTATCTGGCTTTTTCTCACTAGAATGAGGGTGACACTGTCCTGTGCCTCTCCACATCCCAAGAGAGGGTGGAAGTCCTCTCTCACTTTTGATACATGCAGGTAGCAAAGCAGTTTCCTGCACTACCTGCCTCTGAGGGACTCCCTGGTGCTTGTGGTCTACGGTGACTCGCGGGTTTTCTCATTTCCTCGGTTTGTGTTGTCATTTGCTGTCACTTGCGGAGCTACCATCTAGCTGACACGAGCCCTCACCTGTCCCAGCACTGCTCTATGTGCATTAGGTCCTTTCAAGGCTCCCCTGACTCCTGTCTTTCACGCCCACATCTAATCCGCTGGGGGATCCTGTGGCTCGAGCTTCAAAATATAACCAGTTCCTTTCAAAACTAAAAATGGACTTACTGGGATGCCCAGGGCGCGGGGGGGCGGGGGGGTGCTCAGCGGTTGAGCGCCTGCCTTTGGCCCAGGGCGTGATCCTGGGGTCCCGGGGTCGAGCCCCACGTCGGGCCCCCCCGCACGCACAAAGCCTGCTTCTCCCTCTGCCTGTGTCTCTGCCTCTCTCTCTCTCTCTCTCTCTCTCTCTCTCATGAATAAATAAATAAAATATTTTTTTAAAAATGGACTTACCAAGGGCCCAGCAATTGCATTTATCCTGGATGAATGAAACTCATTTTCAAATGTTCCTAAGCGGCTTTCTTTGTAAATAGCCCCAACCTGGAGACCTCCCGCTGTCCTTCAACAGGTGACCAGTTAAACATAACCATGAGGCACCCCGACTGTGGAGCGCCACTGGGCAACCAAAGGTAAGGAGCTAGTGATACAAGCACCAGCTGGGATGAACCTCCAGGGAGTTACAGGGCATGGAAAAGCCAGTCTCAGAAGAATACCTGCTGTGCGATGCCACGTGTGCGACACTTGTGGGTAATGTGATCCCAGAGTTACAGACCGGTGCGGCTGCCAGAGGTTAGGAACAGGAGGGGAGGGATGTGGCTAGAAAGGAGTGACACAAGAGACCTCATGGCAACGGTACAGTTGAGGGTCTTGATTGTTGTGGTGGTGACTTTGGGTTCACATGTGACAAAAGTTGAGTAGAGCTACACACACACACACACACACACACACACACACACACAGAGTGCACAGGCAACCAGTGAAATTTGAATAAACTACATGATGTCAATGCCAATTCCTTGGTGTTGCTACCTTGCTGGGGTTATGTGAGATGGGGAGGGGACCTCTTGGTGTGCTCCTTTGCATACCTGTGAATATGCAATTTTTTTCCATATAAGAACAACTTTACTTTTTTAAAAAGATTTATTTATTTATTTATTTATTCATGAGAGACACAGAGAGAGAGAGGCAGAGACACAGGCAGAGGGAGAAGCAGGCTCCATGCAGGGAGCCCGATGTGGGACTCGATCCGAGGTCTCCAGGATCGCACCCTGGACTGAAGGCAGGCACTAAACTGCTGAGCCACCCAGGGATCCCCAAGAACAACTTTAAATACATATACCCAGAGCCCACTCCCTTCTAGTCACCTGCCCAATTACCAGGTAGGTACAAACCACTACCATCTCTTGCCTGGATTGCTGCAACTGCCTCTTCCTGGATCTTCCTGCTTTTACATATAGTCTGTCCTCAAAAAGAGCAGCTTCTACAACGGAAGGCAATTTCTGTCATTTATAGAAATAAATGGAGACCAACCAGATGAGAAAAGCAAAGGCTGTTTATCGGAAGTTTGCTCTGGAAGGGAGTCAAAACACACCGTCACTTGTGTTTTGGCAGAGACTCAAAGGCAGCAGACGCATGGGGAGGCTTTATGGTGGAAAATGGGGAGGCTTTGGGTGTGCCCCCATTGGAGGCTGCTGGCACAGGGAGGCTGTAGGTGGCTGACCAGAAGCAAGACATCCTGTGTGATGGGTTAGGAGTGCACATTTGGCTTTTTTCTGGTTGATTCTAAGTTGGGAGGAGGGACACAAAGGAACCTGGCTTCCTGGATTGACATGAGACAGCGGTCTGGCCTCTCACAAACCTGACGCACAGCAGGCTGGCTTCCTGGGCTGGTTATTGTAGAAAAGGCAATGGTTTGAAGGTTGAGGTCGAAGTTCATTTTATATGTAGCTTGGCCATTGTCAGCTCGTATATTCAGTCTCTCATATTCCCTCTGCTAGAATTCTCCAGCGGGTCCTCATCCCATAGAGTCCTCACAATGGCCTCCAACACCCTATGTGACCTGGCTCCATTCTGTCCCTCTAGCCTCCTCCTACTCTCTTGCACTCTCCACTCCAGCCACACTGGCTGCCTTGCTATTCTAGAGCATGCCAGGCCCTCTCCCAAGGCACTTCTATCCTTCTCACACACTGCCTGACTTTCTTATTTTTAAACTTTTTAAAAAAGATTTTGTCTATTTATTCATGAGAGACACCCAGAAAGAGTCAGAGACACAGGCAGAGGGAGAAGCAGGCTCCATGCAGGGAGCTCGATGTGGGACTTGATACCTGGACCCCGGGGTCATGCCCTGGGCTTCAACTGCTGATCCACCCAGGCATTCCCTACCCCCCTTTTTTTCTTTTTTTTTTTTTTTTTTTGAGATTTTATTTATTTATTCATGAGAGACACACAGAGAGACAGGAGAAAGACTTTATTTTTCATGCTTGTTGTTTATATATCTATATATTATTTACACTCCCAACTAGAGTATAAATTTCATGAGGATACAAGTTTGGGTTGGTTTTTTGACTTCTATTCCAGCACCTGGAACATTGCCTTGTCCAGCACAAAGTGAGTGCCCAATACAACTTTTTTTTTTTAATGAATGAGGAAATTAATATGTGAGTATGTGTGTGCAAATATAGTGAATAACATCTACTACTTTCTATCAGGTGCTTGGAGTTTGGTGTACACTGTGCTAAGTGCATTAATATATTATCCCATTTTTATCCTTCATAGCTCTCCTACTGGGGTGTTATCAGAACCACTTCCTGTCCAAGTAAGGTAGTTCCAGGGAAACAGAACCGAGTCCCGGAGCTTCTCAGAGACCTACATAAGAGTTTAAAGCCCAAGAGGAGCCCTAGTTCCAAAATGCAAAAACTATACAATAACCCAAATTATTAAATGTTTAATGAAATGTCTACAAGATGTCATCAGTTGTTAATGTATGTCATCAATTCTGTGTCAACTTCTTTAATTATTAAATGTAGTGTTCATAAGAATTTCATTACATTTGGAAATAATTTGTAAATTATATTTTTTTAAAAATTCCATGAGCACTTCAAGAATGCAAATGAGCACCCAAGAGTCCTGAGAACTCGTGGGATTATACTGTAAATGAATCACTTTTAGCCAAATAATTTCCAAGCAGACTTACAAAAATCACTTCATGTTCTTTCACAGTAATATGTTATATTTAATGTAGTAATTCTGTGGGCTTCATAATTGATCTGGGGAGGAACTTCCAAACGTAATAGTACTTCATCTTAGGAACATCTTAAAATTGGCCTTTGATACAATCAGCCTCATTTTACAGATTTTTAAAAAAAGATGTTATTTATTTATTCATGAGAGACACACACAGAGAGAGAGGCAGAGACACAGCAGAGGGAGAAGCAGGCTCCACGCAGGGAGCCCAACGTGGGACTCAATCTCAGGACCCCAGGATCATACCCTGGGCCAAAGGCAGACGCTCAACCCCTGAGCCACCCGGGCGTCCCCCATTTTACAGATTTAACTCCATGGTCTGCAGTTTCCTGGTCACAGTAGTCGACCTCCCCAATTTCTCCAGGCCAGGTCCTCCTGCCTTCCTATTTCCACCCGCCCCCCCAACACCAACAGGCCCACCGGGGCCTGGGGACACACGGGGTGTGTGCGCCTATGGGTGACGATGGTCAGGCGAGGTGTACATTTCCCAGGCTTTGGTCCCCCCTTTACCTGCTTGCCCCTCGGGTCTCCCCGTTCTTTGTTCCCGGAGAGCCCAGGCCGGTTTGGGAATGGGGACACCGCCACCAGGTGGAGCCACAAGCTCATGCCTGGGTTTCTATGGGCTCCCTTCGAGGAGATGGGCGTCGGGAGGCCCCGGGTGCCCCCCAGGCTTCTCCTTCCCCAGGCTGACCTGACTCTGGCCCCCCTGGGTGGTCCACATGGCTGTTCCCCCAGGGGGCCGCCGGCAGTTGCACTGCTGCTCCCTCTGTTCCAGCCTCCAGCTGCGGCCCTCCTCTTCCCATCTCTCTCCCCATCCCCTACCTCCACCTTCCCCAGCAAATCCAGTACTTCCCCGTCTCCTTCAACCGGTTAGTTTTAAAAACCACGCGCTGGTGCCTATTGTATGGCAGATGCTGTGGCCGGTTCTGGAAAGTCGGGGAAGGTAGGTGCCGTCCCAGCAGAGGACTGGGGTAGGGAGCCCCTTCTTCTCTGCCTCCTCCCTCTCTTCCCATCCAGAAAGAAGAGCCAGAGTGTTCTCCTCCCAGCTCCCATCCCTCCCTACACAACTCTCCCCGAGGCCCACCTCCTCATCGCTCTCATTTCAAGGTTTGGGGGGGGGCATCAGACGCTAAGCCCGGACGTTGAGTGAGTCACCCAAGGACTGAGATCTTCCCACCAACCACACCGACCTGTGTGTTGCACGGGGGCGTGGGTGGGCTGGACTACAGATTTTTTTTTCCTTCGCCCAGATATTTACCCCATCCTACTTCCTCATTCTTTATAGGTGCAAGGAGCCACTCTGTCCACAGCTAATCCCTCCATCAGGCTTGGGTCCTGTTCCCTTGCCTACCTCTAGAACCTTCCCCCTCCTTCTTTCTCTCTTCCTGCTGGATCTTGCCTCTCTCACTTCCACCCTCAAAGTGCCCACCTCCATGGCAGCCGATGCAATTAGGGAAGAGAAAGCGTCTTAAAGCCTTAGTGGGAGGAGATGAAGTTAACATTTGCGGATGCCCGTGTACTGCAGGTAAAGTGCTCTGAGGAGAAAGACAGGAAGTTAGTGAGGTGCAAAATACCCTGAGAGCACCTGCATCCCAATCAGATATTTTAATGGAAGGAAAGATGTTATTTTTAAAAAGATTTTATTTATTTATTCATGAGAGACACAGAGAGAGAGGCAGAGGCACAGGCAGAGGGAGCAGCAGGCTCCGTGCATGGAGCCCGACGTGGGGCTCGATCCCGTGACTCCAGGATCATGCCCTGGGCCAAAGACAGCCGCTCAACCACTAGGTGCCCTACTCCTAGGTGTTTACCCAAATAAAACGCATGGCCACACTCGTTCAAAGGAGCTTTATTTGATCCTGATCCTCAGTAATGGACACTAGAGTGAGTAACAGTGCAGCCATCCACACAGTGGGAGGAACAGGCAGCAAAAAGGCGCGACTACAGACAGACGCGAAGAACGGGACTCTCAGACACGCGAGGGCGGGGAGGAGCCGGACCCGGGAGGATACATACCACGCGGCTGCATCTGTCTGAAGTTCCAGAAAGTGAAATTTAACCCCTGCGATGGACAGAGCAGACCCGCGGGGGCCTGGGGCTGGGAAGGGGCCTGGGGGAGCTTTGTGAGTTGATGGAAATGTCCTCGGTCTTGTGTTGGCTGATGGGTGCACCGTGTTCACATTTGTCAGAACTCATCCAGCACTCCATTTAATGGGTGCATCTCCTGGCAGTTTATTTTTTTAAAAAGGAAAAAAAAAAAGTAAATGCTGGAGGAAGACAGCAAAAATCCTGTGCTTTTGCTGGGATTGAAAATCCAAGTTAGAGGGACGCCTGGGTGGCCCAGCGGTTTTGTGCCTGCCTTTGGCCCAGGGCATGATCCTGGAGTCCCAGGATCGAGTCCCACGTTGGGCTCCCTGCATGGGGCCTGCTTCTCCCCCCTGCCTGTGTCTCTGCCTCTCTCTCTCACTGTATCTCTCATGAATAAATACATAAAATCTTAAAAAAAAAAAAAAGAAAATCCAAGTTAGAAAGCAATAAACAATTGGATAATGATAATAAAAACCCTATACTGAGATGCAATTTTTCACTTACCAGATTGTCAAAAACTCCAGGAGTTTAATAACAGTGTGTGTTGGCCTGGCTGCGAGGAAAACACACCCTTACTCACCAATGATTGGAGTGTAAATAGGAATAACCCCAAGTTATCACGTCTGTCTATAGTTTGCACCTTTTTACCGTCTGCCCCTCCCACTGTATGGAGAGCGGCACCATTTAGTTATTTGTAGTTTTCTGTTTCTGATGATCAAATAAAGCTCCTTTGAACATCTATAAACAGGCATTTGGGCAATATTTATTAAATTACAAATGTTTTAACCTAGCCATTTCCTACAGGGATTTTATCCTACAGATAAACTCAACCCTGGCAAAGAAGGATATGTTAAAGGCTATCACTGCAACATTGTTTGAAACAGCAAAACACAAAAAATAAACTGTCTACCAATGCAGGCAGGTTAAATAGTGTACATTTGAACAACGGAATCCTGTGTAACTAAAAAACCCAGTGAAAAAAGTCTGCGTGTACTATTATGGAAAGATGCTGAAGGTGTAATATTAAGTAAATAAAGCAACATTACATATGCTATGTTGCCACTTGTATGAAAAAAAACCCTGGAGGATATATATATATTTGGGTTTTCTTGTATATGCAGTTAAAAAACAACTTCTGGAAGCATAACCAAGAAACTAATATTAGGGGATACCTGTTTGGAGGCAGGTGCAGGAAATATGTGGATGGAGTCAGGAGAGGAGGGAAATTTTTAATACTATGACTTCTTAATCTTCAAAAAATTTTGAGTGACATGACTGTACCGGCTACCCAAAATTTACGTATTTAAGGTTTATTTATTTGAGAGAGAGTGAGCACACATGAAGCAGGGGAAGAGTCTGGCAGAGGGTGAGGGAGAAGCAGACTCCCTGCTGAGCAGGGAGCACAGTGCCTGCCTTGATCCCAGGACCTGGGATCATGACCTGAGCTGGAGGCAGATGCTTAACGGACTGGGAACTACCCAGGTACCCCTAAATTTACTTATTTTTTTTCAAATTTACTTATTTTTAAAATGACATCAAAGTAATACATTCCGTGGGGCAGCCCAGGTGGCTTAGCGGTTTAGTGCCGCCTTTAGCCCAAGGCCTGATCCTAGAGTCCCGGGATCGAGTCCCATGTCGTTGGGCTCCCTGCGTGGGCCCTGCTTCCATATCTGCCTGTGTCTCTGCCTCTCTCTCTCTCTCTCTGTGTCTCTCATGAATAAATAAATAAAATCTTTTTTTTTTTTTTTAAGATTTATTTATTGAGAGAGAGAGAGAGAGAGAGAGAGGCAGAGACACAGGCCGAGGGAGAAGCAGGCTCCATGCAGGGAGCCTGACATGGGACTTGATCCAGGGTCTCCAGGATCGCACCCCGGGCTGCAGGCGGCACTAAACCGCTGCACCACCAGGGCTGCCCTAAATAAAATCTTTAAAAAAGAAAAGTAATACATTACATGACGTCAATATAAGCATCTTATCATTATTCACAAGGTTACCTTGAGGGAGAAGAGGATAGCTAGCAAGGGTTTAGCCCAGTGCAGGGACATGCATGGTCTGGTGTTACCATTTTTATGGTCTCTCCCCCAAATCTCTGCACCACCCCCATACCTTAGGCTCCATTTCCCAAAATCAGAGGTGCTCAGCTGCCTCGACTGCAGCCTCAGCCTCGCAGGGGCTTCCCACTCTGTGGCACGCATGCCCCACCCCGTGCCCCACTTCGTGCCCCACCTCGTCAGCCTGCCCTGTGGCTGCAAGGGCATCGCCTCTTTAGGGAAGCCTCCTCTGATTGACATCCTCTCCCTCCCTCCTCACACCCTACTGCCCGTTAAGTGCCCCTTGTCCCCCGCCCCCCCAACACCCAGACTGCAAGGTCTCCTCAGTCTTCAGAAGCCCAGGGGCCTTGGAACCTGGGGGCCCTGGCCTGGAGGGCTGGCCTCACCAAGGAATGACTTCTGCCCACCAGGGAAGTCAGTAGCAGGCCCTACCCTCCACCTAGAGAGACACCCACAAGTTTCAGTTTCCTGTAAATGTTCTCTTGATCCTCCCACACCCACAAGAATCTGAGTTTCGGTTTCTCCTAAGCTCTGCGAGGGAAGTGCGGGCTTTCCTGGAACTCCTGGTCCACCCGTGCAGCCGGGTCGGAGGGACCAGCTCGTGCGGGGGGCTCAGGGTCCGGCAGGGAGAGCAGCCACCGAGGCAAGAACGGCGACACGGACAGTGGGGAATGGGCGCGATGCCCAAGTGCTGAGGGGGCCCAGTCGAGGGCAGAGGACTGTGCCCCACTGGGCCTCAAGGATGGCGGGAGTGGCCGGCAGGGACCACGGGGACGGCTCCTGAACAGGCTGAGGGCAGAGGAGGGCCAGCTGGCTGGGGCTCTGGCCCTCCAGGATGGGCCCCGGGGCCGACCCTTGAACCCCAAGGCTGTGCAGCCCACGCTGGGAGGGCTGGTGAGAGGAGGGAGAGGGCAGGCACTGGCGGGAACAGAGGGACAACTAGCCAGTGGTGCCGGGGAGGCCCCGGGGAGCCCGGGGCCCGGAGGACCAGCCAAGAGCTGTTTTGCAAAGGGGAGGTCCCGATTTCTGTGGGTTCCTTTTCTCACAAGCCTTTTCAGGAACTGAGATTCATTTCTTAGGGCTAAACAAGCAAAAGGCCCCTTCCCTGAGGTCCCTGGGGTTTGGGCCAGGCCTCCAGGCCCATTCCGTCCCCTTCCCTCCCTTGTGCTAGTAGTGGAGAAAGAGGGACCGGACTCTCCTGAAGGCGACTGGTAAGACCCTTCACCCCGGTCTCAGCAGGGCATCTGCAGGACCAGTCCTGACACACCCACACCTTCTCTTTGGGCCAGCTTCTACCCTAAAGAGCAGCAGAAGAGCCTGCACCTGCCCCACGGTCTCTGAACTCCGTGGCAGGAAGGGGAACTGTGGGTGATGCACACACCCTCCTATCTTGAGCCCCTGTCCTCGCCCAGGTACCAGCAGGAGCATGGCCTCGGGGACCCCCACAACCCACCCCTGTGCCCCCACTTCTCTTCAATACACTGTAAACAGCACATTTATTGGTGGTTCGTAAACCTCTGGTAAAAAGCACAGAACAGCAGGGCCCTCCTACATGCTGCCCTGGGCCCCGGCCCACCAGGCATGCAAGACGGAGCTGGGAGGTGAGGCAAGCCATCTTCAGGAGCAGGGCTGGACGCCGAGAAGGCCCCGCGCTTTTCCATCCGCACCGCCCACTGGCCTGGGCCTGAACCACTGCCACGAGGGCACATCCCTGCCCTGCGGTGACTCTGGGCGGTGGGCTGCCTTTCTTCGCCCCCAGCACCTCTCTGATCCCCACTCTAGAGCCAGGACCCGAGCCACACGCTTGGCTCCCTCACACTGGGACCAAATCAGGTGCAGTCGGGCTGGCCCTGTGGGCCCCGTCTCTCCAGTCATGTAGCTGGCAGAGGGGAGCGGGCCCTGCTCTCTGGTCAGCACTCCGTGGGCCCGCTCAGGGCTGGGTGTTCAGCCAGGGGCCGGGATGGGCAAAGGCTTGTCCAGAGAAGCACTCCAGGTGAGACGGCAAGGCGGCCTGACTCAGTCTCTCCCAGCCTCTCGTGTCTGCTAGCCTCCATTCATTGGCTCCTGGCCGAGCCTGAAACTTCTCAAGGCTCAACAACCCGAGGTGTGGCACCAGCGCCTCCTCCTCCAAGATGCCCCCCCACCCCCGGCTTCACACCAGAATCTGGGCTGGCCTATGGGCAGTGAGCCAAAGCTGCTACTTCAGGGCCCTGAGGACAGCCTCCAGCTTCATGGCCACGGCCAGGTCACCCTTCACCTTTAGGCGCCCACTCATGTAGGCCCCCAGGGGCCGCAGCTCCCTGCACAGAAGGGCCCGCAGGTCTGCCTCAGCCATCTCCACCACTACATCAGGGATGCCGTCGGGCACCCCGTGCCCTATGCTCCCGTGCCCTATGGGGGAAGAGAAAAATGGAGCATTAGCAGGGGGACAGCTACGCAGCAGGGGGAAGATGGGGTTAGCATGGCCCACTAAGGAGTGGAAAGTAACAGCTAACAGCTAAGTGTCCAGGTTCCAATTCACTGAGTTCAAGTACTATTGGCTGTGTGACCACTCAGGGCCCCGGTTTTCAAACTGGTGAAACGGGGATGACAATCATCCCTGAATCAGAGAACCACGGTGAGGGGCAGGTGGGATCATGCACTGCCGTGCTCAGCACAGACCCTGGCCAGCAGAGCTGCACCGTGTGCACGAAGCTCTCACCCCAGGGGCCCCTGCTCACCTGCTCCCCTGCTCACCGGGGCAGGGCAGGGAGACAACGGCCCAGCTCGTCACTTTCCACACACGGTGCAAGTTCACCCAAAACTCCTGGCAGGAGCAGGGGGCAATTTAAAATAGGACCACGGGGGTGGGTGCTGCTACGGGCCACCTGGGTGGGACGGCGAGGGCGGGGAAGGCAGGCACACCTGTAGTGAGGTCGAGGAAGTAGACGCTCTGGGCACCGCTGGGCAGGATGACATTGAACTGGTAGCAGGCCCCGACCTGGCTGACCAGGGCCTCTGATAGGAAGGGCTGCAGGGCAGTCAGCAGCCCCTCAGCCACAGGCTGCTTCGGACTGGGCCCAGCACCAACATGAGGGGCAGGCGGCTCAGCTTCACTCACCATCTCCAAGGTGTCTGCTGGGGGGTGGCCAACAGCCAAGGGGAAGGAAGCAGAGAGAAGAAAGTCAGGGTGCTGCCAAGGTCAGGCTCCCTGTGACCTCTGCACTGTCTGTGGCTGCTCCCTCTTCTGCGCCCGTCTGGCCTGAGTTCCCCTTCCTCCTCTGCTAAGAGGCAGCCTTTCAGCTTTCTTTCTTTCTTTTTTTTTTTTTTTTTTTAAGATTTATTTCTTTATTCATTCAGAGAGAGCAGAGAGGGAGAAGCAGGCTCCATGCAGGAAGCCCGATGTGGGACTTGATCCTGGGTCTCCAGGATCACACCCCAGGCTGCAGGTGGCGCTAAACTGCTACACCACGGGGGCTGCCCGCCTTTCAGCTTTCAGCTTAACCCCCGCTCCCTGGGTGCCGTCCCTTCCCCCAATGGGGGCTCCCCAAGGCTTCTACATGCTCAGACACCTGGCCTCAGTTCCCATGGGCCCTAGAGAGGGGTGGCCTGAGCGGCTGGGCAGGCTTCCCGAGCACGAAGGTACTCCGCACAAAGCCTGTGCGGACAACCAGCCCAGTGCCCTGGGGGGCACCTCCCCTTCTTCCCAGGACTCCTCACCTGGCCCGAGGGGTGAGGCGCCTCCAGCCACTGAGGGCAGGCTTCCTCCCAAGAAGTGGAGAGCCAGTTGCTGGAGGGTGCTGTCCAAGCTGGGCCCCGTTGGGCTGTCCTGGGGTGGCTGGAGCACAGCCTCCACTGCTAGTTCCACTCGGTCCACCTCCAGCCCCCAGGTTCTGGTCACGTCATTGATTTCCAGCTGGAAAACAGCGGTGGGGAGATGTGGAATTAAATCTGCAAGCCTTTGTGGGAGGACCTTCTTTGGTCTGGAGGCCCCACCGCCTCCCTCCCTCCAGGGCCAAGCTCCCTCCTGGGGAATGCAGGCAGAGGGCAATTACAACCCAGCTGCTAGCAGCTGGTGGTGAGCAACTAGGACAGGGCCTGACCCCCTGGAGGTCCAGGGAGGGGGCGGTAACGCCAGGAGGAGGGGAGCCATCCGGTCCATGGGTAGAGCAGGAAGGAAGACTGAGCAGATGCTGTAATTTATAAGAAATGCGCACTGATCGTTTAAATGATACCTCCAAGTATGTCTTTGTTTCAAGACTCCCAGCCCTACAACCCTTGGAATTGCGGTGAGAAGAGAAATAAAGGGGTCTTTTGTTATGTTAAAAAAGGTGATTTTTGGAGCCCACCCAAGGATGGGGGCTGGTTGCCAGGAGGACCAACTATGTGATTGGAGAGTTGGAATTTCCACTGGGACAGGACAGATGACCAATGACTTAGTTCTCAGTATGCAAAGAAGCCTCTAGAAAATTCCCAGGAGGACTGGGCTCCAGAGCTTCCAGGCTGGTGAATGCCAGAGAGGTGTGCCTGGGTAGGGCATGGAAGCTCCGCGCCTTTTCCCCAGACCTCACCATGTGTCTCTCTTTGTCCGGCTGTTAATTCATATCTTTTATCATATCTGTTAATAAACTGGTAAACATAATTCTGTGAGCCACTCTAGCAAAAGAACCCAGGGAGGTCGGTGGAACCCCCAAATCTGTAGCTGGTTGCCAGAAGCACAGTAACAGCCTGGGCTTGTGACTGGCGTCTTTAGTGGGGGCCAGGGGGCAGTCTTGTGGGACTTAACCCATGGGATCTGATGCTGTCTCTGGGGGGACAGTGTCAGAATGGAGCTGGATTCTTGGGACACCCTACAGGCATCTGAAGATTGGTGTTGTGCATGTGCAAACTCCCCTTCCCCACATTGGAACCGGGTCCGGGAACTCCTTGAGAAGGGCTCTTCCAGGTAATGGGAACAGCGTGTACAGGGCAGGGACAGGATAACCTGGAATGTCTGGGGAAATGGGAGTAACCAGAGTCCCGTTTAGCTAGACCCTCACAATGGGCCAGGAGACGAGACAGCTGGCTCAGAGGTGGGGGTTCGGCTCACTTGGATTTACCCTGACACACAGAGCCTCGGAGCCTCAGAGAGCAGTTTAGCAGGGAGGTGACCAGGACTTGCTCCTTGGGAAGAGCCTCCTGGCTGCTCCACGGACACTAGATTGAAGGGGGCTGAGGGTGGCGGCATGGAGACCACGTGGGCCATTGTTTCAAATTATGGGCAGAAACGATGGGGATCTGGTGTCGGGGAGTGGAGGGGGAGAACTGCGAGGGCCTGGGGTGCAGACAGAGCCTGCAGCCTCACAGAAAGGGGAGGAGGGAGGGAGGATCAACAGAGGCAGGAGCCATGCCCCCCAGCCCAGAGCACCGCCCCAGCAGGGGGCATACCTCCAGGGGTAGGCAGAAAGGGGAGTGAGGATGAGAGATGTCCGCCTGGCCTGGGGCTTACAGGAGGCAGCTGGCTTTCTGGAGACTTCGCCTTAACCACAGGCACTGACCCCGTTCTCCTGGGCGCCAACTCCGTCTGGGCAACAGGCCCTCAATGACTAACGTTGTGGAGTGGGACCGACCTCCCCCAGACTGCCCCTCTCAGCCTTGTTGCACAACAGGCCTGGTGTTCTGGTTTCTTCCCCTGCCCGCCCCTGACAGCAACTAGGCTGAGATCAGCTTTCTCCTTCAAAAAGTACACTAAAACGCCATGTAGCTTCATAAATAAAAATTGTTATCAATTGTAGAAGACGGAGCACTGGTTTGATGGGGGGCGGGCAGAAGGCAGTTGATCTGGCGCTGGGCCTGCTCTGCCCTTGATGAGGGGGGGCACCAAATAAGCCCTTCATTTCCTCCCTCCAAAATAAAACCAGAATATCAGTCCTCCTGCAGCAAAACGTAAAGCAGATACACCTGGGCAGGGAAAGGACTCGTAAACTATGATGCTCTGCAAGCTCTGCACGCAGGAGCTGCTCTCACCAGAACAGAAGCGGCTCCTCCTCGGGGGCTTCCCTCCCTCCCATGGCTGACTCACTGCCCCAGGGCCTGGGATCTCTGGAACTGGCACTACCTGCCCCACCCGTCCTGGAACCCTAGGCCCCCAGAAAGCAGAGCCAAGGGGAGTAAGAGGAAACCTCACCCAGGGCCACTGGGGCGGGGTGGCAGGGGGAGCCCAAGGTGAGCGCAGGGAGCAGGGGACATGCATTTCCATCCTGTCCTGCCACAGAAGGGATGCAAGGGTAGTTCTTGTTCAGATCATTATTCATGGGGAAGAGGCAGGAAAAAGGTCCGAATGCCCTTGTGTCCCTTTGTTCTGTTCTGAACAAGAAACACAAAGCCCTCAAAACACAAATGCTGCCCTGTGGGGCATGGAATTCCCCAGGTGACTGTGCCCAGGCAGGCCCCTGCTCCTTTCACTTGCCCGCCCATCTGCTGGTCTGCTTGCCTGCGAGGCTGTGTCAATGGCAATGCTGGCAGAGCAGGGAAGGGTAAAGCCCCAGCAGTGAGGCAGGGCCCCCCCCCGAGAATCTCAGTGGGGCCACTCCCCTCTCAGGGCGCCAGTGCCTCTCCAAAACCACTATGGTCTGCACTCATCTTCTGTTCCTCAGTCCTACCCAGACCACTGGCTCTTCAAAGGTTGGAACGCACGGTAAACTGAGGCCCAGAGCGATCTGGCGCTCTGCTCAAAGAGCCTCGGCAGGCAGAGCCAGGCCCAGGTGCCCACCACTGACCTCTACCGTGCGAGGAGCTGCCTACCAGGAGCTGGTCGCTGATCTTGAGCTGCTCGGTCTGGATCTCCCGCAGAGGCCTCTTGAGCAGTGCCTTGGTCATGGCATTTTGGGCCGTCATACGCGTGGCCGTGTTCAGGTCCTTTACGGTCATCACGGACAGTACTGGGTCCCAGATGCGGAACTGGACATCGGCCCCCACGGACAGCACGGCCCCATCCTTAGAAGTCAGCTGTTGGGGTGGAGGGTTGGTGAGAGAGGAGATGGTCAAGGGGCTGGCGCTGCAGGGGGGTCAGGCCCTCTGAGACCACCCAGCTTGACCCACCCACTGGGTACCTGGCTCCCCGATGGGAATGTCATGTTCCCAAGTTCATGTCATTAGGTACACTGCATAAGGACGTCCCCCAGCCTCCATCCTCGACATTTTGGTTTCTTCCCCTACCCTGACCTTGATGGTTGCTCACACACCGAGGTACTGGCTCCCACAATCACTCTGCAAAAGCCCCTACCCCCTCTTTCTGGGAGAGCCGAGAAGCTCCTCACCTTGCAGGGAGGGACATTGAAAGCGCGTGTCCTTAAATCCACCCGCTGAAAGGAGTCAATGAAGGGCAAGAGCAGAACCATGCCAGGCCCCTGAGGGGTACGGATCCGGCCCAGTCGAAACACGATCATCCGCTCATAGGTAGGTACAATCTGTTCATGAGGGGGAGGGAAAGCGGTCAAAGTACCGGGCTGACAACAGCATCTGCCCAGGTCCCCCCACCGCCCCCCCTGCCTTGGTCAGTGTCAGCTATCCTTAGATCTTTTTTTTTTTATTATTATTTTTTTATTTAAAGATTTCACTTATTTATTCATGAGAGACACAGAGAGAGAGGCAGACTCACAGGCAGAGGGAGAAGCAGGCTCCCTGCAGAGAGCCCGATGCGGGACTTGATCCCGGGACTCTGGGATCACACCCGGAGCCACAGGCAGCCGCTCAACCGCTGAGCCACCCGGGTATCCCTTCTTAGATCTTTTTAGAAGAGAAAACCAAGGCTCTGAGAGGTTACGTGACTTGCTCAAAAATCACACAGCCCCCAAGTGAAACAGACAAGATTTGAAGGCAGTTCTGAATGACTCCAACCCCAAGCAAAGGGCTTTGCCAACTTTAGAAGTAAATATGTCCAAACTGAGAAATGAAGGCCCAGAGAAGCAAGGTGACTTGCCCAAGGTCAAACAGCATTTGTTTCAGTGGCACTTCTAGGACTAGGGTTTAGCACCTTCTAAGAGACTTCCTTCCAGACCATATCAAACCCAAAGGCTTCCTGGAAGGGTTGGCTGTTGCCTAGGGCCACACAAAGGGCAAGGCCTGCCTGGGCTTCCAACTTCACTGCGGCTTGCAGATGCGATCCTTAGGGAGAGCTCACCCTTTCCCCTCTTCACCAGCCCTTGTTAAAAACCAGGCCTGAATTCCTATTACTTATTACCCGCTGGGCCAAGCGGAGTATTTCTCATTTCAAATTTTAGCCTGACCCAAAGAAAGGAAAATATCTGTGTGCACCCTTTTTTTTTTCTTGTGTGTGTGCACCCTTAAAGCCAGTGCCCAGACCCCAGGACCTGGGAGTTTGGGAAGGCTTCTGCACCACTCACTGGCTTCCAGTGTGACTTTGGGCAAGTCTGAGCCTGTTTTTCCTCATCTGAAAGATGTGAATGGATAATCCCGGACCAGCCCATTTCATTGGGATGCGATAATGTAATCTGTAGGGGAAGGGGACAGAAGATGGAGGGAGGATTGATCCAACAATGCCAAAGCTCGGAGCGTGGCCTGAAGCCCCGGGGTCTGACCCAGGCAACCTTACCTTCAAGGCGAACCAGCCGGAAATGGGGAAGGTGAGCAGCAGCAGCAAGAGCCCCAGGAAGCTGATGAGGCCGTGGCAGAGGTAGGAAGGCCAGCTCTGGGGCGCATCTGGGGACAAGAGAGCAGACAGAGGCAGTCAGGGAACACCGACAGGTTCTGGCAGCAGAGCCGTGGGCGGAGTGAAGCTGGTCGAGGGTACCTTTTGCCCACCTCCCTCTTTGGTGGCTCATCCCTTCTCAGGGCCCTCAGTTGCCTCCCTAAGACTCCGGTCGTTAGCCAGGTGCGAGGTAAGGATGTTCCCTCCTCCCACTCGTCAAAACTAATCTGTCTCAAGTCCCACCTCCACAAGGCCAAATCTCTGCTAAGCAAAGTCTCTGCTAAGCAAGAGCCTTTAGACTTGAGAAGCCAATCCAAGTGATGCTCTCCTCACCGGGTACCTGGATCAATGCTCTTGCCTCACGCGGAGTGCCTCCCACACCTGGCATGGAGCCAGGGGCATCCAGGAATCTGTAAACACTGCACTGGGGGTGAACCGAATGCTCCTGAACCTTCCTCCTCTACCATCAGCCCCAAAAAGTGTGCTTTCAGGGCCGCCTTTTGGAAATAATGCTTTAGCCTAAAGGGATAAAGCGTGAATGGCATGGCGAGGGCGAAGATTTTCTTCCCTAGTTCAAAATTCACCCCCCCGCCCCGCCCCAGCCCTTTAATGCCCTAAGGACTACGGAATGCTTTACTTGAAAGGGAGGTGTGAACTAGGAAGATGAGGGGCCGTGAGCCCGGCTCCTGCAGAACCAAGGGCTCAAGATGCAAGTGGAGCGGAGAAAGCCCCAGAACCTAGCATGGCGATCCTCTGCTCTCTTTGCTCTCGTTCCCCTTGCAAGCCTAGACAGGAAGCAACCCCGGAGGCTCTGCTCCGTGCTCCCAGGAACGCCGTGCCCTCTGCGGTCTCCAAGACCCCGGGGCACCTTCCTGCCCGGCTCTGACCCCCGCAGCCCCTGCAGGAAAGGAAGCCCGGGAGAGGGTCGGCTGTCATCACAGGAGGGTCGGGACGGACCAAATCCTCCAACGACGGAGGCTCGTGGGGATCTTACCCCAGGGCCAGGGAATCCCTCAAGGCTCTGGAGCAGGAGATGACGGAAGCTCAACAAGAGGCAGCTGAGGGCCTGCCCATACCCACTGGGAGACAGGCGGATGCCTGGGCCCCAGGGGCGTCTAGAAGCACCCCCAGGATGAATGAAGACTGTGCCATTTCTCCGCAGCCAGGCGCCCTTAGCATGCGGACCACCTCCTAGGCCTCCACCCTGGGCTCCTTTTGGCCGAAATGGGAATCTGAAGGGCGCCCGGGGTTGGGGGTCGGGGAGGACCAGTCCAGGAGCTGCTGCCTCTGGTTTCTGCTCAGATGGTGACCTCTGGGTCCTGAGATGTGGCCCCATCTGCTGGAGATTCTCTCCCTCCCTCTCTCTTTAAAATAAATCTTCAGGGGATCCCTGGGGGCTCAGCGGTCAGCGGTTGAGCCCCTGCCTTTGAACCAGGGCGTGACTCCGAGGTCGAGTCCCCCCTCGGGCTCCCTGCACGGAGCCTGCTTCTCCCTCTGCCCCCGCCCCCCGTCTTTCATGAATAAACAAATAAATAAAATCTTAAAAAAAATAAAATAAATCTTCAGGGGACCCTGGGGGGCTCAGCGGCTGGGCGCCTGCCTTTGACCCAGGGCGTGACCCGGGGTCCCGGGGTCGAGCCCCGCGTCGGGCCCCCTGCACGGAGCCTGCTTCTCCCTCTGCCTCTCTCTCTCTCGGCCTCTCATGATTAAATACGATCTTTAAAAGAATAATAATAAACTAAATCTTCGAAATGGGGACTTGCGATCCCCCCTCTCGGCCTCCTCCTCCCGGGCCCCGGCTCCGCGGCGCTGGGCGGCCACTCACCGGCCCCCGGCCCCGCGCCGCCCCGCTCCGGGGACAGGCAGCCCTTCTGCGAGCCCAGGAAGCCGAAGCTCGACTGCTGGAAACGGTCAAAGTCCCCCAGGGGTAGCGCCCGGTACCCCGACCTGCCGAGCATGGCTCCCGGCAGGTGCACCCGCGCCCCGCCCCGCCCCCCCCGGCCGCCGCTTCCGGGGTCGCGGGCCACCGAGGCGGGAGGCGGCGGCTAGAGGGGCCGGCCCGCGCGGCACAGCGCCCCCTGCGGCTGGAGGACCTCGCCCGCCCGCCCGCGCCTTGCCTCCGCGCCCCGCAGGCCGGGTGGGCGGGGGGGGGGAGCCCGCGAACCACGTTCCCTCCAGAATCAAGCCTGCTCGGCGCTGCTGCTGCAAACTCCCATACTGCAGGGTTGGCGGGTTGGAGTGTCTTATCTAGAATTAGGGTTTCTCCTAGGCACGGTCAGCAAACGATTCTTCCTTGTGGGCACCCCCTCCAGCCCCCCAGCCTCCCAAGCAGGGTCTGGCATAGAATGGGTCTCAATCACTTGTGGCTCAGCGGTTTAGCACCGCCATTGGCCCAGGGTGTGACCCTGGAGACCTGGGATCAAGTCCCTCGTGGGGCTCCCTGCATGGACCCTGCTTCTCCCTCTGCCTGTGTCTCTGCCTGTGTCTCTGCCTCTCTCTCTCTCTATATATATGTGTGTGTGTGTGTGTGTGTGTGTGTGTGTGTGTCTCATAAATAAAATCTTAAAAAAAAAAAAAAGATACTTGTCTGTTGAGTGAAGCCATAGCCAGCTCACTGTTGGCACAAAAAGAGGAATTTCGTCATCACAGACATCCAGGAAACAGCACACCCCTTGACCCAGAGAGGTAATGTGACCAAGAGGTAGCTTTAGCTTGCTTCTCCATGACTTGGGAAAAATCTAAATGCAGATGGTAAATTCACTCTGAGCAGCATTGACTTTCAACATCCAGTTGGGGCAGGTGAGGGAAGAGGGGTGCCTAGCGTCTGCCTTCTGCTCAGGTCATGATCCCAAGGGTCCTGGGATTGAGCCCCATGGGCTCCCTGCTCAGTGGAGGGCGTGCTTCACCATCTCCCCCTGCCTGCCGCTCCGACTTGTGCTCTCTCTGTCAAATAAATAAAATCTTTAAAAAAAAAAAAAAAAAGGTGAGCAAACAAATAATAAAGCTTTCCTTGTCTCAGCCACATGCCAATCCTGCCTCCTCAGACCCTCACACCCCCTGATGTGACTCTTCCAGGTCCCTTCTGCAGATGCTGCTCACCATCTTTGGCTTTTTCTAGTTTGATGGCCTGATTCTGAAGCCCTGAGGGTACTGATCAGGCTGGAGGGAAGGGTAGGACCCCTGAGGCCTCACACGGTCCTGGGAAGTGGGGTCTCCCTGCCAATCCCTTTCCCCACATAGCCCAGAGGATAAACTTTACAAGAGCAAGGTCCCATCACCATCCCTAGTCCGCTTCAAGCTGGAACTGAGCACAGAATTGTACCCAGCGGGTAGTACAGTGGTTGGGGTGGTTTGGTGTTTGAAGCCAGGGCCCTTCACCCAGTGAAGCTGCCCGGGGTTGTGCTTCCTACCCTCACCAGCTGGGAGCTGGCATGTTTCCCCTTTAGCCAAGAACTAACTTGCTCTCTCCTCGCTGTCTTCATACCTGCTCATTGGCTCTCCCCTTCCACTCCCTGCCCGCGCTGCCTCAGACTCATCAACCTTTCCAACTCTCAACCAAGGCATCATCCTGTTCCCCTCAGCTCCACTCACTGTCCTCCCGGTGTCTCAGACTCAGATCCCTCCTCTGCATCCCACAGCCATTGTCCAAGACCAGGTCCCCCGTCCCAGGTTGCCAGAGTGACTGTCCCAACATGCGTGTTGGGTCATGTTTCTGGGTTCTAATCTCACGCTGTTGCCCACAGAACAAGTGCATCTCCTTAGCCCTGATCCTGCTCATGGGTCCCCTCTTAAATTTGAAAATAATGAAAACCGGTTTCTTTTTAAGATTTCATTTATTTATTCATGAGACACACACAGAGAGAGGCAGAGACACAGGCAGAGGGAGAAGCAGGCTCCATGCAGGGAGCCCGACGTGGGACTCGATCTGGGGTCTCCAGGATCACACCCCCGGCTGAAGGCAGGCGCTAAACCGCTGAGCCCCCCCGGGCGTCCCTGGAAACTGGTTTCTAAACAGACTCTCCTGTTTCAAACCTCCATGCCTTTGCTCGTGCTGTTGCAAGCATTCCGCATCCCCAAGTTCCTGCACGTTCCAGCTGAGATCTCCTTTCCGGACTGCCCCTCTGCAGCGTGCAAACCTGTTTGGGTGACTGCTCTCGCTTAGACCTGGGTTCTTCCAAAGCAGGCCCACCTGTGGCTCCTGTCTGTGCCCCGGGTCAAGCCAAGGGCGGCCCGGCCTCCCTCCCGCTAGGCCGGGCCGCGGCCGGTTACCCCCAGGTCGGCTGAGCATCTTCTCTCGTCCCCTCCTCCCTCCGGCTCGGGGCGTGTCTCCAGACCCCCCCGGCCCCGCCCCTAGAACCGCCCCCCGGCTCTGTCTCACTTCCTCCGGGGAGGCGGGCCCTGAGTGGGGCCGCCCCTCCGACGGGCTCGGGCGACCGCGATCCGGCGCCTGCCTCTCCGTTTCGCTTCTCCTCCCCCCTCAGGCTCAAAACCCAGAAGCGAAACTGTGCTGGGATCCATGCAGCAGGAGCCCGCGCCCCCCCGCTCTCCGGCTCCCGGGCAGGACCCCGCACCGCCCCCGGCGCCCAGCATGCCTCCCCCGGAGCCCGCCTCCGAGGGCCACCAGCCCAGCCCCAGCCGCAACCCCGCGGAGGTACCACTGGGCTTGGGGAGGTGGGGTGGAGGCTTGGTTGATGGCTTCGGGGAAGGGAGGGGACAGCGAGGCCAGGCACCTCCCCAGAGTGACCGCCAGACCCTGGGCCCCCACCCTCGGGGCAGCTGCGAGTGGGAAGGGGTACCAGGGTGAGCTGGGGGGGCCTCGGGCTGGCATGCCCCACGGACAGGGGGCAAGGTGCTGAGGGCCTGGACTCATCTGCCCACCCTGGCGACTTGCCCCCTGAGCCTCAGATGAAGGTCCAGGGATTCGGGGGATGGCGGGGTAGCCCTGGGGAGCAGGCCGAGAGCCAGGGGCATGTCCCAAGTGTGGAAAACCAAAACCCGAGTTCCCAGATCAGGAAGTGGGAACCTGGCCCAGACGAGAGAAAGTCTTGGCTAAGGCCTCATAGCTCTTGGGGTGGCTTCTCCGCTAGGATACCTACCTCCAAGATCCTTCTGTTGGAACATCCTGTGCGCCCCCCCCCCCCCCCCCCCCCCCCCCCCCCCCGTCCACAAAGGGTTTACTGGGGCCTCTTCCAGGAAGCTTGCCTGGGTCTGCTCCGGGTTTACTGGGGCCTCTTCCGGGAAGCTTGCCTGGGTCTGTTCCGGGACAAGCTCCCCAGGTCCCCTTCCTGCCCCAGAGGAGCTACCTCACATCTCATGCAGTGTGTTTTCCCAGGCCCTTCATGAAAGCACCATCCTGCAGTAACTTCTGTTCTGTGCATTATTACAACTAGGAATCGTACTACTTCCTTGTGAACATTCCTCGTGGGCCAGTACTTTATTAAGCACTTTTTTCCCTTTCTTTCTTTCTTTCTTTCTTTCTTTCTTCTTTCTTTCTTTCTTTCTTTCTTCTTTCTTTCTTTCTTTCTTTCTTTCTTTCTTTCTTTCCTTTTTTTTGCTAGAAAATATCCATAATATTAAAATTACCATGTTTTTAACATTTTTATTTCTTGTAAGTAATCTCTACGCCCAGCATGGGGCTTGAACTTAACAACCGCGGGATCCAGAGCCTCGTGCTGCACTCACTGAGCCAGCCAGGTACCCCAAAAACTTAACGGTTTTTAAGTGTACATTTCAGTGGCATTGAATATATTCACAATGTTGGGTAACCATCAACCACCATCTATTTCCAGAATTTTTTTCATCGCCCTCAACAGAAACTGTACTCCCTAAGCAGAAGCTCCTTATTTAGCCACTTCTCCCAGCTCCTGGTAACCTCCACTCTACTTTTCTGCTGCTGTGGATCTGCCAATGCTAGATATTTCATATAAGTGAACCATCCAATTATTTGTCCCTTCGTGTTTGTCTTATTTTGCTTAGCCTAATGTTTTCAAGGTTCTCATAGCATGTATGAGAATTTACTTCCTTTTCATTTTATTTTATGTTATTTTTGGTAAAGATCTTATTTTTAAGTAACCTCTACACCCAGTGTGGGGCTTGAACTCACAAACCCAAGATCAAGAGTCACATTCTCCACCAACTGAGCCAGCCAGGCGCCCCTTCCTTCATTTTCTTTTTAAAAGATTTTATTTTATTTTATTTTAAAGATTTTTTTTTTAAGATTTTATTTATTCAAGAGAGGCAGAGACACAGGCAGAGGAGAAGCAGGCTCCATGCAGGGAGCCCGATATGGAACTCGATCCAGGGACCCCAGGATCATGCCCTGGGCCAAAGGCAGATGCTCAACTGCTGAGCCACCCATACGTCCCCTCTTCCTTCATTTTTAAAAACTGAATGATACTCCATTGCACACGTAGACCACTTTTGTTTATCCGTTCATTTGTTGATGGACACTTGGGTTATTTCTACCTTTTGGAGCCTGTGCATGATGGTGCTGTGGACATGGGTGTAAAGTATCTGTTCAGCTACTCGTCTTCAGTTATTTTGGGAAATCTATCTAGGAATGAAATTTCTGGGTTATATAGTACTCCTGTGTTTAACTTCTTCAAGAGCCACCAAACCATATATTTTTTAAAGATTTTATTTATTTATTCATGAGAGACACACAGAAAGAGAGAGAGGCAGAGACACAGGCAGAGAGAGAAGCAGGCTCCCTGCGGGGAGCCCAATGCAGGACTCGATCCCAGGACCCCAGGATCACACCCTGAGCCCCCCAGGCGCCCCTCCACCAAACCATATTAAGCACTGTTTATGATGTTACATGAGATACACTTCACGTATCTCCTTTCTAGAGTGAGTCCCTTGAAGGTAGGGATTTATGCTCCCATCCTTGGGTGTCCGGGCCTCGTAGTGCCGTGCTCCCCGCATTGCGGAGTGGGAGAGGGACGCCTGGGTAGAGGCTGGGGACCGTGGTCCTGCTCAGCCCGGGCTTTGTATCATCTAATGACTGCCTGGCGTGGAATATGGAGCCCACTCTACCCTCCAGCCGCAGCAGAGGATCTGGGGGGGCTCCGGGATTTCAGGCCTCACCCCACCTCTCTGGTCCCCCAGCAAGCCCTGGAGGAGGAGTTCCAGTTCCTGTGCTGCCAGAGCTGCCAGGCCGAAGCCAAGTGCCCCAAGCTGCTGCCGTGTCTGCACACGCTCTGTTCGGGATGCCTGGAGGCATCAGGCCTGCGCTGCTCCATCTGCCAGGTGCCCGGGCCTCTAGGTGCTGGCTCGCCGGCCCTGGACAACGTCTTCTTCGAGAGCCTGCAGCGGCGCCTGTCGGTTTACAGGCAGATCGTGGACGCGCAAGCTGTTTGCACCCGATGCAAAGAACCTGCGGACTTCTGGTGTTTTGAGTGCGAGCAGCTCCTCTGTGCTAAGTGCTTCGAGGCGCACCAGTGGTTCCTCAAGCACGAGGCTCGGCCCCTGGCAGAGCTCCGTAGCCAGTCGGTGTGTGAGTTCCTAGACAGCACTCGAAAGTCCAACAGCATCTTCTGCTCCAACCCCAACCACCGCACCCCTATGCTGACGAGGTGAGCCTGCTGGTCTTGGTGGGGTGGCACATCCCGGAGCCGGGTAGAAGGTGCAGGGAGCAGAGAGTCACATAGCGGGGACCGGGGGATAAGGGGCTTCTGGGCCTTTGCAACTCAAAATGTGGTCCAGGGACCAGCAGCATCTGTGGCCATGACCGCAGTTTATATTATCCCATGCAAATGGATAGCGATCGGTAACAGCCTCCCCCTGTAGTAGATAGTGCTGCAGAACCATCTTTACACGCTTACCCAATAATTTTTTTCAGGGTATATTTTGGAAATGCCATTGCTAGGAGAAGGGGTATGAAAATTTTACATTTCGATACGTTACCAAACTGCCCTTTAGAAAGTTTTACAGTGGGATTTTCTACATCACCGGCCATGGAGTGTGGGTCATGGATAGATTCCAGAGGAGATGCAGGTAGTTTTTGTCTGAAAGTCAAAACCATAACACAGTGCTGTCTCAGAATGTCTATAGGAAAAAAATCCAATTGAATTCAGTTAAAATTATTTTTATTAAACAGCACAGGATTTTAATCCAATATTTTTCATAATACATGTGTATGGTTAAAAAAAATTATGAAATTTATAAAGGGGGCAAAGTCTCCACTCCACTCTGTCCCCGTCTGCTTAATTCCTACCACTTCTCCCTCCCCCCACCCACAGTTAACCACTGTTACCAGTTTGGAATGCCTCCAGAGTTTCTTTGTGAATTATGCACAGATAGGGGTAGATAGCCCTACAAATTCTAATTTTCCCCCTTTCAGCCAAAAAGATAACATACCTATGTGAACTATTCCTGTTCCCAATAGATTGCTTCTGTAAGATTCCTAGGTGTGCTCATTGGGAATCTGCGTAGCAAAAGTATTCTTTGCCCACTGGGAACACACTCAAAACTGTATTCTTCCTAAACCTGAGTGTAGCTTGCTTCTGGCTTGGACTTCTACTACCAGAATGAGTTTCTGTTTCCAGCAGATTCCTCCAACAGAAGGACATTAGAATTTGGATTTCCTTGTTTGTTAAGATTCAGATTTAGTGGCTTTTTATATATTTATTGCCTATTCTTGTTTCTTCATTTGTGAATTGCCTATTTAGGTCCTTTGCCTGTTTGGTTTTTTTCTTCAAGAAATTAGTTCCTAATTTTTTTTTAAAGATTTCATTTATTTATTCTTGAGAGACACAGAGAGAGAGAAGCAGGCTTCATGCAATCCTTAATTTCAAGAGCCAGCAACGGTGCAAACGTTTTCTCCTGTTGACTTTTGCCATGTCATTTCCTATGTGGGATTGTGTTTTAAGTTTTTTGTTTTATAGAATCCAGTTCATCAGTCTTCCTGTATGGTGTCCTGCTTTGATCATACTGGGAAAGATTTTCTTCCCATGCCAACGTTAAAAATATTTTCTTATATCCTGTGTTAATAATCCCGTGGTTTTATGTTTATAATTGAATCTTCAATTCATAAGGAATCAATTTTTCTGCATGGTATAAAGTAGGATTCCTCACTTTGCTTTTCTCTCCCAACTGGAATGTTGGTTCTCTCAACAACTTTTATTGAATAATCCACTCTTGCCTTCATCTCACATGCCCTATACTAAATGCTCAAGCAATCATGGGTATGTTTGTAAAAATCTGTTCTGTGCTGATGATCTATTTCTCTGCTAATCCTTACTGTCCTAGGGAATCTAGTAGCTTCATGTTTGATAGGGCAAATTCCCATTCTTCTTCAGAAGCAATTTTACTTTTTTTTTTTTTTAAGATTTTATTTATTTATTCATGAGAGACACACAGAGAGAGGCAGAGACATAGGCAGAGGGAGAAGCAGGGTCCATGCAGGTAGCCCAATGGGGGACTTGATCCTAGGACTCCAGGATCACGCCCTGGGCCAAAGGCAGATGCTCAACTGCTGAGCTACCCAGGCGTCCCAAATTTTGCTTTTCTTATGTTTTTACAGTTGATGCCATTTCAGAACTTATATATTCACTGGGATTTTGAATGAAATTGTATTAAATCTGGGGAGAGTTGGCCTCATCTCTGGTTATATCTTTCTTTATACTTTCATGGACATACCTCTTGAACTTTTAAGTTGTAGTTAAATTTATAATATTTGGGCAACCCAGGTGGCTCAGTGGTTTAGCGCCGCCTTCAGCCCAGGGCGTGATCCTAGAGACCTGGGATCGAGTCCCACATCAGGCTCCCTGCATGGAGCCTGCTTCTCCCTCTGCCTGTGTCTCTGCCTCTCTCTGTGTGTCTCTCATGAATAAATAAATAAAATCTTAAAAAAAAAAAAAAGTAAAATTGCTTCTCCCTCTGCCTGTGTCTCTGCCTCTCTCTTTCTGTCTCTCATGAATTAAAAAAAAAATAAAAAATATATATATATAATATTTAATGAGCCTGTGAATAAAATCTTTTCCATTATTATTTCTAGCTGGTGATCATTAACATCCTTTAATCCCCCTAATTTATGTATTATATTAGCCATTTGAGCTCTTTTATTTTTGTTAGCTTTTCCAATTGATTCTTCTGAATTTCTTAGGTAAACAATTCATGTTATCCACAAGTAATACAAAACTTTATTGTCTCCAAAATTTACACGTATTACCTCCTTGTAGCTTTGTTTTGTTGTTTCTCATAGCTAAAACCATCAGAGCAATATTGAATGGTGAAAGGAAGTGGTTAGAAAGGCAACTTTAAAAAAAAAAAAACTTAAAAGAAAAAGAAACTTCATCTTATTCCTAGCTTTCATGAGAGAGTTTTTTTCTTATATATGATGCTATTTATTATTGCTTTCCTTAGGTAACTTTACAAAATCACATTTAGAAAGTTGCCTCCCACTTCTAGCTTACTAAGAGTTTTTTGTTTTACTATTTTGTTTTATTTTTAACTCAGGAATGGGTGTTCTTTGGGATTCAATGAAGGTGTCCTTATACCTTTCATTGTGGTGAATTATATAGCAATGTGTTTCTTTATGTTGAGCCTTTTTTTTTTTTTTTTTAATTCCCAGGAGGAAAAATGCTATTTGGTCATGATATACTATTATTTTAATTCTTAGCTGGATTTCATTCAATGCTATTTTACTTAGGCTATTATCTGTATTTACAAATGTGATCAATTTTTATGAGTATGTATGATTTCTTTCAAGGTTTTTGACCCATTTTATACACGTTCTCCATCAGTGAATTTGTAAGCTTTTTTTTTTTTTTCAAAGATTTTAGTTATTTATTCATGAGAGACACAGAGAGAGAGGCAGAGACACAGGCAGAGAGAGAAGCAGGCTCCCTGCAGGGAGCCTGATGTGGAACGTGATCCTGGGATTTGCTTAGCACAATGCCTGGCACGTATTATGTACTAAGTCAATGTTAAAATCCTAGTCCTATAATTTCTCTGCTCTGCTCTAGAACAGCTAAAGAACATACGTAGTTTGAGCTTATAGAAGTTTCTTGAAAAATTACCTGGAACTGGTGCTTTTTTTTGAAGAGTAGATTTTCTTTTCTTTTCTTTTTTTTTAAGATTTTATTTATTTATTCATGAGAGACACACAGAGAGAGGCAGAGAGAGAGGCTGAGGGAGAAGCAGGCTCCACACAGGAAGCCTGATGCAGGACTCGATCCCTGGACTCCAGGATCACACCCTGAGCTGAAGGCAGGCGCTCAACCGCTGAGCCATTCAGGAATCCCAAGAGTAGATTTTCTCCCTGGTATTGGTTTGTTAGGGATCTTGAGTCAGATTTTCTGGAAAATTTTCCAGTTTGTCCTGAGTTCTTTCATAATTTAAAAATCTCCTTTATACCTGTAATGCTCTCCCCTTTCTTCTTTCTTTCTTTTTTTTTAAAGATTTATTTATTTGTATTTGTATTTATGTGTATTCATGAAAGACAGAGAGAGAGAGAGAGAGAGAGAGAGAGAGAGGCCGAGAGAGAGGCCGAGACACAGGCAGAGGGAGAAGCAGGCTCCATGCAGGGAGCCTGACGTGGGACTCCATCCCAGGTCTCCAGGATCATGCCCCAGGCTGAAGGTGCTAAACCGCTGAGCCAACCAGGGATCCAGCAGAATATGGAGGCCTTTCTTTCTTTCAAGTTATATATATGTATATATATAAATATAGATATATATACATATATATTTTTTAAGATTTTATTTATTTATTCATGAGAGACATAGAGAGAGAGAGAGGCAGAGACACAGGCAGAGGGAGAAGCAGGCTCCCTGCGGGGAGCCCAATGCGGAACTCGATCCCAGGTCTCCAGGATCACGCCCTGGGCTGAAGGTGGCACTGAACCGCTAAGCCACCCGGGCTGCCCCCCCTTTCTTTTTTTTTTTTTTAAATATTTTATTTATTTATTTATGAGAAACACACAGACTGAGAGAGAGAGAGAGGCAGAGACACAGGCAGAGGGAGAAGCAGGCTCCATGCATGAAGCCCGATGTGGGACTCGATCCTGGGACTCCAGGATCACCCTGGACCAAAGGCAGGCGCCAAACCGCTGAGCCACCCAGGGATCCCCAGTCCCCCCTTTCTTTTCTTTTCTTTTCTTTTCTTTTCTTTTCTTTTCTTTTCTTTT
This sequence comes from Vulpes lagopus, assembly GCF_018345385.1. Classification (NCBI taxonomy): domain Eukaryota; kingdom Metazoa; phylum Chordata; class Mammalia; order Carnivora; family Canidae; genus Vulpes; species Vulpes lagopus. The sequence goes on along the minus strand of NC_054825.1, from coordinate 44,434,493 downwards.
CTTTTCTTTCTTTTCTTTTCTTTTCTTTTCTTTTCTTTTTCTTTTCTTTCTTTTCTTTTCTTTTAAGATTTTATTTATTTATTTATTCATGAGAGACCACTCCATTCATTGATGCTGAGTTGATTTCGGACCCAGGTTGGGGAGCAGCACCAGAGGTGGCTTTGAACTTAGAACTCAGCCTGGCAGTGTCTGCCTTTGGGGCTGATATTGCCACCTCCATGGAGTACATTTTTTTCAGCCTACTTCCTCCTATGTGTTAGGCCATCTGCTAGGGGACTAGAGTGTAAATACAGACAGATATAGTCGTGGCGCTCTGTGAGGTCATAGTGTAGTAGAAAAACCAGATCTGCAACTAACCACCAAGGCTGTAAGGCCAACAGGAAACCTGCTCACCCTGAGCTTGAATAATTTCGCACTGTCCTCTACCTTACACTTTCCCTTGCTAGTTAGTATCCCTGCTCGGCACAGGGCTGAGTGTGTGCTCAGTCCGTTGTTAAGGGCAAAAAGGAGAGGAGCACAGGCACAAAGTGAGTCATCTTAGAAAAGACATTGGCTGGGGAAGGTAGCCTCCAAGAGGGTGTCACGTTTAGCCTGATGTGTAAGAAAGGAGAAATGGTGTGGGGGCAGGGTGGAGTGGGCCGGGCAACAGGTACAAAGGCAGAGGCACTAGTGAGTCTGTTGCATTTCAGGAATTGCAAAGTAAAGGGTATGCCTGAAGGCAGGCGCTGGAAGGGGGAGCTGGAGACAGACATGAGGGAGCCTGGTGATAGGACTCTAGCGTATCATTTCTGGAACATAGAATGTTCTCAGCTTGCTCCTTTTTCACTCAGTTTACTCTTGTTTTACCAGAGAAATGGCCTATAGAATGTACTCTGAAGGGGACCCTAGCGGGGGCTCTGTTCAAAGCCACTGATGGGTGTTAAGGCAAAGGGTGGGAGGATTAGATTCTCTCTCTGCGCTGTGGTTCTGTAAAGCGGTACGTTTGGGAGATGGGAGGTGAGTGTTTGTTTCTTTGGCTGCATGCTTCTTTGCATTTCACCCCATTCCACAAAGAATTTGAAGAGATTGACCACCATAGTGTTGGGTTTACGTGTATCTAGCAAAGACTGAAACAAAGAATCAGCACCAGGGAAAAAGGAGCCCCATTAGGAGACTGAGGCCATGGTCCAGGTGGGGGCGAGGCCTGCAAGAATGTGGAGATGGAAGGCTGGGGAAAATGCCCAAATCTCACACTTCCAGGGCCTGCCTAACCTGGAGGGAGGTCCAGGTGGCTGCCAGCCTCTCCATTGTGTGTATTTGGGAGGGATGGGGAATGTCTTCCACCCAAGAGTAATATAGGTCTAGGAGAGCACCCACATCTGGGTCTCAGATCCCAAAGCATGGCCAGATGGGGTGGGGGAATTAATCCAGGGCCATCAAAGCTTATAGACAGAAAGTGTTTGGATTAGTTGAGTGGAAAAAACAAAAGACCTATTAATCCAGTTTGAAAGGTGTGATGAGATCATAAATTGGGGAGAGGGTTCCTGAGACTTGAAGTTGGGATGATTCACAACGGGTCAAGGAGAAGCAGGCTGGACAGCCCAGGGGAAAGATTCAGGGCAGAGGTGGGCAGCATGCAGTGGCAGAGCTGGTGGCAAGGAAGCGAAGGGCATCTAGCTGAGAAGGATATGGAAAAGACTCAGAGTGTCAGGGCCCTTGTAGGGTCAAGGCTTGGAGGAGGAAGGCCAGATACCTTAGGTGCCAACTCTGGGGAGCCCCCCTGACCTCCTGAACCAAGCAAGTGCCTCCTGAGAGTTTGCACCATAGCTGTGTAAGTTGCACCTTCCTGGGGATTGAATGATTGTACTGGGATTGAAAGCTGGCCCAGGAGCACCGCACGAACGGGGTAGGGTGAAGGCTGCTGCTCCCAGGAGTTCGGGCACAGTCAAATTACCCATTTTTTTTCCCTATGAACTCACCCAAGGGACTTGTTTTCATAGCCAAGAGCAACTGCTTTTCTTTTCATGGTGGCAGGTGGGGTGGGGGGTGGGGGGGTAGAGCTGGAAGGTAGATTTGGTTGAATATGTGGATGAAGGGACATGGGAGCTATGCCTCAAAGAATCTTGTCTGTATAAGTTACAACTGAAACAAATGTGTGAATTAGTAACAAATGTTTAGTTAGAGGCATAAGCAAAAATGAATGAATGGCCTATGGGAGGAGTGAATAGGATTGTGGCTGGCTTCTGACCCTACTTGATTAGATATTCAAATTGTGTCACCAGGACCTATTTTCCCCGTATTTCTTGTGATGTGGCTTTCCTCCAAGCTCTATTCACAGAAGGATTTCTCCCTGTCACTTGCCAGATGATTACAGCAGCTCCAGAGGCCCTTATTAGACCCCGTCATCCTCAAATCCAGTGGGAGAGAGTAAGAATCTCTTCCCAAATTCTAAGCCTAGTTTGAGTGTGTTTTGATTGGATCAGATACCTGTCTGTGCAGGGGACAGGTTCGAAGCCAGCCTCAAGTGAAGCTCCCCAACCCCTTGGAACCTGGGCAGTCCCTTTCCATCAGGAAGCTTTCCCTCTTCCTATATAGGCAGAGAATGGGCTCTTCTGGTAGGAGGATCCCCCTTATTAATATAACAGTATTTTCCTTCTTTGAGCTCTTTTTCTTGGGTTGTCGCCTTAATTCTCACACCTTCTTGAAAGATGAGGAGCAGAGGATTGTTCCCATTGTATAAGTGAGGCAAGAGGCCAGTGCATTAATGGGAGCTAACCCAAATAGAAGATCTTGTCTGAGCCAAGGCCCAAATGGGTGCAGGGTTTCCCGACTGCAAAGCCTCTCGTGGCACTGCTGGCCTCTACATTCAGACAGTCCTCAATTAACAACCAGGCTGAATTGCAAAAAAGGGATTCTGCAAGTTGCTTGTTCAGAACTCAGAGTGTTTCCCCCCTCAGAAGTGGATTATTAAAAAGAAGCATGCTATTTAAACAATAATAAATTTAATTTTCCTTGACTTTAACAGAAGAAAAAGATACTGAAGTAAGATTGGACTTACTAAACTTCAAAGAAATATTTCTTCATCTTAAAATGTTTCCTAAAATAGGGCACCTGGGTGGCTCAGTGGTTGAGTGTCTGCCTTTGGCTCGGGTTGTGATCCTGGGGTCCCGGGATCAAGTTCCATATCGGGCTCTGCGCAGAAAGTCTGCCTCTCCCTCTGCCTACATCTCTGCCTCTTTGTCAGTGTTTCTCATAAATAAATGAATATATTATTTTAAAAAATAAATATATTCTTTTAAAAAAATAAATATATTTTTTTAAAAAAAGTTTCCTAAGATATCTAAGAGTAAGCAAAAAAAAATTGCTAATACATTAAGAGGTTAGAGTCATTGTAGTTTGCTTTAAATGAAACAGTTCCATTTTTAGACAATCGTGATAGGGTCTGCTGGAAAAGAGCACCATGGCCCATTCCCATCTACCTATCTTGGTTCTATGTTAAGATGGCTCTCCTGCATGACCCTGGGCCTTGTACTCTAGCATTCCTTCTTGCAAATTCTTTATTTTGATCCACTTCTTAATTGGATGGATGTTGTCAATAAGTTGTCTCAATTCCCAGGATCTCTTGGCATTGAAAATGTCTATCAGTTGCTGTTGAATGATATCTTAGCTGGGTATAATATACCTGGGTCATACTGTTGCCTGTAGAATTCTATAGACTTTGATACATTGTCTTTCAGCATCAAATGTTCATGAGGAGAGTCCTGAGACCAAATGTATTTGCTTTTTCTGTCTTGAGACTTAAAGACATTTTCATTCTTGAAGTTTATTAATTTAACCAAAGTGTCTTCATGTTGAGCATTTTGTATCAGATTATTCTAGAACCTGGCAGGTTTCTTCAATCTAAAAATTCCTTTTATTTCAGAGTACCTGGGTGGCTCAGTTTGTTATACATTTGACTCTGTTTCAGTTTAGGTTATGACCTCAGGTTGGTGAGATTGAGCCCCATTTAGCACTCTGAATCAGCATGGAATCTACTTGGGATTCTTTCTCACTCCCCCTATGCTCCTCCCCTTGTTCATGCATTCTCTCTCTCCCTCTATGTCAAATAAATTAATAAATAAAATCTTAGAAAATAAAATAATAAAAATAAAAATTCTTATTACTTATTATTTACATTATTTCAGTGAAACTTTTTTCTTCTTCCTCTTTTTCCCTCTTCCTTTTCTTTTTTTTTAAAGATTTTTTTTAAGATTTTATTTATTCATGAAAGACAAAGAGAAAGAGAGAGAGAGAGGCAGAGACACAGGCAGAGGAAGAAGCAGGCTCCATGCATGGAGCTCAACGTGGAACTCCATCCCAGGTCCCCAGGATCACAACCTGGGCCAAAGGTGGCGCTAAACCGCTGAGCCACCCAGGCTTCCCCCCTTTCTTTTCCTTCTCATTTTCCTCTATCACTGTTAGTATTACAAGCTTTAATTTTTTGTTTCCAGGTTTTTCCAACTCATAATCTTAATAGTATTATTTCACTTGGGGGAAACTGATTTGATGACCATTGAATGAAGTTCAGAACCACAGTATACATTCAGAGTTACATAAAATCATTTTATACACATTGTGATAAACGTACTTGAGATTATCAGAATTGTTTGTCACATATAAGGAGTTACTGCCAGTTTTCTACTTTACGAGATTCTATTAACATTTAATGATTAACCTTAGCTGTTGAATTTTGTAACAAATTTCTACTTTGGCATCTTTTACAGTTTGGATTTGTTCTGCCAAAGCTGAAATTTGGAGACGTGTTTCAAGATTAGTATGGCTAAGTAGAAGAGCTGCCTCTTTATACCATATGTCACTTAACTAATACAGTGTTAAGTTATCGTTAACCTAATCATCAAATAATGTTTTCTCATTCATGGCTTTAATTGATTGTTTTAGCTATTTCTGTCTCTTTTGCCATCTCCTTTACTGAAATTAGATTGATTTAAAGATGTATTTATTTATTTTAGAGAGAGAGAGAGAGAGCAGGAGAGAGCATGTGCACATGGAGAGGGAGGGAGAGAGAAGAAGACTCCCTGCTGAGTGTGGAGCCCAATGGCAGGGCTTGATCTTGCTACCCTGAGACCATGGCCTGAGCCAAAACCAAGATTAGATGCCCAACCGACAGAGCCCCACAGGCACCCCAAATTAGATTAGACTTTTTTTTTTTTAATATTTTACTTATTTATTCATGAGAGACAGAGAGAGAGAGAGGCAGAGACACAGGCAGAGGGAGAAGCAGGCTCCATGCAGGGAGCCTGATACGGGACTCGATCCAGGAACTTTGGGATTTCATTCTGAGCGGAGGGCAGATGTTCAACTGCTGAGCCACCCAGGTGTCCCTAGCTTAGACTTAAATAATTTGACAATCACTATACTTACCTATGTGATAAACCTTGTCCTGGTGTCTTGCAACATTTCCTGGCACCTAAGTTCCTGTTTTATCAATGTTCACTGGTATTCAATACTGTATAACTGTAGTGCATTTTTATAAAACTCAGTGAATTCCCCTAAGTTATCTATCATTGTTCCAAAAATTGAATCTCTTATTAACATATGACTTATGTGATGATTTAAAAATTGTCTTGCAGTTGATACTGTTTCAACTGTATTTCTGAGGGGCATCGTTGTAGTCATCTCAGCGTATGATGGTCATTGCATTTTAGAAATATCATGTTGGTGGCCACTGGGAAGGGTTGATTGGAGAGACCAGAGGCAGGGAGGTCTTAGGGGACAGCACCAAAGGAGATAAGTCATTACTGAGGCAAGAACAAAGGTTATTGCAATGGGAACTGATGAGACAAATATAAGAACCAGGATTCCACCTTGAGCACTTTTACATCCTAGCACCACACCTGCACATAGTAGGTACTTAATAAATCTTTTTTGAGTAAATGAAAGGAATCAACAAGAATTAATGATAAGTTGTTGAAGTTGTGGTGGGGGGTGTATCTGGCATTCCCCTTGGTCTCTGGCTTGCCTGGCCTTTCAATGGTAGTGCCATTAACTGCCATATATAGGGCAGTGGTGTGGCCGAGAGAACACTGTCCACCAGGGGTATGGTCCTCTGACTTGGGAGCAGGGACTGTAGAGAAAAGAGTGGGGAGGGAAAGCACAAACTTCCTCTTTGTCATTCTGTGGGGTCGGCATAAGATGGCCATGTGAGACAGACAAGGCTTTCTCCTCTCACCTTTCCTTGCTGCTTCTTTTCTAGTATCTTCCTCCCTGAGCCCTCGGGTTCCCCCACCTTTGTCACCACCTTCTCAACCAAAGAATGGGTGGAAGAGGGGAGGTCAAAAGGAATAGTGCTTTTACTCTCAGTGTCCCAGGCTCTGTACTTACCCAGGTCCACTCCTGGCTTCAGAAATCTCTCCTCAACTCTGTCCCCCCCGCAGATTTCAGGAAACCAGTCCTGATTAAATGCATTCATACTCCTGTGGAAATGACTGACGGATCCCTTTTACTTGCCCTATAGCTAATAATTTGAGTTTCCAAGGGAGGCTGCTCCTTCTTCTGCTCCACCAAAGTGAAAGCTCCCTACTATTCTTGTGGAGGTGAAGGTGCTAGAGGAGAGAGTTTTGCAGTTGCCATTCAGGCAAGCCGGGCCCTGCCCCAGAGTCCTGCTTTGGGGCCAGCTCTCCTGCGCAGGTCCCACTTATATAGGATTTTTGCTTCCTGCATTTCCAAGCTACCCTGTTCCCTAGAACAGCAGAAGTGGTAGGTATGCCGCCCTGGTCCCAGCAGGAGATGTGGCCTGGCTGCAGTAGGAAGGAGGGCAGCCTGGAGACCATGCTCAATGTGATGTTTCCTACTGTTTGAGGTTGAGGGCTTTGCCCACCCAAAGGAGGGCTCTCCCAGCCATATGTACATGTGTAGCTAATGCCTCCCCTTCTTACATGGCTCCAGAATGTCCACTGTGGAGCTGGCTCTGTGCAGCTGACTTCACATAGACCAGCCCCCATTTGTCCTTGCAAGAGTCTATGAGAGGCATCGTTATTTATCCCCATTTTATAGACAGGGAAGTAAAGACTCTAAGAAAGTCATTTGCTCAAGTCCTTTTTTTTTTTTTTTAAGATTTTATTTATTTATTCATGATAGACAGAGAGAGAGAGAGAGAGAGAGAGCGAGGCAGAGACCCAGGCAGAGGGAGAAGCAGGCTCCATGCAGGGAACCCGACGTGGGACTCGATCCCTGGTCTTTAGGATCGCGCCCTGGGCCAAAGGCAGGTGCTAAACTGCTGTGCCACCCAGGGATCCCTGCTCAAGTCCTTGTAGCTAGAAATGAAAAGGGCCCAGATTCAGGCCCAAAGCTGTCCTCTACCCTTCCTGCTGTCACGTAGCCTCTGGCAGAGCAATGTAGACATAGGCAGCTTTCGGATGGGGACACCGAGAACCCAGGAGACCTGTTGAGGCTTTTATTTTATTTATTTTATTTTATTTTACTTTATTTTATTTTATTTTATTTATTTTTCAGTTTCCAAGTGTACTGGTCCAGGAGGGGAGCAGTTAGGAGAGGAGGAGCGAAGAATAGTGTGTCCATCGGGTCCCTGCTGGCCGAGTGGGGGGGGCCCAGTCACGTTGAGCCCCCCAGGGCAGCACAGCTGCCTGCCTCAGTGTCCCAGGGCTAGAGAAGGACGAGGGTGCTCTGCTGGCCCCAGCAGATCTGCCCACTCAGACCTCGCCGTCCTCGAGCATGTTCGGGAGCAGGCAATGGGGATGTCCCAGAAAGAGCTGCTCCCAGAGATGCTGGCTCCCCCGGCATCTCCCGCAGTGCCCTGCTTGCTGCACAGGCCCCTGGTGCCAGGACCACCGGCTGGGGCTCCCCCCCCACCCCCCCCCCCCCGTTTCCGTAGTAGCCGAGGACAGCTGCCTTGTCTGCTCAGGCCGGCGGGGAGGTTAAAGCCGCTGTGCAGGTGGCCCCCTGCGGGTGCCCTCTCCGAGGAGGACAGGCTGGCCGCGTCTGTGGTCCGAAGGTGGGCCGCCAGCTCGCCTCGGCCCGGGCGCCCCGCTCTTGCTTGGCTGCAGGTGGTCGGTGAGCGCGGCCAGAGGGTCCACGTGCTGAGGCCCAGCCACGTGCCCCCTTCCTTGCCTTCCTCCATGTGAGGCCCACTGAGGACCTTCTTGTCCCCCGGAAGTCAGCTAACCTGGACGGTCTGTGGTAAAATTCATCCCTGTTGGCCCCAGGACGAGCCTGTATGCATTTTTGGAAACAGGACGAGGATCGAACTTAAGGAAGATGATGCACATGGATCCCTGAGAGCAGCTTTGTTCACACGGGGTCACTAGTCGCCTCTGCTGCCACCAACGTGAGGCTTTTATTAAAATATTAACAACATGGGCACCTGGATGGCTCAGTGGTTGAGTGTCGGCCTTTGGCTCAGGGCGTGATCCTAGAGTCCTGGGATCGAGTCCCACATTGAGCTCCCCACAGGGAGCCTGCTTCTCCCTCTGCCTATGCCTCTGCCTCTGCCTCTCTCTCATCAATAAATAAATTTAAGGGATCCCTGGGTGGCGCAGCGGTTTGGCGCCTGCCTTTGGCCCAGGGCGCGATCCTGGAGACCCGGGATCGAATCCCACGTCGGGCTCCCGGTGCATGGAGCCTGCTTCTCCCTCTGCCTGTGTCTCTGCCTCTCTCTCTCTCTCTGTGACTATCATAAATAAATAATAAAAAAAAAATTAAAAAAAAATAAATTTAAAAATCGTTTAAAAAATGAAAAAAAGGGCAGCCGGGGTGGCTCAGCGTGTAGCGCCACCTTCAGCCCAGGGCCTGATCCTGGAGACCTGGTATCGAGTCCCACGTCGGGCTCCCTGCATGGAGCCTGCTTCTCCCTCTGCCTGTGTCTCTGCCTCTCTCTCTGTCTCTCTGTCTCTCATTAATAAATAAATCTTTAAAAATCTTTAAAAAAATAAAAAATGAAAAAAATATTAACAACGTAGTCAGTTCACTGAACAGTCATAAATGGATAAGCGAAACAACCCATCTCAGGGAAGAAGAGGAAGAGCTTTGTAATTCCCAGATGGAATGTTTTTTGAGGTCTCCATTGCCTTCTATTTAAAGCCCAAACTCCTTCACTTTGAAGTGATTATGGAAATTTTTGGAAGATCTAAATAGATGAAAAGGGGGAGGGAGGGAGAAAGAGAAAGAAGTGACTAACTCCCATCAATATAGACTGTTTTCTTTCCCTCTTGGGATCTCTATAATCATCTAAACGAAAATGAACAGTGTGTGGCATTCCGTAACTTGCTTTTCTCATGATAGACAGTTGTGAATGCCTTTCCAGAAAATATGTAGTTTTGAATTTTTAGGTAGTCGCATCCGTCGATTGTATGATTTCTTCCATTTCTTCAGAGGTTATAAGGTCTTTACCATCATAAGTAAACAGTCAACTAGCATATCGTTAGGGTTCATCTTTAATTCCGTGACCCATCATAAATGTGTTGAAGTGTGATATATGAAGCAAGCTCTAACTTACTTTTTGCCCCTGGGTAGCCAGTTTTCTCGATTCCAGTTGCTGAATGGAATTGTTTAATGTCCTTTAGTGTGGGATGCTTTCTGTATTCCATAAAATATCACATTATTATAGATGCCAGGGCCTATTTCAGGACTACCTAGTCTGTTCTGCTCATCTTTCTCATTACTCTGAGACTAGCTCCACACATACTCTTCTTTTTTTAAAATATTTATTTATTTATTTATTTATTTATTTATTTATTTATTTGAGAGAGAGACAGACAGATAGCATGTGCTTTGGGGAAGGGGTAGAGGGAGAGGGCGAGAATATTAAGCAGACTTCACGCCCAGTGCGGAGCCCGACATGGGGCTCGATCCCACGACCCTGAGATCATGACCTGAGCCAAAACCAACAGCCGGACGCTTAACCAACTGAGCCACCCAGGTGCCCCCACATGTACTCTCTTTTTTTTTTTTTTTTTTTTAAAGATTTATTTATTTATTTATTCAGAGAGAGCGAGAGAGAGGCAGAGACACAGGCAGAGGGAGAAGCAGGCTCCATGCAGGGAGCCCGACGTGGGACTCGATCCCGGATCTCCAGGATCACACCCCGGGCTGCAGGCAGTGCTAAACCGCCGCGCCACCGGGGCTGCCCCACATGTACTCTCTTAATGGACATTCTGTCCTATGTTATCTGGCAGAGAAAATTCCCGTTCCTGACACTGGCTTCCCCAAAATTTCTTAACTATTTGATCTGTTTATTCCATCCTGTGAAATGTAGAATCAGTCAGTACAGTTTCAAAATCTCATCTGTGATTTGATTAAAATTCCCTTAACCCTTTATATTAACTTGAGAAGAATTGATAATCATTAATATTTAGCCTCCTCCATTGGGACCTGGGTACATCTTCCTGTTTTTTAGATTTTTCTCAGTAGTTTTGTCTTTTTTTCCATATGTATACTTTTTGCTATAATTACGTCTACAGTTTGGGTTTTTTTTTAAGCATTTGCAAATTGCTGTTTGTGAATGAGAGCATCGAAATTTTTTTCCATATCTCTTTTCATCTGAATTGCTAGGCTAGATTAAGTGATTTTCGACTCTTAATTCTGGAATATTTCAGCCACTTTCTGGAGCAACTTCTTATTAATTCTATGCTGTTTTAGTTCATTCTTTTGAGTAATCCAGGAGCAAATAACTGTCATTTTGCTTCAGAGCTATTATCTATGTCTGTGTCTAAGTTCTGGTTTTTGTCATGGAGCTCCTTGTGGGCATGTGCCCACCTCACCTTGCCTTCCGCAAAGTGCCAAGCACACAGGTGCTGCTCAGTGAGGGTCCCTTGAATGAGGGTGAAGGAATCTTAGGCCAAGGAAATCCTGGTCCCGGGGTGCAGCCCGTTGATGGGCCACTCCAATTTATGGTCTGCACCTCGGTCTTATCAGAAGGCTGGGAGCTTTCAGACCCAGGGAGTCTGATGCAGGCCAACCACCTCACGGAAACCTGCTGCCAATTGTCTGCTTCTGTCCAGTGGGGGGGGCAGTGGCCACTTGCCCTAGGAGGACCCATTTAGGGGAGATGGGGCTTCAGAGTAAGGCCCTAGCAGAGACTGGGGTCAACCCAGAAAGTCTTGCTCTACCGCCAGCCAGACTACCCTAGGTGTACAGGGAGAAGCAGGCTCCCAGTGGGGAGCCTGATGTGGGACTCGATCCCTGGCCCAGATCACACCCTGAGCCGGAGGCAGATGCTCAACTGCTGAGCCACCAAGGTAGCTCTGGAACATTCTTCCTAAGGAAGGGAGGCTGAGTTCAGACTCAGCCCTTCCCAGGGTCCAAAGCAGGGAAAGTGACAGCAAGCTTTAGTTCTCTATTTCTGCACACTATGTGGTTGCCCACATTGACTTGTGTTCTCTTCTTTCATTTAGAAAATAGGCATCCGGGATCCCTGGGTGGTGCAGTGGTTTGGCGTCTGCCTTTGGCCCAGGGTGCGATCCTGGAGACCCGGGATTGAGTCCCACATCGGGTTCCTGGTACATGGAGCCTGCTTCTCCCTCTGCCTGTGTCTCTGCCTCTCTCTCTCTCTCTCTCTCTCTGTGACTATCATAAATAAATTAAAAAATTAAAAAAAAAAAAGAAAAGAAAATAGGCATCCATTCACAAGGTTCAAACATGAAAGCAGTCAAAAGATTTCATGAGAACAATTGTTTTTAAATGTACGCTCTACCCCCAGTGTGGGGCTTGAATTCAAAACCCCGAGATCAAGAGTCTCACGTTCAACTGACTGAGCCAGCCAGGCACCCCAAATATAAAAACCATTTAAAGGACTTAACAGTGAAATGTCTCATTCCACCTCCGCCCTGCCCCACCCAGAACCACTTTTATCAACTTGTGTGTCCTTCTAAAATGTCTTTTTGTAGATATAACCAAATATGAGTATAGTCTTTTTTTAAAAAATTATTCATGAGAGACAGAGAGAGGCAGAGACATAGGTAGAGGGAGAAGCAGGCTCTCTGCGGGGAGCCCACTGCGGGATTCGATCCCAGGACCCCAGGATCATGACCTGAGCCAAAGGCAGATGCTCAGCCACTGAGCCACCCAGGGGCCCCTGAATATAGTCTTGATATGGAAGAGCTAGGTTCTTGTCTCACAGAGTCGAAGAATGAATGTCGTGGACAAACAGAGAGTGAGTAAAGTGATAGAAGGTTATTAAGCCAAGATACAGAGAAAGATCTCAGAAGTGAGGGGGGTCCTGACAGGGTTGCCGCTGAATGCTTTCTGGCTGGCCTTTTATTGAGAACCTAACCAGGGAGCCCACAGCCTTGAGATTTCTTTGTGCTGTCTTGAGTGATTGATATATAGCTGTCTTGGGGTCTGGTCTGTCCATCTAACCACCAAAGGAAGATACTCCCTAACATTTTGGAGTTAGGGAGCCAGGTTTATTTTATTTTTTATTTTTTCTGTTTTGCTGCCTTATCTCTGTTTCCTTGGGACGGGTAGGAGCCTGACTTTGGGGCCTCTCAGTGTCCTTGGGATTTATGGGAGCCTGACTCTGGGCCTTTCTCTTATCTTTCCCTGTCTAGCCCCATCTATTCCTAACTCCATCTTACTTCATTCTTACACAATAGGTAGCATCTTATTGATTTTTTAAATTTAAAATATACATTATAGGGCAGCCCCGGTGGCGCAGTGGTTTAGCGCTGCCTGCAGCCCAGGGCGTGATCCTGGAGACCCTGGATCGAGTCCCACGTCAGGCTCTCTGCATGAAGCCTGCTTTTACCTCTGCCTGTGTCTCTGCCTCTCTCTCTCTCTGTCTCTATGAACAAATAAATAAAATCTTAAAAAAACAAAATACATTATAGGGGTGCCTGGATGGCTCAGTCAGAGAAGCATCTGCCTTGGCTCAGGTCATGATCCCATGGTCCCAGGATCAAGCCCTGCATCAGGCTCCAGCTCAATGGGGAGTCTGCTTCTCCCTCTCCCTCTACCCCCTACTTGTCCTCTCTCTCTTGCTCACTCTCTCTCAAATAAGTAAATAAAATCTTTTTTAAAAAATATAAAATAAAATATACATTATAATAGTACAAATATTGAACATCATTGTATGCTAGTCACTACGCTAACCTTTTATATATATATATAAAATCATTTAATCTTTCTATCGTTTCTATTATCATCCTGATTTTGCCATGGAGATTTTTCCATATAAAGAGTTTCTGTGGTTTCTTAAAGCTGCATAGGATTCCACTGTAAGGCTGGAATTTATAAAACATATTGCCTAGCATTGTTTCTATTTTTTGCTCTTACATACTGCGTGACATTGTACAGATGTTGTTTCGAAGATGTAGAGATAGAGCTATAGAACAGATACCTGTAAGAGAGATTGCTGGGTCAGAGGATAAAAACATTTGTGATTTTGATGGCTGGTGCCAAGCTGCCCTCTGCAGAGTTACTAGTTCTCTTCATAATTGCTCAGCATTTCTCGTTACTCGTATCATTGGTTGAGTAGGAATATTTCAGTCAATTACAATAATCACAGTCTTTGTTGAGAACATTTATGTAGGACTTCTCTCATTTGATCCTCTACTCCACTCCCATGTGAGTTGGGGATTATCCCTGTTTTACAGATAAGAATACTGAGGTGCAAGGAGGTTAGGTATTTGCCCAGGGCGCTGGGCCGAGGTCAGATCTGCATTTGTCCAGCTCTTTTCTCTGCTTCAGCTGCCACTGACATCAGTCACTGGCCCTGCCTCTTGCTGCTGGGTCTCTGTCACTTACATCTTATTTCCCGAGGCTGGAAGGAGCTGAAGGCCCTTGACCCAGTGCCAGCCCCCATGATTCCCTCATACTCTGGGCTCTCCAGGAAACCTCTGCTGGCCTGGAATAAGTCTCCTGTGTTTGATCAAGAGGTTCAAGCTCTAAGGCCTTGCCTTCTCGGGGGATATGGGGAGGTTGAGAGCTGGCGAAGCTGAGGCCCCGTGCCTGGTGCCACAATTTTGAAGTCAGGTTGGCCAGCAGGGTCTCTGCTGGTAGTTCCAGGACAAACTGATCTCAGTAACGGAGGCCAAAGTGGCTCCAGCTAAGATCCTTTCTCCTGGCCTCAGGTGGGCTATCATTGCTAGTGAGAACAAATTACAGCAATATTTCTGGGGAAATGACTAACAATATTTTCCTGGGAGTGTTGGAAGAGGCAGCATTGGAGTGTTTGAGACCGTGGACTTGAGCCAGACTGCCTGGGGTTTTATGGTAGTTTCTTATGGCTGCTGTAACAAATTACTGCAAATTTAAGGAGCTTAAAACATTACAAATTGATTTTCTTCTCTACACCTTTATGTATTTACTTGTAAGTTTAAATTCTTGAGGGGTACAGCATCACATGAATTCTATGGCCAATGGCTTTAGCAGGAAGGTTGCTTGGGAATTTGGCATGAACCATGCCACTGCTTCCACAAGCATGAATTGCTTTTCCCCAGACTACTCTGGTTTGGTTTGTTTTGCCACCGGGAGTCACTCTGTTGTTCTTTGCTTTGTTCACGTAAGCATAGCTCTTGCCTAGATGGAATTCAGTTTCATCTCACGCATAAACACCTTCAATTTTAAGAAGATCTGTGTGCTCCCTCTGGTTCTGGAAACCCCACGTATAGCCAGCAAACATGGCCTAGGACCACAGCCCTGTGGACATACTTGTCATTCTAAGAGTCCTGTTCCCAGCAAGCATCCACAGGCCCTGGGACAGCTGGGTGGCTCAGCAGTTGAGCGTTTGCCTTTGGCTCAGGGCATGGTCCGGTGCTGGGATCGAGTCCCACATCAGGCTCCCTGCGAGGAGCCTCCTTCTCCCTCTGCCTATGTCTCTGCCTCTCTCTGTGTATCTCTCATGAATAAATAAATAAGATCTTTAAAAAAAAGAAAAAAAAAGCCTCCACAGGCCCCAAGATGGGAGGAAGAGAAAGGTATAGCGAAATATCACAAAGTTGTTATTATCATGTACCTCTGGAGGTCAGAAGCCTGAAATGGGTTTCACTGAGATAAAATCAAGGTGTCAGTAGGGCCGTGTTCCTTCTGGAGGCTCTTGGGGAGAATCTGTCTTCTTGCCTTTTCCAACTTCTAGGGGCTGCCTGCATTCCTTGGTTCATGACCCCTGTCCATCTTCAAAGCCAGCAGGATAGCATCATGAGACCTCTGCTTCCATGATCACATCTTCTTCCTCACACCTGCCTGCTTCCCCCTCTATTTTCCTTATAAGGACCCTCGTGATTATACTGGATCCACCCAGATAATCCAAGATAATCTTCCCATCCCGGATCCTTAACTTAATCACATGTACTAAGTCCTTGCCATCATATAAGGTAACATACACAGGTTCTGGGGATTATTAGTACATTTTCTGCCTACTACAGTTTGTCTCTGGAGTCTATCACTCACTAATTGTGTCACCTTGGACAAGTCATTGTACCTCTTGTTCAGGTTCCCCATCATTAAAATGAAGATATAAGGGCAGCCCAGGTGGTTCAACGGTTTAGCGCTGCCTTCAGCCAAGGGTGTGATCCTGGATCGGGTCCGTGTCGGGCTCCCTGCATGGAGCCTGCTTCTCCCTCTGCCTGTGTCTCTGCCTCTCTCTGTGTCTCTCATGAGTAAATAAATAAAATCTTTTAAAAAACAATGAAGATATAATAATTCCTACTCTGTAGGACTGTTAGGAAGATTAAAAGGGTTGATATTCCTCAAATGTTTATAATAATGCCATAGAAGTGTCTGCTAGCTAAAATACATTAAATAACTAAAAGCATGCATACGGTTTGATTTAGCACTCCTATCATTTGTAACCTATTTCATAGAACAGAAGACGTGTTAGGCCACATAAAGTCGGCCTAACATTGTCCATATTGGCATAAAGGGGCCGGGGGGAGTACAAATAGGAAATCACTGGATTGTCCATAATGGGAGACTGACTGGATCAGTTGTGGTACACATGGAATTTAAGGGAGCTTTTTTTTTTTTTTTAATTTTTTAAAGATTTTATTTATTTATTCACGATAGACCATGAGAGAGAGAGGCATAGACACAGGCAGAGGGAGAAGCAGGCCCCATGCCGGGAGCCCGACGCAGGACTCGATCCCGGGACTCCAGGATCATGCCCTGGGCCAAAGGCAGGCGCTGAACCACTGAGCCACCCAGGGATCCCCTTTAAGGGAGCTTTTAAAAAAGAATACGTTAGACCCATACTTATCAGACCTCCAGGAATGTTGTCCTAAGGAAAAGTTAAATTAGAGGAGGAAGTTACAGAGTCATGACTCATGATCTCATTTGTAGCATGATCTTTCTTGTAAACCAAGTAGCAACCTACTAGAATTGTTGTAGATACTTGGGGCAATTATTTAACCTCTGAGGGCCTCTGTTTCTTCACCTGTGAAGTGAGGGTAACAGTAGCTCTCCTCGCCTCTGAAACTCTAGTGAGGATTACACGGGATGCGTCGCATCAGCTCCTTAAGATCCTGCGAGCAGCTGCATAGCCTGGCTATCTGTGCAAAGTGGTTTAAAGCAGACAGAGGGCTGGAAGGAGGCACCCGGACGCTCATCTGGTTGCCTCGCAGGAAGGGAAAGGAAGTTCAGAAGAGTGTGAGGAGCTGATCCCCTGTGTGTGTGTAGGCTAGCTGGAGGCTGGGTGGAGGCTAGCTGGAGGCTGGGTGGAGGCTGGGTGGAGGCTAGCTGGAGGCTGGGTGGAGGTTGGGTGGAGGCTAGCGGGAGGCTGGGTGGAGGCTAGTGAGAGGCTAGCTGGAGGCTAGCGGGAGGCTAGGGGGAGGCTGGGGGGAGGCTAGCGGTTGGAACCTCAGTACCTTTCCATGTGCTAATGCTTTATTGGTGGTTTGGACACCATCGCGCTGGCCACAGACGGAACCGGGGAACATGCCACGATTCGAGGTTTTGTCACCCTCGAAGGGGAGTCTCCCTAGGAGAGCTGGGGGCAGGGGGGGGCAGGAGAGCCCTCAACCGCGCCCGCCTCGTGTGTCCGCAGCATCTACTGCCGAGGCTGCTCCAAGCCGCTGTGCTGCTCGTGCGCGCTCCTGGACAGCAGCCACGGCGAGCTCAAGTGCGACATCAGCGCCGAGATCCAGCAGCGCCAGGAGGAGCTGGACACCATGGCCCGGGTGCTGCAGGAGCAGGACGGCGCCTTCGGGGCGGCGCACGCGCAGATGCACTCGGCCGTCAGCCAGCTGGGCCGCGCGCGCGCCGACACGGAGGAGGCTAGCTGGAGGCTGGGTGGAGGCTAGCTGGAGGCTGGGTGGAGGCTAGCTGGAGGCTGGGTGGAGGCTAGCTGGAGGCTGGGTGGAGGCTAGCTGGAGGCTGGGTGGAGGCTAGCTGGAGGCTGGGTGGAGGCTAGCTGGAGGCTGGGTGGAGGCTAGCTGGAGGCTGGGTGGAGGCTAGCTGGAGGCTGGGTGGAGGCTAGCTGGAGGCTGGGTGGAGGCTAGCTGGAGGCTGGGTGGAGGCTAGCTGGAGGCTGGGTGGAGGCTAGCTGGAGGCTGGGTGGAGGCTAGCTGGAGGCTGGGTGGAGGCTAGCTGGAGGCTGGGTGGAGGCTAGCTGGAGGCTGGGTGGAGGCTAGCTGGAGGCTGGGTGGAGGCTAGCTGGAGGCTGGGTGGAGGCTAGCTGGAGGCTGGGTGGAGGCTAGCTGGAGGCTGGGTGGAGGCTAGCTGGAGGCTGGGTGGAGGCTAGCTGGAGGCTGGGTGGAGGCTAGCTGGAGGCTGGCTTTTGACACATGAAGTCTCGGGTTTGCTCGCATGGTAGATTCTAGAGCACAGGGTAAGGAGGAGGGGAGGCCTGGGGTGGGTCTGCGGCCTCCCAAGGGGGTCACGTTTTACCAATTTGCAAGACCTTTTGGATGAGCTGTGATGTGGCGATCCTCAGAGAAGTTAAAATACAAAGCTGAGAACCAGACGCAGTATCAGTTCAGCCCCGGAGAGAGAACCACTCCAGGAAGTTCCTCTTAAGCCTGGTATCTAGCAACAGAGCAGTCAGCGGTGAAGTTAGAGCAGAAGGGAGCGGAGAGAACTCGCTCCCTTGGATGGATTTTTTTTTTAAAAATATTTTATTTAAAAGATATATTTTATTTATTTATTCATGAGAGGAGACACAGAGAGAGAGAGGCAGAGACACAGTCAGAGGGCAAAGCAGGCTCCATGCAGGGAGCCCAACATGGGACTCGATCCTGGGTCTCCAGGATCATGCCCTGGGCCAAAGCTGGTGCTAAATCGCTGAGCCACCCGGGCTGTCCCCTTGGATGGATTTTTACCAAAAAAAATTTGGATGGTTGGTTGGTTGTTGAGTGGTTGGATGTTTACCCAAAACCATGCTGTGGCTCAGTGGAGGAGATGCTTTGCCTCCCCCATGGCCTGTCATCTGGACCAACTGCCCACCTTCGTGGGCCCTGCCTGGTATTGGGCACTTGGGAAGTAGACAGCAGGCCGGTTCCTGAGCTCAAGAGTTGTCCAGTCCAACCAGGACACAGATGGGACACATTACATAGCTGGGGATGAGGTAGTGCTTGGCTCTGCAGTCCAAATCCAGGAGTTGTGGCGACTCTATGAGCTGGGGATGTCGGGGAGGGGGTGGGGGGCTTTCAGAAGACACTGGGGGAAGAGATGCCCAACAGGGCCCCCAGGGCGAGGAACCCTTAAAAGCCCTTAGACAAAAATCTCTAGGCTGAAATCTGAGCTCTAGATAGATAACTGGTGTGAGGACGCCCTTACTGGGAGAGGGGTGGGGGGCAACAGAATCTGAAGGCATCTGAGCAAGCGCCAGCCGTGGGGGCTCCCTCAGCTCCCTCTCTCCTGCCCTCGGGGCTGGTGGACGTGGGCCCATAAAAGCATAATCCTAGAGTGGTCATGGACTCGTGCCTCCTCCACGAGGCAGCAAATGTTGCTCCATATACAGGAAATGACCCCCACAGAGTTTAAGCAGCTTGTCTTTGGTATCGTAACTGGGCAGTGGCAGGGGAAAGGAGCAGTGGGTCATAAGAGTACCGTGACGCTCTCACTGTATGCAGAGAAGTCAGCGAGCAATAACAGCCTTAGGATTGTTCACACTTTGCCTTGGTGGCGGCCAAGAAATGGACAGGTGCGCCTGGGGCTTGTTCTCTTCTGCTTCCCCCCTCCCTTTTGGGTGGAGGCTAGCTGGAGGCTGGGTGGAGGCTAGCTGGAGGCTGGGTGGAGGCTAGCTGGAGGCTGGGTGGAGGCTAGCTGGAGGCTGGGTGGAGGCTAGCTGGAGGCTGGGTGGAGGCTAGCTGGAGGCTGGGTGGAGGCTAGCTGGAGGCTGGGTGGAGGCTAGCTGGAGGCTGGGTGGAGGCTAGCTGGAGGCTGGGTGGAGGCTAGCTGGAGGCTGGGTGGAGGCTAGCTGGAGGCTGGGTGGAGGCTAGCTGGAGGCTGGGTGGAGGCTAGCTGGAGGCTGGGTGGAGGCTAGCTGGAGGCTGGGTGGAGGCTAGCTGGAGGCTGGGTGGAGGCTGGGTGGAGGCTAGCTGGAGGCTGGGTGGAGGCTAGCTGGAGGCTGGGTGGAGGCTAGCTGGAGGCTGGGTGGAGGCTAGCTGGAGGCTGGGTGGAGGCTAGCTGGAGGCTGGGTGGAGGCTAGCTGGAGGCTGGGTGGAGGCTAGCTGGAGGCTGGGTGGAGGCTGGTCTGGCTGCTGAGTGCCAGAGTGGCACTTGATGGGTTCGGGAAGGGGTGGACAGGAGGTGAAGAAGGCGGTCGCTGGTGGGTGGCCCTGATAGTTGTGGTAGAGGACCTCTCCCTTATCCTGTACCCCACCCCAGATACATGAGCCTTTTCCTGGAATCGACATAGGGGCCTTCCCTTCCTCTCCCCCTACACTTGGCTCTTGGAGCAAGAATAGGGCCAGGAGTCCGACCTCAGGCCCAGCAGCTTGGGTTTCATTGGTGTGATTTCAGGAGCAGCATGTATGCAGGAACCATAGTTTCTCAGGATTTGGAGGTGTCCATAACCCCCCTATGTTGGCATTCCCTCTGCAGCACCCTTGACCTGTGGCTGTCCATACACACACACCTCCAGGAACTTGAAGCTCACTCATTCTTGAGGCAGCCACTCCCGTCTCTGGATTGCTCTTAGATTGCCTGGGTGAAAATGCAGGGGCACCCCTTGGCTTGCTCTCTTGGATGATTGCAGGCATGATTCCTCTCCTTCGGGCTAAGTTTCCTGAGTTCCTTCTTGGACCAGGCATCTGGTCTCCTCCACATCCTGCTCATCCAGGTGTGCGTGCACCTCCCTGTCAAGGATGTGCACGCCAGACTGATACATGGAAAGCAGGTCTGGTGGTAGCAGTCAGGTGAGCCTTCCTAGCTTTGCCATGCATGGCCTTTGGGAGAGAGAGATTTGCTATAGACAGAGGCAATCTGGAGAGACTTCCTGGAGGAGGCAGGATTTAGCCTCTGAGAATTTTAGAGCTAGGAGAGAGCATGGAGTCTAACCCCCTCTGTTGTACAGGATGAAGGTAAGGCCCAGGGAGAGGGTGACTTAACTCAGGGCTACATGACACGGCGAGCTATAGGTAGGACTAGAAGCCAACTCCTAATTGCCTTGGGTACTGCATCCCCATATGTTTAGCTTGAAAAGTAAAAGAGGACATTTTATTGTATTTTTTAGATCAGTAATACAGTCACATTGTCAGAAGTAAAAACACAGAAAGTGATAAATATGTCAACTGTACTCCAATTTTTTAAACTTTTGTACACTCACAATTTCTGCATTTCACTGTATATAAGTTGTACCTAAAAATGTTTTTCCTGGCCCCCAGGTGATGATAATTTATAGCTAAGTTGAGAAGCACTGTTTTGAGGTAGGGAGGACACTCACCTAGCATCCCTCCCTACTCCATTCCTCATTTGAGCCTTCCATTAGCCAGCATCATAATGATTTCTTATACTACCTAAGATTGTAATTGTGCATATCCTATATTTTCACATAATACCCTACGTAGGGCACCTTGCTGCCCAAGTCCTGCACGTACCTTACCTGGATTTGAAAAAAGAAAGAAAATGATACATAATGTCTCACTCCCACCTTGTCTCTGTCTTTCTACTTCTCATGCCCATATACCTGTCTTTATTAATTTCTTACATATCCTTCCAGAATTTCTTTATCTAACTACAAGCAAATACGATTACAGGTAGTTGGTTTTTCCGTTCCTTTTTGGTACAAAGGTAGCATAATACCATATATTCATAGTACTGTGGCCAAGCTTTTTCACCCAAGGAAGTATTCTGGAATTCTCTGGAACTCTTACACTGTCCATAGGTAGGGAGCTTCCTGATGCCTTCTGACATCTGAATAGTGGCCTATGGAATGGATGTGACGTACTATATTTAGCCAGTTCCCTGCCAGTGCATATTGGGTTGTTGGTATTACAGTGCTAGAATGAATAAGTCCCCACAGAAATCCTATTTAAAAAAAAAAAAAATCCTATGAATAATTGTGCAAAGTGTCCCGGGTCCACAGAGCCCGGCTGTCTTCCAGGTCCCAGTCCCTGGTTAATTAATGAACAGCATTTTGCTGGGTCTTATGTGACCTCTCACTATCCTATCCACTACTAAGCAGTTTGAACTTGGAACATCAGAAGAATGCAAAATAATAATAATAATAACAATTTTTTTAGTTTAAAATTTTTTTTAATTAAAAAAAAGAATGCTCTTTTTTGCAAAGCCTCTTGCTTTACTTTGGTAGCAGGCTGGAGGAGGGGGCAGGGAGGCCAGTGGATTTGGGGGAGGGGAACAGATTTCACACACCGGGAGCCCCAGGGACCCGTGGAGCAGCCCTGGCGAGGTGGCAGGCACGGTCTGGCTGTCCCAGGAGAAAGTCAGCGAGGCGAGGAGAAAGGCCACTCTTGGGCCCGTGCCCGGCCTTAGGAAGCAGGAGCTGGGCTTTTGGTACCAACACTTGATCCCTCTTGAAAGCGTTGCTTTACTTTCATGGCATGGGTGTGAGAGGCGATGAGAAGACGCAGCGGTAGGCTTGACTGGGACTGCCCAGCTTAGAGGCGTTTTCCTTTGACTTCTCGGCTCTTTTTTTTTTTTTAAAGATTTTATTTATTTATTCATGATAGACACAGAGAGAGAGAGAGAAGCAGAGACACAGGCAGAGGGAGAAGCATGCAGGGAGCCTGATGGGGGACTTGATCCCAGGACCCCGGGGTCACACCCTTGGCCAAAGGCAGGCACTAAACCGCTGAGCCACCCAGGGATCCCTCTAGGCTCTTTTTGTAATGACATTATAATACTTCAATGAAAAAAATAAAACATTTTAAAGCTATAAAGCGACTGGAAATCAGTCATCATGATTTTTTTTTTGTCTTTAGTGAGCCCTCCTGTGTGTCCCCTGCTTCGTTAACAGGAGAGTCAGGGTGTCATGGGTGGGGCAGAGGCAGAGAGAAGAAGGCAGGCCCACCTGTGGGGCGTTCATAGCTCACGTGGAAAGGGGGTCTTCACCTACCAGTGAGTCGTAGATCCAGACGCAAAAGGACCTTTTCAACTTCTTTTAAAAAAGGACCTTTTCAACTTCTTTTAAAAAACTTCCATGGTGATAAAATACAACATAATGTAAAATAACCCCAGCTGCAGAATTGCTGGATCATATGGTCATTCTGGTTTTTTTTTAAGATTTTATTTATTCATTAAAAAAATAAAAAAATAAAAAAAGATTTTATTTATTCATGAGAGATACAGAGAGAGAGAGAGAGGCAGAGACACAGGCAGAGGGAGAAGCAGGCTTTATGCAGGGAGCCTGACGTGGGACTCAATCCTGGGACTCCAAGATCACTCCCTGGGCTGAAGGCAGGCACCAAACCACTGAGCCACCCAAGGATCCCGGTCATTCTATTTTTTTTATGTTTTGAGGAGTCACTCTGCAATTTTCCATGGTGGGCTACACCGTCCTGCATTCCCACCAACAGTG
This sequence comes from Vulpes lagopus, assembly GCF_018345385.1. Classification (NCBI taxonomy): domain Eukaryota; kingdom Metazoa; phylum Chordata; class Mammalia; order Carnivora; family Canidae; genus Vulpes; species Vulpes lagopus. Next base: position 44,411,587 of record NC_054825.1, on the reverse strand, counting down.
CGCAGGGGCTCTGTTTTCTTTACATCTTCATCCTCACTTTTTTCCGTAATATAATAGCCATCCTTACGGGTGTGAGGTGGTTTCAATTTTTGACCACTACCCCCTGAGAAATATATTTTATATCTAGTCACATAATACAGCATAGTATATACACATGGACATGCCTAACTGTGACTTAAATGATAGTTTTGCACAGTAAATTACACTTGTTACATGGGATGTGCTCTAATGCTTTCTGTTCTGTACTATTGTGCATAACGTTTAAAAATGCTAGTCCTGACCTACTGGATTGCTTCCATGATCCGCCAGTGGGTCACAGACTACAGTTTGAAAAATACTGGTATAGAGCACTCCGCGGAGATTGTATGCTTTCCTAGAGGCCCAGGAGATCGTCTGTTCTCTCCCCTTCCCCCAGATACACACTCTGCTCTGATCCAGAGAGACCGCTCTCCTTCCTTTCTGTAAAGATGTTGAGAAAAAGAAATCCAGGAAGGAAGAGGGGACAAAAGAAATCAGTCCATTATAGCAAATGATAGGGGAGCCCACATCCTACATCAGAGTGCTTGAGACCAAGGAGAGCCCCGGCTGGGGGTTCCGGTGCAGCACGTGGCCCCATCTTGTGCTGGGTTTCCCCTTCCTGCCCCCAGCACGGGTTTGGCCAGGCAGTTCCCGGGGTTCCCCCTGTGAATGTGGTCCTGACCCTTCCTCTACCACACAGGAGGGAGAGAGCTTGTCCCTGGGAGGAAGGCATATCCCCGGCCTCCTCCTAATTTCACAGTCCAGGGTCTGGCTTCTCCAGCGCAGCTCTGCTCGAGGACGCACCCCGTCCAGCTGTGAGGGGTTCCTTTTCCTTCACTACACAGCTCACCGCAGGGCTCTGCTCATGGTCATCTCCTGGGCACACACAGAGCTGGAGCACCAACGGGGCAGGATTGGAGGCAGGAATAGCAGGCCAGGGTTCCTGGAGCCGAACGCCAGAGTCTGGGCCTCCCCTCTCCGAGGGACGCTTCCCACATCACTTGTCACTTATTTTCAGCAAACTGTCCAGTGGATGCTTCACAGTAGAGAAAGGTGGTATGGAGGGATAGAAAGGAGAGACAGTGACTAAAGAAGAGGGAACTTGGGGGCACCTGGGTGGCTCAGTCGGTTGAGTGTCCACCTTCGGCTCAGGTCATGATCCCAGGGTCCTGGAATGGAGCCCCACAGCTGGCCCCCTGCTCAGCGAGGAGCCTGCTTCTCCCTCTCCTTCTCCCTGCCACTCTCCCTTCTTAGGCTCTCTCCCCACCCCCTCTCTGTCAAATAAATAAATAAATAAAAATAAAAGGAACTTGCATTTCAGAAACACTAGATTCAAACCCTGCCTTGGCCAGGACCTTGGGGAATCAGATCACTTCACCCCTTGTCCCTCTGACCCTTCTCTGTAGGTTGGCAATAACCACGGGATGGTCCCTGTTTCTTTCTTTTAACGGTAATCTTTTTTTTCTATTGTGGGAAAATTCATAGAGGGAAGTCGCCATCTGAACCATCTTAGAGAGTACAGTTGGGTGACCTCTAGCACCCTCAGTCTTGTACAGCCACCCCACCCGGCTGGGCCATTGCCCCGAAAGGAGACGTGGGCCCTGTTCGCCTGGGGGGCGCCGTACAACGTGCGTTCTTCTCTGGCTGCCTTCTTTTCATTTAGTGCAGCGTGCAAGGTTCATCCAGGTTGCACGTTCCTTCTCGTGGCCAAATAATGTCCCGACCAATGGCTGTACCTGATGGGTCTTTTGGCCGCTGTGAATATTCGTGTGCAGGTTTCTATTTGAACGTGTTTCCAGTCCATTGGGCCTGTGCCTGGGAGCAGAATTGTTGGCTCATTTGGAAATTCTGTGGTTAGCTTTTGGAGGAACTTCCCCTGCCTGCTTCCTTTTGACTTATATGTAGGACACACTTCACCTGGTGCGACCAAAACAGTACTGACCGTTATCGGTGGTGGCACTTAGGAAGTGCCAGGTGCTCTTCTAAGCACGCTTCATCCACAGCGTCCCCTGAGACCGCTGGTACTGGTATTCCCGTTCTGCACAGGGGAACTGAGGCCAGAGCAGTTTTAAGTGATGTGTCCCGGGTGTGTACTGGCTTCTCTGGCCGGGTGGGATCAAGGCCCGGGGGCAGAGTGAGGGTCACGGCGAAGCTCCCAGGGAGGGTGTCCTCGCTGTTGGAACTCCGCACCTGGAGTGGATTGGCTTCCATGGGGAGTGAGAGCTTTGTTTCTAGAGCTAGCTGTTGAGCAAGCTGGCAGGCCTTCTGGTCCGTGTGATACCAGAAGTCACCGGTTGGCTCTGGGCGGGAGCCCAGGCACTGAAATGGCCCGGACGCCAGCACCTCACAGGCCCGAGAAGGTGAGGTCCTGGAGGGTGCGAGGAGGAATTCCTGGCCCCTGGTGGGCCCTGGGGACTGGGCTGCCCCGAGGCCGGGGTTCTCATTTCCATCTCTGTTTTAGACCCCACCGCCGGAGGAGTTGCTGGGGAGTCCGGCGCAGGCCCCGCAGCTGGCGGAGACCCACACTGTGGCTTTGGTACAGTCGGTGCCTGGGGTCCACCCGGTGCCGGTACACGCCTACTCCATCAGAGACCCGTCCTGCAGAGAGGTGAGCTGCCCTCCGCACCCGAGGCCCAGGTCCCACCCGTCAGGCGGGGCCGATTGGGGTGAGAATGCAGGCCTTTGTCAGCACCGACTCTGTTCTCTCCCTTGCTCCTGGGGGCCATGCCGCGAAGCCCCCCGTAAGAACGAGCTGTTCCGGGGCAGGCAGAGGCCCGCAGAGGCGGTGGTCAGCGCACAGCCAGTGTGTGTGATGGCTCAGGGGGCGCCGTGTGTGGAGAGAGACACGATCTGCACGGCGAGAGCGGGGGGGGGGGGGGGGGGCCGGGGGTGAGGGAGGCCCACAGGCCCCTGCCACCCAGGTCCGCATCTCTGCCCACCGCCCCGGCACCCCCGAAGGCTGCTAACCTAGCCTCTGACTCCCTGCCGTGTAGGAGGTCTGCAACAAAGTCACTCCCCAGAAGAGGAAGTCCTGCCAAACCGAGTGCCCCAGGAAGGCCATCAAGATGGAGTCTGAGGAGGAGCGGGAGACTCGGTTGGCCCAGAGCTCCCCGGAGCAGCCCAGGCCCAGCACCTCCAAGGCAGTCTCACCACCCATGGATGGGCCCTCCAGCCCCGAAAGTCCCATCATGGGAAACGAGGTCTTTCTGCCCAACAGCAACCACTCAACCGGCGACCCTGGGGAGGCAGGTAGGGAGGCGGGCAGGCGGCAGAGGCCAAAGCCAGCGTGCTGTCCTCCAAGGCCTGGGTGGGACCCAGGGAGGCCAAAGCCAACAGCGTCCCCCGTGTGTTGTGCCCTCAGCTGCCACCAGAGGGGAGAGGGGACGCCCACAGTTTGCCAGGGGAGGGAGTGAGGATGGATACAAGTTACTGTGTGATGTACTGGGATTCCAGTGCGAGGAAGCCCGTGGTTCCGTAGCTCCTTCCCCCGACACACACAAGGGTGCATCTGTTGGTGGGTACCTAGCATGTGCCCAGAGAGACCTCGGGGAAAGTCCACACCTCTCACTTCCCAAATTTGTCTGCAAAGGTCACCTGCCTCAAGCGTGCCTCATTTGTCTTTCGATCTCTCTTAGGGACACTGCCAGACAGGGAGTCCTGGGGCATGAGCTGAGGTCAACTAATAGAATTCTGGAATGGTCGAGACAGTTCTTCCTAGATCTGCATCACCCAGAGGCCCCCTTTGTTTTCATTCTAGGTCCCAGACTGAGCCCCGATCCTGCTTGCATACTGAGCCCTGACCGACATTCCTTGCTCACAATGCTATTGGTAATCAAAAGGTTTTGATTAACCAAATAAAGTATCTTCCAAGCCAGACATCTCAGCTCATGAGGCTGAGGGTTGGAACAAACCAACGTGCTTCTTTCTCTAGGATTGCAAAAGCTCCAAAGCAGGTGCTGCTTGCCAAGTTGCCTGTATCAGGAGCAAATTCCGATTTCAAGGCCAATAGCTAAATTGAGTATTCACGCACAGGGCACAGTGGGCAGTGACAGAAAGCCGTTTTGAATAAGCAGACCCTGATGGAAGGTCCCTTGTAAAGAGGGGTGTCAGGAACCAAGCTGAATAAACAGACCCAGACCAGCAGGCATGCCCGGGGAATATTCCCATCCCCCCGCTGCAGGGCACACGTCGTCTGCCCCGTCCACTGGCCCTTCAGGGATTCCCACGGAGTGTACCTGGGGCCCCACCCAGCGGGCGTCCCAGCAGGGCTTAATGCTGTCCCCCCTGCCTTGTTTCAGAGGAACGCGTCGTGGTGATCAGCAGCTCGGAAGACTCAGACGCTGAAAACTCGGTGAGTGGTCCAGAAGTTCGGCCCCGGACTCCTGCCTCCCCCCACTCCAGGTCCCAGGGGACACAGCCACAGCAGGTGACTCTCAGACTTGCCCTGCGCCTGGGGAGTTCTCCAGCGAGGCAGTGAGTTCCCCGCTGTCCTGAGGACAGCCTCCAAATGCCAGCTGCGGGCCCGGACCACCCCAGCCGTCCCCCCGTACCAGGGCAGGAGCCTTCAGTAACCATATGTACTCCTCCGAAATGCTGATAGAACGCTTCCTTCCAGCGCCCTGTCTCTTTGCTGGACTAGCCAATGCCTTTGTCTGGGGCTTCCTTACGCCTGGAGCTTCCTTACGTGTTCTCTAACCTCTAAGTCCTCAGCAAGGAGGGTGGACGAGAACCCATACCCCAGCTAACCGCAGCCAGCGAGGGTCAGCGCAGGGGCATGAGGGTGTGGGCAGCAGCGCACAGGGCCCAATTAGGCCAGTTTTTACTCCGTAAGAGAGGACTTTAAAACCACCCCACAGCGGAGCGAGCACCGCTGTGGGCTGCCACCCTTCTGTCCCTGGAGGTTGGTTAATGGAGGCTGGGGAAGAGGGGATCCGAACAGAGTGAAAGGTTGGACTGGGTGGCCTCTGAGGTCCCTTCCAGCTCTCAGTCTGAGGTTCTGTGTTGGAAAGTGCACGGAGTCCACGGAGACCGCGACACCACATGCCTCGCCTGCCCACCCCCTGCCAAGAGCACGAGGAGCCTTCCGCCTCTGCTGGGCCTCCCGCCTGCCCCATGGCGCATGCCGCCCCCCAGCTTGGTCTTCCCACCACCCCGCCGAGCAAGCCGCAGTCTCTGAGGCCGACTCTCCCAGCCAGCCTGCCCGCCACCAGGAGGAGGCTGCCATCCGCCCCCGCCGCGGGACCGGCCCCCTGTCTCGTAGAGCGCAGAGAACCGCCCGTCTTGGGCGAATCTTCCGCCTGCCCCTCAAAGTGTACTGTAAACCCATGTGGACTTACCCTGCCCCTGCAGTCCAGGCCACCAACCCTGCCGCCACAGGGCCTCCTTGCCATCCTGTCGGTGCCCAGGAGGGTCCCTGCCACTTCCAGAGGGCCATGGGCCACCGACGCCGGGCACGCGGAGCAGTGCGCTCCCTCGGCTGCTCTCTCCGGGGCTCCCCCAACGTAGCCCAGTGGCTCAACAACTTTTTTGCCCTTCCTTTCTCCTCTGTGGCTGCTCAGCTTGACACCTCTCTCAACAGTGGGAATGAAGGGGGACAGAGCGCCCCAGACTCTTAGGGTGGGAATCACCCCCAGGGATTGACACAGCCCCTGGGAAGAACCCCCCCCCAGCCACTACGTGGTCCAGGTCCCACTGAAAGGCTCTCCAATTGCCTTGCCACCCCCTTGCCCTCCCCTTGCCCTCCAGAGACGCCTCCCACCAGCCCAGCCGCCCTCAGACAGGCCTCAGAGTCCCTGGCACCTCCCTCTGCTCTAGCTGCTGGCCACCATCCTCTTGGAGCCTTGGGGCCACTCACTCAGCCCCTGCTGCCCGGGCCACCTCCACCCCACTGCGTGGCCCAGCCCGGCCCATGCACCTAAGACCCTGCACACCGTAGGCATTCAGTGCATTGTGGTCAAGGAGCAGACCGAGGAAGGAATGGCTAGATGGCTTCAGCAAGGACATGTAAGCCCTCTTCCCCCAAAAGGGCACGAGTGAGATTCAGGCTGCCGTTCCTCACATCCCCGGGCCTCTTTGCCCAAAAAATAGGAAGCATCTGTTACCCTTTGCACCTCCCACTGCCCCATCCTGCCACCCAAGGCTTTCTACTGGGCCTTGCCAGGACCCCAGCCCATGAGGTCAGGACTGGCAGATATGGCTACTCAATAAATACTTGTTGAATGATTGCCCTTGCACACCCTTCTTCCACGACCATCACGTTCCCTGTTGGATTCAGCTCTTCTCTTGCAGGTGGCTTTGTATCCTCCCTGCGCTGAAACTTGGTTCTTTGGGGGGGTGGGGGTGTTTACCGTGTCCCCTCTTCTCCCACACCCCGTGAGCATCAGAGTGGGAGACGGGTCGGGTCTTCTGTGCCTCTTAGACTGGTCCCACCATCTGGTAAGGTCCCCTGTGCCTTGAGGGCAACCCCACTCACCCCAGACCATTTCATGCCTCCTCCTGCCTCCCTCCCACAGAGGGAAGGCTCTGGCATTTGCCTCCCTCCCACAGAGGGAAGGCTCCAGCATTTGCCTCCCAGGTGGCCTCTCCTTAGCCAGGCCCAGCCTTCTTTCTGGGTGACCTCCACACCCAGCACCTTGTCTTCTCCGGGGTCTTCACCCCACTCCGCTGCAGCCAACAGCCCCGTGGCCAACCCCTGCACATCCTACCACGAACTGGCCCATGGGGACCCTGACCACAGCATCCTGTCCCTTGAGCTCTCAGGTACTTCGAAGGCCCCTGCCCTCCCCGCCCCAGTTCCCATAGCTCCAGCTGCTGCTCCTCATCCTCCTTCCTCCCAGGCCTCTGTTCTTTCCAGCCACAGCCCCTCTTCTCTTCCTAATGTGCCCTTCCCTGTGGTCTCAGCCACACCTGTGGCTTCCATTGGTGCTTGGTGCTTGCTCCTGCTGCTAGACCAAAGTAGCCCGTGGCCCTCTGACGTCTGCCCTCAGATGCCCCATAGATCCCTCAGACTCATCTCTCTGCCTCTCCTCTCAATACGTCACAGCATCTGCCTGGCCGCGCAAGCAGAGGCTCTCTGGCCACCCTAGAGGCGTCTCTCGATTGTTCCTCAGCACCGGTCAGATTTTCTGTCTTACCTTTCCACATTCTACATTCCTCTGAAACTCTGGGCATCTCTTTCCATCCCTGAAACCTCCTAAAACAAAACTGACCTGGGGCGGGGGTAGAAAGAAGCTTGGAAAGGACACTGGGAGAAAGGATGGCCATGCCAGGGGTCTCACCGGCAATATCGAGGGAGCAGGTGTCAGCCTAAGCCTCAGCTGTCAGCAGGGAGGCACTAGGTGACGGCTGAGGTTCTTCAAGGGAGGAGGGAGAAAGAAGTTCATTTTAGGTCGTGATGAGTTAAAAAAAAAATTAGAAGCAGCCACTCACCTCTGGAGGCCAGCTCTGGAGTGGGAGAGAGCCAGAGGGCCACTGCTTTTGTGTTGGTATTTTTCAGACCGTACATTTTAAAAATTAACCATTACTTTAAAATTAACCCAAACTTTTAAAAAATATAGCATTTTAAAAGGAAACAAATTAAGGCCCTTTGTGCATTTCTCACCCACCTCCTATGCCCCCTGCCAGGCCCCTGGAGCTCCTAGAGTACCTGCAGGAACTTGACTGGGGAGCAGGGCAACCCTCGCACGGTGTTCCAGGCTTCCGCACACCCCTGCCCCAGCCACCACCACTACACCGCACCCCACCGTGGCCTCCATCCCACCTTCCAGGTGTGAAAGTTGGCCTACTACTTAAAGAGCATGTTTTCCAAGCATATCAGGTGCGTAGGGACCCCCACCCCAGGCTGTAGCTGAGTCTGTTGCTGGAATCTGGGGGCTCTGGCACAAGCCTGGCAAGATGGGCAAGGCTCAAGGAGAGACTGCTTGCACAGGAAGAGTGATCCGTGAGTGGGAGAAGGCAGTGGAGGGGCAAGACCCAGGCCTATGGGTGAGGACGAGGCCTGAAAACGAGGCAGGGTGGGGGCGGGGGAAGGGGGTGGTCAGCGGTGCCTCTGCCATAGGCTCTGTGTTAGGGCCCAAGGCAGGAAAAAATAGATGCTCTCTCACCTATTCTTGTGACAGATGACTAGCCTCAGTGTCCGGCAGTAGCAGGACCAAGTGGACACAGGAGGGGGCAGTCCGTGGCTGAAGTGGCAGTGGTGGCTAGCCGTAGAAGGGAGGCCCGTGGGAGATGGCCGATCCATGAGAGGGGCTGTGACACTGGTGAGTGTGGGTGTCAGGAAAAGAAGCAGGTGCTCCTCTGAGAAGCTGGGCGCAGTGGGCAGAGGGCAGCGGGAGTCACAGGCTAGCTGACAGGATGGTTCAGTTTGCAGATACCTGTGAAGTGGTTCGGGCCTTCCAGACTTTGCAAGAGCTGGGGCTTTGTGTCTGCAAAAACGAGAAATATGTGTGTGTCTTGCCAAACTGATCCCAGCTGTCATTTAAGCTTGGGTGCTAAGAAAATTCCTCAGAAACCTGGGGACTCTTGATAAGAATTAATGGTGATACTGCATAGACGACACCGGGTGACCGGATGCTGAATATCAAAGAGTCAGGCTCCTAAGTGGCTGCTGACCACTCGGACAGTAGTTCCCAACCCCGGCTGCATACGGGAGTCTTTTATTTGGGGGGGGGGGGTTTACGGGGGGATCGGTTATCAATGCCAGATTCCTGGCTCCCACCCCCAGAGATCGTAATTGAATTGGTCTGGGGTACAGCCCGGGCATCTGGATTTGTTGAAGCTGCTAATGCACAGCCAGAAAGGAGAGAACCACTGAATTGGGGGATTTGGTGGCACGTCTGTGATTTGTGTGTGTTATCAGCCTTGAATGGAGGTAACCCGTATGTACTGGGATGTGATCCAGCAGGGGAGAGGGGGACACTGGATCTTCCCAAAGAAACCTCCTAGGCTCGTGGAAGGTGATTAAAATGCCAACCCAGCTGTTTCCTGTGGGTAGGCTTGGTATGGCCGGTAGGCCTGCTGTGTGGGTTCGGAATGCAGTTGCCCGACTGAGTTAATCTGTGTGGAAGACCAGTGAACTGTGGCTCACCAGCCAGGCTGCATGTGTATCCTAGTGCCGTGTGTATCCTGAAAAACACCTGGGCCCCCCATGGCAGTCAAAGAAACACAGTCCATTACAAGTATAATAAAGAAATGAAGCCTAGTATTTACTTGCATCTTTCAAAGAATATTAAAGGGGGTTTGACTCCCAGCTCCCAGAAGCACATCTTTAAGTCCTCTTCCTCTTTCCTTCCATTCCCACCACGCCCGCCCGCTCGCTTGTTCCTTGGAGCTTCCCACTTCTCACTTTCCAGGTCATGCATGTGGACTCTCATCTTCCCCCACTCTGTTTCCTCTCCCGCTGTTCCTCTTCCCTCCCCAGCAGATCTCAAGCGTTTTGCAAGAAAAGGCCTTTTCCTGGCTTGGGCCCGGGTCTCTCCTACTATCCCTCTATGCTCCCCACCCGCACACTCAGTCACCCGGACGGTGGACGGAAGCCCAGCAGTGGCGCCCCTTCTGTGAGCAGAGGGGGGCAGGAAGACAGCCTGCATCTTGTGTTGATTGCTGGGTCTTCCGAAGTCTCTTCTAAGCGTGCCAGTACTTCCTGGCCGTGTTGCTGGGATTTAGGGCAGGGAGGGGGCTCGCGTGTACGGCCGGCTGGAGTTCAGTGGAAGGCGTTCTGGCAAGATTATCCCCGTGCACTAGCTGCACTCGACAGAAGTCCCAAGAGTGAAGAGGAATCTGAGAGGAAGAAGAGTCAGGGCTGGAGGTTCCAGCCTTCCCGCCAGGGATGAGCTCAGCAGAAGGGAGGCTGCCCGTTTATGAAGGGAGCCAGCATGGTCTTCAGTACGTTCGGGACAAGAAAGACATGTTGTGCCACTATGAAAGAGAAAATGACCCCAGGACAACGGGAGGCCCTACAAATGAGATTCTGCTGGCCATCATAAATGACCCCGGTATGAGGATGGAGCTAGCCCAAGGAAGCTGCGGTGCTGCTCTCCAGGGAGTTCAGATCTTGGAAGAGGATATCCGAAGAGCTGACTATGGCTCTAAAGCCCGAGAGGATATTCCAGAAGGAAGGAGACTGGTGGAAGGACTCCGGGCCACCGCATGTGCATTTGCTGTTATATTAGGATCAAAAATAGGAAGGACGAAGAGAAAGCTGGCAGTGTGCCATGTCAGTGGGTGACCAAGAGGCCTTGGGAAAAGGGACAGTTCTTTGGCTCTGGGGAGGACACAGCAAGAGGAGTCCAGCTCTTTCCACCAGCCCAAGTGCAAGAGCAAGGTCTGGAAGGCTGAAGATTAAAAAAAAAATCAAAAACAAAACTTGGATTTTTCCTTCTGGGGTAGGGGAAGAAGGCAGTGTCTCTGGTCCATTAGCCAGCAACTTTGAGGAAGACACCTGCAGAGGCTCCTTAGAGGATGGAAGGGAGCTGGGGCCATGAGAAGACTCAGAGCAAGGCAGGCAAAATCCACGTTTGATGCATGGCCAAATCAGGGATTGGGATATGCAGGGGCCTTATGTGTGGAACCCCCTAACTCTTGGCTTCTCTCTTTTCTTTTTTTTTTTTAAGATTTTATTTATTTATTCATGAGAGACACAGAGAGAGAGAGAGAGAAAGAGAGAGAGAGAGGTAGAGACACGGGCAGAGGGAGAAGCAGGCTCCATGCAGGGAGCCTGACGTGGGACTCGATCCCGGGTCTCCAGGATCATGTCTCAGGCTTTAAGCAAGACCCACTGTAGATGGATTCATAGTCTTTCTGTCAGTGACTGGGAGGACCTGGTGAGCCTGGGGTAGGGCCATGGAAAGCAAACAGTAAAACTCAGCCACTCCTAGGAAAATCCAGCACATTTTACCTGTGCGGAGTAATGACTTGGCTCTTGGCTGACGTTTTGTTAAAATGTTTCACCTGGGGAGTAAAATTAGGGCTAGAGCCATGCCACCACCACCACCACCCCCCACCCCACCCCCCGCCCCTGAGCCAGGGACATCAGCCAGAAGCCAGCATTAATCCTGGGAGGCTTCAGGTAGCTGCGGGGCAGTCAACCCAGCATCACCCTTCTAGAGGCTGTCCGGAGGCAGGAAGACCCGGGGCCTGCTCTGGGCTGTGCCAGCAGTACCCCCGTACCCCTCCCCCCTGCCCCGTGACATCGGCCTTGTCCTTTCCTCTTGGTCTCTGGCTCCACCCGCAGGTGGCATTCCCAGGACATCCTGAGCAGGCCACCAAAGACACTTGTGGGTTTGGCAGCTGTGCAGATGAAGGGAGCTGCAGCCCTGGAGCCTTCCCCCAGCCCCGAGCCGCTCTGTGTCTCTGCCTTGTGCTGGAGGGAACAGGGCCTCGGGCGCCCCAATAGGGGAGCCCTGGGCCTGAGGCTTCCCTGAGCAGCCCCAAGGCCTCTCCCCACTGCTCTCGCTGCCAGGCCCTGCGGCCACCCAGATGGGGCGCTCCTGACGCTGAGCGGGCACCCCCCCCCCCCAGCCTCTGTGTAGGGCGCTGGGGCCTGGGCTGGCCACGGAGAGGAGGAGAGCCAGGCTCCAGGCCCCTTCCCGAGGAAGTTCTGGGGTTTGAGCTGAGCCTCTTTCCTCCTGTCCCAAGCTCATGAGTTTCTTCTGAGTCTGTTCAGAGAGAAGGGAGCAGCAGACCCTCTGGCCGTGCCCCCCACAGCACTGGCCCCTTCCCTGAGTGTCCACACCCACACCGTGCACTCACTCACATACACTCACAGGCCCACACACCTGTCAACACAGGTTCACAAATTCACACCCAATGCATGCATACACACGTTTGACATTTGCCCTCGTTCCCTTGCTCGTGCTTTCACAGACACTCCCCCGCGTGATCTCAGTCTCTCACTCCTGCTCACTACTGTGTGGTTCACACATGGCCTCACGTGCACACACACATCGACGTGCATTCTTGCGACACATCCTCGTGCGCACACACTCAGACATACACCTCCCTCTTCCCGACACCCTGCCCTCCCTCTTGTGCGTGCCGGTGCCACCGACCACACCAGCTCACTCGTGTCCCCACATTCACACCATGCACGCACGCACACACAGGCTCATCACGGGCACAGGCTCGCATTGCCAGCATGCCCCCTCGCCCTCCGGACCCCTGACCTGTTGGTTTTTCTGTGTTGCAGTCCTCCCGAGAGCTGGACGACAGCAGCAGCGAGTCCAGTGACCTCCAGCTGGAGGGCCCTAGCTCCCTCAGGGTCCTGGACAACAGCCTCGCCGGCCCCCAAGCAGAAGACAGGCCCCTGGTTTTCTTTGACCTCAAGATTGACAGTGAAAGTGGGTTCTCCAGTGGCCACTCCCACCCCGCTCTAAGCTTAGTCTCTGAGTCCCGGAAATAGGTGCAGGCAGAGCTATGTTCTGGGCCCAGGAGAGCCCAGAGCTCTGGCCAGTGACAGCAGCCAGAAAGCAGGCAGCGCGTGGCATGCCCCCAGGACCCCAGGTGTCCCTCTTGGCTGATGGAATAAGGACTCCTGCCTTGACCAGCGCCTGAGAGCATGAGGCAGGTGCATCCTTGAGCTCACCTCTGACCAGCACTTCTCTGAGCCCTGGCAGCGCACTTCTAGACAGAACCACCGTGTGGCAAGTCCCCGCTCTGAGGCCGGCAGTCCAAGCAAGGCCCTGGGCCTTGAGGGCGGGGTTCTTGGTAGAGGCTCATCCCACCACTGGGCTGCGCAGGGAAGCTGGAGGCCGCGGTCGTGGAGGAAGATGAGCCCTCCTCCCAGGAGCCCCTCACCGCCCCACAGGCCTTACCTGCAGTACCCTTTGTAGAACCAGAAGGTCCCAGCCTGCCCTGTGGTACGGACCCAGCCTGGGGCCGGCCCAGCCAGGCAGAAATAGTGGTGCCCCCCGAGGATGGGGGAGTCATTTACAGACCTCGCAGGGTGGCTCTGAGCCACGTTCTGAAGGGAGTAGGTCGCACAGGTGGGCCGCGTGTCCCACGGCTCTGAGCAGGCTGGGAGTCTCAGCTCAGCAACCCATGGTCCTGACTGGAGGCTGAGGCAGGGAGCGGAGGATGTGGTGGAGACACAGAAGGGTCCCCAGTGTAGGCGGGTGAGGCTAACAGAAGGCAGGCAGGAGGGACCCGGACCTAACCTGCTTGGCAAACTCTGGGCAAGTGGCGGGGGCAGGGGGGAGCTGGACTCCCAGCAGGTGAGTAGGGAATGTTTGCAGAGTGGCCAGCCCTCCCCCTCCCGACCCCTGGCCCCACCGCAGCCAGCGTACAGCCGCATTTGGAGGTGATGCCGGGTTCCTGCCGGCAGGCCCCAAGGTGGGGTCTCCGTGTGGGGGGACGGCAGCCCTAGTGGTCCCGCTGCCCCTGCCCTGGGGCTCGCAGGCCCCTGGGGCCTCACCCTGCCCTTCTCTCCTGCCCAGCCCAGAAGATTAGCCAGCTGGCGGCTGTAAACCGGGAGAGTGAGTTCCGCGTGCTCATCCAGCCCCAGGCCTACTCCAGCATGTTCTCCAAGGCCGTCTCCCTGGAGGTGGGGCTGCAGCACTTCCTTGGCTTCCTGGGCTCCATGCGCCGCCCCGTCCTGGCCTGCTCTAAACTGTGGGGGCCCAGCCTCCCGATTTTCTTCCAGGCCCTGGAAGACATGAACAGGCTGTGGGGGTTCCAGGAGGCCATCTCGGGCTTCCTGGCTGTGCTGCCCCTCGTCCGGGAGCGGGTTCCCCAGGCCAGCAGCTTCAGACTCGGGAGTCTGGCCAAGACCTACCTGGCAAGAAATGTGAACGAACGCAGCGCCCTGGCCACCGTGCTGGCCCTGCGAGACCTGTGCCGGCTCCTCGAGATCTCCCCGGGCCCTCGGCTGGCCCAGCACGTCTACTCCTTCAGCAGCCTGCAGTGCTTTGCATCCTTGCAGCCCCTGGTGCAGGCGGCCGCCCTGGCCCAGGCCCAGGCCCGCCTCCTGGCCCTGCACAATGTGAGCTTCACCGAGCTGCTGGCTGCGTACCGCCGTGACCCACAGCAGGGCTTGAAGAAGTACAGCCGCTACCTGGGCCCGCAGACCAGCACGTCACCCCCCAGCCAGCGAGCTGTCAGCCTGCAGGCCCTGAGCACTTACTTCAAAGGCCGGTCGGAGGGGGCTGTCTCAGCTCCGGCACAAGGCCTCTCCACCCTTCTCACTGGCCACAGCTTTGCAAAGAGGGCATGCCAGCAGAGCTGAGAGGAAGCCAAGACTGGCTTGGAATCTCCGGGGACAGAGAGGGATGGGGTCCCTGAGCCAGCCGCCTGCCCCGACCCATCATAGCATTCCCATGTCCTAATCCCTAGCACTCAGTCGTCATTTGGTCCAGAATCAGCTCTCTGGGACCAAATTCCCCTTCTCTAAAAACCCCACAGAGAAGGTTCTGAGCCAAGCAAGTCTGAGTCCTAACCGCCCATGGCCACCAGATCCCCTTTCAGGCTTTGGGGGCACCAGTGGGTTGGTTTCCCCTGAGCCCTGGCCCCTCTTGTCAAGGAGCCAAAACCGGGGCATAAAGAAGGCCTGGCCTCCAGGCCGAGTGGCCCCCCCACCCCCAACTTGCCACTTCCATGAGTGTCCCTGCAGCCCCTCCCTGACCCCCCAGTCACTGCAGTAGGGGACCTGCTGGTAGTCCCCACAGACAGTGCCCGCAACACCCACGGGTACCCCAAGTGCCTTTCAAACCAAACTGCCCTCTTGAGTTTGGTTCTCCCACCGTCTGCCTGTCTGAAGGCCAGCTCTGTTCACTTCTTTGAGAACAAAATGCATTTTTGGCCCCAGAGGGCCTCATATCTGCAGAGACAGAAGCTGCTGCTCCATGCCTACCCCTCCTTCCAAAGTATGACCCTTCCGAGCTTGCTTCTTTCCTGCTGGCCATGCAGCCACCTCCTCTTAGTTAGGCTTTGCTCTTTGGTCCTCAAGCCACCAGCCCCTGTCTGCATGGCTTTTGCCCTCTGCACTGCCCACATCCGCCACACTGAGGAGTGTCCTCCTACCCAGCGCTGCTTGCCACATACACCAGGGACCTGCAGTGTTGGCATCCCCCGAGAGCCCTCCCCCGGCCCTCTGGAATCAGCATCTCTAAGGTGGGCCCAGCCAGCTGTTTCAGCACATCCTCCAAATGATTCTGATGCCTGCTAAGACTCAGAGCCAGTGTTCGGTTAGACTGCTCCCCGAAAGAGGAGCAGGGCGCCGTAGCAAAGCCCGTCCTAGTCCTGACAGGGAGTGTGACCTAGGAAAAGACCCCTTCCCGAGCTCCAGCATCCTCACCTGATAAATGGGCCAGTCGGTCTGGCTGGTCTCTGAGTTCCCGTCCAGCTCTGCCATTCTGGGTTTAGACATGGACGATGGCCACCAAGGCAGTAGACAAGGGCTTAAACGTAGCTCTCAGCCCTAAGCCAAGGTCCCCAGCGTTGTGGTCGTACCAGAGGTCAGCAGCAGAACACCGGCAGATCAGGGCCTTCCCTCTGACTAGCAGAACCACTGGCCCTGCCCTGCTACCCAATGTTCCCTCTTCCTTGGCTCCTGCCACCAGGACACAGCCCAGACCTCCAGCTTCCAGAGCCTGAGCTTTCACAGGGGGGAGGTCTGCGTACCCACACCTCAGCCCCCATTCATCGAGGTGCCCTGGAGATTCCCTAAGGGATTACCTAGGAACTGGCTGCCACAGTGGGAGCACTGGTCCTACGGTGAACCCCAATGCGTTTGACCGCAGGTTTTCTAACAAAGGGCTGTGTGCCTCTCTCCAGTTATGCAGCCTTTAATAAAGATGCGAATGTTGGGGGATCCCTGGGTGGCTCAGTGATTGAGCATCTGCCTTCGGCTCAGGGTGGGATCCCAGGTCCAGGGATTGAGTTCCATGTCGGGCTCCCTGCATAGAGCCTGCTTCTCCCTCTGCCTGTGTCTCTCCCTCTCTCTCTCTCTCTCTCTGTGTCTTTCATGAATAAATAAATAAATAAAATCTTTAAAAAAAAAAAAAAAGATGTGAATGTTCAAAGTCAGATGCACCAATCAAGCGCTGCTCAGCCCACCCCAGGAGCCACTGGGCAGCCTCTTGCCCTGGAGAAGAGGGTAGGACCCTGGATGTGGGAGAGCTGCCCTTTGTGAAATCCTTTCGGGACCTAGGAGAGCTGAGACCCTGTGTTGCTCAGTGCCGAGGGCCTCACAGATGTGAACTCCCCCTATTCCAAAGGGGGAGACCCAGGGTGGGCCTGCGGGGCATCATCTCCCAAAAGGAGAGGCAAATGGAGGAGGAGGAAAAGAAGCACCAGTTTCAAGAATTGCCCCCTAGAGGGAGTCAGGAGCCAGAGACCAGAGTCTAACAACTTCCTCCTCAGTCCCTGCAGGGTAATCATGCCCTCCCTGTCTGTGTCCCCAGAGTCCCAGGTGGGAAAACCCCCCAAAAGGGGGAGGGGAGCCCAGAACATTAGCAATGTATAATCAATGTGCTGCTGTCCAGGGTGTCACAGGTGGAATCCACAGGAGTACACGCAGGGATTCCCACAGCACAGGCAGTGTGGGAACTGGCCCTACCCCAGGCCTGGGTGAGCGGCCCCGTAATTGTCATTTGATCAGTGCCACCACCCTTAACCGCATCTCCCTGCCCCCAGACGCCCAAGTTCCAGTCCTGGAGTTTTAGTCCCCGAGAGCGAATCCAGAGGCGTCCCCTGTGCCTCCCGTTTGAACGCTAGGTCAGCTCACCATGAACTAGCTGGGATAGTGGTCAGGGCACTGATGCGTCAAGCTCCCTGGTGCTTGGGCCCCGGCTCTGTCAGATGGGATCATAGGGATCATTTTTACATCACAGGCCTTTGCATGAACCAATGAGAGAATGTGGAAATAGCTTTTGAATATGTGAAGAACCACCCAAACATAAGATCTTATTTTACAGACAACGAAGATGACAGTTTTATTGCTTCATGAGTTATAAAAAATTAATAGATGTTAGATCTTAGCAAAAAAAAAAAAAATATATATATATACACACACGCATGGGGTTGGCTTCAGGGAATAAAAAAAAAAACAGGATCTGGAATAGAGCAGGAGATTGCGGGGGGTCCGAGGGAATCAGGGAGGAGAGCAGGGGCGTCTGCCCTGGAGTGGCTGAGAAGCCGGTGGTGCTGTGTCCCCAACACACCCCAATGAGGGGTGTCAGCCTCGCATACCTGAAGCGGAGAGCAGCCTTCCAGGGACCCCTCGGCTCAGTGGCGGCCAGCCCGGCCTGCTCCAGGGCCTCCTGAGGCCCAGGCGCTCACACCCCCAGGAACCTGGCCCAGAAATCTGCTTTAACTCCAACCTTACTCTTCCCTCTACCGGCCCAACCCCCAGCTGCTGTCTGGTACCTGTGTCCCTCCCCCGTCCCCTCTCCCCCCACCCCTGCCTGCCCCCCCTTCATCCTTACTCCCACCCATTCTCACTCCAACCCCTACTCCCAACCCCGACAATTGTCCCTCTCTGAGTTTACCCTTCACCCTCCACCTGCCAGCCCCTCCTTGGCTGGATCCTCTGACCTCAGGTTGTCCCCACCCCACACCCCAGGTATCCCCAGCCCTGTACCTAGAGTATGGGAAAGGGGGGGGTCCTTTCTCACCTTTCTTCAGCCCTCACAATTGAAGAACCCCACAGTTAATGACACCAAGTGGCAGGCCAAAGGCAGCAGCAGGTCGTGACGCCAGACACCGGACCCCCAAGGAGCTGAGCGACAGCTGCTCCCAGGCTCGGCCAGCAGGGGGGTAGGGGTGCATGGGGCTGGGGCTCCGGGGCGCCCGGTGCTTCCCTAGGCGCAGGGCTCGCAGCGGGTGGCACAGGAGGCACTTTGGGTAGAGCTTGGGGCGGGGGGAGCGGGTAGGATCGTTCACGGGGTTGTGCTGAGTTTAATATGTCCTAGAAAAACATAGAGTCAGCGTATCAAAACCATGATTTCTGGAACATTGCTGCTCAGAATGATGCTAAAGTGGGATTATTTGAAGGTCTAATTCAAGGACAAATATTAGGTAACCACAAGCTCGGGAAGGAGGCAGGTATTGCAAAACTTGTGACTTCATTTGGAGAAATCCTGGGCTACCTGCTAGGGGAATTAGGGTAAGGGTCATAGATGAGGGTTAGAGCTAAGGTCCGGCCCAGATTAGAGCCGAGGGTAAGGATAGGGCGGGGCCAGAAGGGTTAGAAGGTGGCGTAAGGGGAGGGGAGCTGCTTCTCCCCCTGCCTGTATCTCTCTCTCTCTCTCTCTCTCTGTGTCTCTCATGAATAAATTAATAAAATCTTTAAAAAAGAAAAAAAAGGGATCCCTGGGTGGCGCAGCGGTTTGGCGCCTGCCTTTGGCCCAGGGCGCGATCCTGGAGACCCGGGATCGAATCCCACATCAGGCTCCCGGTGCATGGAGCCTGCTTCTCCCTCCACCTGTGTCTCTGCCTCTCTCTCTCTCTCTCTGTGACTATCATAAATAAATAAAAATTAAAAAAAAAAACAAAAAAAAAAAAAAAAAAAAAAAAGAAAAAAAAAAGGAAGGTGGCCTAAGGCCTTAGGTTAGGATTTGGAACTATATGAAATTTAGGGGCACATTGGGCGATGAAGATTAGCAATGGAGTTAGGAAGCAGACGAAAGGAATTTGTCACCTTTTTTAAAAAAAAAATATTTTATTTATTTATTGATGAGAGACACAACGAGAGAGAGAGAGAGAGAGAGAGAGAGAGAGAGAGAGAGAGGCAGAGACACAGGCAGAGGGAGAAGCAGGCTCCATGCAGGGAGCCCGATGAGGGACCCTATCCCAGGACCCCAGGGTCATGACCTGAGTCAAAGGCAGGTGCCACCCAGGTGTCCTGAATTTGTCATTCTTGAGGCCACGGATAGGTCGCTTTAGCAGCTTCAGAGTCCATGAAGCTGTGGACAGAGGGGCAGGAGCTTCTGGGAACCCCCTCCTATGGGCCCTGGGAGTGGCCTGCCCCCTCCGCAGCATCCTCTTCGACGCCCAGCAATCCGCTTCCATCGGAGCTCGCTGCACCCCAGCCGAGGATCAGTCGGGAGCCCAAGCCTCCCCCTGGAGCCGGGGAGTACTGCCCCCAGCGGCATGACCCGAAGGAACCGTGCACCCCATTTAGTCCTGGGAACCTTCCCAGCCCCCTCTCACCCTCTCTCTACAGCTGAACGCAGGGTGCGGGTGGGGGCGGGAAGGCCACGCACCTTACTCAAGGTCATTAAACTTGTATGTCACAGAGTTGGAATTTGCCCAACGGGGCGCCTGTGTCTAGACTGGAGCCATCTGTGACCCACAGCTGGCAGGTGCACCGCCTTGGCGCCTTGGCAGGCAGGGGCGGGGGGGCGGGGGGGGACACTCCCCGCCCTCCCCTTCCTGTTTCCTCCTGATCCTTTGGTCTCACAAGTGTGAAATTCAAGCTTTAAAAAGCTAACATCCCAACACTCTGGGCCCAGCTGTGCTTCTCAAAACTTTTATTTTGCCCCCATAAGGAGCCTCTTTAGACCTATTTTTACCTAGTCATGCACCGCCCCCCATGAAACTTTAATACTATAGATACCCTATCGATTACTTAGGATGTTCTACATACAAAATCCTATCATATGCAAGTAGAGATCCCTTTCCTTTTGCCTTACACACATGTACCATATGTCTGTGTGTGTGCTGTGGTCCTTTGTGGGGTCAGAAACCACTGAAATATCTAAGGTGGTTCGTGGGACCCCCTTGAACCAATTTGCATCCTCTCTTGGGTAATCTTGCTCCGTTGAGAATGCAGAATGTGTGATTTAGGGGAAGTCTCCATCCCCAGTGACACTGCAAGTAAGAAGTGTCTTGGGGCTTATTAAACCCTTCATGTGGTTGACTTGCTGGTGGGAATGAGGTGGAAGGGGCTGCAGGGAGGCAGTAGGGAGGGAACGGTGAGCAGAAGTCTGCAAGGACGCACTCTCCAGGAGTAGCCTTGGTGCTGGGGTGAGCCTGGTAACTGGGCCTGGGGCTTGGGGCCAGAGGGGGGCAGGCCCATCATTCATTTTTGTATCCAGATCCAGGTGTCAGCTCCAGACCCTTCAGATCTGAGTAAAGCAGATGCCTGAGTAAAGTAAAGTAAATCTAAAGCAGATTCTTTAGAGAGAAGGGTCTAGACCTTCAACTGAGACACCCCTTCCCAAATAAAACAAAACAGAAAGTGTGGAAGTCTCTACCCACCCTTACAAAACGCATTTGCTGACAAAGGGAGGGAGAATTCTTTCATTCTTGGCTCCAGCAACCTCCTTAAACTCAACCCTGAGGAATTCCTTAAAGACCAGCTGCCTGGACTGTGCTAAACTCAGTTTATAAATATCAGGATCCCAAACCCGACAGCCAAGCAGATTACAAAAGCTGGCTAACTAACCACAGACCTTTTCCGCAAAGCCGGCCGGACAAGTGTGAGAGGACCTAAGTGTGAAATCCGGTCACTTGTCTGATCGTCTGAAACTGTTCCTTGACCAGCTTGAGCGCGAGGGCCTGGGAACAGAATTTGCCTTCAGAGACTCTCTTCCGGAGTTCTATGGCCCAACGGTGCTGGCTGCTGGAGAGGAGTTCTCAGTAGATGAGAGCAGCCCCCGAGGCAGAGGACATGGGCTAGGCCCGAGGTAGGGTCCCTGAGTCTGCAGGTGGTTAGGATGCGGGCTCTGGAGACACCTGACTCGTAATCCCATGTGTGACCTTAGACAAGATCCTTCGCCTCCCTCCGTGGCCTCATATGCAAATTGGGGGTGATAAAACAGCCTTCAGAAATGAGGAGGACAAACACAGTGACATACAGAAAGCATGAAACTCTGTGAATTGGCAACACTGAGTAAAAAGTAACTCTATACCTCCAGCACCCTAGAGAAGGCACTGTGCTGACCCCACAAGGCTCTGTGGGCTTCTTCCTTCCATTGCCCTCCCCTCTCCCTCCTTCCTCCTCCCTCCTCCCTTCACCTTCCTTCCTCCCTTCCCTTCCCCTCCCCTCCTCTTCCTCCTTCCCCACTCCCTCCTCCCTTCCTTCACCCCTATCCTGTCTGCTCCCCTCTCCTTCACTTTCCTCCTCTCTCTCTCTCTTTCTCTCTTTCTCCCTCCCCCTCCTGACTCCAGTCCATTTAAGAATGGAAAGACCCTATCCCCAACTACTTCTGGTACTTCTGTCCCCATCTCTCCAAGCCTCCTGAACTGTCTCCCTTATCCCTACGAAGCCGAAGACAATGACTACAGTGATGACAATGGGGTCACCCTGCAGGCTGAAGGCTGGAGGGATTTACTGCTGTCCCTTCCCTCCTCGGCCCCCACCTGGCTACCAGACACAACCATCTCCAGGAAGGTCACTTTCTGCAGCACCAGCAGAGCTGTGGGTTGGACAGAAGAGGTTCTGGGAGAAGCAAATAAATACATCAAGTTTCCAGCTGGGTCTGGAGATAAGGGCTCAGGGAAATGAGGCTGAGGCGTTTTGCTGGCTGGCAGGGAAAACCTATTTGGGGCACTTCAAAGAGGGCCCTGCAGAGAACTAGGGGAGGAGGTGGTCCCTCCTGGGGGTGGCTGCACTTGAAAGATGCTTCCTCCTTTTGGACTAGGTAGGGACAGGCCTGAGAGCAAGAAAGGACAGATCTAAGCTCCTGTCCCAGAGGAGACAGACAGGTTGGAAAGGATGTTTAGCCCCATGGCACAGGAAGGGAAACTGAGGCAAAGAAGGCAGAAAGTCGGAGGGGAAAGCAGGGGCAGCCCCTACTCCCTGGTCTCCTGCTCTGGCCCCCCTTACACTGAAATGTCCCTGGCTGTCCCCAAGACATGACCATCAGATCTGGCCTTACCTGGGTGCAGAATTGGACATGCCGAGGCTCGCCTGAGGGAGGGCTGTCCTTCCTCCACTTCTCTGCCCCAGCCAGCTGCCTGGCAGGAGTGCTCTCTCTCTCTGGGATATGCTGTTAGTCATTGGGACCTGCTCCAATAGGGCACCACCTCAGTCTTCCCCACACGTGGGATGGCTCTGCTTCTGGGGCCCAGGAGCCCTGGAGTGGGGTACAGGGGCTAATACGGGAGACCTGCGTGGGGGCCTGTTTCCCATCCAGAATCAGCCATCTGCCTGAGAGTCTCAAGGGCCTCCTAACCAGCAAGGTCAGCACTGGCCACCAAGCTCGGCCTGTCCTAGACCAGACTACCCTGAGAAGGCATCTCAGAGAAGCTTCATGAGCGGGGGAAGTGCCTGGAAGTTTCTATCTCCAGGAGCAGCCCTTAGGCAGTGTCTGACCGCTGCTGTGCATCCATGGAGGAGGCCGAGCTTCCCCGCCTCAATCAGTATAGACTCTGAGGTGTGATTTATGCCTAGAACTCCCAGGGATCAGGCCTCCGCTGAGATTTCCTGAGATCACACCGCTGCCTTGGCTTCTTCCCCTTCCTCTCCTACTTCCCTTCTCCTGCCAGTTTCTGCTAAGAAATTTCCTCAGTCAATGGGCATGTGCATGAATCCTTATCGCAGCTTTGCTTCTGGGAAATGGGTTCCAAAAACAAAGAGCCTGTTGTCAGTGAGAGACTATCCCAGAGGACATTCAGTTTATTCGATGCCACCACGTGCCCCATCCTGTGCTGTTCTGGCTTTGATGGGGACAGGAGATGAGAAAGCTCTGGGTGACCCTCCAGGAGCTTTCCACCTGGAGGATGAAGGAGGAGGAGCCGCTCACCCCAGGCCAAACCCTTGTGGTCTCAGATGAGGGCCACAGGGGGACCTCAGGGGGTCACAGCAAACGCGGCTTCTGAGGACACTACTAAGGGCACCAGGAGATGGAGACCTGAGGGGAGCAGAGCAGAGAGGAGTGGCCAGAATGGCATGAAGAGTTGTGTCTTCCTTCTGCATGCCCTCTCCAGTCAGGAAGCCCCTGGCAGCCTTGGCATTTCTTCCTGGGCCCACGTACCAGGCTCCTGAAATACTGAGTGATCAGACTTAATTTCTAGTGATGCCTCACTTATCCTACTACGGGAAGAGCCTTCAAGATGTGTTTTGTAGCAAGAAGACTCCCCCTGCCCTGAGAAGAATGGAGAGCAGTTTTGGGGAGGAGGAGTTAGCTCCTGGCCCAGGTGTGCTGATGACCTCAAGAGATAAGGCAGGTGCAGTGTGGAGAAAGGAAAATAAAGAAGCCATCCAGGGCCATGAGGGGGAGGGCAAGCAATGGTTCCCAGACTCTCCAAAGACCTCTTCTTGCAGGAAGTCCCTGCAGAGGCTCCCTAGATGCTCCAATTCAACCGGCAAACTGGCTCCTTCTAAAGCCACAGCACCCAAGAGCCAAGGCTTCAGAGAGCAGCAGCACTGGAAGGGCCTCCGAGCACACCCAGCCCACTTTCCTACCTTCACAAGCATGGACACATCTAGAAGGAGGACAGAAGTCGCTTAAGGTCACACAAGGAGTCTGTGAAGCTGGCAGCTTTGCGCTGCCTCCACATTCTTCATAAGACCAGGGTACAGTTCTTCCCCCTTGTTTTCCACCTCGACAGTAAAGTGCCTCTCTTCTCTGCCGTGGGACCGGGCGACATGTTCAGGATGTGAAGTCATGTAGGAACATCTTTGAGTTCATAAACATCTCCTGTTCATAAATATCCAACTGAAGACTCAAGCTTCTACTGCTCCCAAAATAGCTTTGGATCCCAGCACAGGCATTTGGATCCCAGCGCAGGCATTTCCAAGAACAAATTTTTATCATTTCAAGAATTCTGTGAAAGCAGAGAATTCGCTAGCTTGTACGTATACCTACCCCAGAGAGCTCCCTAATCCTGGTCGCACACTGCGCCCTGATCCTGGTCACACATGGTGGACATAGACTGGTCCGATCTCCAGATATGGTGTCTAATGTGGTTTAATGTCTGACATGGCATCTAATATAATTACGGTCAGTTTCATTTCGATTCAGTTTGACACAATTATAGATTATTCCGATCATGCCATTCCCCAGCACTTCGATTTAAAGGGGATTTCTTGCCTGTAGATAATCTTGGGATTGAGTCTTCAACATCCTTTTCAGGGCTAGATGATTACTCTCAGCCAATCAATTCGATCCCCTTTACCACTGATTGGCTCACAGATGAGAGGTCCTGAGCCAATAGGCGTGGATAAGACCTAAGGAGAGGCTGTGGCTTGTAGAAAGGGAATCCAGTCCCTCTGTCCCACTAGTCTGCCGCCACCAAGCATGTTACCCCAGCTGCTGCCGAAGCCCTCCAACGGGCATCAAGGAACACAAGACTCAGGCAGGAGCCCCGTTAAGGGTGGCAGAGGGGAGGGGCAGGAGAGGGCCCTGCTGATGTCACTGGGCCACTGAACCAACCAGCCCTGAAGCCAGGCCTGCTTGCTCCCTTCGATATGGGAACTTTGTTACCTGCAAATGGAAACCCTCCTTTACCCTGCTTCACCCTACTGTGGAAGGGCAGGCTGCCCAGACTCCTCACTCTGGGGAGAACCAGTCTCGCCCGGGCTGAGTAGAAGAGCTAAGCACGCTGCCCCTCGCAGGCAGGTGTGTTGCCTCTTCCAGGCAGGAGCTCCCCCCCACCCTCATTTTTAGTGAGACAAGCACAGACCCAGATAATTACAAGAGATGCCACCGGAAGAGCCGTCGTTAATTTTGATGGCAATAAAGGGCCTTGCCAGCATGTTAAGCTAATTTCATGAAAGCACTAGGAGGAAGGTTGTGGACTAGATCCCAGGTTATTAATAATGTCGAGCTTCATTTGAACCATTCAGGAAATTCCTCCCAGTGGCCTCCAGCAAACTGCCACAGGTTGCTACTTTCCTCTGAAATCAACGGTCTTCCCATATGCAAATGTGGATTTTTGTTTTGTTTTGTTTTTCCCCGGAAAATAATTAAAGTCACTGAGCCCAATAAATACTTAAACAGATTGTGGTTTTAATTAAAAACCTTCCACCAGGGCTGCAGCTGCAAGTCTTTCTTTCCAAACAGGCACACTGGTGACAGCTACAAGCATGAGAATCTGAGTTTCAGTATCTGAGACTACAGAGCTTTACAAATCGTAATAGTAATTCTGATTGCGACCCATGCCATGGGGGTAGGGGCGGAGGGAGGAAAGAGAGACACATAGGGGCAGGGCCAAGGTCCTTCTTCCTATGGAGCAGGCGGGGGACACAAGCATGTGGGAGCAGGTGTAGCAGAACATCTCATCATACCTGTACCCAACTCTGAGAGGCAGTAATAATGGCTAATTCTGGCTATTGTTGGAAAAAAATAACTTGTTTCTGAGCACTAAGTGCCAGGTACTATGCGATTTGCATGCATTGACTCACTGAATACTCACAGCCACTTAACACAATAGCTATTCTTATTTATGCCCGTTTCCGCCCCCCCCCCCCCCCCGCCCTGAGGCACAGAGAGGTTAAGTAACTTGGCCAAGGTCACACAGCTGGTACCTGGTGGAGTCTGCTGTTGAAACCTTTCCTCTTGACCACTCCATGGAGGGTGTAGGAGGGGAAGGAGAGCTGGCAGGTGGGAGGAGCTATCCTCAAGGGGAACTGGCTTCCCAGGCTGGGGAGCTTTTTTGCTGGAAATTAGAAAAAAGAAAGCTGCTTCTGGGGGAGAGAGGTAGGAGCACTGTGTGAGTGCGTGTTGGGAGGCCAGGGGGGGTGCACACTGCGGAGCTGCAAGGTGGGAGCTGCAAGGCGGGAGCGGTGAGTGTTCTGGAGACCCTGGTTGGAGGGCAGCTGTGGGAAGAACTCCTGAGCCCGCTGTGATGCAGGGAGGATTTGATGCCCTCCTGGGTCCCGGCTTTCTGCCTTTCGAGGGTGTCCCACATCCCTTAAGTCACTCACGTGCCACACTAAATACGAGAGCACATACGACTCTTGGACTCTTGAGTGCAGGTGCAACTGGATCGTTCACACAGTGTTAGAAAAGTCCTGCACTTTTTCCTATTAAACATCTACGACTTCCGACCTCTCAGGGGTTTTCCCCAGCTTTTAGTGCCAGCAGATTTTCTTTTCCAGATCTCGGACATTTTAGGTCCCTGACAAAGTCATAAGGCTTAAGGACTGTGTTCTAGAACCCTCCTATAAGACTCAAAGTGAGGGATCCCTGGGTGGCTCAGTGGTTTGGCGCCTGCCTTTGGCCCAGGGCGTGATCCTGGAGACCGGGGATCGAATCCCACGTCGGGCTCCCAGTGCAAGGAGCCTGCTTCTCCCTCTGCCTGTGTCTCTGCCTCTCTCTCTCTGTGACTATCGTAAATAAATAAAGAAAATAAAATATGTATTAAAAAAAAAAAGGCTCAAAGAGAATGCGCTCACCCCACCAGGGATGGGTGGGGGTGAGGAAGGCAGAGGGGAAGATTTCCTCCCTCCCTGGAGAACTGAGCGCACTGGAACGTGCTGGGACTCAATGGGGCGCCGTGTGGTGAGCAGCGGGCAGGAGGCTGCAGACGCCCTGGGCGAGACTGGGTGGGCTTGAGAAGGAAAGCTGCGGTGCCCTGGGGGGCGCGTGCCCCTCTGGGCCCCGGCCCCGGCCTCTGCGCCCGGCACACCGTGTCCAGCAGGGGGCGCGCACGGACCAGGCCCGGGACCGAGACCGGGAGCCCACGGAGCCGCGGGAACCAGCGCGGGAGGCCGCGGGCTTGCGACCCTCCTCACCCTCTGGACCACGCAGGTCCGCGAAGTCTGCAGTCAGAAGTCGATCCGCAAAGACCAGCCTGGAGCCACAGCTGCCGGGGGGCGGGGGGGCCTGTCGAGGTTCCGGCCCCCATCCTGGTCCAGAAGCCTGAGCCCGGGATGCTACAGAATCCCATTCTGGAACCCGCCCCCTCCCCCCCACCCCCGGCGGCTGAGAACCTTGAATCCCTCCTCCCCGCCTACCTGCTTCCACGCACCTGATTAGGTGCCTGTTTCTTTAACGATCAAGGACGTGGGCGGCGGCGGGGGTGGGGTGTTCGCTGCTCGGGCTCCCGGGCCCCTCGCAACTGTAGCATCATTCACCCTACAGACCGCACGCCAGCTCCCGCGCCCCGGCCGCCCCGGGGGGAACGCGCGGTCCTCTCCTGGCGGGGCCCCAGGCTGATCCTGCAGGCGTGGCTCCCGGCCCGGCCTCAGCGGACTCTGCCCCGGCAGGGCAGGCACTGGGCTCTCCGGGGTCGCAGGCGGGGGTAAGGGGCGTCTCTCCCCCACCGGGGCTCGGGGCACAGAAGCGCTCGCTGGAGAGTGGGCGGGGGTCGCAGGGGCCCGCGGGCGGCCGGTCCCTCGCCTGGGTGACCACCGCATCCTTGGCCGCCCTCCTGGCCCCCGGAGCCCCGTCTCCCCGCCGAATCCTCTGGCTTCTGCATCCCTGGCAAGCGAGCCACGAAAAAGGGGGTTCCCGGGACGCTGGCGGGGCGGGTCCCTGCGGTTCCGGGAAGCTCTCCGCGGAGGATGAGCCACCCCATTCCCCCTTCTGCTCCCCAGCCTCCGCCTTCCATTCCATCAGCGCTTCCAGGTTGTCCCTCACCCGCCTGCCTACCTGTCCGCCTCCTCGACCAAGGCAAAAAGAACCACAAGAAAGGTGAAAGCTGGGTGGAAAGGTCCACAAGCAGGGCGCCTCCCGCCCGAGCTTCGGTCCCCGCCTCTAGGGCAGGCGCCCCTCCCCCGCGCCCCCGGACGTCTTCCAGACCCGCGCCGCCGGGCCCTGCCTGCCCATCCTTGCTGCGGGGCCCCCCCGCCTCCAGGACCCCTCTTCCAAAACCGAGGTCGCAGAACCGCCCCCCTTCGCGTTCCCAACACGCCGCCCTGGCTCCACGGACAAAGAGGTTGCACCGGACCCTCCCGCTGCGCCACTCCCTGGCCCAACCGCAGGGACTCGGCCCCAGACTGGGGAACCCAGGCGCCCTCACCCCTCCAACCCTCCTTGAAGACCCCATCGCTCTCAGGGCGTCCCTGTATTCTCCCCCTAGGTCGTCAGGCCCAGGCAGGTGGAGTGACATTCTGGGTTCTCAATCCTGGTCCGAAGGAGCCGGGCCGGTCCCAGCCCGTTGGGCCGCCTGCAGCCCCCGTAGGAGGAGGAGAGAGAGAGGGATGCTGAGCGCGCGCCGGTCGGTTCATATTTAATTTACAAAGGATTCTCGGAGCGCCGGTTGGGCAGCCCGTGTAGCTGCAAAGCTCCTCGTCCGTCTCCCTTCCCCACTTCCCTGGCTCATTAAAATGCTCAACACTCAAATCGGGAGATTGATCTCAGAGGCCCCAAACCCGCACCATCGACCCACCGTCAGAGAACCCCCGCACCAGGCCTGGGATGAGGGCTCGGGGACCGGGCGCCCCAGAGCGCGCAGCGTCCAGGGAAAGGACCGGGAAGGAAGGGGGGGGGGTCCCCGGGGTCTCCCGGAGCCTGCATCCCCTTCCCCATTCTGGCCGCCAGCTCTGTCTCCAGGGCTGCTATGGGCAGGCAGGAGCTACACATCGAGTTCCAGCCAAATGCCTCGACATTCCTGCGCCTCCACCTCCTCGTCGCTAAAAGAAATGTCGGGGTTTCGCCAGAGACAGGGAGCGAGAGTCGGGAACAGCGAGTATTCGAATCTGCTGAGGCCGGCTGTTGTGTGAGGGTGTGAGACACGCTGGCGGTGGCGGTGGCGGCCGCGGAGGCTTGGGGGCTAGTGCGTGGGGTTGACGGTTTGCCGGAGAGGCTGTGAAGACGTCGGCGAGGGAGGGACGGCGAGAGAGGCTCGGGCCTGAAGTTCCCAGCCCACACGGCTCGGGAGGAGCAGACGTTTTGTAACCATCCCTGGGGCGCTGCTGCCTGCCGCTCAGCCCCGGTGCCCCCCTCCCCGGTAGCTGCCAAGAGCTGACGGTAAGGCGCCGGGGTGCGCCCAGGCCGCCCCGGGGGAGGGAGGCGTAGGCCGGTACCGCGCTCCCCGCGCACCGGGCCGTGCGCCCAGGCTGCAGGCTGGGAGGTGGGCTTCGCGCGCTGCTCCAGCCACGGAAATCCAGACCCAAAGATTAGGGGGTAAGCGGCTGGGCAGGGGCGGCGGCGGGCTGGGGTGTAGGCGTCACCTCCCCGCGCGCCCCGCGGGTCCTGCGCTCCCGTCTCCGGGTTAGACAGGCGGGGGGCGGGGGAGACCAGGGCTCGCATCTACCCAGATCCAAGCAAAAAATAGCAGGGAGGGCGAGGCGCTCTGCTAACACTATCAATTATGCATCGTGTTGAACGTGGCTTCGGGGAGGAGGCTGCTAGTGGGGAGGGGGGTGCGGGAAGGAAGGGTCCGCGCGCGCCCGGCTGCGCGCAGCTCAGCAGGTCCTAGTTCAGGTCCGCCGGCGCCGCGGCCCGCGTTTGCAGAAAGAGTTTAAAGGCAAAGACACGCCCCCCCCTCCGGTCGTGCGCCTCGCCTTCCCCCAAATTCCTCAAAGATGGTTTGTCTCACGTGTTGCTGGGCGTAAAAGCGGCTGGCATTCAATTAGCAGCGAAGCTCCCCGGCCCCGGCGGGACCCGCGCGTGAGGGTGAGTGAGCGTGAATGTGTGTGTGCGCGCGTGGCGGGGCGGGGGGGGGACAGTGGTGAGCGTCCCGGGCGAAGGTGAGCCTTTGAAAAGGTGTGTGAAGGTAGGGAGGCCTCCACACATTGCCTCGGTTATTATTACATGATGATAAAGAATTCTAACATGTGAAGGTCGACTGCGTGGAGGGTGTGAAGGGTCCGTGTGTGTCTGCACTAATGTGTTTGGATGTGGGGGGTGGTGTGATTAGGCATAGTGGCAATGTCTGCCCGGTGTGTGAACGTGGGGGGCCGTGGGTCTGGGTGTGCGGGGAACCGGGGAGAGCCGGAGGAGGGCGGTGCGCGCGGGGGCACCCTGGGGACCCGCGCGGCTCAGCCTCGGGGTGAGCCGCTGCGGCTTTAACAAATGCGGCCCATGCGGGAGGTGGGAGAGGCTGTGCGCGTGGCCGCCCAGCCGGGAGCGCGCGAGGACTCCAGTGTGCAGCCAGCCAGACGTGCGGGGAACGGACGCGAAAGGAAAAACTGAAGCGGGACCTCAGGGCCCGGGAGCTGCCCACTCTCACCTGGCCCCTTCTCCGCCCTCCCCGGTCTTTCCCACAGCCAGCAACAGATGTGGAAAGCGCCCTTGGGCAGTGGCCTGGCCCCCAGACCTCCCGTCCGGAGCAGAGGTTGCAGCCCGAGGGCAGCGAGCGGAGGGTCAGCGAGCAGCGGGTAAGCCTGGGGATGCCCCACAACCTCGCCCCCGGTGTAGGTACGTCACACCTGGGGTCCCGTAATCCGCTGGTGCCGTCAGGGGGAGACCAGGAGGGGCGGGGAGGGGGCCTCCCTTGGGAGCAAAGGCGGCGTGGGGAACCCAGGTTCCCAAAGAGGGGCGTGTGGGAGGGGCTCAGCCCTACCTTCCCAGAGCCCCAGGTGGGAGCAGCAGGCGTTTGGGTGGCTGCGGATGAGAAGGTTTTACTGGGGGGGTGGGGGGGGGAAGAATGCTAAGGCATCGGAGCTGCAGAAAAGGGGCAGATTCTGGGACCATCTCCGGCTTCCTTAGCTAGTGGCAGCCCGTCACCTGCAGCTTGGGGACCCCATGCCCTCTGGGAGCCGCCTGGGCTCTTGGGGATGGGAGGAGGCATCTTTAGTGACATCCTCCTCAAGGATCCCGGTCCAGGCGTGGGGGAGGACCTCCTCTCTCAGACGGAAGTTGACCCAGCAACCTCGGTTCTCCCGCGTCCCAGGGAGCTGCAGCCCAGGGCAGAGTGCTTGGGTGTCTGAGGGAGGGGCGCCGTCGGGTCTGCTACCCGGGTCGCCTCCCACCACCGCTGCAAGTTCTGGGCATTGCCGATCCGCTGGGATTTCAGCCTCAGCGGAGGGCTTTTGTGCATGCAAGCGTGCGCACGTGTGCCCATGTGTGGGTCGGTTCGTGCGAGGACTTGTGTCCTTGTGTCTGTCAGCTCAGCTGCACAATGAACAGGAGAGCGCCGCGAGGGAGAACGCTGTGCAAAAGCTAGGTTCAGCCGAAAGAACAATGAAGTCTCCAGGGTGCAGTGTGTCCACGCCTGGGTGTCTTTGTGTGTGTATGCTAGCAAATGGGCTGGGAACCTCTAAACCCCGGCAGGACTTGATTTGATGGCGGTGCCCAGCGCGTGTTTGTATTGTTGTCTGCTCGTTTTGTCGCGTGTGTGAGTGCTGTGCATGGGACATATGGTTCCAGGAAGGACAACAGGTCACACAAAAATACTTTATTGTGGTTCCCTGCCAAGGAGTTAAACAAGGCTTAGACACACACACACACACACACACACACACACACACACACACACACGGGGGTCAGGGTAGAGCCCAGCGCAGACAGGCCAGCTGCTGAGCCTCTGAGGGGTCTGGTGCCAGATTGAAGGGATAGGGGGGGAAATCGAGGTCCGAGTCCGCTAGAAAAGGAAGTCAGGGCCCTGAGAGAGAGCATGCACTGGATCCTGAGACTTTGATCGAGCCCCCTACTCCTGTCCAAGAAAGACTCCTGAGCCCGGAGGAGGTTACTGGAGCCCTAGGGCCTGCCCTAGATGGGTTTGCGCAGACAGTACTTAATAGGGGGAGGGAAGCGGGGCTCCTGAGTCACCTTCTCCCCTCTTCCCCTGGCTTCCACCTGCAGATTCCGCGATGGTGCCCCTGCGGGCCCTGTGGCTGGCCTGGGCTCTGCTAGGAGTGGCTGCAGCGTGCCCAGAGCCTTGCGCCTGCGTGGACAAGTACGCGCACCAGTTCGCCGACTGCGCGTACAAGGAGCTGCGAGAGGTGCCCGAGGGACTGCCGGCCAACGTGACCACGCTTAGCCTGTCGGCCAACAAGATCACGGTGCTGCGGCGTGGGGCCTTCGCCGACGTCACCCAGGTCACGTCGCTGTGGCTGGCCCACAATGAGGTGCGCACGGTGGAGCCGGGCGCGCTGGCGGTGCTGAGCCAGCTCAAGAACCTCGACCTCAGCCACAACCTCATATCCAGCTTTCCGTGGAGCGACCTGCGTAACCTGAGCGCGCTGCAGCTACTGAAAATGAACCACAATCGCTTGGGCTCGCTGCCCCGGGACGCCCTCGGGGCACTGCCCGACCTGCGCTCCCTGCGCATCAACAACAACCGCCTGCGGACTCTGGCTCCCGGCACCTTCGACGCCTTGAGCGCGCTGTCGCATCTGCAACTGTATCACAACCCCTTCCACTGCGGCTGCAGCCTCGTGTGGCTGCAGACCTGGGCCGCAAGCACCAGGGTCTCCTTACCCGAGCCCGACTCCATTGCGTGTGCCTCGCCTCCGGCGCTGCAGGGGGTGCCGGTGCACCGCCTGCCCGCCCTGTCCTGTGTCCCACCCAGCGTGCGGCTGAGTGCGGAGCCGCCGCCTGAGGCTCCGGGCAGCCCGTTGCCCGCGGGCCTGGCGCTCATGCTCCACTGCGTCGCGGAAGGACACCCCACACCCCGCCTACAATGGCAACTTCAGATCCCGGGTGGTACCGTAGTCTTAGAGCCTCCCGTCCCAAGCGGGGAGGACGAGGGGCTTGGGGCAGAGGACAGGGAGGAGGATGGAGATGGGAACGGGCTGACCCAGACCGAGGCCCCAACCCCCACTCCAGCACCCGCGTGGCCCGCACCTCCAGCCACCCCCCGATTCCTGGCCCTCACCAACGGTTCCCTCTTGGTGCCCCTCCTGAGTGCCAAGGAAGCGGGCATCTACACCTGCCGTGCCCACAATGAGCTGGGCGCCAACTCCACGTCCCTCCGCGTGGCGGTGGCGGCTGCTGGGCCCCCCAAGCACGCTCCCGGCGCTGGGGGAGACTCTGAAGGGCAGGCCCCTACTTCTGAGCGCAAGTCCACAGCCAAAGGCCGAGGCAACAGCGTTCTACCGTCCAAGCCCGAGGGCAAAGTCAAAGGCCAAGGCCTGGCCCGGGTTGCCCTCGGGGAGGCGGAGGCAGGGCCGGAGGAGGAGGAGGAGGCGGAGGCAGGTGAGGGGGAGGAGGCGGAGGACCAGGTCTCCGCGCACCCGGTGGAGGAGCAGCGCTGTGGCCACGGGGACCCCTCGCGGTACGTGTCCAACCACGCGTTCAACCAGAGCTCGGAGCTCAAGCAGCACGTCTTCGAGCTGGGGGTCATCGCGCTGGACGTGGCGGAGCGCGAGGCTCGGGTGCAGCTGACGCCGCTGGCGGCGCGCTGGGGATCCGGGCCCGGGGGTCCCGGGCGGCCCGGCCGGAGGCCGCTGCGCCTGCTCTACCTGTGTCCAGCCGGGGGCGGCGCGGCCGTGCAGTGGTCGCGTGTGGAGGAGGGGGTCAACGCCTACTGGTTCCGCGGCCTGCGGCCCGGCACTAACTACTCCGTGTGCCTGGCCCTAGCAGGGGAGGCCTGCCACGTGCAGGTGGTGTTCGCCACCAAGAAGGAGCTGCCCTCCCTGCTGGTGATCGTGGCGGTGAGCGTGTTCCTCCTGGTGCTGGCCACCGTGCCCCTGCTGGGCGCCGCCTGCTGCCACCTCTTGGCCAAACACCCAGGTAAGCCCTACCGTCTAATCCTGCGGCCACAGGCCCCTGACCCCATGGAGAAACGCATCGCCGCCGACTTTGACCCGCGTGCCTCCTACCTCGAGTCCGAGAAAAGCTACCCCGCAGACGGCGGGGCAGACGCCGGCGGGCCAGAGGAGGCCTCCGGGGAGGGCCTGGAGGAAGATGCGGAGCAGGGGGACCCAGGCGGGGACCTGCAGAGGGAGGAGAGCCTGGCGGCCTGCTCGCTGGCGGAGTCCCAGTCCAAGGCCAACCAAGAGGAGTTCGAGGCGGGCTCTGAGTACAGTGATCGGCTGCCCCTGGGCGCTGAGGCGGTCAACATCGCCCAGGAAATTAATGGCAACTACAAGCAGACGGCAGGCTGAACCCCCAGCGCCGAGGGCCCGCCCATTCCCGTCCCCCACCTTGGGTGCGCGGTAGCAGAAGCCCCGGGCTGGCAGGACGCTGCCCACCCCCACCCCGTCCTGCAACCTTCACTTACTCCGCCCCTTTACCAGCCCCGACCTTCACTACCGGGGACCTCTAGTGGGGAGGGGGACGACTTCACCCGTCCCTGGCCCCCCAATACCTGGCGGACCCAGTGCCCCTCCGTGGCAAGCACAGTACCCGCGCTGCCCTCCCTCTGATACCCCACCTGCCGCCCCTGAAGCCACGTCCGCGCCTCTCCATTCCCACCGCAATTGTTATCTACAAAATGTGATGCTCCTGCCTGCCGTGGGCTCTGGAACTCGAGGAAACCGAGCTGCCGTGGGGAGCGTCTGGTGGCAACGCTGCGGCCCGGGGTCAGCCCGGACCCGCAGCAGAAGCCCCTTTCGCGGAGCGCTGCAGGGTCCCGCCTGGACCCCCACTCCGTCCTTTCTGGGGTGCACGTCCCAGAAGCCAGGACTTTGGTGGCAACTCCCTAGTCTTAGTTTGGAAGCCCGCTTCCGACCGGGGAAGCAAACCCTTCGGTGCCCCCATCCCCCCAGCCTGCTGATCGGCTGGGGCGCCTTTCAGCTCCGCCTCCGATTTTCATATTTTCGTTGTGTTTTTTTGTTTTTGTTTTTGTCCCCCGCCCCCCAAAGACAGCGACACTCCGGGTCTGGTGCTAACACCCCCTTCCCAGCCCCTGGGACGCGTGTGGGGGGACCCCGTTCTCTCCCTCCTCCTCCTAACTTAAGGCGCCGCGGAGCCGCGGGCTTTGCCCTGGGGGAGTTTCGTTGTGGGTGAGTTGGGGTCCCGGCGCTCGGAGCTCTCCACCTCCACCTCCACCTCCACCTCCACCTCCGCTGCTGCCCGCAGCCCAGACCTGCGTTCCAGGTTGGGGGAGGGGGGTGCAAAGGAAGTCCAGGGCGGTCCCCGGCCGCGCCCCAGGTCGCAGCACAAAGCCGGAGCGCGCCGGGCTGCGGGATGCGGACCGGAGAGGCCCGGTCCTGGGCCACCCGCCCCCCCTCCCTCCCGGCGACTAGTCCTATAGCCGAGCGAGCTCCGTAGCAGAAGTCTGTGTTCCGTAAAGTGTGACCGTGTAGTGTAGGGGGGCGGGGGGCGGGCGGGCAGGGGTGGGGGCGGGAGGGAGGGTGGACTCGGCGCGGCGCCTGGGGCGGGGTCCTGTTTTCATTCTTGAAGGTAAACGTCGGGGATGGGGCTGGGGGGGGGTGGGGGGTCGGGCGTCGGGACCGGCCCGTCCGCAAAGCGCAGCACAAGTGCGGCCCGGGGCGGAGGAGCGCCCTGCCCCCTCCGGAGCCCGCGCCCTTTTCTAAAGGCGTCTGTATGTAAACAGTCAATAAAACAATCGATTTGAACTGGGCTCGCTGACTCTTTCGGGGGGGGGGGGGGGGGGACAGAGGAAGGAAGCCTGGGGGATGCTGTGGAAACCACAGAAGGAAGGAGCCCCCAGGATCCTCCCTTTGGGATCCTTTGTGTGATTTCGTGGTGGTTTGACTGTCCTGTGATTTTGCCGCCTGCTCTTTCTCGGCGGCGCCTCGGACTCCTGGGTGGAGGGGGTGAAACCACGTGGGATGGTGGAGGCTGGAAGGAATGGAGAGGGCTTGCAGGGAGGGTGGGTGGCTCTCTGCAGGCTAAGCTCCAGGAGTCCAGGGAGCTCAAGGGCATGCACGTGGAGTGTGTTGTGTGGGTGCCAAATCCTCCGTGGGTCGACACTGTGGCTGTGATGGGGTGTTGCTGTGTGTGTGTGTGTGTGTGTGTGTGTGCGCATGTAGGCACGTGTGTGGACTGCCTGGTTTCGGTTTCACCTCCAGTGAGAAGAAGACCGTGGGGGGATTCATAGGGGCAAGACTGCTGCACCTTGCACAAAAGAAGTCCCAGATAACACAAAGTACAGAGCAGGCAAATGATGGAGAGCAGAAAACCAACCTGGCAAGGCTGGTTCTGCAGAACAAGCTGGCACCTTCAGTGGAGGAGCTGTGTGTGCATGCCCAAGCAGGTGCCTGCGCGTGTGCGCACGTGTGTGTCTGGGACAGGGCTGCTCAGTGGATGATGGACAGCTGACAAGGTCTGTGAGTCCCTGGGGTGAGTTGAGGTGGGTGCACATGTAGGATCAGTGTAGGATCATGTAGGATCACATGTAGGATTCGAAAGCACACTGATTCGATAGTCCTAGAAGTGAGGTTTCCTGTGTGGAGGAGAATAGGAGACAGAAACAGGAATTAAGAGGGAGTGCTGTGGCCCTGACCAGCCCACGGGGCAGGGCCTGGGCTGGCCGTGTGTCAGTGGAATCCCTCTGCAAAACAGGGAGTGGCCAGGAAGGGAGGTATAAAAGGAAAGGCGTAGAAATAGGGGAGCAGATAAACATTCCAGCTGTAGCTCCAGCTTCCATCTCTTTTTTTCCCCCACCCTTTAGGTGGGTATCAAGGCTTCCTAACTGGACCAGTCCACCCTGGGGACCCGGCCCAGGTCCAGACACCCAGCCTCCTATTCTAGCCTGTCTTCTGGCAGAGGCGGGGGGCTGTGATTCTTCCCAGGGCCAGAGCCCTGTTTCCCTGCTCAGACCAGCAAACCTGTGTCAGAGAAAAAAAAAAATCCCTTCTGAGAGTCACAGCTCGAGCCCTCCACTACAACTAGCCCACTGCCGGAGACACGGCTCAGAAATATAATCTTATATTATAAAAGCTTTGTTCTATTCAAAACTGCTGCCTTTGAGCAGGGGGCAGGGACTGGCTCAATTTCATAACTGGTTCAGGAATCCACCCACATGATTGCATTTGGCAGAGGCCTGGCTGGGTGAGTGCTCAGCAGCTTTGGCCTAACCCAGTTCTCTGGTCGTGGGTATGGAGCGAGGAGGGGAAGACGGGGTCCTTGTCCTAATGACTGGAGACCTAGAACCCTGAGGGCCCCAGAGAGATGTGCAGGGTTCTGAGAGTTCTTCCCCTCCTTGGTCCTGGGCTCCGCGTCCCGCTGGAGGGGCATGCACTGCTCAGCCAGCCTGGTGCTCTGGGGCAAAGCCAGGCCCCAGGGTGGCCTCACGGGACAGGAGTGGGCAGGTGCTGGAGGTGGACGACCAGGGAGCCGTGACACTCCGTCAGGCCCTTACCAGCTTCCTTCCGTATGAATGGGTGATTGGCACATGCACAGAATGGTCTCCAGCCTCTGGCCTTCCTTCCTGTCTCTTCTTAAATTTTATTCTTTCATTTCCTCCCCATCTCTCCTCTCTATTCTCTTTCTCTTTCTGCTTTTCCCTTATTTCTTCCTCAAAAATCTCTTAAAATCCCAGGGTTGGAAGGAACCCTGAAACCTTGCCTATTTGAGGCTTCATTCTTTCCTACAAAGCCCTCGTCAACTGGTTGTGTGACCTCCACCGTGCTGATTCAGAGATGGGTGCGGTGTCGCCAGGGGGTGGTTGTCCAGATCAGATGTGGGTCCTCAAATGTGGGGTGATGATTAGGTGGAAGCTGGTGGCAGTGTGGGACGTGAAGGAATTTGCGTGAGGCAAAACATAGGAGATCAAAGTTTATTGAATACCCCGCAAGGGGGCACCTGGGTGGCTCAGTGGTTGAGCGGCTGCCTTTGGCCCAGGTGGTGATCCCGGGGTCCTGGGATCCAGTCCCGCATGAGGCTCCCTTGCAGGGAGCCTGCTTCTCCCTCTGCCTGTGTCTCTGCCACTCTCTGTGTCTCTCATGAATAAATAAGTAAAATCTTTAAAAATAAAAATAAATAAATAAATAAAATGTGTCTCTCCCTGACTTCCACCCCTTAAGCCTGACTGCCACTGGCACACCTCTGTGAGAACCCTCAGAGGTGTGCAAGTGTAGTACCCACTTCCAATCCTCTCTGCAAAGCTTTCCATTTAATGCAGATTTTTTAAAAAAGATTTTATTTATTTATTCATGATAGACATAGAGAGAGAGAGAGAGGCAGAGACACAGGCAGAGGAAGAAGCAGACTCCATGCCGGGAGCCCGACGTGGGACTTGATCCCGGGACTCCAGGATCACACCCTGGGCTGAAGGCAGGCGCTAAACCGCTGAGCCACCCAGGGATCCTCAATGCAGATTTTTTTAGTGTCTCCAGGTCCTGTGCTATTTTGTCATACGACTTACCTGGATGCGGTATGGGAATGGAGTCCAGTGGGTTGAGGAGTGTGTGTGTGTGTGTGTGTGTGTGTGTGTTATAACCATGTGTTGGGAACTGGAAAATGCTCAGAGAATGCAATATGACAGCAATAGCCTTGGAACTCACAGCAATTTATCAGGAGCAGTAATTCTTTGAGCTACAGAAACCAGATGCCCAGGATGTGGCCTTGAATCAGATTGGAAACCTGTCTGCAGAAAGGTGATTTGAAAGGAGTGCCCCCCTCTTTAGTGTCTCCTAAAGATCAGCTGGAATGAAAACCATCTTGAAGATCATTAGAGAAAGTCCATTAATACAAAAGGACAAAGGGGTGCAGGGCTTCTTTGAGGAAGAAGCATCTGGAACGGGGTCCAGTGCTTCCTGATCTTGTATTTGGAATGCAGCCCTCCACTCATGCCATTGGAATAACAACCACAACTAAAGCTAACATTTCTAAAGATTACTCAAGTCTGTAAATGTTTGGACAGTTAATCCCCGGTGGTGATGCTAATCTTGATTTTTCCCTCCTTGATCTCAAGGCAAAGCAATTTGGTAGGTAAAAGAAAGAGGGTAGCATCTTGCTACAACCGTCTTGCCCCAGACTCCTTAATATCAGAGCCCCAGCTATGAGACACCCCATAGGGAAAGAGGGCCCCTCTGCCCAGCAGGACGCATCATCCGCAGAGAAAGAACCTGAGAAGAGAGACTAGGGTACCTTTACCTTTAGGGATGAGGAACATTCTCTGCCGAAAAAGCCAAGCTCAGGAAGGGGGACCTAAGGAAGGCCCCTTGTAGAGGCCAGAAACTGGGAAGTCTGACCTAGCAAATACCTTTACCTGTAACTCGCCAACACAAGGACATTGACAAGAGCGATTCTGTTGGAAAATTGGGAATGGAGAAGGCAGGGCCATTTCAGTTGTAATGTGTCAATTAATTGATTGTGTTTGTAACCCACCCACCTACACATACGTGTTCAATGACAAGATTTTGCCTTAGGACTCAATAAAGAATAATATACTGAAAATGGAAGATCTGCTGTGACGGGCATATAAAAGAGATTGAATTAGAAATGGTCTTGCAGTATTAGCATTTAATTCAAAATATGGCCAGTTTTCCTAATGAGACTTGATATGGATTTTTTTCAAAAATCCATCCAAAGACCCCATGATGAGCAGAAAATAAAACCAACTTGTTGGGTTAAATTCGTTGGAAAGACTTTGTACCATCTCTTGGTTGAGTAAGTAATTTAGGTAATTTGAAGATGATATGATTTTTTAAACTGCGTTAATTGCACATGCTTT
Source organism: Vulpes lagopus (assembly GCF_018345385.1). NCBI lineage: Eukaryota > Metazoa > Chordata > Mammalia > Carnivora > Canidae > Vulpes > Vulpes lagopus. The sequence goes on along the minus strand of NC_054825.1, from coordinate 44,372,269 downwards.
GTCTGGACATGTGAATGTAAGTTTAATAATTAAGTTTTAGTCCACATGGAATAAGGAGAATAAATGTTTATATTTTTATCAACTGTTTACTGCTTAAATATGTCCCCTTGTGTATTGGGAGTTAATTTGGTTTTGGCAAATTAGATGCACTTTCTCTTAGCAACACTCCAGCAAACTGGTCCTTAAATTGAGTCTAAAAGCCATTCAAGGCATCCAGCCATTTGAGAGAAAAATTGCCACAATCATAAACATCAGAGAGGAACTTTGTAAGAATTGATCAGTGTTGAAATAGGGCAAGAATGGGATTGGAGAATTAATTATCAATGTTTTTTTTTTTTAATCAATGTTTTTTTTTAAAATAAAAAGGCTTGGGATGCCTGGGTGACTCCGCGCTTGAGCATCTGCCCTCGGCTCAGGTCATGATCCTGGGGTCCCAGGATCTAGTGCCGCATCGGGATCCTTGTGGGGAGCCTGCTTCTCCCTCTGCCTGTCTCTGCCTCTCTCTGTGTGTGTCTCTCATGAATAAATAAATAAACTCTTTAAAAATTTTTAAATAAATCGGGGGATCCCTGGGTGGCGCAGCGGTTTAGCGCCTGCCTTTGGCCCAGGGCGCGATCCTGGAGACCCGGGATCGAGTCCCACATCGGGCTCCCGGTGCATGGAGCCTGCTTCTCCCTCTGCCTGTTCTCTGCCTCTCTCTCTCTGTGACCATCATAAATAAATTAAAAAAATTAATAAAAAATAAAAATAAATAAAAATTTTTAAATAAATCAAAGTGGCTTATTGTGCATTTAAGCAGATTAAAAATGCTAATAGTCGCCTAATAAATATTGAAAATAAGTAATTAAATTTAATTAAATTAAAATTACTTATTAATAATACCAACAGTATGTTCATTTATTGAACTCTTACTATATTTCAGGCACATATATACTCTGGAATTTATAAACATTCTTTTATTAATCCTTATGATAATCTTATGTGGTGATAATATTATTATTCCAACTTAGACAAGAAAACAAAGAGCAGAGAAGGTTAGTAATTTGCTGAAGGTCACATAACTAGTGATTTGCAGGGTTGAGGTTTGTATTTTGACTATTTGACTCCAACAGAGCACTTAGCCACAAAGCCAAACCTCCTTCTGATACCTCTATAAATCAGCTTAAGTGAAGGATGATATATTTTATATATTGTTAAATTTGCTGCTATGGAGTTTGTCTAGAAAAAAGTTTCTTTTGCTGTCTCTCTTATTTCTCAAAATAGCAATTTTTTTCCCTAAGTATAAAAGTTATGGCTGATTACATGTAAATAGGTATAGACACTTTAGAAAATATTTGATGGCATACAAAGGTGAAAGATACTTTATAGCTCATGAGTAGGCAGTTTCACTCTCGGGCATATACCCAAAGAAGTGAGCACTTAATGACCATCAAAAGACGAACGAGTCTCTGGTCAACACAAGTGCAAGAATATCGTAGTGGCTTTATTTATTAATACCCCAAATTGAAAATAACCCACATATCCACCAAGAGTAGAATGTGAAGAAAAAAATCTGTGGTATAGGGGCAGCCCTCGTGGCCCAGCGGTTTAGCGCCACCTTCAGTGCAGGGCGTGATCCTGAAGACCCGGGGTTGAGTCCCACGTCGGGCTCCCTGTGTGGAGCCTGCTCCTCCCTCTGCCTGTGTCTCTGCCTCTCTCTGTGTCTCTCATGAATAAATAAATAAAATCTTAAAAAAAAAAAAACCCTGTGGTATATTCATATATTACCACACAACAATGAAGAAAACCAACAAGCTGCAACTACACACAGCAGCACGGACGCCGTAATGTTGAGTGAAAGAAGCCAGGCACGAAAGAATGTGCACTGCGTGATCTCATTCATATGAAGTTCAAGGCAGACAAGACCAATTTTGAGGGAGAGAAGTCAGAATAGTATTGGAAGGTACTGACCAGGATTGGGAGGGTGCTCGAAAGAGCGTTCTGGGGGCCGGAAATGTTCTCCACCTTGTTCTGGGTGGTGGTGTCATGGGTGTGTGTGTGTGTGTAAAAATTCATCAAGTTATATATTGAAGATTTGTACACTTTTTTGTACACCTCGATTTTTTAAAATGGGAAAATAGGGACGCCTGGGTGGCTCAGCGGTTGAGCGCCTGTCTTTGGCTCAGGTTGTGACCCCGGGGTCCTGGGATTGAGTTCCATGTCAGGCTCCCTGCATGGAGCCTGCTTCTCCCTCTGCCTGTGTCTCTGCCTCTCTCTCTTTCTCTGTGTCTCTCATGAATAAATAAATAAAATCTTTAAAAAAAATAAAAATGAAAAAATACAGAAGTGTATAGAAAAAATAATTTATTATTGGAGCACCCGGGTGGCTCAGTCAACTGAGCGTCCGACTCTTGGTTTTGGCTCCGTTCATGATTTCAGGGTCGTGAGATCAAATCCCACATCGGGCTCCACACTCAGCTCGGAGTCTGCTTGAGATTCTCTCCCTCTCCCTCTACTCCTCTCCTTGCTTGCACACATTCTCTAAAATAAAATAAAATAAAATAAAATAAAATAAAATAAATAAATAAATGAATTTTTTAAAAAGAAAACATAATTTATTATTTATATAATAAAACCCATCCTATGAAAACCATAGTTAACATTTTTACATTCCTTCCAGTCTCTTTCTACAGAAATTTATTAAATTACCTAAGTAGCATATTCTTGTTCTAAGATAATTAAATAACTGATTAACTGAAATGTCCTTGACCACCACCTGCAATCTCAGAGCTCTCCCCAGCAGTAATCACTCTTACCAGAGTGACATGTATCTTTTCAGACCATTTTTGCATGCATTTATAGACATGCATGTATTTGTATGGAGATACAAACAGTGTCATTATCACCACCCCAGTTCAGGGAGCTTCCATCTGGTTCAGTTCACCTCCCCAGGTGAATGTGAAGGGCGTTATCTCCACCATCGACACCCCACCAGGGGTCTAGGGCTCCACTCCCCTTCATCTTGAGCAACGGTGGGCATGGGATATTGTAAGGGTATTTCTGGAGCGTGGTGCTGACTGCATGGAGAGCTAGTCTGAGGCCCAGGACCCGCCTGGCAGTGATGCCTGCTAGGAGGAAGCCTGGGAGGTCTGCAGGCATGACTCAGCTCCCCACTGGAGACTCTCACAAAGGTCTTTTGCCGCTTTCACACCACAATGGAGCACGTAACTCTTTTGTGAGGTCGCCCAGAATCCTGCTGGTACCAACATAATAATTTTCTCTTGGAGTAGCACTGCAGGGAATTCTGGCACAGGCTCCCTCTGACTCAGACCAACACAACTCTCCGTGTTTACTTTTTGAGTTCAGTTCTTAATTCATTAATTTTTAAACTTTATTCATTTTAATGTATGCCGTTATAGCTATTAATGTCGCCTTAAGTGCCATTTTAACAGCATGCCCCAAGTTTTGATAGGTAGTGTTTGCATTGTCATTTAGTTTTAAATATTTTATTTCATGAGATTTGTTCTTGGATTCATGAATTATTTAGACACATGCTTTTAAATTTCCAAATGTATGTGTTTTTTTTCCTGCCACTTTTTTTTTATACTAATTCAGTTGTCAGAGAATGAGGACTGTATGATATTGGCTATTGGTTATTTTATCTTACTCTGAGGAATAGCGTGTAGTTAATTTCTGTGAAAGCTTAGATATGTTCAAAAAGAACGTTCATTTTTGAATTGGGTTCCTGATTATGTGTCCATTAGGTTAAGCCTGCTAATTTTACTGTTCCTATCTTCTATTTCCTCACCAATGTCTTGCTCTGCTTGCTCTATTAATTTCTGAGGAAGGTGTGTTCAAATCTCCTTTCGTGATTATGAATTTGTCGATTTTTCTTTGTCATGTTGTTCATTTTGTACTGTACACTGTTTTTTAAAAAGATTTTATTTATTCATGAGAGACACAGAGAGAGAGGCAGAGACACAGGCAGAGGGACAAGCAGGCTCCCTGCGGGGAGCCTGATGCAGGACTCGATCCCAGGACCCCGGGATCATGACCTGAGCCAAAGGCAGACCCTCAACCACTGAGTCACCCAGGTGCCCCCAGCACTATATACTTTTGAGGCAATGTCACAAGGTGTTATTCCTTCCCAGTTAAAAATTTTTTGGAATATAACATACATACAGAGAAGTATTTTCATAAAGAGAAAACATGTATAACTAGCCCTCAGATCAGCAAAAAGAGGATGATGAGCCCCAAGCAGCCTCCCCATGTTCTCCTCCCTCCTTCTCCTGCCTCCTAACAGCATGGATTAGTTTTGCCTGTACTTACATTCTGCTTGTGAGACTCCCCCGTGTTATTGCATGTAGCACATTGCATCTGTGTTATTGTGCATGTTGTTCATTCTCACTATTGTACAATGTTCCATTGTGTGAATATACTGATTTCATTTATTCGTACTACTGTTTTTGGACATTTATGCTGTTTCCAGTTTGGGACTATTAGGATAATGTAAACATTTCTCTATTTGTCTTTTTGTTTGTTTGTTTAAAGATTTTATTTATTCATGAGAGACACAGAGAGAGAGAGGCAGAGATGAGAGATGCAGAGAGAGAGAGAGAGGCAGAGACGCAGAGACGCAGGCAGAGGGAGAAGCAGGCTCCCTGATGCGAGACTCAATCCCGGGACTCCAGAATCATGCCCTGAGTCGAAGGCAGGTGCCAAACCACTGAGCCACCCAGGAATCCCCTCTGTCTTTGGGGGAATTTATTCATTTTTGAGGGAGTGGAATCACAAGGCAGTACAGTATACATATGGCTAGCTTTGGCAGGTACTGCCAGTTTTGCAATATGTACTGACTGACCCTTGCACCAGCAGTGAGAGTCTTCATCAACACTCAGCATTGTAGGCTTTGGGTTGTAGATATTCCGTTGAGTGTGGAACAGCATTGTACGTGCTTATAAGTGATGCTTCGCTGGTGATTAATACATTGAATACTGTTGTTTACTGTCCATCTGGATAGCCTTTTATGTAGCATCTTTTACTCATTCTTCTATTTGGAATAAGAGTCTTTTTCTTATTGATTCATAGGAGTTCCTTATATTTTCTGGAATATGAATTCTTTGTATTTAACATGTCATTTCTCTTGCAGCTTGCTTCTATTTTCACTCTTTTTTTTAAAGAGTTTATTTGAGAGAGAGAGCAAGGGTATGCATGAGGGGGAGGTGCAGGGAGGGGCGGAAAGGGAGGGAGAGGGAGAGAATCCCAAGCAGACTCCCTATGAACTCAGAGCTCAACTCGGGGCTTGAGCTCACCAATCTGATATCATGACCTGAGCTGAAATCATGAGTTGGATGCTCAGCTGACTGAAACACCCAGGTGCCCCTGTTTTCACTCTTTTAATGGTGTGGGTTTTTTTAAATAAAAAACTTTTTAATTTTAAAACATTCTAATTTATTGATTTTTTTCTCTATGATTAAAACTTTTTTAGAATATGTTTAAGAAATTTTTGCCTATCCCAAGACCATAAGAATACTCTCTGATGTTTTCTTCTCAAAGCATTATTATTTTACCTTTTTCTTTCTTTTTTTTTTTTTACCTTTTACATTTAGTCTACAAGACATATGGAAATTATTTTTGTGTATGAGGTAAGGTGGAATCAAGATTTGCCTTTTTTCCACGCAGATATCCAATTTTACTGAAAAGATTATTGAAAAGATTATCTTTTCCCCTGCTACAAAGCCTTGGCACCTTTGTCATTACACAGGTGACCATATACGTGTGGGGATTCTTCTCGGGATTCTCTGACCCTGCTTCTGTCATCATGCCTCCTTTTGTGACTTTTCTATTTCCCTATTCTACTTTGAAAGACCCTCGTGATCACATTGATGATCAAGGGTAATCTCCCCATCTTTTTTTTTTTAAGTATGCTTTTTTTTTTTTAAGATTGATTTATCTATTTATTCATAGAGACACACACACACAGAGAGAGAGAGAGGCAGAGACACAGGCAGAGGGAGAAGCGGGCTCCATGCAGGGAGCCTGATGCAGGACTCGATCCTGAGTCTCCAGGATCACACCCCGGGCTGAAGGTGGTGCTAAACCGCTGCGCCACTGGGGCTGCCCTAATCTCCCCATCTTAAAGTCAACTGATTAACAATTTGAATCCTGTCTATAACTAATTCCCTTTTGCTGTGGACCCTAACATACTCACAGATTCTGGGGATTAGGAAGTAGTTATCTTTGGAAGGCTATCAGTCTTTGAGTGATCCAGTTTTTCTGAATCCTCACCAGGATTTGGTGTCATTACTATTTTTTTTTTTATGTTAGTCGTTCTGATAGGCATGTGATGATAGCTCATTGTGGTTTTTGTTTGCATTTCCCCAGTGGCTAGCGACATTGAGCATCTTTTCATGTTTATATACCACCTGAATATCCTTTTTCAGCAAAATGTGTGTTTGTGTCTTTTGCCCATTTTCCCAGTGGACTTTTTTCTTACTATTGAGTGTTGGAGTTCTTTATATATCCTAGATACTAGTCCTTTGTTGGATACATGGTTTGTGAGTATTTTTTCCCCACTCCGAAGCTTGTCTTTTCATCCTCTCAACAGGTTTTTCACAGAGCAGAAGGTTTTATTTTTATGAAATCCAGTTTTCAAATTTTCCTTTTATGGAAAGGAAATTATTTTGGTGTCAGGCCAAAGAACTCTTTGCCTAGCCCTAGATCCTGAAGATTTTCTCCTATTTTTTTCTAGAAGTTTTACAGTTATAGGTTTTACATTTACATCTATGATCCATGTTAGTTGTTTGTGTAAAGAATGAGGTTTAAGTGGAGAGCACATTGCCCACGGATGTCCAGTTGTTCCAAGACCTTTTTGTTCCAAAGGCTATTCTTCTTCCATTGAATTGCTTTTGTGTCTTTGTTGAAAGTCATTTGGCACATTTCTCCCTCTCACCCTGATTATGTGCTGTGAAGAAGCCCCAACTAACCTCCTGAAGGATGAACCACCACATGGAAGAGAACAGAGGAGCCCCAGCCAGCAGCCATGACCAGCTGTCATACATACACTGAGGACATCCTGGACTCTCTAGCCCCTGTCAAGCCATCAGCTGACAGCAACCCCATGAGTGATCCCAGAGAAGACCAGCAGAAGAACTGCTCAGATCACCAACCTACAAGATTGTGAAAAATGAGAAATCATTTTTGTCTTTAACACTAAGCTTTGGAATGAATTGTCATGGAGCAATAGATAAGTGAACACTTGTAAACCACATATGATGGGATTTTTAAAAACCCAGCCTGAATACCTTTCCTTCCGTTGATAACAGTGCATTCACAATTTATGGTACCGAATGATATGTTTGGATCTCTTCCTGACACTTAATTTTAAGCTTCCTCCCTACCATGGTTTTCGGGTTTCTTTTTTTCCTCCTGTTTCTTGCTTTTCGTTAGATAGGTCAAGTTTTATTTATTGTATTTTTCCTCTTGAGGTCTCGGAGGTGAAAATTTTGTTTCCATTCTTCTGGCTTTTCCATGTAGGAAACAAAGGAATATATTTGAACCCGTCTCTTCATTTTTCTTTGGCTTTCGGGTGTGCTCTGGGGGTAATTAGATTGAATTTTACCCAACAGAAGGGAAGCGACTCTTTGTGGCCTGGAAAAATATAAAATATAGAGTAAAGCAATCAGAATCACCGCAGGATAGGAGCCCTGTGGTCTGTGCGTGTGTGGGCGCGGGCGCGGCTGGTTCCTGGGAGATAGTTGAGGGCTGCAGCTCACCAGCAGTGGCCTCCTGCTCACTGGTCTGACACTTATCAAAAGCGGCAGTTTCTAGAGATTGACCCAGTGGCCACCAATGCCCATTGCTTACCCTCTGCTTGGCCTCAACCACATTTCAGGTTGGCTTCCTTCTTTCCTATAGGCCTTGAACTCTGCTTTCCCCCAAGCCTGAGCAAGCACAAGAAAAGGGGAATGCACCCCCCACCCCCTTACCAGACTCTCCTGGAAACTGGCTGACCACAGTGGGACACTTCTTTTGTCACACCTCACTGGCATTTCCCCTTGCTTGCCTTCCCTCTATCCTATGAAAGAAAATCTCTTTTCCATTTTAATTTATTTGTTTATTTTTAAAGATTCATTTATTTCAGGGAGAAAGAGAATGAGAGCACCAGTGAAGGGAGGGGCAGAGGCAGAGGGAGAGAGAGATTCCACAAGCGGACTCCCCCCACCAAGTGTGGAGACCAGTGCGGGCCTCGATCCCGGGACCCTGAGATCATGACCTGAGCAGAAAACCAAGGCCGCTTAGCCGACTGAACCATTCAGGTGCCCCTCTGTTTGATTTTAAAACACTTGCACATTTCTGCAATGGGAATGTTCTTTCTCCCTATTGCAATAGTCTTTGTTTCCAATGAAAGTCTCTCCCCATCTAAACCCGGATTTGCACGTCTTTAACAAGATATAATCCTCTTTTGCTGGGATTAGAAACTTGAATACCATCAGAAACTGGGAGGTAGACTCCTTATGGGCAGGAGGGCCTTACTCACCTCTTTGCTGGAACTTAGGCACCACTCGAAGTGTGATAGGTATTATGTGTTTTCTGAACGAATGAACGGATGGAAGGATGAACGGATGGAAAGTTGGTCAACTCAGGAGACGGCGAAGGAAGCTGGGAGACTTGGTGCCTGGCCCCTCTTGCCCCTAGAAGCTAGGTTCTCCCCATTTACAGCTCCAGGTACCAGGGATTCTGAAGGAAACACATCCTTCTGCCTTGGAAATATGTTCAGTCGCAGAGCAGGAAGCTCTGAGTTACTTTCTGAAAGAGCTACCCCATTTAGAACCTGATCCCTAGAAGTCCTTGCTCCTGCAGGAGTCAGCGGCTGGGTGACAGTAATGGAATTCACACGTTACGTGTGACGGTGTGACGGGCTCGCACAAAGCTCCAATGACTGCTTGGAAAGACAAAGCATTTTGCCAGTGACTGGCCTTGCCCTTCCGAGGTTTGCCTTCTCCAGCTTCTTGCAACTGGATGGATGCACGTGTCTCAGCAGCAGCCTGGCCCACCCACGTGACTGAGGCAGGAAGTCGATCTGTTGGGCTCAGCTGCTCCTGACAAGGCTGAGTCGTCTAGAATCTGTTCACCCTTCCCCTGAAGCTGCTGCTAAGGCCCATCCCCATCCCCTGGTGGCTTTGTCAGCCTTGTTTAGCTTTTCCTCACTCTTGACCGGTTCTGGATTATTTCTGGATCCTATATCTGTCCTCTGACAAATCCCACATCGCTGCCAGCTTCCTGGTGTCTATAACTCTGAGAGGCATGGAAAAAGGACATTGTCCAACAGAACCAGCATCCCACTGTGGCAAAAATAGACTCGTCAAAAGCAATTTGGGCACGCATGAATGTCCCCAGTCGCTGAACAGCCCTGGCTTTCCCCCTGGGGAGGTCCATCTTTAAGCATTTTTATGGTCTGATTTTAATTTTGATTCCTTTACTTAAAAAAAAATCACTGAAGTCCATTTTTAGCCGGCTATTCCTTCTCTGGGCCGCAAGCTCAGAAACAGTGTAATTATCCAACACTAAGAGACGTTCCTCCTGGACCTGGTGTGCGCTCTCCCGGGCTCAGGCTGCAGGCCAAGCCTCACTTATGTCCTCTCCCCGGCCTTGCTTGTAGCTAACCTGTGGTCTGGTGGCCTGGCCCTCCGTCCTCCTGGGAATCTTTTCCAACCAGCTGACCTCCACCTGGCCCATCCCAATGTGACGGCACCTGCTTGTTCCTGGGAGCAGGGGGCTGCATGGAGCACAGTCCCGCCTACAAGTAACTGGTCTGTGCACCCGCGCGCTCCCTCTGCCGCAGATTCAGCTGCATCCCAGGAGCTGCATCTGCTCCTTGTCCCCACCCCTCCCCAACGCAGAGGACCGAGAACATAATGTTCGAGAAATCCTCGCCTGGCTCACTGTGCCCAACGCTCGCCCCCTCCCCCACATCTCTCAATCACTAGCAGGCCTAGAAGCAGTCATGATGATGACAGCATCGCCTCCTGCCTTTCCAGCTCCGGTGGAAGAGCTGTGCACTGGTCTAGAAAAGTCACCCTGAAAACCACTAGTCTGGGGAGGGGACACACTCTTGTTTTGTTCCGAGACGTTCTGCTTTCTTTGCAACGACGGACGTGCCTCCTGGGCTGTGTGCAGCAGCCTGGCTGAGCGGGAGGGACCTGGTCACACACAGGGAGGCTGGATCTCTCACAGATCCCGACGACACAGTCTAAATCAGTCTAGAGTTTTCATCTTCCCCGCAGAACACTAGGGCTCAGCTGAACCCTGGCAGCCACTGAATTAACCTCAGGCATGTCACACACACACTCGTTATTGTGTTGAGTCCTTGATTGCTTTATGAAACATAAGTAATGTCTCCTGCTTCAGGGGTTGCAAATAAAATGTCCTGTAGGGAAACAGAAGGGAAGAGTTGTTGTTGTTTAAACATGTATTTATTTATTTATTTGAGAGAGAGAGAATGTGCGAGACTTGGGAGGGGGGCAGAGGGAGAGACCTTCAAGCAGACTCTCGGCTGAGCAGGGAGCCAAATGCAGGGCTTGGTCTCACAACCCATGAGACCATGACCTGAGCTGAAACCAAGAGTCAGACCCTTAACCAAGGGAGCACCCAGGAGTCCCAGGAGGGGCAGTTTTGCTAACAGATGCACCAGCACTTCACAATGCAGAGCTAATTCTGCCAGCTACTCCAGCAAGCATATATTCTATAGTATTTCAAGCGTCGAACATGGCAACAAAAACATGTTCTCTCGAGCTCTTGGTTATTTTGATTTGAGAAATGGAGCTTCAAATTGTTTTCCTGATTTTTATGAAGATCTTAAGGAAATCACAGAATATATGAAATCAAAGACTGTTGCTATCTTTTCCAAATGCAAACTAGACTTTGCTCATCTATCTGCATATGTGGCAAATGGTGCAAAAATAAGTTTTGGAAAATTCTACTCAATCTATGAACTTCTTATCAAAAAAATGAATTTTTTTTTTTTTTGCACAGCCTATGGCTGAATGTCCTGCTTACTTTTCACATAACACTGCAAAAAAAAAAAAAAAAGGTGTGATTTATTTACCCGTGATACTGAGACTTTCATGACAAAATTTTTGGTCACTTTTCAGTTTCCTCAAAGCTTACAGAAGCACTTAATGAGATCTTTTATTTATAGAAGTGGAAGGAGATAGCCTCCTTAGACATATGCCTACAAGATGTCTTGTAGAAAAGACGTGAAAACGTTGCCTGCTGTAAAATGGTATTTTCAAAGTGTGGAAACTTCTCTAATTTGGAAATACACTGGGGATGAGACTGGGGACGGGGGCTACTGTAAAATGGAAATTCGCGTGCTGTTTCTCCAAAACTGTTTGATGACCTGTAGAGAGGACAAGCAAAAAGATGAACCAGGGGCACCTGACTAATTCCATTTAGGCTTAGGTGTGAGAAAACCCCACCCGGCAGGGGGAGAAAATGACTCATTTCTTGGAAATAAGACTGCTTCAGAACTCAAGAAATTATCACCAGTAAAGGACAGCCAAGTTAACGGAACTTTCCATGTTTCTTTACTAAAACCATAACTTATCTGAAATCCAACTTCAATTTCACGAGTTCAAATTACCTCTGTTATAAAACCATTTTTTCCCAAGAGGAGAAGTTTAGCCTGTGAAGACGTTTGATGTGCTTCAAATATAAAATGAGGGCCATTTTAGACATGGAGAGCTTCCACGAAGAACTTAAGGATGTCAGGACCTGACTGACAAATAGTTGGCCTATTCAAACAAGCCTGTGAGCACAAAGAGGATGGGCATTTTCGGAGAGGTGGGAATTAATTCCTACAGGTGTAAGAAAAGCTACTACTGCTTAAGTGAAATCTTAAGTTTTCCCTGATCAAACACTTCGGTTGAGAGGATATTTAGCACGGTGTCATCACATTGAATGGACACGAGGAACACATGCGACGTGGGCTTGAGAAGAGCAGAGAGGATTTTACATTTGTCTCTGTTTGGGTTTACCAGGACGTGAAAGAAAAGGATATTCTAAAGGCTGCAGGAGATTCAGAGAACCGTTGCTGAACGAGGAAGCTGGAAGAGTAAAAAACCCACCTGCAGCTTAGTATGGAAGGAAACATATCATTGTCATTTCTCTCTTTCTTTTTTAAGATTGATTTATGTATTTATTTATGTATTTATTTATCTATTTATTTATTTATTTATTTATCCATGAGAGACACAGAGAGAGAGAGAGAGAGAGAGAGAGGCAGAGACACAGGCAGAGGGAGAAGCAGGCTCCATGCAGGGAGCCTGACATGGGACTCGATCCCAGGACCCTGGGGTCACACCCTGAGCCAAAGGCAGATGCTCAACCACTGAGCCACCCAGGTGCCCCCCACCCTTTTATAAAGATTTATTTATCTGAGAGAGGCAGAGCATCCTTGCGAGCGTGGGGAGGGGCAGAGGGAGAGGGAGACAAGCAGACTCCATGTTGCGACCAGGGCCCGACAGGGGGCTGGATCCCAGGACCCTGAGATCATGACTTGAGCCAAAATCAAGAGTCTTCCGCTTAACCAACTGAGCTACCCAGGCCCCACCTTGGTTTGTCTTTCTAAAAGTGGGTCATCCTGTTTGTCACTTAGCCTAATGCTTCTGAGAGTCACCCGCATCATGTATTTCAATAGATCTATTCTTTTTACTACTAAGGGTATTTTGTAGGATGGATATACTATTGTCATTTTTTTAAAATCTATTCACTAGCTGATGGACATTCTTGCTGTGCTTGGTTTTTGGTGATTATGTGCACATGCATGTAGGGCTCTGTATGAACGTACGTTTTTCTTTTTCTTGAGTAACTACCTTGGCGGAAATTGGTATGTTGGATGGTAAATGGATGTTTCACTTCGTGAGAAAGTCTCCAGGGCTCCGCGGTTTAGCGCCCCCTTCAGCCCCAGGCCTGATCCTGGGGTCCTGGGATCGAGTCCCACATCCGGCTTCCGGCACTGAGCCTGCTTCTCCCTCTGCCTGTGTGTGTGTGTCTCTCTGTGTGTGTGTCTCGCATGAGTAAATAAATAAAATCTTATAAAAGAGAGAGAGAGAAAGTCTCAAATTTCTAGTCTCAAATTTATTTCCAAGGAGGCTGTGCCATTTACATTCCCCCTACCAGCAATACGAGTTGCTCTACATCCTAAATAGCATTTGGTAATTTGAGTTTAATTTTTTTCCCCCTTTTCAGCCATTCTAATGTGTGTTTTTTAAAAATTCCACCGCAGCTATTTTGATGGACATTCACAACTGTCTCAAATGGAACTGAGACGAAAAGAAAACAGAAAGATAATTCTTCCTGTGAAGCTGGAGAATGGGACAGGTGTGGCGAGGGGCCTGGGAACGCACGTGACCCTGAGCATGTTCCGGGGAAGGAATCCGGTTTTGGCTGAGCTTAGTGTCAGGATGACCCAGACCCTCCCCTCCCCCAGAAGCTCACACCAGAACCCTGAAAGTTCCCAAGAGGGAGGAAGGAATAGAGGAGGGGAGGGGAGGGGAGATGCTTGCTCAAAGTCCATTCTCAGAGGGTGGCATTCATGCGAGCTCCATGAACTGCCCATCCATCCGCCTGGTCCCCTGCTCTGTCCAGAACCTGGCTCGCTGCCTGCCCCTTGACAGGAGCCCTTGGGACACAGCGGGATGAATGAGGGAGTATCACTAGACTGCCCGTCTTGCCACCTCTCCCCACTCCTTTGTGGATCTGGCCCTGGAGCAGCAACTCCACCTCCTGCCAGCTGGGAGAAAGCCCCTTCTGTTCCCCCCGAGGCCCAGTTTGTGGCCCATCTGGTCTCTTCCTCATACCCCTCACACCTACCCACCCCACTGCTCCTCCTCTGGGGCTGCTGACAAGCTGCCTAACAGCCCTCCCTGCGCCCTCACTTCTGATCTATCCTATCCTGCACCAGTGCCAAATTCATCATTCCCAGCCCTTCCTGGTAGCTTTGCATGCACACATCCCCGTTGGCCCTTCGGTGCCCACTGGAGAAAAGCCAGTGGGCAGTATGGCCCTGCTCCCATCCTACATCCCAGCTCCCACCAGCCCTCTGCAGGGCTGGGGATTTTGGTCAGCTTGCATCTTCATGTCTTCTATCTTTTTTCTGCTAACGCTACTTCCTGTCTAGCCTGTGAAGCCCCTCAATGGAATGAAAGAACTAAGGCTTGAGAATCAGACAGACATTGCAGGTCCCCTTATTTCCTAACCAAGGGACATTGACAGATTCTTTACCTTGAGCCTCAATGTCCTCTTCTCCAGGATGGGCAATAAAAATAACCTACGTTTCAGGTGGCTGTAAGGAGATGGAATGTATAAAGGGTCTCTGGCACGTAGTAGGTGTTTAAAGAATGGTAGATAATATTTTTGGTAATTTCTGCCTCGAATAAGAAAGAAAAAAGGGCTAAAAACAGGGATAATTAAGCCTTTTTTTTCTAATCCCCATCCAGCCAAAAGACTGGGGGAACACTTCCTTAAAAACATCAGAGGAACTGTCTGGAAGAAATAGAGTTTTAAGTATGGCTGCTGCTGCCTCTCAGAAAAGTGCCCTCACCCTGGCATTTAGGGTCTCCTCATCCACGGTAATAGCTCCCATACCCCAGAATTTGGTCAGTCAAGATGCTCCCCACTAGACCCTTCTACCCCCTTCCTACCCACTGGCTAGCCTTCCTCCTTGGGAAACAGATGAGCTAAAAGATCAAATGTACAATGGGAAGAATAGGGAGACCAGCCAGTGAAGAAGAACTCTCATTCTCCAGTGTAGGCAATACGGGTCATCTCATGTGTGAGCCTCACAAAGGAGGACGGTCAGGATAAGCCAATAGAATGTGGCTCTGGGGCACCTGGGTGGTTCAGTGATTGAGCTTCTGCCTTTGGCTCAGGTCATGATCCCAGGGTGCTAGGATCGATTCTGCATGAGGCTCTCCACAGGGAGCCTGCTTCTCCCTCTGCCTGTGTCTCTGCCTCTCTCTGTGTGTCTCTCATGAATAAGTAAATAAAATCTTTAAAAAAAAAATCAACAAAACAGAATGTGGTCCTGATTTCCTGATTAGGAGCTCCCTGAGGGCAGCCACTGAGCCAGGAATGTCCAGAGCAGCCACTGAGCCAGGAATGTCCAGCCACTGAGCCAGGAATGTCCACTGAGCCAGGAATGTCCAGAGCAGATGTCCATCAGAAAAGACAAATGATGGTTGGAGATCTTCCAAGAAGGGGACCTGAAAGCTTCTCCAAAGCAATGGGCCCCTTTGGAATAGAAGTTCCCCAGCATTGATAGTATTCTAGAAGGAACATTTATGATCATGCACTGGGGAAGAGCCTGAAGCTTCAAATAGGCTCTTTGATTAGATGTCCTCGCAAGCCCAGCTTCATTCTGAGTCCTGCAACTGAGAACGCTCTGGGGTTTTGAAAGCCTTTCAGCTGCTTGAAAAGCAAACATAAACAGAAGATGGTCATACGTCAATAGCAAGTAATTAAGGAAAGTTGGGGCCATAAATATGAGGCAATGTCAGTATAAGGAGATGTGTGCAAAGCTGGGTCATTTTTAGTATTTGGTGAAGGCATATTATTCTTTTGACAATAATAATAAAGACAGCAATTAGAAACTCCAGGAAAGTCAAAAGCTGCACAAAAAGACATGGCATACAAGCAAAATGCGCTTTGCCTTTGAGCAACTGGTGGAGTATGAAAAAGTTGAATACATTTGACTTTGATGTGTTCTTAGTCACCTTTTGTGTAGCTTGGGCATCATGACATGAGATCAAAGGACAGGAAATGTAATCTTTAGGTACATACTCCTGGGCTCAGTACTCACACAGGCATGAGAATGTAATATTGGTTTGTCACTTTTTTTTAACTTTTAAAATCAATATATGGCCAAAACGCAACTGTTGAAACAACTTCAAAAGTGCTTAAACACTATCACCTCTGAAATATAAAGGTAAGGCTATTACAGAGAGGCTAAGAGTTGGGGGAAGAAGAAAGATGGGAGTGGAAGATTTCTCATGTTCATACATAGTCATTAAATAGCATCTCCACTCTACAGAGGAGGAAGTAAGGGGCATTGTTTAAAGCACAAATGTCACCAATAGGGGAACCAAGAATATTTTAACTAGCAAAAAACGGAAGGAGGAAGGGAGGGAAGAACAGGAGCACGTAAGTGAGCTTAAAGCTTATTTTGTAGATGCATGTGTTAGTTTCCTAGGTTTGTCATAATAAAGTACCAAAACCCGGTGACTTAACAGAAACGGATTCCTCTTTAAAGGTCCTGCTTCCAAATGAGATCACATTCTGAGGTACTGGGGCGGGGAGTGGTTAGGACCTCAACATACCTTTTGTTTTTTAAAGATTGATTTATTGATTTATTGATTTGAAAGAGAGAGAGAGAGCACAAGTGGGAGGTGGAGACAGGAAGAGAGAAGGGGAGACAATCTCAAGCAGATTCCTTACTGAGCGCAGAGCCCAATGTGGGGCTTGATCCCATGACCCTGAGATCACATCCTGAGCCAAAACCAAGAGTTGGACACTCAACTGACTGGACCACCCAGGAGCCCCTCTACATACTTTTTTAAAGGAATGCAATCCAACCCATAATAGGGAGTCATTAGTCATAATAGGGAGATATTGTCTAAAGTTTCCACACTAAGACATGGTCGTCTGTGCACGTAATTTAGACTTATGCGGGTAAATATCACTTCACTCCCGGAACCCCATGCTTTAGAAGGCTCTGCTCTGACTCTCCTTTGGCCCAGAGTTTCCAGATTTAGTAGAATTTTAGACAAACAAGGAATAGGGCTTTCTGTTTATTTACTTGTTCTTAGAATGAATATGTCCCATGTAATATTTGGGACGTGCTTATATAAAAAATTATTGTTCTTTATCTGAAATTCAAATTCAACTGGGTGTTCTGATTCTTATCTGGCAACCTGGCAATTTCCCAAGGCATCTTTCTACCTAGAGCTTACATCCTGCTTCTGGACCAGCCTTTGAGGATCTGAGACCCTGGAATTCTCTGCCTAAATGAAATGGCCTGAGCGTGTTTCCAGGGCCTCTGTAAGCCTATCACCCTGACCACTCCTCCCCAGAGAGGACTATACCAAGGCATGTGCTTCCCTAGGCCCAAGTCAGTTTGAGGGAGGTTGGGGACGTGGACAGACCTTGACTGTGAAGACTGAGGTGTCTACCTACCTACCTGCCTACCTACCTACCTGCCTACCTGCCTGTATGCACAGCACCCTGCATGCTGCATGATGGAGCTGGAGGTGGGAAGAGAAATAGGACAGCTGCAGGTTGAGAGCTGGAGGCTAGGGGCTGCCCGTCTAGCTCGGGTGAGGGCCTCGGAGAAGTCCAAGAGTTTGGCTTTCAAATGGCTATGAGGGACATTTGTCAAGGCAGAAGAAAAAACACATTGCAGTTTGTAGGGTTTATAACTTTTAAATATTTAGACATATGGTATGTGTGCCTCCCAATGTCCTTTACCCCAGGCCCTGCAAACGTTAGGGGCAAGGCCTGATGTGCGGCCACAGCGGAACTAAAAACAGAAACCAAACTGCTGACTCTGGGGAATGGATTGGGGGAAAGGAGAGAGGGGAGTCTGATTTCCTGTGTTAACATTTGCATTCTTTACTTTGTTTTGAAAGTTATTCAAGTTCCCAACCCTTCCCCAGAGTCTTCCTGACCCCGACTCTCACCTCTCTTCTAGGAGCTTCTATAACCCTCACTGGCTGTGCAACATTCTATCCGGCCCGGACTGCTCTCCCAGAGGCCTCTGCAGCCATGTCCCCTCCCCAGGCAGACTGGCCGCCTGTCTCCTCTTGTTGTCTCCCCCAAGAGTGGCCGAGGGCTGAGGTTAGCATGGCCGGTTGGGTACCCTGCCTGCGGTCAGCAGCCCCGGCTGGAGATCCTCCCATGCCTCTGTCTCTAGGGGGGCCTCGCACCTGAACCCCTAGTCAAGGCGCTCAGGGCTGGGAAAGCCAGGGTCCCTGTCTGCAGCCTCTTCCTGGTTGGTGGCGAGGAGCAGTGTGGCAGGGAAGCCTCGCTGCGGCCTGCCTGTTGATGAGAAGCAGTGACCGCTGTGCCAGATGCCTGTGCTGTCAGTGAAAGGCTCAGCCTTGCTCCCCGCTGTCCCCAGTCTCTGCCACTCCTGTTCTCTTCATGGCTCAGTCTCTGCCTCCTTCCCCCTGCCCCCCGCCCTGTCTCCCCATTTCTCCTCTGGGCTCTCACTGCATCGCTCTCTTGCCCTCTGCCCACTGCTTCACTTCCACTTTCGCTACGGGCCACAGGGGCACTGCCACCCTCCCATTCCACACCCCAGGCCCCACTTCACCTGCTGGGTTACACCACCCCCTCCCTCACCCCCCACACCTGCACCCACATCCAGTCCTGGTCTTTCAGGCTACCAGATGGTCCTCGGCTCAGGCCCAGCGCCCCACAGTTAACGTAGGGCCTGGAATCCGGACCCTGTAACTCTGTCCAAGTGTCATAGAACCTCAATTCAAACACTCTCATTCATGCCGCACCCCATCCTACCCCCAGCCTTTGGGAGGGGCGGGGGTGGAAAACTGGAATCTGCTCTGTGCCCTGGGCTATGGCCAAGGTCTGGATTCCTGGAAATTGTGGGATCGGCCTGGGGAAGAACAAAAATAATTCTCATGAAATATGCCCCAGTTAGTGCTGCTGCTAAAAACAGCTCCACAGACTAGGGGAAGGTCAGGAGAGGGCAGCAAGGATGGTGCCAGGAGGAGGACCAGAAATACTGGCTGGAGAGGGGCCAGGGAGAGGGAGGTCAGGGCCACATAGAAGGGAGGAGGTGGCGGTTCCCCCAGCAGGAGGCGGACAGGCCAGGGGCAGAGGCTTCCTGCTGGATGCACCAAGGCCATTCTTCATCCATCCTTTCAACAGCAATTTATTGAGCACTTACTCAGAACCAAGTGCCCACCCACATGGAGCTCACTCTCAGATTGGGAGGATGGACGACAAACGCTCCCAGATATGTCCGCGGTAGATCTTTCTTTGGGAGAGGGAGACCGAGACTGACCAGGCCTTTTTTTTTTTTTTTTTTTTAATAAGCTGGTCCAGGAAGGCCCTTCCAGGAAGCTGGCATTTGAACAAAGGCTCCAAAGACAAGAGAGAGGGAACTCTTCGAATACATAGGGACAGAGTCTAGTTCGAGAGAAGAGCAACAGGGATGACCCCAAGGAGGGAGCAGCTGAAGGGTGGGCCGGATACTGGGAGCTGGGCAGCGATGAGGCTGGAGACGGAGCCAGGGGCAGACCACTGAGGCACATCCAGGTTTCCAAGGTGGGGGGGACTGTGAGCCTCACATCTGTGTGACAGGGAGGGGTGTGCAGAGAGGAAAGGGGAGAGCGGGAAAGGGAATGGGTGGGAGTGAGGCATCTGCTGGGGGTCAGCTTGGGGCCAGGCCGCCTCTGCCCGGGCTGGGCCTCTGGGTGGCAGAGGATGCAGGGGAGAAGGTCCCATCAGGTGCACTCGTGAGCTCATGCACTCTCCACCCCTGGACCCACACGTGAGCCACACTCACCATCACATACGCAAACCCGGCAAGGCTCTCATGTGCATGAGTAGGATTGATTGCATGTGAACACACACACACTCACACACACACACACACACACACACTCACACACACACGCGCACGCGCAGACTCATCATTCATTAGAATATCAGGGCTCGGGTCGCCTGGGCGGCTCAAGGGTTGAGCATCCGCCTTTGGCCCAGGGTATGATCCTGGGGTCCCGGGATCGAGTTCCCCGTCGGGCTCCCCGCATGGAGCCTGCTTCTCCCTCTGCCTGTGTCTCTGCCTCTCTCTGTGTCTCTCATGAATAAATAAATAAAATCTTAAAAAAATAAACATATCAGGGCTCTAGGACATTAGATCTTCTCATCCAACTCCCACACAGGACAGAGAAACCAAGGCCCAGAAAAGGAAGGGACTTTCTCGAATCCTGTGAGCTGGTGGTGTGGGCAGACCTCGATGCCCTCCGCAAGCACATGCATGCACATGCACCCACAGCCCACGCAGACTTCCCCCAACGGCCTTGGCTAGTCAAGGGCGCAGGCCTCTCCCTCCCAGGAGAGCTCCGGGGAGCTGGAACCCCTTCTGCCTGGAGCTGCTGAGCTTCCGGCCACCTAAGCAGGGTGGCGGGGGGTCACTGGGGTGGACACGGCCCTGCCGGGCAGCGTGCTGACCCCAGCCCCCAGCGCAGCGGACACCCACTGGCCCCTCCGGCCCGGAGCCGGCTCCAGGCCCGCTGCACCCTCTCTCCCCAACCCCCGTCTGCATCTCGCACCCTCTCCCTGCCTCAGGTCCAGCCCTAGCCGTGCCCGCACCTCTGCTTTCTCGCCCTCGTCTCTGCGTCTCAGTGTCTCCAGGCCTCTGTCTGCGGGGCTCTGTCCTTCTCCCTCTGTTTTTCTCTGTCTCTTTGGGATCTGTTTTAACTTTCCAGGAAAAGCTGGAGTGGCCTGGCCAGCAGCCCCTGGTAAGCGGGAGCGAGGCTTCCTGGGGGTGAGGGGTTGCGGGCTCACAGCAGAGGCAGCAGCGCCCTGGGAGGGGGCAGAGGAATGGGAGGAGGAGGGGCTGGCCTCTGCCGAGGGCATGGGGTGCACAATGGGGCACAGGAGAGAAAATCCCTGTGGGAACAAGTGAGAACCGCCCCACTCGGTGACCAGTCACGCCAGGGACTGTCAGGATTTTAGTGCCAAGAGTCTGTCATCGCAGAACACGCCTCAATCCTAGGCAAACTGGGACAGCTGGTCACTCTCTGATAACTAGTGAGGTCTGCAAGAGCCAGGGCTGGGGTGGGAAGGAAGGACTCCCAAACCTGTGCCCCCCAGTTCTGCCTTCCACGGCTGAGGGGCTGCTGAGGACCCAGGGGGGTGGAGGGATGGCAGGGTCTGAGAAGGGCTCTCCAGGCCTGGGGGCCCTGAGGCCAGCTCAGAGGAGGCCGGGACAGGGGAGATGGTAGCACAGGAGGAGGTAGGGGAGCCAACCTCAGGCTTGTCTCCTGCCTAGTCAATCATGTTATCTCCTATGGGATGGGGTTTTCAGGAAGAACTTTAAGCCTCTGACAGCCACGGGGAGATGCAAGGGGCTCCCTAGTACATAATAAGCCCCCATCCTTGAAGGTGTATGAACAACTGGGAGCTGCACCACCACCACTCAGGTCTACAGGGGTGCTCTTGTGTGACCCACTGTGAAGCACCTTGGAGGGTCAGATGGGTTTGGCTAAGGCCCACTTGGCCATGGTGGCCCTTGTGCTATTGTCCTTCCTGGTGGAGGTGGGGCATGGCTACACCCTGGACAGTGGGCAAGAGCTGTCAGTGCCCAATGTGTGTGGACCCAGTTCTGCCTGGGTAGGCAGCTCCCTGTTACTTTTTCTGCCTTTAGCACCCCCTGGCCGTTCCACAGTGAGGTGCTGAGGGCAGACTAGTGTTCAGCTGTCATCAGGCCTTCATGATGGGGAATGGCCATGATGGGGAATGGGGGTTCAAGGGCTCCCCTCCTTCAGGAAGGCTGCTGACATACTCAACCACCCAAGAGTGTGGCTCTCCCACGTTGTGTGAAATATTCTTAAAATGTCCTGTCCTAAGGCACCGAGTGACCCCAGGCACAGCCCTGTCCCAGGCTGGACCCTGAGTGCCTCTCCCTAAGATGAGGAGGTAGAGAAAGTGACCTCTACAGTATCATTTCTGGCATTTGATGGCCACCCCATTCACCCATTCATCAAGTCAAGAAATAGTTATTAAACATCTCTGTGCCCGGGATTACCAGCAACCGGGAGGATAAGACGTCTGCCTTCAACAGGCTTTCTCTCTGGTGGAGGGCTCTCACATTAAACATGTGTGAAAACATTTCTGCCAAGTGAATTAACTGAGGAGAGCTCTCACAGGAGAGACAGAGTCCCAAACCAGCCAGCCAACAAGGAAACAGGCAGTGCAGACAGAAGGAAGCCTGAACAGAAAAAAAAAGAGAGAGAGAGCTATTACTATCTTCGCAGAAATAAAATATAGTATCCCTGAAACAAGAACAGGGTACAGCATGCTTTAAAGAGAACATTCAGCAAATAAAAAGGAATCTCTGAAATTAAAAATTTATGTACCACTCTATGAGAAGGGTGGAATGGTGACACAGGGGAGACCTCCCTGAAATAGCGACAGGAAGATACACAGAGGTGACGAAGGAGGGGAGAGATGAGGAAGTGAGGGGTCCCTCCAGGAAGCATGACACCTGGCTAACTGGGGTTCCAGAGAGAACAGAGACAGGGGAGGTCAGGAAACCACAGGCTTTCCCGGAGCTGGAGAACAGCTTGGTGGATTATCAGAAGCCGGAGATACAGCGGGTCCTATGGGCTGCCAGAAAGACAAAGCCCAGGTGGCCCGCACAGAATCGACGCCCCAGCAGCGGTGCAGCCCCCACACCATCCCTGTAAGCACCAGCAAAGCATCGGCTTTGAAGGGAGGGCGTCCAGTAAAGTTCTGGGGTGCAGAGCTCCAGCTGGAGTTCTATCCCCAGCCCAACTATCACTGGGTGGGGGGAGGGGCGGCACCAGAGTCTCCAGACAGGCGGCTCTCCCAACACCCCTCCCATGCACCTTTTCTGCAAGGCGTTGGAGGGTGGGTTCTGCCAAAGTGAGCATGGGATCAGGAAGCAAGAGGTCCAGGCCCCGAGAGCTGAGTAACGGACCCCCCGGACCCCCGAGCAATGGAGGTGGGCCACCCGCTGTGCCTGCAGCCCGGCCACCCTTCAGGTGCACTGGGTAGGAGAGGTCAGAGGCCTCAGGGAGGATCCTCCAAGGCAAAGCTGATAGAGGACCGCATGTGTTTACTCATACTGAGAGATTTACCAAGCTCAAGGAGAGTGGGGAAATGAAATGGTGATAAGTATTAAAAAGATAAATAAATAAAACTAAAAACAAGCCTCCCTCTCTCAAGAAAAACTAGGGAGAAAAAAAAAAAAGAAAAAAGAAAGAAAAGGAAAACCAGGGAGGCCCATGAGGACAATTAATGGGGGAGCCTGCTTTAGTTTTGGCGGGCTCAGAAGGCGCTGCTCTGATGAGATGTTTGACGGAAGCCTGAAATGCTGGCAGGTGCCCGCCACAGCAGGGGGTCTGTGGGCTGTGGAGGATCTTCACACTCTGGGCCGGGTGGAGACCGTGGAGGTGGCACGGCCCTCGCATGAGCCAGGTGGTGTAGGGGCTGCACAGAAGCACAGGGAAGCCCCTTTCACCAGGAAACCCTCCGTGACTGGTATTGAGGTTGCCGAGTTCTCCTTTGCAGCATGATGGACTCTGGGTGTGCGTGCTTCCAGCCTCTAGTGGAGCCACCGAGCTCAGGGCTTTCTCCCCACTTGCCCAGCACAACAACGACGATGCCAGACAAGGCTTCACCCGCAGTGGGACGGAACTCAGACTGCCAGAACCTTCTCAGGATCAGACTGCGGGGTTTTTCAGGGGGTATACTGTCCTTGCCCGGACTTCTGCAGCCTCACTTGGTGATGGGAATGAGGGTGGGTGGACACTGTCTTTGGCCCTCCCAGGACGGTAAGTTGAGTCCTGAGCAGGATTCAGTCCGGTATACAGATGGAAGGGAAAGGAAGGTTGGGGGGCGAGGGGGCTGAGGGGACGTGAGCAGGCTTAAGGTGTGGAGGGTAAAAGGATCCAGTCTACAAAGTGCTTTTCGGGGGCTCTCCCACCGTCTGGCTTCTCTTGCAGCTCTCTTGTTCTGGGCCGCCTTCTCCTCCCCGTTCCCACTCCTCTGGGCCCTCCTGTTTGGAGGAAGAGGTCAGATGCCCTCACCCTGGAGACATATGTCCCTTCCACACACAGCTAGCGTTGGGACAGTGGAGCCCAGAGAGCAGAGCCGCCTCCACAGACATCCAGCACCAGCGGTGGCATTTCAAGCACTGTGGGAGGACACAGAGAGAATATTCTGGAAGGAGAGAGACCCTCAACCTCACCCCGGCCTCTCAGGTGGGCCATCCTGGGTAACAAACTGTCTCTGTGAGCCTGGGTATCTCAGATTCCTGGCCGGGGAAACTGGAGGCTGACCCGTCCCTGTCCTGAGTTTTGGGCCACAGGGTTCGGAGCCTCGTCACCCCTCTGCCTGCTTCCCCGACCCTGCCCCTCCCGGCACAGCGGGGAGCCCAGTTTGGCCCCTGGGCACCCGGGGACTCCCTGGACAACCTGTGTCTACAGCCGCCTCTCCTTGGAGCCAGCAGGCAGGCCTGACACAGACAAGGAAGCTGTTTTCTTACAAAAATGGGACTAACATTTTGGCTTCTTACTGAGGTGTGGGAGCCTGGCAGGTTTTTCACACACTTTGGCCTTCTCAGCTTCTCATTGAGACACACCATCACCCACACAGACACGTGGACACAAAGACCCACACTTCTACACGCAGACACACCCCCCATCCACACACAGACTCGCACACACCGGGACAAACGCAGAGACGGCGCACAAAGGCACAGTCTCACGCCTACGCAAACACACGTTCAAACGTTTCCCAAACACACAGATTCACACACATGGTCTCACGCCTCCGTTCCGCACAAACATACAAACTCACCCCCACACAGAAATGTCACACACGTGTGCCTACACAAGCACTTCTCCGGCCCCAGCCTGGCCGAGACACTCCCCGCCCTGCAACCCCGTGCATTCTCTTATTCGAAGTGGGGTTCAGAGTGTCCCGCCTTCCAGGAGATTCATTCTTATGCTTCGCTCCGTAAAAAGTCTTCTAGCCCCATCTTCTCCTGGGTCCTGTCCAGCTAGTGCTGTGTCTTTAAGGAAGTTGAAGCTGCTAAAAGTGAGTGAGAGAGAGGGAAAAAAAAGAAAAAAAAAATTGGCATCTTTTCCCTCTCAAGTTTCTGGTGTCACTTATGAAACACGGGTCCTCGCTGCTGCAGAGCAGCAGTTGTTTTGCTAGAAGGAGGGAGTGTCCGGGCCGCCTGGGCTCCCTTCCTGCAGCCTCCTCTCGGCGGCGAGGCCCCAGGCACCCTGTCTGGGGAAGGGCGGGCACGGTTGGGGGCCCCTGCCCCTGCCGCGGCCTCCTGTCCTCCCTCGGGCACCCGTGGCCCTGCGGCCTCCCCGGGGCCAACTCGGTCCTTTGTTGCTCTTTGGTTCCACCGTAGAAGACAGTCGTCCACTTGGCTAGGAAAGACTAGTTTGAAGGTAAGCCAGCTGGAAGGCGGGAGGCCTGCTGGGCCCTGGAGCTGGACGGCCCGGTGCTTCCCCGTTGGGTCGGGGTGCTGGGGATGATCCCTTGTTTGGATCTGTGCACGGGGCATCTGCCCCGCCAGCAACCGCATCCCCGGAAACCCCAACAGCGTTTGGGCTGAGCCACTGGCCTCGCCCAAGCCAGTGGAGAGGTCCTGGCGGGGGTTTATTTAGGCAGCTGCCCGTGCAGCTTGAACAGAACAGGCCACGGGTCTGACTCCGTAGAAAGGGTTTGGTGTCTGCTGTGGTCAGAGCCTGTAGGACGGGATGGGGCGGACGGGGTGGATGGGGGCGGCATGCACTGCACAAGGGGCCTTGTCTGGGCCAGGGCAAAGCATACCTATGGGGGGCTCTGGTGGGAGGCGCCGTGGCCAGGATGTGGGAGGGCAGGAGGGAGGTTCCCAGAGTGCTGGGGGAGGGGGCCGCTGAGAGCGGATTTCAAGTCATAAAGTCAGCTCAGAGCTGGGGAGCGGGCGAGGCAGGGAGAGCTCTCTGCTTGGAGGAGGAGCTGGGGTCCGTCTTCGCTCGCCTCTCCTGGCTGCATGACCTCGGGCAAGTCCTGGCCCTTCTCTGGGTCTCGGTGTCCCCTTCTGTAGAATGGCCTGTGGGCTAGGTGGTGTTGGGGCTTAGCTGGATTTCTGGGGGGCAGGGCCTTCCGATGGGGAAGAGCTCTGGCTGACTGGGGTCCCGAGAGGGCCGAGCGCCTTGCACGGGTCCTTCGGGTCACCTTGGCGGCATGTCCTTCTCTGCAGGAGGTAGGATGCCGGAGCTGAGGCTGCTGTGCTGGGCGCTCCTCCTGGGCCTGGCGCGGGCCTGCCCCGAGCCCTGCGACTGTGGAGAGAAGTACGGCTTCCAGATCGCGGACTGCGCCTACCGTGACCTGGAGGCTGTGCCACCAGGCTTCCCGGCCAATGTGACCACGCTGAGCCTGTCAGCCAACAGGCTGCCGAGCCTGCCAGAGGGGGCCTTCAGAGAGGTGCCCCTGCTGCAGTCGCTGTGGCTGGCACACAACGAGATCCGCGCGGTGGCCGCCGGCGCCCTGGCCCCTCTGGGCCACCTCAAGAGCCTGGACCTCAGCCACAACCTCCTCTCTGACTTCGCCTGGAGCGACCTGCACAACCTCAGTGCCCTCCAGTTGCTCAAGATGGACAGCAACGAGCTGACCTTCATCCCCCGGGATGCCTTCCGCAGCCTGCGTGCCCTGCGCTCCCTGCAGCTCAACCACAACCGCCTGCACACGCTGGCTGAGGGCATCTTCACGCCGCTCACCGCGCTGTCCCACCTGCAGATCAACGACAACCCCTTCGACTGCACCTGTGGCATCGTGTGGTTCAAGACCTGGGCCCTGACCGCGGCTGTGTCCATCCCGGAGCAGGACAACATCACTTGCACCTCGCCCCACGTCCTCAAGGGCACACCGCTGAGCCGCCTGCTGCCGCTGCCCTGCTCGGCGCCCTCGGTGCAGCTCACCTACCAGCCCAGCCAGGACGGGGCTGAGCTGCGGCCTGGCTTCGTGTTGGCCCTGCACTGCGACGTGGATGGGCAGCCGGCACCCCAGCTCCACTGGCACATCCAGACGCCCGGCGGCACCGTGGAGATCGCCAGCCCCAACGTGGGTGCCGATGGGCGCGCCCTGCCCGGCGCCCCCGCGGCCAGCAGCCGGCCGCGCTTCCAGGCCTTTGCCAACGGCAGCCTGCTCATCCCTGACTTTGGCAAGCCGGAGGAGGGCACCTACAGCTGCCTGGCCACCAACGAGCTGGGCAGCGCGGAGAGCTCAGTGAACGTGGCCCTGGCCACACCGGGCGAGGGTGGCGAGGATGTGCTGGGGCGCAGGTTCCATGGCAAAGCAGCCGAGGGGAAGGGCTGCTACACGGTTGACAACGAGGTGCAGCCCTCAGGCCCAGAGGACAACGTTGTCATCATCTACCTCAGCCGCGCCAGGGTGCCTGAGGCTGCAGCAGCAGGAGAAGGGGTCCCTGGGCAGCAGCCCCTGGGCCTGCTCCTCCTAGGCCAGAGCCTCCTCCTCTTCCTCCTCACTTCCTTCTAGCCTCCCCCCACCCGCCCTGCCCTGGGCCGGCTGGAGCAACCCCAGGGCCTCCCTGATTCCCGCCCCCGCCCACCCCGACACTGTGTCGAGGGGCCTGAGGATGGCAACTCCCAAGGCCTGCGTGGGGGCCTCCACGTCTTCCTACCTCCCTTCTCGTCTCTCCTGGAACGCTCACCACCCCCAACTTCTAAACTTGCTCAAAGCTAGTGACTAGAACCGAATTTGATTCCGTACTCACCGTCTACGGTGCTGTTTGCTGCTAACCACACTGCCCATGCTCCCCGAGCGGGGCGGCCTGCCAGCAGGGCTATGCCTGACCGACCGGGTGAAGCCTCACTGATGGAATTCCGGGCGCTGGGACCCACGAGCTGGCAAAGGCTGGGGCCCCGGGGCTGGGGCTGGGGGCTTGGCGGGGAGGTGGCCCAAAGCAGACAGGGCGTAGGAGAGAGGACTAGGGTCTAGGGGCAGTGGCTGGCATGGCTCTGGGCTCTTGGTGACCTGCTTAAGCTCCTGCTGCCTCTTGGCATTCTCTGATGGTTTGGGGGCTCGGGAATCTGTGCCCTCATCTCAGACAGGACTGGAGGATCCAGGACGGCCTTCAACTTCTCCCGCTCTGTGCCCCTCCACCCCGGACACCTGTCCTGCCTTTCTCTCCAAGTATGCATCTGTAGCCTGCCCCTCCACAGAGGCTAGCCAGCCCGGGGCGGCCGAGAAATAAACAGCATTTCTGATGCTCTCTTGTGACTGCCTGGCATTTTGTCTGAATCGAGGACCCCTCCCTCGATTGGGTCCCCAGTTGGGGATAGGATAGGGAACTGGAGAATCAGGAAGGCCAACCTGCCCGTCAACATGCAAAGGGGCCTGTGAGGCACACCCAGACTGCGAGGAGCCAGCGAGGAGCCCGTGGTTCAGGGGCCGGGCCTCAAGCAGAGCCGCAGGTGTTCCCTGTCTTTCAACTGGCCCAGGGACAAGTGGGGGTGCGGGCTTGATAACCATCACAGAGCTTCCCTAGGATCCTGCTGGCCCCGAGCAGTGCTTTCTGCCAGCAATGGCCTAAGGGCGCATGGGGTCTGGGGGGCACGGAGGATGGAAGCACCCGGATTGTGGCCCCTCTTCGCAGTCCTGCTCCTGGGAGAGACGTTAGGGAATGGAGAGGAAATGAGGAACAGACAAGGCAAGATGGAGAAGAAAGAGAAAGGAGGAGGTGAGGACACAGGCCAGGGGAGAGAGAGAAAGACCCAGGGATTGAGGATGAGAGCATCCTGGAGGGGGATGATGGAGATGATTAGTGCTTTCCAGGAGAAGAAACGGTATTCCTGGAGGGAAGTCATTCGTGGGAGTCTTCCCCACACAGCAGGTGGATCAGCGACTGACTTGGGGGGTGGTGAGGGCCCAGCAGAAAGCCGCAGGTCTCTCAGAGTGGGGAGCACGTGGAAATGGAGACAGAACCTGGAGACTGATCCCCAGATGTGTGTCGAGTCAGAGATGGATCTCCACCCCCATCCCTTTCCAGACCGAAGGGTGCTACACAGAGGGACAGGACCCCCATGCAAGAGGCTCTGCGGCCTCCCGAGCTCTGTACTCAGGACCGCTGAGGCCGGCAAAGTGGAGGCAGGGATGCCCAGGAGCCTGGGAGGCAACTGTGAGTCTTGGAGGCTGGCTGGCTCCCCTTCCCAGTCCTCCTGGTCCACACGCAGCACCTCCCCAGACCCCTCCCCCTGAGGTCACCAGCAGCGCACATCAAGGACGACTGCGCACCTGGTGGGAAGCAGCAGGCGGGAGCCAAGTCCCCTGTGCTGTGCCACCTTGGGCAAATGGCTGTCCATTTCTGGGCTGCGGTGTCCTCAGAAAACAAAGGACTGGTGGGATGCTTAAGGGTCTGACTGACTCTGATTATCTAAGGCTTGACATCCTCATCCTCACCCACCTTGGACCCCTGACATCTCTGGCTGCATTCACCCCACGCAGCTTGTCTTCAGGAAGTGGGGCCTGGGCCTAAGACCTGAGTCGGGCCAGCTGGGGAACAGCCGAGCTCTGAAAGAACTAGCTAGTCCCCTGATTGAAAGTCATCGCGGCGCCCCAGCCCTCGGGGTGAAGCCCAGATCCCCCAGCCTGCCATTCATCGCCCCTGCCTGGTTCTCTGCAGTCACCCACTACTCCATGCTCTCCCGGACCCGCTAATTAATTTCTCCCTCAGTGGTCTGTGATGTGTTCCCCTCCGCACCTTTCCCTGCGTTGTTCCTTTGGTCTGGACACCCTTTCTCTCCTTCTTACTTGGCTAAGTCGGCTCAAGTACCTCCAGTAAGCCTTCCTGGATGCCACACCCACTGGCTCCGAATGTGGATGAGGTCCCGTCCTCTGACTCACACAGCTCCGGGTGTCCAGTGTCCCAGCCTGATCACACTCTATTGTGTCTGTTTCCTTGTTAAAGGCAGAGACCCAGTTGGTCTTCTCATCCCTGTGACCCTGTCGGACACCAACGTAGGGCCAGGAAGGCATTTCTCAATGGACTGCGGTGGGATCAGAGCCTGCCCTCTTTGCCCTCCTCACGGGCAGCCTCCCAGGTGGGTGTGAGCTCCCTGACCCCACCCCTAGCTTCATGGGTATTTGCAGCTGTAGTGGGGATGAAGGCCATGTGGGCGAGGAGAGCGGTCGTTCTCCACTAATTGTGCAGACATTCCTCAAGAGCCCACTGACCCAGGTCTGTGGAGTGGCCACGCTTTCCCCACTCTCTGTAGCCCCCAGGCCCACTGTGGACCCCATACCCTCAGGCATACATCCTCCACCTCTACCAGTTCCCAGCAAAGGCAGGGACCCCCCCTTCCTCCCAGCTGCCTTTCCCTGCTACGCACAGGGCCTACTCCTTTTGGGACAGCTCTGTGCTGTGCCTCCCCACCACCTCCACATCTTTATTATAATGCTTCCCCTCTTCCTGAGATCTCTCCTCCCCAAGTCCTGCTCATTCTTGAGGACCCAGAAAAAGTCCTACCTCCAAAGTCAATGTCCACAGAGCTCGGGGTTGGCATCATAGGGTCCCTGGTCCCTCTGCCACCCAAGGGGGATACGGCTCTGGGTCCTCCCGGGCCCCGCACCTGGTGCCCAGCCCCACAAGCAACCAGAATACCCCAACCCCCCCGAGGCCCCACAAACGCAGTGTTGACTTACTGGCAATAGGGGCGGTTTCCCCCATGTGCCCCGCCCCGAAGGAAGACTGTTTCTCAGGGACAAGTTTATTACAGGGAGCACACTACCCTCTTTCATAATATCTAAAGGCACACCAACTGCAAACATATCAGGCTCTCAAGTGTGGCCAGCAGGGTGTGGGGCCTGGTTTGTGCCACGACTTCGCTGCCGGGTGGGAGCCCATGGTTTCCTCCGGGGCTGCCTTACAGGAAGGCCCGAGGCCCCCCGGGGAGCAGCGGGGGAAAGGCTGTGTGGTTCGTGGCGGTGAATCCGAGGCTGAGCTGGGCTGAGATGGCACAGGAGGCTGTTCTGGCCTGAACCCCCGGCCCGGTCGGGAGAGGGTTGCAGGGCGGGCTGAGGCGGGTGCAGAGCCAGCACGGGGAGTGGCCTGGACTTGGCTGCCCAGCTCCATTGACCCCCAGACCAAGGGCCTAAACCACCAGTTCCTTCCTCCGGAGGAGGCTTCCAGAGCCCGCGGAGGCCCAACCAGGACCCAACCTGAGTCCAGCCAGAGCCCTCCCAAGGCTCCTGGTGCGGACAGACCTCCGCCCGAGCCCAGCGCCCTGGCTTCTGCTGCTGGCGGTTGATGGGGGAACTGGCGGCAGAACTCACTACGCAGAGGCTCCCAGGGCTGGGAGGATGCTGGGGAGGCTGGGGAGGACGTGGGCTGGGAGAAGGGGAAGCACCCCAGCACCCACCAGGAGGCAGTGGCTTCCCCGCCCTCAGGGCCAGACTCGTTGGCCTAGGCGCCCGACAGGGCCGGCTTCCTGAAGGCCTGCAGGGCTGGGTTGTGCAGCAGCGTGTAGGCCAGCCCCCAGCGGGCCCTGCCCTGGCGGGCCCTGGGCCCCGCTCCCCTGGCCGCCGGGTCCTTGGTCTGCAGCAGCTGCATCCCTAAGAGGGAGAGACTTTCTGTGAGTCCGTCAGCAAGCACCCAACCAAGCCCCCTGCACCAGCCCTGAGCGGCCTCAAGGTCCCTGGGGGGCCTGGGGCCCAGGGGTTCCAAAAGGCTCAGGAGGTCATCCTGCAGGTGGTAGACGGGGTGGGGGGCACTGGAGGAAGAGCTGGGGTAGCCAGCTCAGTGCCCCCTGCCTCCTCCATACTCTCCAGGCAACGAGGTGGGGGGGCAGACACCTCATTTTGCGTGTGAGGAGGGGGTGTGTGTGCGCGCTTGTGGAACGCGGAGAGGAGACGTGTCCGTACCGTGGAAATAAATGACCCTGAGAGGGACCAGGAAACTCCTCACTTCCTTTCTCCCCCAGGCAGCAGAGGAGGGAGGGAGGAAGCGAGCGTGTTCCTGGCAGCCGCCCCGCTGTCCCCCATTGTCGTTGCACACGCATCCTACGTGGGGGGGACCAGGTGTGCCTCCCCTCAGAGAAGAGGGTGGTCTCCACTCCCATAGCCCAGGGGGAGGGTGCACCTTCTTCTTCCTCCCCCCGTCTGAGGCCGTCCTGGGGGCGCCGGGGTTGCCGCGTGCGCAGAAGCAGGGTGCAGAAGGCTGTGGTGGCTGGATGTGACTGGCTGGCCTCAATCTTCAAGAAGCTGCAGTATGTGTAGTAGCCTGGGGAGGGTGAGGACGGCAGCGCTGGGGGGAGGGCCATGCCGGCCCCTGACACACGCACCGCCGGCGGCCTGTGCACCTGCCAAAGCCCCTCCCCGGGAGCCCCCTAACCCACGAGCCGGAGCGGGGCCCACACAGAGCCCACACACACCGCTGCGTGAGGTTACAGACCGGCTCTGCGGACGGATTACCACGTGCACGAGGTCAGGGCCCGGCCGCCCTGCTCCTGGCCCTGCCCGGTGACCCTACCTGGGTCCAGAGCGGCTGCCCTAGGTGGCATCAGGCTGAGATCCATCTGGCCGAGGTGGATGGCGTTGTAGAGGGCAGAGAGGAGCACCCGCCAGGCGACCACCATGGCACCCACCAGCACGTTGATGGGGAAGAGAAAGAAGGTGACTGCATAGAGCACTCGCCTGGGGTGGGGGGAGAGAAAAGCCTGAGGCTGGACATCCCCCCCCAGCCCCTTCCTCAGGGTCAGGGGCAGACCTGGATGAGCACAGCCGCTGAGTGTTTATGGACCAGCCGCCATTTGTCGAGTGCACCTTTGAAGCAGCCTGCCCTGTGCTGGGCCTGCCCTCCCCATATGGCTCATGTCCCAGCAGCATGGGAGATGGGTGGTGGTACTTCCTTCTGTAGAAGGGTAAACTGAGGCCCGGAGACATCAGGTGGCTTAGCTAAGGCTGTGTAGCTACCCAGCGGCAGAACTGAGGCTCACAGCCTGGATCTTTCTGTCTCCTACCTCCCTCCCCTAGTCCCTTGTCTACTGACTCTGAGTCCCTCCTGGCGCTGAGGTCCTCTCCCAGCCTTTCCACCTAACGTGCAAGTCATGTTTCTATTAACCTCCTTCCTGCGAAGGGGGGAGGCACATGGTTTTGGGGGCACAGAGGATCCAGGGGGGGAGAGCAGTGCTGATCTCCAGAGCAGCAAAGGCTCCGGGAGTATTTCTGGCACTGTGATAGGTGAACAGAGGTATCCTGGAGTAGGCTGGGCCACTGTTCCCTTTCTGTTTGAGAAAGACAAGCTCTCCTACTCCCCACCGGGCTTCCCTGAGATAGAAAAGGGAGGCACGGCAGTGGAGGCAGAGGACACAAAAGAAAAGACCCCGAAGAAGAGGCTGAGGTCCTGAGGGGACCACAAGCCCAGGAGGCTCCTCACCGGTTGGTAAGCTCTGGGCGTCCATGGTGAGTCTCCAGGAAGACCCAGTGGGCTGCCGTGTTCTGTAGGATCACAGCCAGGGACAAGGTCAGCCAGAAGGGCCTGCAGGGGGGGTGGGGAGGATGTCACTTTTAGGAGCCCTCTGGGAAGTGGTCCCAGAGCCCCCAGCTCCTCGCCTCTCTCACCATGAGGACTCCAAGTGTCGGAGGAGCAGGAGGTTCCTGCCATGGAGCACGGGCATGAACACCAGGAAGGCAAGGATTGTGGTCCCCAGGAAGAAGATGATCTGCTGTACCAGGAGCCCTACAGAATGGCGAGGTGCAGAGGGACAGACGTCAGGCTCTGCACGACCCGGCTGCCCCAGCGATCCCAGGGGCCCTAAGGGCTGAGGAACGGGGCGGGCCTGGTTTCCAATCCCTGCTCTGCCACTGCCTCACTGTGCCAACCACAGCAAGTTACTTTGCCTCTCTGAACTCCGGTTTCTTCCTCTGTCGCCTGGGGTAGTGGCCCCTACCTTGGAAGTCTTATGGTGATGATCCAGTATGTCTGTGGCCACTCTAGGACAGCCTCAAAGTGCTCTGCAAACCTTATGTTCCCCCCAATGGCCCCGGAGTCCTTGGGGACAAGATTGCATTTTGAATGAACGTTTAGGGTCCTGCTGGCCAGAGCCTGGCACACGGCGGGCGCCGGCAAGTTGTCTATTGAAGCAACTGACTAGTTGTCTATGTGGCGTGACGTGGACAAAAGAGCTCAGGAGGCGTAAAGTCCGCCGGGATGAGAAATCCCAAGTATTGGTGCTAGCAAGTCCTCTTCTCCTTCATCATTCTCCTCCTCCCGCAGGGAGGTGAGGACTGAAGGAACCACCCGGGAGGGGAGTCTGGCCCTTGCTTTTGCAGCACGGACCCCAGCCCCTCGCTTCAGAGGCCTTTATTCACCACACCACCCCGGGGAAGAATCGGAAACTTGGAGCTGGGGCAGCCCGGTGGCTCAGGGGTTTAGTGCCATCTTTGGCCTGGGGTGTGATCCTGGGGTCTCGGGATCCAGTCCCATGTCAGGCTCCCTGCATGGAGCCTGCTTCTCCCTCTGCCTGTGTCTCTGCTTCTCTCTCTCTGTGTCTGTCATAAATAAATAAAATAAAATAAAACAGAGCTAGGAGGGGTCCTGGAAAGCAACCTAACCTAACCCTCTCGGGGCAAGACCCCCTTCGCAGCCCCAGGGACAGCCACAGACCCTGCCTTCATAGCCCCAGTGATAGGGGTTTCACTACCTCCAAGGCAGCCCATGGTGGCATAATGCTCCCTTAGAGAAGCAGGAATAGGCCTCCTTGAGCTTCCCACCTAGCAGCCCTGGGTCTACCCTGCGTGTAAACAGCTGGTGGCACTGAGGGGCTATCCTCGGGTGAGGGCTATCTTTTCACCAAGGGCTTCTGCACCTGCTCCTCCTCCCCAAACCTGAGTGGAGGCCAAGAAGGAAGATGGGTCCCTCTTCTCACTCTCACCCTGGAGTTGGCCCCAGCACAGGTAGGCGGCACCCAGGGGCATCCAAGACCTGCTGAGCACTCTCCCTTCCCCAACTGGGGCCAGTTTTGGGGGCCAGGTGAAGCCAGCTGGGGTGTGCAAGGGGGAGCTCACCAAGGCAGGTAAAAGCAGTGTGGTAGGCGCTGAAGCTCATCCAACACACTATGGCCTGGCGGGAGGGGTGGGGGTGCTGGGGCAGGGGGCCCAGGTCCAGGGCAGCCCCTCGGTGCAGAGCTTGCAGGTTGGCCCTGGTTGGGGGACAGGGGTGAGGAAGGCAGGGACCCCAGGACACACACACACACACACACACACACACACACACTCCCTAAATTCCTCCCTGTCTACTTACAACCTGTGGCTATGGGCAGGAAAGCCAAGAGCTGCAGGAGCCCTGGGGAGATTACTAACCCAGCCTGGGTGGTCAAGTGGGGCTTCCTGGAGGAGGTGGTCTCTGAGTAGAGTCTTAAAGGAGGAATAAGAGTAAGTTTTGGTGCCCAGGTGGGGGCGAGGCAGGGATCAAGGGAGACAAATTTAGGCAGATGGCTCAACCTGAGCCAGTCAGAAAAGTGAGGAAAGGACTGTAGGAATGGAAAGGGACTCGCAGATGGGCCACCAGGGCAGGAGGCAAGGTTCCCGGCAGGCAGAGGCTCGGGGAACTTCCATGCCAGCCTGGGTAGGGCCAACCCTGTGGGGAGAGATCCCTGGGCGAAAACCCCGAGGTCTGGCCAGTGTGCCCTCTGACATCGCCCCCTTTCCCATCACTCTGCTCCCAACCAGAAGCTTCCCTGCCTCTGCACTCACGACTCAGCTCTGTATCCCTCCCCGCGAAAGGGCAAGCACAAGCGAGGCAGCGTGGCATTCAGCCACCCAGAGCAGCCCAGCAGCAGCCGGCTCTCCTCCACGCACTGACACGGACACCAGCGCCAACACTGGCACGAGGCAGGCTCGCTCCCGCTGCTGCTCCTTGCGCAGCCCTGCAGCCCTTCCTCCCTCTGCTCTGCCTCCTTTTCCCATCCCAGGGCAGGGCGGGCTTTCCACGCTGCCTTCCCCATTGAGTCAGCCCACCCAGGTGGGCCCTTTTCAGAGGGCAAGGTCCACACGCCACCCCTGGTCACCGAGAAGGCCCCGGGCAGCAGGGTGGGACACGGGGACAAGCGGGGCCTACGGCAACTTTCCCTTCTTCCAGTCCCAGGGCTGGCCCCATAGGCCTCCTGCAGCTCTTCCCCACATCTGCACCCGGGGGTCGGAGCCTGCCACTGACCTGTGTGTAACCAGCGAGCGGATCAGCATGAGGAAGGTGAGGGAGCACGACAGGACCAAGGCCGAGATGTAGCAAGCTGGAGGGGCAGAGAGGGAGCCAAGTGGGAAGCGGGAGCCGGCAGATCCCCCGGGAGCCCCTGAACCACCCCGGGGCAGTGCCTGGTGGGAGCTACCCGGGCCCATACCCATGCCCATACCCACGCCCGCCCTGAGCAGAGGCCCTTGCCACTGCCGCCCGCCCAGCCCTCCCGTCCTGCTCAGGGACACGGTGGCCAGGACAAGGAGAGGCCGGCTCTGAGCCTCCAGGCCTGGTCTCCACCCTTGTCTCACTGCTCCCAGTGCTGTGTGATCCCCAGAGAGAGGTGCCATCCACCCCGGCAACCGCCTCCATCTCAGCTTCCCGGCCATGTGGCTTTCGGGGAGTCACTCGGTCCCCCAGCCTCAGCTTGCTCATGCCGGGCATAGCACCGGGCTGCCCATCTCCCAGCATGACGTGGGCCTTAAAACCCTGCCCTGGCCATGCCCGCACACGAGTCTGCTGGTCCTCAGAGCAGGGGAGCATGCACCGTGCGGAGCGAGCGGCTGAAGTATTAAAGCCCAGCAGGCTCTCCTGCCCTCCATCTGCAGCCCGCCTCGGCCCGCGCCCTCACGGCAGCCCCACTGACGAGGCCGGCCGGGCCCACCCGGAAAGCTGAGGCTCAGCAAGAGGGCCTGACCCTCCAGTCGCACCGCTGGGAAGTGATGGGCTGACACCAAGCAGACCCAGCACCAGCCCAGGGAGCCTGCCCCCCGATGGCCTCAGTCATCCCAGGGAGGGTGTCCCATCCGGAGACTCAAATACACGCGGAGAGGCAAACGCTACTTGCACATCGCCTCGATGCCGTAGCGGTGGGTCTCAGGGCCGGCAGCCCAGCTGGGCCACCTGGAGTGGCAAAACCCCTCGTGGCCCAGGCGGCACCCTGTGCCAAGAAAATCGGAATTTCTGGGTGTGACATCCGGTCCTGAGCTTTTGGAGTTTCGTGTGCAGCCTGGCGGGGAGCCACTGCACCGGGGGCCTTCCAAAGACGATGATCCAATTGAATTAATGAATCATTAATTCATCATTCATCATTAATTCATCATTAATTCATCATTGAATTAATGATTCATTTCAATCAGCAATTGATTGGAATCAACCAACCCACCGACTGGTATCAGGTGCCTGCTACGGGGGTTCTCAGAGGGAGGCTTGCATCACAGCCACCAGGACGGCTCGTTCAGGCATAGAGGCTGGGCCCACCCTCAGTGTTTCTGGGGTCTAGCAAGGGGCTTGAGCCTTGGGGTCTTAAAGAAGTTAGCGGGTGATGCTCAGGCGCAGCCACGGCTGGACACAACTGCAGAGGAAAGTGCTGGGGGTGTGCAGCTCTGCCCTGCCCCACTGGCCCTTCGGGAGCCAGTGTGGCCCCAGCGGGAGGGCACTGTGGCCCATTTCCTGCCAGGTCAGGAGCCTGCCGGCTGAGCGGGCATAGGCAAGTGAATGGGTTAACACAGGGGGAAGGCTCAGCAAGCCCCCTTGGCGCCAGGCCTGGCTTTTGATCATCATTCATCTACCTCCTGCCCCGCTCTCCTTCAGTTGGTTCCAAACTTGGGTCTCCCCAAATCCTGGTACCCGTAAACCCTTCCTGCTATTTGCTTCCTGGGAGATAGATCTCTCTTCCCCCACTGGGTGGAGGGCCTCAGGGACAAGGCTGCCTTTGTAGCTTCAACACCGGTTCTGCAGTCGGGAAAGGGGAGTCCCGAGAAGCCGTTTGCCCAAGATCACGCGGATTATAAATGATGGAGCGGGAGTTCTAATCTGGTCCACCTGGCTCAGAGGCCAAGCCCTCTGTGAGCGACTCCAGGCTAATGGCCCGGGTGCCCAGTGGGCAGCCCTAAAACAGGGTCTTGGAGTTGGGAAGACATGAGCTCAGTACAGAGCAAACGGCCCCTGGTCCCGGATATAATCCCAGTTCCAACTGTGGCTTACTGAGTGGCTTTGGGCCTAGCTCTAATCCTCCCCTGCCTCAGTTTGCTCATCTGTGGGCTGGGAGAGTAAACCCTACTCTGTTGGGCCCCTGAATCCGAGAAGATCCAAAGTGGAGGCCTTGAGGCTCGGATGTGATGATAAATGTCACTGTAGGAGGTAGAAGCAAAGTCTGCCATCCTGGGCAGGTCCCTCCTGGCCTCCGAGCCTCCATTTCCTGTCCTGCAAGATGAGGATTGACGATGCTGACCTAAGAGGGCTGCTGTGTGGGTGCCGGCCTTGGATGCAGGCGGATGTGGGCCACGTCCGCTCCTGCCTGTGGTCCGGCTTGCAGCCAACTCGGAAAAACCTCCCTGGCGATGTCATTTGCAGCCCACCCAGAACTTGTCACCTGTCCAGCTTGCATGGCCACAATTGCAGGGTAGCCTCCGGGATGGGAGCAGAGGCACTCGGGAAGGTGGTGGGAGTGGCGGCCTGGGAAGGAAGCAGCCCCTGCACCCGTCTGTG
The DNA here is from genome assembly GCF_018345385.1 of Vulpes lagopus. Classification (NCBI taxonomy): domain Eukaryota; kingdom Metazoa; phylum Chordata; class Mammalia; order Carnivora; family Canidae; genus Vulpes; species Vulpes lagopus. The sequence goes on along the minus strand of NC_054825.1, from coordinate 44,333,778 downwards.
CCCACCCCCACTTCCTGCCTCTTTCCAATCTGCGGGGAGAGGACGGTGCTAACGGCCAGGAGCAGTGGCGCCGGAGCAGTCATGCCCCATCTGCAGGGTGGGCAGCCTAAGCTCAGACCCCCGTGGTGCTCCTCAGAAGCCAGGGTGCTCATACCCGTGGGGGCTCCCAAGTCAGCCGAATGCAGGCCTCAGGATTCCTGACCACCAGGCTTTGTTTTGAAGTGTGGAGGGAGCCCCAGCAGGTGGCAGGAGGCTGTATTCCTCTTGGCTCCTCTCTAGTGGGTAGAGCCCCCAAGCAATGCCGCCCTGAGAGTCAAGGGGGGCGCTTCCCCATCTCCTCTGCAGGGCTATTGGGAGGGCCTGTGAGGTGGTGCGGGTGCATGGCCAGACTAAGGGCTGAAGGAGGCATCAGACCCCAGAAGGGGAGGCCGGTAGGGTTCCCTGGCCCAGGGCCTCATTGTCAAGGCTCCCCCCAAGCCTCCCAGGGAGGGAAGGCATAAGGAGAGGGCCCAGGAGGACAGGGATCAGGGAAGAGGAAGCACTACCCTGCCCAACCCCGCCTGCCATGGTGATTATTAGCTCAGAACCCGGCCCCCTGTCCCACATCACTGCCTCCTTCGCTCCCCCCGCAAGGCTGGAGGGGTTCACACACCCAGAAGCCTTGCCCGGCTCCACACCCGAAAGCTGAGTGAAGACCCAGGAGCTGAGGGTGGGAGACACCTCACAATCCCCGGGGCTGCTCGGATGACTCCTTCAAGTCTCAGAGACCCGGACCTGGAAACTGCCAGCACCCCAGCTTGGAGGTGAGGCAGGTGGGACCCAGAGAGAGGAAGGGACATGCCCAAGAGCACCCCGCGTGGCCCTGGCAAGCTGGAACTGAGCGTGGGTAGCCCCTCATGTCCCCGGTGGGCCCCCTCAGGCCTCCCGGGAGCCTCACCTTCCAGAGCCCACAGGTAGTACTTCACCAGCCCCACCACCTCCTGCTTGTCCTCCGAGAGAAGGATCCCGAAGCCCGCCAGCAGGTAGCAGATGTCCGTGGTGATCCCCGCCCTCATCCTCTGGATGGTGGGTACGACGCCCACCAGCAGCAGCAGGGCCACCTGGAAGAGCCACACGAGGAAGGTCGGGGACCTGGCCGTGCTCACAGCAGGCCCCCATCTCGGACCAAGTGTCTTCTCAGCCAGCAGGGTGACTTGGGGCAGAAACCCTGGCAGCACACAGACTGCATCCCCCTGCCCAACGCCCCTCAGGGCTCTTATCGGCCCCTTACCCTTACCCGCACGTTGCAAAGAGATATTTGAGCCCAGCAGGCCACAGCCGTGCCTCCAAGCAGCACAGCTGTATGTCTACACCTCTATCTATCCGCCGTCTATTGTTTAAACTGCAGAAAATAACATTTCCAATCGCCCGTGTTGGCAAAAGCCAAGTATCCCATAGATGAGCACAGGCATTGAAGCTAGAGGGACCTGGGCTCACATTTTGGCTACCTTGGGGTATTAGCGATGGGAATTTGGTCAGGTCTAATTCCGAGCCTCAATTTTGCCCATCTGTAAAATGGAGAAAAATCACACCTACCTCCCAGGATTTGGGCTTCTCAGTTTTCCGGGGGTGGCAATGGAGGGGATTATTCAATATCTCAAACACATATTATTTCCAAACTACCCAAACCTGCCTAAACCCTCCCAAAACTGCTCAAAGAGGAAAGTAATTCCAGTTCCTCTATTTTACAGCTAATGGGTTCAGAGATGTTGAACAACTTGCCTAAGGTCACACAAGAGGTAAATAATGGAGCAAGGATTTAAATCCGTGTCTGTATGACTCCAAAGCTCATGCTCTGAGTACAGGAGCCCCATGAGAGTTGACACTCCCTCTCCTGCGTGTAGGCCAGTATTCCCAGGAGTAGCCGGACAGGATTGCGGTTGGGGCTTTTGGGCAGTTGAGCTGGGCCTATGCTGTCCCGGGCTTAGGGGTTGGGGGCAGATGGCACGACAGGGGCAGGACATACCTGATAGATGGCGCTCCCTGTCAAAGTGGCTGAAAGCACCAGCTTCAGAGGGAGCCGGAATCCTGCAGACCCCAAAAGAAGGGGTAAGATGTAAGGGGTAAGGTGGTAAGCCGTAGCACCATGCAGGCCCGGGAGCCCCCATCCCTCCCAAAGGGCCCAGGAAAAGGGCCAGAGTTTGTAGGCCCAGTGAAAGCAGGCCAGGGACTTCCCCTTGTCCCCAGCGGGGCCTGTTCCTCCTGACAAGGGTTCTGGGGGACGGGAGCTGGCCTCTCACTGCAAGGGACGAGCGAGGTGCCCTGCTACTTCACCGCAGCTACCCCTCCATACCTCGCTGTGGAGTGTAGATGTAGTTTCTGTAGGACACCCAGGCCCGGGACAGGAAGCCGTGCTTGGAGGCATGGGAGCTGCAGAAAGACGCAGGCAGGAGGGTTCCCTCGGGAGAAGCCCCTGCCCTGAGCCCGAGTCCAGTTTGGTTTGTTTCTCATGCTGCCCCCCCAGGCTGCCTGGGGCAGCCCCCGAAGTGGCCTGCCAACTGGGCCTGCCCAGCGGCCGGAGGATGCGTCTAGGACCTCACCTGCTTGCCAGCTTCTTCCGACAGAGGAGGGTCCTCAGATAGTCCTCTGAGTAGCTGCTCTGCAGCCCCTGGGGAGACAGACGCGCGAGCAGATGAGACCCGACTGGGGCCATCCCGGGGACCTGGCACAGGTGCCAGAGCGGGCGCACGGGGCTCCGGAAAAACCTCCTGGCTGTGGTGAGGTGCAGAGAAGGGCCAACCTGCGGGGGCGAGGGCCATGGCCCTTAAAGCCACCCTTTCTCCTCCACAAATGGGAGACGAGTGCCAGGCTCTAGAAGACTCAGTGCTGAGCGGCTCTTCCTAAGGGCTGGCTCCAGCTCTCCATCTCCCCTGGACACATCCCTGAGCAGGACACAGGACCGGCCGTTCCAGGTCACATTCCCCCCCCCACCCCCACCCCGGCCTCTCCTGCTACCCCAGGGAGATCACAAGGGTGACAGGATTTGCCTAAGCCACATTCCAGGCCCTAAACTGCCAGCCAAGTGCCAGAGGCCCACGGCAAGATGGGGTGAGCCCCTGCCCCCCATCATTAGGAGAATACAAGGCTGTCACCTGTTGCCATGGCAACCCCGAGACCCACCCCCACCCCCACCCCTATCCCAGGGTAGCTGCGGGTCAGCTCTAAGCCTGACTGGGTCCCTGAGGCTTAAACCTCTCTGCCCCAGGGCCAAAGAGGCTTTGATTTCTCCCAGGACTCCTCCAGGGGAGAGGTGCCAGAGGAGGCCCCCGAGAGGGTGGAATGGGCCCCAGCAGGGAAGACATGTGCCCCTGGGGGAGCCGCTCCCCACTTCGGAGCCAACTGAAAATGAGGGGATAGTGGGCTTCGCCAGGAGAGTGAATGTCAGGAGGGCACAGGGGCAGTAGCCGAGGCGCCTACTGCTACCAACCCGGAGTGGGGTGGGCCCACGGAGGACCCGGGGGGGCCGCTGGGGGACCGGAGCCCACAGGCCTCTCTCCCCTCGGTCTCCTTCCATCCTTGGGGCCTGCGATCCCCCTCCGGCTTCCGTCCCAGGCCCCCTCCTGAGCCCCGGCCTGTGGACCAGCCGCCCACCGCCACCCAGGACCGCGTATTGACCCCCGCGCACCTGCTCGCGCCCGGCATCCGTTCCAGGTCAGCAACTGGCACCAGCAGCTCCCTGCTGTCCGGCCTGCCTGCCGCCTGCCGCCCCTCCCCACCCCGAGAGCAACCGGGCCCCTGGGCATCTGTGGCCCCGGCCTCTCTGCTGCTGCCCCTCCCTTTGGGGGCCTCTGAGGCCTGGTTTTCGTCTTCCTCCTCCCCCACCGAGAAGAGAACTTGACCTGGCTCTGCCCTCGCCCTCTGCCCTCGCCTCTGGTTGGGCCCCGGCTGCACGTCTCAGGTCGCACGGTGCCCTCTGTTGCTGACTCCCCGGGCGCCGGGAGCCCCTGGAGCTCAGAGAGTCAGTAGCTCTGGGCCCTGGCGCCCTGCTCGGGGCCTGACCCTTGGGAGGCTCCTTGATGAGGTTGCAGGAATTCTCTCTCGCTGTGATCCACCCACCCGTCCATCGAAAACTTCAGAAATATTTGCTGAGGGTCTATCACGTGCTAAGATCTGCCCAGTGCTACAAATTACATGTGAACAAAACAGACACTACCCGTCTCTGCCCCTTTGCTCCCTCCTTTTCCCTACCCCCGCCAGGGCTTCTTATTCTTCCCGTGCTCCTGGTCCTCCCTGTCCTTCAGAGCCCCTACTGAAGCCTACCTCCTCCAGGAAGCCCTCCCAGCCTGCCTCAGTTCTCCCAGGCCCCTGCTTTATCTCACTTTATCCAACAGTAGCCAGCCCCAGACTTATTTCTATGCCACTGCCCCGGGCGCTTCCTGAAGCACGTGGGCACCCGCAGAGCTCCCAGGAGGCACCAGGCTCCTGGCCGGTCTCATTTCTCTGGCTGCAGTCTCCATGCATCAGAAGCAGAGCTCGGACTTCCCTGTCCCCCGGCCGACCCTTCCTCTGTTGAATCCCCACCGTGCACGCAGCTGGGTGCCCCAGGCATCCCGGGTGCCAGCTGAGGGCCTGGCCTAACCTTTGCTCGGGGAGGGAGGACTACCCAGTCACTTGGTGACTCGGCAAATATTTTCAGAGCACCCGCTATGTTCTGTGGCTCACGTCAGGCGTGACAGGACAGGGAATCAACAGATATGCAGCAGTTCAGGACATCCTGGGAGTGAAGAGGAGCCCAGCCCGGCCCTGCCCCTTTACCTCGGAGCCCGCTCCTGGCCTGCGCCTGACGCTTCTCACCAGCTGCACCGGGTACCAAAGGCTCAGGAATCCAAGGCCCAGAAGCAGAGGCAGGGAAGCCAGCAGGGAGTAGTACTTGTGGATCTAGACAGAGAGACCGACATCCAGACACACCTACCTTCGGCCTTCCTCCCCCAGCCGAAGACCAGGATCCACTTCCCTTCCCACTTGGCTCCCACTGGGCCTGAGGGTAGTCTGAGGCTTCTTCTATTTTATTTTATTTTATTTTATTTTATTTTATTTTATTTTATTTTATTTTATTTATTTATTTATTTATTTATTTATTTATTTATTTATTTATTTATTTATTTTTGGTCTGAGGCTTCTGGTTCTATCTTCTGGTTCTTGGCTCCCAGGCCACTCAGCACAAACACTCCCACTGCCCTCCTGAGGCTCCGTGGAGGCACCTCCCCGGGGCTCCTGGGCTCCTGGGCTCCCACTGCCCTTAGAGGAGTCCAGCGAGGAAGTTATGTAATCCCCTCCTCCCTGCTCCAGGGAGCTGGGGCTGCCCTGGGGTCTGAAACCAGGGATACCCACTTTCTATGCTCCTTTGTTCCTGGGCTTTGGGCACAGGCCCCTGAAAATTAGACAAAGGCCTAATTCTATCTACATCCAGTTGCCACCTGGGCACCAGGGAAGCACAAGCCCTACCTCCTAGCACTGCCTTCCCTGGGGTCAGGCCCCTTCTGGATCCACTTATTTATTTCTCAATTCAATGCATTTTTACTGAGAGCTTAGTATGTGCCAGATTCTGGGTGATGAAAAAGACCAACGAAGTCCCTGCTTTCAAAGAAACCAACTAATCTTCATCTCTACCCTGGAGGATGGTGTTATCTCCACTTACAGGGGAGGAAACTGAATCTCAGAGTGGTGACATGGTTTCCTCAAAGCACTTAGCATCACCTGGCATCATTCTGTATATTTATGTATTTGTTGTATCTTCCCTTCTGGAATGGCAGCTCTCGGGATGCCAGGGACTTCATCTGTCCTGTTCCTAGCTGTATTTCATTAGTTAGAAATGTCCCTGGTACAGAGTATGTGCTTCAAATATGTTTGTGGAAGGCAGCGAGGAAGGAAGGGAGGGAGGGAGGGAGGGAAGAAAGAAGCTGGGTTCAAACTCAGGTTGTTTGGCTCTGAAACCTATGCCTCCACCCTTTGGGCTTAGACCTGGGAGCTTCACACTCCAGCCAACAGCCTGTGAACCAGGTTCTGACATTCTAGAATTCTCTTTTTAGCCATCCCCCAACTCAGGGCTCACCCTTCTCCATCTCTTCACTCCCACTCCAGCCTGGCCAAAGCCTGGGAAGGCTGGGGAATCAATAATGGAGGGATTTCAGGCTTCCTCTTCCTCCCTCCTGGCCCCCTCCTGGAGCAGAAGCTCCTGAGGACAGGCCCAGCTGCCTTGCCACCCCCACCCCCTCCAAGGACAGAGGGCCCAAGCTGGGAAGGGCCTGTGTGTACAGGAGTGGAATTCTGTGCACAGTAGGACACAGCAGAGAAGTCCAGCATATCAATAGAGGAAAGGAGCCCCCTGGTTCACGCAGCCCCTCCATGCCCCTCTGCTCAGGCTCTTGTGAGTCAGGGGTTACCTGGGGTGTCTGAGGACACTCTGCCCTCTGCCAGACCTGGACCCCAAAGTGAGCCCAGGACAGCATGCTGCCGAGCAGGTGTGCGGCTCCGTGCCTGACGGTGGCGCAGGCAGCCAGAGGGTAGTAGAGGGCAGGGTAATAGAGCAGGGCAAGTATCTTCCAAGGCCCTGGAAGACAAGATGGGCAGAGGGAGACACGTGATGGGGAGGCAGATGTGGGAGGTCTGGGTCCAGCCCCGGCGGGCCACTCTCCTGCCTCCCCCTCCTGAGCCCCTCAGCTGCTTCTGTGAGCAAGAGCCCCACATTCAAATTCAGGTTCTGACCGGTACCAGCGTTGTGATCTCGGGCAAGTTACCTCTCAGAGTCACAGTTCTTCCATCTGTAAAATGGAAATAAGGGTAGCACGTTAGCCCGCCTTGACACCCAGCGTCCTCCAGGGTGAAACGGGGCTAACAGCCACGCTTCGAATTGTGGGCATTGCGAGGATTGGCTGCTCTCAGGGGGTCATGTTAAGGATGGTGGCCCCTCTTGGCGGCAGCTGTCCTAGTACCATCACTTCCCTGAACCCAGCTCAATTCTCCAGAACTGCCCCCGGCCCCCACTTCCGTCCCGCCCTCTTTCATTCTCTTTTCTGGAAAAGGGGTTGGCACAAGAACAGAGGAGGTGGACAGGGCGGTGTCACGCACTGTGGCTGGGAGGTTAGCAGGACAGCATCTTCCTGGCGGTGGCTCAGGACGGGGATGACTCCCTGACTCCCTGACTCCCTGCAGAAGAGCTCTGCCCCAGGCTCTGGACTTCCACCCAGCCCAGCCCAGCCCGCCAATCCGGCCCCAGGACCTCCTCTGCCCCGGGTACCTCTGCTGGGGAACGAGGCCAAGGTCAGGAAGGGCAGCGCGTCCTCAGCGGGGAGCAGCAAACACATGGAGCTGAAGAGGACCATGAAGACAGCCGCGGGCACTGTCCAGGTCATGTCCCCAGCCAAGAAGTCCACAGGGCTGGGGTAGAGACAGGGACAGGACAAGAAAGGGTCATTCAGGCCCTGCACCCGCATTTCCCGCCACGTCCCGTAAACCAGGCAGGTAAAGGGGGACACTTTCCAGATGGAAACTGAGGCCCACCCTCTGTTCAATCCACAGGTATCTGTGGAGTGCCCCCATGTGCCAAGTTCTGGGTCCCATGGCAAAGTGACTCAAGAGCTACCCCCACACCCCCAGCTTTACACACTCAGGCAGTGGGAACAAGCCCGAGCACTGCTCCCTCCGCCCACCCTGGAAGCTCCAGGAAACAGCTGCCTCCACACAAATCAGTCTGTCTCAGCTGGCAAGTCTTCAGAGAGCATGGAGAGTCACAACATCCTTACGCAACAGCCACCGCCCTGGCCCGGGTGTGGCCCCGGGGCAGAGGGCAGACAGCGGGCACAGCTGTCCCAGGCATCAGCCCTCTGGGATCAGCGCAGGCCCCACTCAGACCCCCTGCTTCTGTCGAGCTTGACCTCATGCCCTGAGAGCTCCAACCGCTTCCTTCTCCCTCTACGCAGGGCAAGCTCTTACCTGGGCCCACCAGTAGCCCAAGCTAGTTCTTCCCAAATCTATCATGGCAGGACTCACCTGGTGCGTGCTGGGCCTGGGGGGCAAGGCTGTCTACACTGGGGCTCTAACCACTACCTCCCCCAACACTTTGGTGTCTCCCGCATGAACCTGCCCAGTCTCATCTCCTGAATGTCATCCCTGTCCCAGGCTCTGGGGTCGCAGGACTGAAGGAGACAGGGGAAGAAAGTTCTAGCCTTAGGGACTGGAGATGAGGCCCACATCATCTGCCATCAAGCATCAGGGTCCGAGTGAGACCCTCCAGGGAGATGAAGGTCCAGATGGCATGGGATAGGTGTTGCCAGGCTATGGGCCATCTGAGGAAATGGGTCGTGGAGGTGGTGTCTCCCTGGGTCTGGGACAGGAGCAGGCGGCCTGAGTGGGGCCCTCCCCTTCCCTCTGGGCCCCCGTCTAGGCCCAGAGATCCAGGTAGTCCATTCTTAGTAAGAGCGAGTGCCCCCGGGCTGAGAGAAGTGGGGGTGTGGCTGAGGCCCCCACCATCCCAGAGTGGCCCTGTCAGCGCCCAGGCCTCGGCACCCACCTGGGCAGTCCAGGCCCACCATGCCTGCAGCGGGGCCGGAGTTGGCGGCGCCTCATGAGCACAGCCAGCAGCAGCAGCACGAGGACCTGGAAGGAGAGTGCAGAGCAGGCCCTGGGTGCCCAGGACAGCCCCCCCACCCAGGGCACCATCATGTGGCATATCGGGGCCTGACCAAGAGAACCTTGGAGGGGTTGGACTCAGCCTGCATCCCAGTTGGGGCCCCACCCTGAGACCGCTCCCGGATTTGGGGCTCTCGGGGTCCCCCTCCGCCAGCCCCCCACACAGTCTGGCAATAGGGTGCAAGCAGTGACTAGGCTGGCCTCAGGTTAGACTCACCGACAGCACCGCCAGGAAGGTGTGGAGGAGGCCGGAGAGCACGCTGGGGTGGCAGGAGGGCACTGCCCTGCAGAGCAAGGGAGGGCTGGCTCAGGCCGGTGGGAGGACCCCTGGCATGTGCAGCCAGGCTTGGGGTTCCAGGCTCTACACTGGGCCCTGCCCGCCACCTCTCTCAGCCCTCTCATCTCTCCCCAACAGGCTTGCCCAGTTCCACCTCCTGGGGGTCATTCAGGGCTCTCAGGCCCCTCATGGGGTGCCAGCCCCATGCCAAGCTCTGAGGTTACGGGGCTGAAGGATACAGCGGGTGCCCAGGGGAAGGCACGGAAGAAACAGAAGGGGTCAGCTCAGCCTGGAGCCCCCTTCTTTCCCATCCATTCTTCCTGGCCTTCGAAGCCCACTTCATTCCCCCCTCCTCCAGGCAGCCTGACTGCTCCAGGCCTCACAGACCTGTCCTTCTTAGAACTGTGGGCTAGCCCTGAGCGAACTGCCTCGGTGGAGCAGTCAGATGTATGGTCCTATGATTGGCCCTGTGGCATTTGATTTGAGTTTAAAAGATGGTTTGTTGAGGCAAAGAAGGGGAAAGGGAGCTACGCTCAAGGGGAGGAACACGAGGAAGCGTGTGTGGAGGCAGCAGAGGGTGTGGCTGGGGCCTAGCAAAGCTTTCAGGTCGGCTGCTGTCACAGCGTGGGGGCAAGCGGGGAGCAGGTCACAGCAGGCGCGTGAGGCACTAGGGAGCCATCGAGGGTGTTGCAGCGCCAGTGTTCTAGATCTGGGGAGATTCCTAGGGCGCTATCTCAGTAATAGCAGCAGCAGTAACTAGTACTTACTAAGAATGGACTACGTGCCAGGTGCTGTTTGCTCCACGCATTAACCCAGGTAACCCAGGTATTACTGAAGAGGTGGGTGCTATTATTAATCCCCTTGTGTAGACAAGGACACCAAGGCTCAGAGAGGCCAAGTATCTTGCCCAAATCACACAGTTAGGAAAGCAGCAGAGCAAGGATTCGAACTGAGGTCGTCTGGCTCCAGCGCCCACATCTGACCGGGAGGGGAGAGGTAAGGAGGACGGAAGGAAGTGTTAGGTTTAAGAACCGTATGAGAGAGTCATTTCTGTATGGCAAGAACAGTTGAAAGTTAGCATTTCCAAAGAGTTCAGCATAAGCAGTGCTGGGGGAGGGAGACGACAGGCTGCGCTCGGAGGCAAGTAGGAGGAAGAGCTACATGGAGGGGGTTTCCAGGATGACCGCAGAGCTCTAGGCCCAGAGGGGAGGTGGGGACCAAAATCACATGCAGCCGCGGAAGCAGGCTCGGTCTCGCACTCAGGGGCAGAGGCCGGATCGCCGAGTGGGGATGACACTGAGACCAAGGAGCAAGGTGGGGACGCCGGGGTGGCCGAGCAGTTTAGCGCCGCCTTCAGCCCAGGGCCTGATCCTGGGGCCCCGGGATCGAGTCCCACGTTGGGCTCCCTGCATGGAGCCTGCTTTTCCCTCTGCCTGTGTCTCTGCCTCTCTCTCTTTCTCTGTGTCTCATGAATAAATAAATAAAATTAAAAAAAAAAAAAGAAGGAGCAAGACAAATGCTTCTAGAAGTTTGTCTCTGAGCAGGAGCCCACAGAGGGCCCCACTCAGAGGGGAAGGGAGAGCACATGTCTCTGGGTGGGAGGGAAAGCTGACTCTCCGGGTCGTTGGACCCTGATACACTCCCTGCCCCCAGCACAGGGCCTGCAGATCACCCCGAGCTTGGCCTCGGCCTCCTGCTGGGAGGGCAGGCCTGGAGGGAAGCCTCTGATTCTCCAGGCAGCCCTTTGAAGTGGCAGGGAGGTAGACAGCTGTCATAGGCATTCATGTCCCCAGGCTCTGGCCCAGCAGCTCAGTATTGGTGATAAGTGGATAACACATGGGCAGATGTCAGGCTGGGCACATGACAGGGTCAGGGGGCTCCGGGGTAGGAAAGGGCCAGTCCTGTGCCCACAGAAGATCCCAGATGACACATCCCACCCCCATCAGACTCACTACCTGCCTCCCCAGCCCTTTCATCAGGTATTTCCAGCACGAGGACAACTGGACAAGTGTGACCAGGAGAAGGAGTCCAGTCGGCCACTGTCACCAGTGCCCGCCAGCCTGAACCCCAGCCTGCTGAGGGATGCTGAGATGCAGAGGGGGATCACCATCAGGAGCTCCCCAAAGCTTTGGTGCGCCGCCTCCCTGGGGTATCTGACTCGCTTAGGGAGAGGAAGGCTCAAGGTCATCTTGTTGGGATTCCCCTGAGCTTCCACCTTCGGGGGTGGTGCTGGGGCGGGGGGTGCCAAGCAACGCAGCTCGGATTAGCCAAGTAGGTAGAGTCCAACAGACCTCATCCTTGGGGCAGTGGTAGAAGGCAGTGGCAAATTCTAGATGCCTCCCTCGTTAGAGGCAATGCTTCCCATCCCCTGGGCCCGGCCATGTACCCAGCTTCGTTCTGAGGCCATATCCCAGGAGCCTGGCCCCAGCCAATGCCCAGGGCCCTGAGGCTCCCAGGAATGCAGCTACAGATTAGGGTCTTAACCCAGGTCAGAATCCATAACCTCGTGGGTTTCCGGGCCCCTCCCCAATTTGCTGCTTCTCTTACCCCCAAAATATGCAGCAGAGACAAGGAGCCCACGGGCTGTCTAGATCAGCCAGGGAAGGGGGGAGGAAATCCAGGTTGCCGGCACCTTGGGTCCTTCCAGCACGAGGCCCGAGTGGGGCCTCCGTCCCTGCCGGGTGACCCAAGCGCAGCCAGGCCACAGCCCCAGCTCCCGGAGACGCCTGCCAATATTTCCCCCACTCTAGTTTGAGTTGTTGATGGAGAGCAGATGTGTGCACATCTGGTTCAGCCACCACCACCCCTCCCCAGCCTTACCTTTTCAGTTTCTCAAACCCTCAGAACAGGGAAGCAGGGGGCATGAGGAGAGGCCCAGGAACAAGAAGGGGGGATCTGGACTGTGGGGCCCACATAGGCGAGGTGTTCTTGGCAGCATGTGGGGCCCAGGGAGGCCCAGCCCCTCTGCCAGGGCGCACAGACTAAACAAAGACAGGGTCTGGCCAAGGGAGCCATGGGCCGAGGTAGTCACCCTGATGGGCCGAGGCTGCCTCCCGCCGTGGGCTCCCCCGAGCACTCTGGCAAAAGAGAAAGGGCCTCCTCATCTTCGTGGAGACTCAGAGCTGCCCAAAGGCCAGGGGGTGGGGGGGGGCATCTTTACTCAAGGCCTCCCCCTGCCCTGGGCTGCCCAGGGAGCCTGACGCTGCTAACACTGCACCCCAGATGGTCACCATAGGGACCAGTAACCCCTTGAAGTCAGGCCCAACTTCCCTCACCCACTCAGCCAACACTCTGCATCCCAGCCACAGGCCAGAGTCATCCAGGAGCCACCCCGGAACCAGCTGGACCTGAATTCGCAAAGATAAGGCCCAGGAGGCTGTATTTCTCACAAATCACACAGGGGGCACCTGGGTGGCTCAGCAGCTGAGCGCCTGCCTTCGGCTTAAGGTGTGATCCTGGGGTCCCCTGGATGGAGTCCCGCATCGGGCTCCCTGCACAAGCCTGCTTCTCGCTCTGCCTGTGTCTCTGTGTCTCTCATGAATAAATAAATAAAATCTTTTTTTATAAAAACAAACAACAAATCACACAGGTGCTTTCTGAGTGACAGCCTGGCCCACATTCCCCACCTCAAGCATCAGCACCAGGGCGAGGGCTGTTCTGGTGTCACGGGAGCCTGAAGCCCGGGGAGGCTGTGCCTTGCCAAGGGTCACGCCGCAGAGGAGCGGCCCCGTTCCTCCCAGGGGTCCTTGCCCAGGGGCTGCCCCGTTCCCGGTCAGTAACCTCTGCCATGGCCCACTCTGGTGGCAGAGGCGGTGGGGGCCACTTACCCCTCTGGCGGGAGCTCCTGGCCATCCTGGGGCTCGTCGAGGTACCAGTCGCTGTAGTCGTCTGCGGCTCCGGAGGCGGTCTGGTTCCCCGCCGCCTGGGAAGACATGCTCCGGCCTTTCTCCTCCCCCCCCTCCCCTGGACAAGGGGGGAAAAACCACTACAGATGTGAAAAGAGGCTTAGGGAGAAAAAAAAAAAAAAGAAACCCAAACAAAGAAACGTTTCTCTTTAATCCTGAAGGTTACTTTCTTGCTCTTGGCTCTCTGGGAAAAGCCGTCCGGAGGGCCGGGGCTGGTCCACGGGGAAAGGGAAGGGCTTCTCCTGTCCCTTCCCGTCCCTTCCCGCCCCGTCTTGCCTGCTCCCCCAGGGGGCGTTACCCCCTTGGGAAGTGTGCGCCCCCGGGGTCCCTGGACTCCTGCCGGAGCACCTGTCTGTTCATCTGACCACCAGCCCTTGGGCAAAGGACCATTTTCAAAGAAAGTTTGTCCAATCCAAGCTGCCCGCAGAGACCCCCCCTCTTCCTTCCCGCTCCCCAAAGCCACCCAAAGGGACCCACAGAGACATACTGGGGAAGGGCAGGGAGGAAGGAGCTGCAGAGATGAAAGGATGGGCGGGCAACAGGCAGGCGACACAGCTGGACCTTCCCAGCTGGGCTCCAGGTCCCTCCTGCCCTGCGGTGGGTTGGGTCAGGTCGGGGTCGGGTCAGGCCGAGTCCAATCCCCCTCTTTGCTGGGCTCCCGTGGAGACAACACCGCCTCCCCAGCCCCAGCCCCAGCCTGCGCTCTGCTCTGCTTGCTGGCTCCTTTGGCCCTGGGTGATGGGATCGCACTGTGGTCCTAACAAGCTGCCCCTCCCAGGGCAGGAGGCCCCAGTTCCACTGGTGGCCTGAGCCCTGGAGGGGTGTGGCCAGGAGGGTCCAACACCTGGCTGCACACACATACCTGCCTCCTGCGCCTCCTGCGCCTCCTGCACACACATCCTTGCCCACCGCATCTGCAGCCCCCCCCCCCAACACACAAGTCCAGCATTCTGCAACCCAAAGAGGTGGCTGGGGCTGGAGCAGGGGCAGAGGCGGGGATGGGGAGCCTGTCTGCGCCTTCTCTTAGGTTTCCATGAAGGAGGCAACATGTGTCTCACTGGTCAAAACTTCTAGTTTCCAACTTGATTTCACCAGGAGATAACTCACCCTCGCTAGGCGGAGATTAGTCCTTTAAACACAAACCAGACCCGGGGGTAAGTAAGAACTCCTCCTGCCTCGGCTCCGCCCACGCCATGGGGTGAGGGTGAGGAAGGCAGGGCCCAGGCCAGGTCTGGGGCTTCCCCTCCTTCCCCCCACCCCTGAGGAGCCTGTACCCCAGCCTGGCTCCCCTCCCCCTCCTGGCCCCAGCTTAGAAGGGAGACAAGATGCAGATAAACACACTGAGTTGTTCTCAGGCCCCTGTCCCTGGGTGGGGGCGGTCAGGCCCACGGCACATTTGAAGCTCCCTGTCTTTCCAGCACCCCAGGGGGGTCCTCCCCAGCCAAGGCACTCGTTCATCCCACAAGTGGTTGCTCAAAAAGCATTTATCCTTGTATTCTTTTAACGTAAATTCATTGAACAGCTACTAAGCGCAGGCCGGCTCTGGGCCCTGGGACGGGAGAGTGTGCCCTCCCCGGGGAAGACGCAGACAATTAGCCAAACCACACGGTTGAGGGCTGAGTCTTCCTGCCTACAAAGGGAAGACAGGCTGCTCTGATGCATGCCACAGGAAGCTGAAGTTGGTCCAAAAAAAATGGGGGATTCCCGAAAAGAGAAACCTTTCCATGGAGGTCTGAGGGTAAGGAAAAGTTAGCTACGCAAGACAGTGGGGGTCTTGAGGATGGGAGTGGGGGAGAAGGAAGTGTGTTCTTGATAGAAGGAACAGCGCCAGGGAGGCTCAGAGGAGACAGAGCTTGAAATCCTAAAAGCTGGGGAGCCTGGGTGGCTCAGTGGTTGAGCTTCTGGCTTCGGCTCAGGGCATGACCCTAGGGTCCTGGGATCGAGTCCTGCATCGGGCTCCCTGCATGGAGCCTGCTTCTCCCTCTGCCTGTGTCTCTGCCTCTCTGTCTCTCTGTGTCTCTCATGAATAAATAAATAAATTAAATAAATAAATAAATAAATAAATAAATAAATAAATAAATAAATAAATAAATTATTAAAAAAAAAAAAGAAATCCTAAAAGCTCCCCATTCAAACTTAGTAGCCAACCCCACAAGGCCTTCTAGGATTAGAGACTGAGCACTCTGCTGGGCCCATGGCTCCCCCTCCTTCCCAGATGACCCTCTTCTAGGAAGAGGGCTCACACTACCCCTCTGCCACCCCCAGAGCTGTCAGTGGCAGCCGACTCAGAACTGAACCCAAACTTTCTGTGATGCAACAGGGAGCAGGAGCCCCCACTGCCCACCCGATCCCGGAACCCTGGACTGAATCCAGCCTCCCAGGCCTGGCGGCGAGGTCCTGGGGCACCAGCCTCTCCTCTTCTTCCTCCCTTATCCCACTGATGCGCACTCAGCGAGGGGCTCTTGGGTGATGAGGACTTTATAAACTGGGTTTGGCCAAACCATGGCCTGTTCTAGTGAGCATCACTTGTCCATGGGCCTGTCCTACTATGCCTCCAGCCAGGCTTTTGTCTCCAGCCTCGGCTCCAACCCTACAGCCCCGCATTCCCGTCACTGCTCAGGAGCTTTGGACTCCCAGCCTAGAGAGCAGCGACTCCTATCCCATCTTAAATCCCCACTCATGATTCCTCCAGCAATTGGAGTCCAGTCTGTGATGGGGAGCTCACTCCCTGTATACAAGGCAGAGGCGTTCACAGCTGGGCAACGCTGCCTCTCAGAAACTGCTTCCCTCCCTCGAGGGAGCCTCCCAGGCTGGTTTGTTCGTTCATTCATTTATTCAACAAATCCCCCTTCTGCACCAGGCAAGGTTCTACACGCTGAGAAGGCATCAGTGAGCGTGGACCTGGGGCAGCGGGGGACAACCGTGTCATGGTGCTGAGAGGGAAAGTAAAGTGGGATGAGAGAAGAGGGACACAGAGGGGAGGTGGCTGCTTTAGGCCGGATGGTCAGGGAAGGTCCCACAGAGGAGGGGGCATTTGAGCAGAAACCTGGGGGAAGGGAGGGGTACCCAGCTGGGCGCGGAGGAAGCCATCCGGGTGCCTGAGGAGCCTCCAGTGGCCTTGGGAGCTGCCACGGAGGTCCCAGGCCAGCCCAGCCCCACAGCACCTCTCCCTGACCGAACCCCGCTCGGCTCCCTGGCATCCATCACAGTGGATGCCTTCTGGCAGACTGTCCCTAAGGGATACCCAGTGCCCATATCCCCTCCCTCCTCCCTGGGGAGGCCCCCACCAGAGGCGAGGACATCGTGAACTTTTTTGCTCACTTGAGTGCAGGCACAGTGGCCAGAAGGCAGCGTGTGCCCGGTGCCCAGATCAGGGCCACGCGGGAAGCAGGCAGGAGCAGGCCCCAGAGGAACAGCATGGTTGCTGGATGGCACTGGAAAGTGCCCTGGTTGGGGAGGCAGGCTTACCTGGATCTGAACCCTGGGCTGGCCGAGTGACTGAGTGACTCCCTTGGCCTCTCTGGGTCTCAACCCGCCTCTGTCCCAGGAGGAGTAGGGCTTTCAGCCTGGAGATTCTTTGTGGGCTCTCTTCTCCCCAAGGCCCCTATTCCCTGCCCTCAATGACTTCATGGCCCAAGAATGTGGAGCCAGCACACCAGGCACCCGGCTGGCTGGCTGGCTGTAGCAAGAAGGCCAAAGCCACAGAGGCTGTGATGACCCAGGTGTCCCCCCTGGCCCCTCCGGCCCGGTGTCTTCCACCCACCCTCCTGGCCCGCAGCTCCCCACCCATCGTGCTGGGGGCTGGGAAGAAGACAGGCCAGGTGGCAGACCACGGATACTGGGTGGCTGCATGGCTCGGGCTGGGAGGGGGACCCCACTTCTTGAGCCAAAGTACCTCCCCAGCTTGGAGCTGGAAAAGCTTAGGGCCTGCCTCTGTAAAACGGGAGGGTTGGCTCCAAGGTGTTAGGAAAGATACCACCAGGCCAGGCAGCAAGCAGGCTGGGAAGCGTACTGAGAAGAGAAAGACGGTAACACCGTGCTCCCGCTCCCGAAGAATTTCCCCACCCAGCGGCAGGGTCCACAGCCAACCCCCTGGAGCTGGTTTTAGAGCGTGACTCATGCCTTGAAGAGTCGGAGACTGGCGCCTGCCACCAGGAGAGGAGGGCCTGGAGAATGGAGGGACTTCAGAGACACACTGCAGACACTCGGGGAAGAAAGGGGGGGGGCGACAAGGAGCCGTCCTAGGCAGTCTTGGAGCCTTCCTGGAGGAGGGGGCCTGAAGCAGGGCCCCAGCGGTAGTAAGAATGAAACCTTAAGAGAGCTAAGAAGGGGGGTCTGGAAGGCAAGAAGACAGGGCAGGGATCAGGACCACCTAGCTGTGGCCTGCGTGAGCCCACTTGGGCACATCCAGGTGAGGCTGATGGCAGGACCTGAGGGGCGGCCCAGGCCAGCAGGACACCCAGCTGGGCACAGACTGGAGGGTGCCTAAGCCCTACTCAGTGTCAGAGAGGGTCACAAAAGGCTTCTGGGTTCCGAGAAGACAAAGGCCATCTCCTCCTACCTGGGCTGGGCACGGAGCTGCCCTGCTCTGCCCCTGGGGCTGGAGCTGGCCCACGGAGGCCTTGGGACAGGGCTTCCTTCCTCCCCATGTTTTTGTTCAAGTTGATTAAATCTCAGGAATGTTTGCGTCCAGGAACAGAGGCCCACGTGTGCGCCTTCAGCTGCCTCTGGTTATCAAAATCCTCTAAGGGCAAAGTGCTAGGCTTAAAAGGAGCTAACAGTGGGCCAGAGGCAATGCGCAAGGCCAGCAGCATCCCCCGACCTCGAACCTCAGCACCACCCCCAAGGGCTCCGCATCCTCCAGAACACCTCCAGAATCCCAGCAATAGCCCCCAGAATTATAGCAACACCACGTGACCTCCTGGAGCCTCAGTATCACCCGCACAAGCCCCCAGAAGGTCAGTATCACCCCAGAACCTCTGAAACACCTCAGAACCTTGGTCATATCCCAGGGACCCTCAGACATGGCCAAACCAAGCACAGGCTGGGGCCCGATGGTCAGAACCATGGTGAGCAGTTGCAGAAGGTCCAGCCCACTGCCCACTGGCCTCCCAGCCCAGCCCTGGCTTCTCGGAGTCCAACACATCCCCCCAAAAGTTGCACAGTACCCAAACTTCAGTGACACCTCAGAGCCTCAGCAGTGTCCATCACCCCCAGGAGTCAGCAGGGAATGCCCAAGGGGTGTTGAACTCAGGAGCAGGGGCGGTGCTTTGCAGCTGGGCCCAGCCCATGGGGTCCGCCGTGGAGAGGGAGCCGAGTCAGGTTCGACCCCACGCAGGTCAGTGGGCTCTGAGTCTGCTCCCATGTACAGGGCACCCATGTAGCAAACTGTCCCCGACACACAGGGGTGCCCAGCCTGTCCCCAGGCACAGCCTAACCCCTTCAGGGGCCAGAAGGCCTGCTGTTGGCTGCTAAGCTCATGAGGGGTGAGGGGGGATGGCTCTCTACCTTCTATGTCGCTTGCCACAAGGGAGCATCAGAAGCCTCACCTGACACACCCTTCCTGGAATCCTGTCCCTCCCACCACCACCACCATCAGACAGGAGGGATTTCATCCGACTGCTCTGGTGGGAGTGTAGACACTGACTGCTCGGGTGGGAGGAAGGTAGCCGGCCGGGCTAGGGAGCAGCATGTTCCGCCCCTCCCGGAATGCGAGGCTAGAAGTGACTCAGAGGGGGGAAGCTAGAAAGACAGACTTCAGCTCAGGACAAAGGGAGCTTTCTTCCTCTCCCAGGGTAGTGAGCCCCCAATCAGGGGAGGCAATCAAGAAGAGGGCAAGATCGAGATGCTACAGAGGGTTTCCTGCCTTCAGGAGAGGACTGGCCAGAGGGCCGTGAAGGTTCTCTGGGGCTGGACGAGGCCCGGACTCCTAGCCCGTCCTGCCCGGGGTGGCGCGCCACGGTTTGGCCTTGAGAGGAGGCGTCATGCTGCCCTCCCTCCTCGCCCAGGAGCTGACCGGAGGCAGATCCCCGAGCTCGCTCCCCTCCCTCTCTCTCTCCCTCTCCTTCTCTCTCTCTCCTTGTTCCCACCGCTGGCAGTAAACTCTTCAGATGTGTCCCTGTCTTTGGAGCTGGAGCAGGCTCCCAGGGTCCCCAAGCACAGCCGCCTCCAGGTCTCCAGTCCCATCCCCCGCTGTGCCCCACGGCACCGTCCCATCCGGCCTGGCCTCGGGGCTGGCCACTCGGGCGCCCAGTCCCTGTTCCCCCATCCCCGTCCTACCTGGCCGCGGCCTGGCTCCGGCCCCCCAGGGGTGCTCCCCAGCAACCCAGGCCTCCTCCCCCGGCGCTGGCTGGGATCCCAGAGGCCCAGGCACCGCGGGCTCAGCAGAGGGCCCCAGGGAGGGTCCCCAGCACCTGCTTCAGAGGTGTTCAGTCTCCTCCTCCCAGGAAGGCGGCTCCCTCCTCCCACCCACCCTCCCACCCGCAGGCGCTGGCCCTGCCCCGCCTCCCAGCCCCGGCCTCCTGCCCCCCACCCCCGGCCTCCTGGCTGCGGTTCCAGAACTGGACAAGCACCCCCCTCCTCTCCAGCCCGGCCCACAGCCAGCCTGGGCCCCGCGCAGCACACAGGACGGCCTGTCTCCGGAGGGGCCCCCGCCCCACCTAAACCATTTGCCCGAAACTCGATCTCCCTGGCCCTCAGAGTCACCTCTGCTGGAGAAGCCCGCTGGGGCTTTGATGGCTGAGTTTCCCCAGCTGTGGCCCCGGATGGGCTCAGGAACCCCCTACCTACCGTCATTTGTCACCATCCGTCACTCCCGGGGCCACTGCCTGATGAATTGCTCCAAGCCGGAGGGGAGCCACCAGCTAAGCTTTTAATAACCCGATCAGCCTCCCGCTGCTGCCCAGCTGGGCTGAGGGCCCTGACCATGGGAAGGGGGACTTTGTCACACTTTCGTGGGGCTTTGGAGCTTGGATTTCAGGAATGATCCATTCAAGGGGGAGAGCCTTCTCCTCAACTCCCCATAGCCCCGTCTCTCTCCAGAAGTAGGCCGGGGTTCTGGGGCCTGCTCTTCATCCCAAACACATTCCTGCAACCCCCAAGGCTGCGGGGACAGTGGGCCAGCCGATCCCCATCCAGTCCTCTCTGTTCACTGGAGGCGGGCTCAGGCTCACCGTGCTCTCCCCTCCTCCTCCAGAGCCCTGGAGGGGTAAACAGCACTGGTGGTACTGTGGCAGCCGGGGGAGGGGGGAAGGGGCAAAGATGGGACCAGAAACAAAGCCCTAAATCCCCAGGAGATGGACACCCAGGGAGGCACCTTCCTCCTCCTCCAAGGAGAAAGGGGGTACAGCCAACAAACACTATTTGCAGTGTTTTCAAAACCTACGGAGCAGCCTACGGAGTGCGGGCTTTAGGATGGGGGATTGCCGCCCCGAGGTGATGAGGACCCAGACAGAGGGCATAGCCCTGAGAAGAGATATTACGCTGAAAGGGGTAAACCCACAACTCAGAGAACTCCCCTTTGGCCCCTTTTCAGGAAATCTACCCTGAAAGACCCTTTGCATACAAATGCAGGGAAGATGCCCTGCCTCTTCCATGGCCCCTCCTCATGCAGAAGTTGGCAACAAGCCCAAGTCCACGGCTTGGCTTTGCTAAGTCTTGTAGAGTGAGGTCCTTCCTCAGGGACCAGATGCTCCGACCTCCAGGTCCCGGCGCCAAGTGTGCCAGCCATGAACGCCAGGCGCCGAGCAGCACACGAATCATGGCCCCGCTCTTTATGTGCACAGGTGCGTGCACGTACGTGTGTGTGCAAATACACCAGAAAATGAATCTAGGGATCCCTGGGTGGCGGAGCGGTTTGGCGCCTGCCTTTGGCCTAGGGCGCGATCCTGGAGACCCGGGATCGAATCCCACGTCGGGCTCCCGGTGCATGGAGCCTGCTTCTCCCTCTGCCTGTGTCTCTGCCTCTCTCTCTCTGTCTATGTGACTATCATAAATAAATAAAATTTTTTTAAAAAAATGAATCTAGTAGACGCACAGCAAATTGTTCGTAGTGGCCACACTCGGGACAGGGAGGAGTTTGGGGCAATGAAGGGGGATTTTCATCACTCGAAATGTGTATTTACAATCTATCTCAAGTAAACAATCTACGTCTCAAGTAAACAAAAGGTAAAGACTCTAAGGCTGTATGGAAGCCTGCTGCGTGAGAGCAGCTGCGCAGGCATCTCTGAGCTGTGTGAAACTGTGACCCCGGCCTCTCTGGAAGCTGACATACAGCCCCGAGACTAGGAACTGGCCAACGAGATGGAAAAGGAAGTGTTGACTGTAACTTCTGAAGAGAGGTGTTCTTTACAAGACAGATGTTTTCTTTCCTCCTTCCAGCTGGCTGAAATGCAGGTATGACGGCTGGATCTCAAGCAGCCGTCTTGGACTATGAGGTAAAGGTCATGAGTTAAGTAGGAGAGAGCAGTAAATTAGCTGCAAAGAAAGAGCCTGAGCCAAGGCCAGGCCTTAGGGCAGGAGCTCTCAGAGACCCCTGCTCTACCCATACTCACCGTCACATCTGGAGGAAATGGAGGCCCACAGAGGCCACATGATGTGCCAGGGCAGTGACTGAGCTAGGAGTTTTGCCAGAGATCCTCCCTCCTCCCACCCCCTACGCATGCACAGAGCTCACAGCTCTTTGCCCAGAAACCTCCCTTTTCAGGGCCTGGACTCCACTCCCTTCCATGGCTGGGGACTCTGCCTGGGACCCAGTCCCTGGAGTTGGGCTAAGGCCCCCGGAGATGGGTAAGTGGCCTGCCTGAGACACACCACACAGCACTCGGTCTGATGAGAACACAGCAGAAGCTCTGCACTCGGGTGTCTACTGCTGGGTCCATCAGTAACTCCCGTTTGGCTCCTTCCTCTCTTTCTGTGTCCTTGTCCTTCTGCTGCCCACCTGTCCCAGGCCCCGAGTCTCTCCTTCCATCCCCGTTACTGTCTCTCTAGCCCAACCTTGCCTCACCCAGTCTAGCCTGCCTCCCACCTTTCTGTCTCTCCTTCCTGTCCGGCTCTGCCCCACTCTACGTCGTCGATCTGTCTCTTCCCCCGCCCCCGCCCCGCCTCTCTCTCTCCACTGTCCTTCCATTTCTGTTCCTCTCTCCTGCTCTTTGTCTCCCCGTCTGAACCTGACTGTGAAGTTTGTCTCTCCACCTAAAGGTTTGAGGTGGCACCTTACCTTGGGCCTTCCGGTGTGCTCACCTGGTACTGCCCCTGCCAGCTCCCGCTCTCCCTCCCCAGTCACCTGCCTGTCCATCTTGGGTGCACAGGAGGACTGCTGCTGGTCTCCGAAACCCCAGAGTCTGCAGGGCGCCCACGCAGGCTGGATGCCGGCTCAGGACTTTGAGTCCTCGGAACCAGAAGAAGAGCTGAGTGGGAAGGCGAAGGGCAGTGCTGCGGATGCTGCCAGACGCTAGGGCCTTCTCCCTTCTGCTACTCGGGAACTTTCTCTCTTCTGAGCTGAGGCTGGCAGAGAGGGGCTGCCTGGTGAGGACAGGGGTCACGGGTACAGCCCCAGTCTCCTGCTCAGCTGAAGGCCAGGGAGCTGGCTGCAGGCATGACCTGAGCCTGGAGCAGGAGACCAGGAGGGGCAAGATCTGCAGCCTGACAGTGCCAGAGGCCAGGAGATGGAGGGCACAGTGTCGGGGTAGCCAGGCCCCAACCCTAAGGCCCACTATCAGGGGAGGGAAGAAACCAGACTTCTAATGTGGCCACAAAGAGGCCCTGTCCTGCTCTGGGCCTGTTTTCCAATCTGGGTGATGGAAAGAGGCTACTGCTATGCTTCGCTTGACCAGTGCTGAGTCTATGATCTTATCACCCTGTAGTCTTCTGGTGCTGTGGACTTGAAAGGAGTGGGGTGTGGGCCTGGGATGGTTCCCCTCGGGCCAGGGGGGTGGAAGGGGCAGGGGCAGGGGCAGGAGGAGAGAGGCTGCTGGGGGAGGCTGGGTGCTGAGACCACTCCACTGAATCCGGAGGCCTGAGGTCCAGGTCCTTCCCTTCACTCCCCTCTGTGATCTCTCTGAGGCTCTGCTTCCCCATCTGTAGAAGAGGATGGTAGAGCCAGAAACTCTCAGGCATCCCTGCTGGGAGGACTCAACTCTGAGCAGACACCAGGAGGGTTGCAGGGAGCAGGAGAAGCTGAAGATGGTTCCTTGGGGGTGAGGATGGGGGGCTGAGGGCCCACAGGTGTCAACAGAGGAGGCTGAAAGGTGCCCTTGTGGGCAGCGGGAAGGGGCCTCTGGGAGGGGCTGATCAGAGGCCAGGCTCTTCCAGACAAAGCCAGCAGCCTCTGAGCGGCCACTCTTCCAGGGAACAAAGGACACTGGAGGGCTTCACCACGGCCTCCTGCGCTGGGGCCCAGGAGGGAGGCCTGGACCTCGGCAACGCCACCCCCTCCTCACCCACACCCTGCCCCTTCCTGTCCTTCTGCGGGAGCCAGGCCTCTGCCTGCAGTTTAAATCTTTTGAAAACCACAGAAGGCTGAGTCAGGGAGGCAGATGGGCGTAGAGGGAATCCTGGGAAGGGAGGAGGGAGCTGGTCCTGATCTGCTACCCGGGCTCAGTTTTTCCATCTGTGAAATGGGGGTGCTAGCCAGCCCTGACCTCTGGAAATTCACTGAGGTTTCCAGACTTCCTCTGTGGAACAGAGGCCAGGCCCAGAGAAGTCTGAGAATTAGGAACCGCGACCTCCTGGGCTGCCCAGGCGGCTCAGTTGGTTAAGCATCCAACTCTCGATTTCGGCTCAGGTCATGATTTCGGGGCTTGTGGGATCGAACCCCGTGTGGAGCTCTGTGCTCAGAGGGAGTCTGCTTCTCTCCTTCTCCCCCTCCCTCTGCCCCTCTGCTTCCTCTCTCTATAATAAATAAATAAATCTTTTAAGAAAATCTTTATGAGGGCAGCCCGGGTGGCTCCGTGGTTTAGCGCCGCCTTCAGCCCAGGCCGTGATCCTGGAGACTTGGGATCGAGTCCCCCATCGGGCTCCCTGCATGGAGCCTGCTTCTCCCTCTGCCTGTGTCTCTGCACCTCTCTCTCTGTCTCTGTCTCTTATGAATAAAAAAAGAAAAGAAAAGAAAAGAAAAGAAAAGAAAAGAAAAGAAAAGAAAAGAAAATCTTTATGAAAAGAAGAAGAAAAAGAAGGAACCACTACCTCCTGCCCTGTCACTTACCTGGCCCTTACCTGGGCACCAGCCTGCACCAGGATGCATCTAAGTCCAAGTATGAGTCAAAAGCCCAAAATGGTCTTTGCTTCTCTCTACTGGAATCCAGTTGAAGTCAACAAAGAACCTTTTCTTTTTTTTTCTTTTTTAAGATTTTATTCATTTATTCCTGAGAGACATGCAAGGAGCCCCATGTGGGACTCGATCCCAGGACCCCAGTATCACAACCTGAGCCCAAAGCAGACACTCAACCGCTGAGCTACCCAGGTGCCCCAAAGTACCATTTCTTACTCTTTTGTATGCAATTAAAAGCTGGATTGGGTTTGTCCATCTACTCATTCATTCATTCATTCATTCGTTCATTCAATAATGCTTTAATGGTCCCCTCGGTACCTATCCTTTGCTCGGCTCTGGCCTGGACACACAGACATGACCCCTGAAGCTCTATTCCGTCCAGTATGGCAAGTCATCATTTGAGACAGAAGAGGAAGGCACAGAGTGGGGCACAGGAGGGAGTCACTGCCCCAGTTGCAGAGGAGGAGGCTTTGAGCCTCCAGCAGGATGCACAGGGTGACAACAGGTGTGGCTGGGCCTTTGGGGCAGAGGCAAGAGTACCAGCAAAGGCAGGGGAGGGGACACAGGGCAGGCTGGGCCAGGGACAGAATGCCCCAGAATGAAATAAGCTGGTCACAAAGGGACAAATACTGCGGGACTCCACTTAGACGAGGTGCCTAGAACAGTCACTCAGAGAGCCAGGAGAGTAGAAGAGTGGTTGCCAGGGGCTGGAGGGAGGAAGGAATGGGGAGTTGTTATTTAGTGGGTGTAGAGTTTCAGTTTTGTGAGAGGAGAAGGGCACTGGAGAGGGGTTGCGCCATAATGTGAACGTACCTAACACCGATGAGCTGCACACATAGAGGCAATTAAGATGGTACATTTTACGTTGTGTATATTTTGCCACAGTTTTATTTTTTTTTTTTTAAAGATTTTATTTATTTATTCATGAGAGACACACAGAGACACAGAGAGAGGCAGAGACACAGGCAGAGAGAGAAGCAGGCTCCACGCAGGGAGCCTGACATGGGACTGGATCCCGGGACTCCAGGATCAGGCCCTGGGCCGAAGGCAGACACTCAACCGCTGAGTCACCCAGGGATCCCCTTTACCACAGTTTTAAAAGATAACTGTACACACACACACACACACCAAAAGAATGAGCCTTCCCCAGAGGCTGAGCTGGGGCAGGGAGGCCCGTGGGGGAGGGCTGGAGCTCCCCGATGCTGAGAGCAGCATGGTCACCCCCACCCCTTCTATAGAAAGTGGAGGGAGGGAGGGAGGGAAAGGTGAGAGGAAGGCAGGAGGGGCCGAGGTTGCCTGGCTGGGGTAAGCCAACTAGAAGGAACAGCTGTGTGCAATGGAGCCTGCTCACTGGGACACGGGGCTGGGCGGCGCAAGGAGGTTCGACTCCCACCTTGTGACATCTCTAGGGCGGCACTTCAAACGTGTGAGGGAATGGGCGCCTGGGTTTGGCTCAGGCCATAATGCCAGGGTCCTGGGATTGAGCTCTGCATAGGGCTCCCCTGCTATGCAGCGAGTCTGCTTCTCCTCCGCCCCTCCCCAATGCCTCTTCCTCTCTCTCACTATCTCTCTCTCTATCTCTCTCACATAAATAAATAAGTAAAATCTTAAAAAACAAAACAAAAACCCAACCCAAGTGTGTAAGGGAAGAGAGCTGCTGAATCTCTAAGACCTTAGACCTTAGCGGGACAAACACAGCTTCTAGACCCAGGTTGGTTGGTCAGGCCCAGAGGTTTCCAGGGGCCTCTCTTCCCCAAATGGCCAGACTCTGGCCTTTCCCACCGTGACTTACAGAGTTTCAGACCTCCAGAGCTGGGGGAAGACTTCCCATCCAACTCACACTTACGGTACAGATGGGGCCACTGCCCGAGTTCACGCGCAAGTCAGGTGACTAGAACTCTGGTCTCCTAAACCCTCTTTGCCTCAGTTTCTTCTTGGGGGAATCTGAAGGAACTGGATTCTAATCATTGCGGAGGAAGCCTACCACATACATCAGGTCCCTTAGCAGGGCTGGCCAATACCATCTTTAGACTGGTTATCTCTTATTTTATGGAAATCATGCATTCCAGCCAAGGTGACTTCGAATGAACTCTTGAACGAAGCCTATGTCTCCATACATGTACTTTTTGGACTCAGAGCTGTTCTTCCCCAGCTTTAGGATACAGAAGGCCCTAATAGTATGAATTTCAGGCTCTGAGACAGTCCTAGGACGGGTTTTTTTTTTTTAAGATTTTATTTATTTATGCATGAGAGACACAGAGAGAGGCAGAGACACAGGCAGAGGGAGAAGCAGGCTTCCCAAAGGGAACCCGATATGGGACTCGATCCCTGGGATCACGACCTGAGCAGAAGGCAGATGCTCAACCGCTGAGTCCCACAGGTGCCCCCAGGACAGGTTTAGTAGGGGAAAGTGTGGTGATAGGTACAGATCTGGGTGATCTCTCAGCCTCCGATTCTTCATCTGTAAAACGGAAATGAGTATATCTATATCACAGAGTCACATAGAGTGTCTGGTATGCAGGAGCTGCTCAACGATGAGTATCATAAATGGTGATGATGATGATGATGATGATGATGATGATATTGGAGGTAGAGATGGTGGGATGGTGGCGATGGTGATGATGGTGATGATGGTGATGGTGGTAATGGTAGTAATGGTGGTCATGGTGATGGTCATAGTGATGGTGGTAATGGCAGACCGACGTGGGACTCGATCCCGGGACTCCAGTGACTATGGTCAGTCATAGTGATGGTGGTGATGGACACAATGGTGATGATGGTAGTGGTGATGGTAATAGTCATGGTGATGATGTTGGTTGTGACAGAGATGGTGGTGATGCTGATGGTAGAGATGGTTCTTACTGAGGCGTGTTCAGAATTTCTCCTCTCCTCTTGGGTATCAGCAAGACCCAGGCTCAGGAAGGTTGGGTTCCAGAATGACAACTCTTTAGTGTAAGAAGCTTTGGGCTCTCTGTAAAGTGAAGCTGTGCCCCATACTGTGAGTTTTGATTATAAAGGCAAACTGGTTCCAGAAGCAGGTGCCAAGGCCATCGTCCCAGAGAACAAACACTGTCCCTCTTTCCTTGAGACCACCCCCCTCAACTCACCAACTCTTGGGAATGAATAGGTATGTAGAGACAGGCTCCCCCAGAAATGGAAAGTGCTGAGAAACCAATAGCCTGTGCAATTCTGTGCTCCCCACCCCAGTATTCCTAATCCCTGACCCTGCACTAATATTCTCATAGATTATTATCTTCTATCATATGTTATAATTTACCTATTTTCTATATTTTGTGTCTATTTCTATCTGTCCCAGCCTCCCTCCCCCACTAGAAGAGAAGCTTCAGGCAGACAGGATCCTTCGTCTGGTTCACCGCTATATTCCAAACGCCTAAAATAATCCGTGGCACACATTAGATGCTCAATAAATATTTGTTGAATGAACAAATGCTGAAAGGGACAGATCAATGGCAGCCTTTGTTCCCTACAACAGGCCCAGCTCCCTGGCTTGTTACCTAGTTTCTCCTCAAACAAACAAACAAAAAGAGGGGTGGGGTATAGCCCTGAGCGCCCAGTGTACAGGCTTTCAGACTGGGCCCAGGCTGTGGGAGGGAGGGGGCAGTGCTCAGCCTAGGGGTCAGTCCCCAGCCAGTTCATGGCCTTCAGGGGGCCTGAACCCTGGGTCCCTCCATCCCTGCAGAGCCAGAGGCTAAAGGCCGAGGAGAAGACACTGGATCTGGAATTTGAAGTCTTGAGTGTGGAGTTTAACGAGGAGGATGGATATGCCCTGCAGCTGACAGCTGAGAACCCCCTGAGGGCTGGCTCAGGGATTGGGGTACGGTTGCAGGTAAATGATGGGGACCCCCTCCCTACCTGTTCTGCTGTCACCAAGGTCATTGAGCCTCGCCCTCACCAGGAACAAGTTGGTCTTTACTTTGCTCAAAGGTGGCTGGGGGGAGAGAAGGGTCCTGTAACTCCCACCTCAAGCCCCATCAGGGACCCCAGGGAGCCTCGGGGAAGCTGGGAGGGGCAGGGGCAGAACCCTGGACTGGATCCCAAAGCTCCGCCTGTGTGATCTTGGGCAAATGCAGGGTCCTCCGTGAGCCCCTGTCTCCTTCAGTGTGACAGGGGACACTAATGCTGGTCACACTGGTCAGGTGAGGAGGAAATAAAAGGACAGATAAGGAATGGCTTTGTAAATTCACAAGAGCTGAGCACCCAGCAGGTTTGGGGCCAGTCCCACTGGATGTCACACTGAGTGACATTAGAGCCAGGGTCCTGAGTGCCCAGCCCCGAGCACCACTGGACTGTGGGGATAGGGGTGGACAGAGCGGGGGAGACCTGGGTCTGGCCTTCAGGAAGTTTCCAGGTTAGGTAGAGGGGCAGGAATTTCAAACAGAGAATAGTTAAGTCATCTGGAAGGAGCAGAAGGTCTACGCCTAGGCTGGGAGGCCATGCAGGCAGGCTTCCTGGAGGAGGTGGGATGTGAGGGAATGGGGAAGCCAAGTCCCAGGCCTTCCGGTGGCCAGAGATGAGGGACAGGTTGGATTCTTCCCTCCACGTAGGGACACTCAGGACCTTGTCACCAGCTAAGAGCCCTCCCATCCCCACATCGGTAAAGGGAGGGGTCAGAGTGGGGCCCGAGAGGGGTCAGGGTGCCACCCGCAGGGAAATCTTAGCCAGGCTGGGCTTCCACTCAAAGGACAGGCCACCCAGGTGTCATCCCCACCCTGTGGGAGGCCAGGAACCCCCAGACCCGGCCCCTGAGCACATGCCTCCCGTCTCCAGGGTTCTGCAAGCTGCGGTGGAGGCACTGGCTGGTCAGGGCCTCAGGACAGGCAGCCCAGCCAGTGGGCGAGGCCCTCTTCGGGGTCCTCCCGCGACCGACCAGCCCCTCATGGACCTGTGGGCCGCCGAGCACCGACCCCATGGCCTGCCCGACAGCGTGGCCTTCCGAGAGCCCTGGCGCTCAGCCTCCAGCCCCACACTGGTCTCCAGGACTCTGGTCTCCGCACCCAGAGCCCCAGCCGTCGGGTGGGTGCTGCAGGTGGGTGTCCCCTCCGACCTGACTCTGGCTCTGGCATCAGCACTCCCCACCCACCCCCGCTGGAAGACCCAGAGTCACTGATCGATGGGCCTGACCGTCCCCAGATCCTCATTGAGCAGAGCAGCAGAACTTCTGAGGGTGGCCTCATTCCGTTCCGGAGAACCTGCAGTTGGAGAATGGAGGCGGGGGTCCCAGTTTGCAGGGGGTGACAGGAAAATGGAGCAATGCCCATACAGAGCAGGGACAGCACTGGATGGGGTTTCTTTTGCCCAATGGGTGAGCGTCCCCTGAGAGCCTTTGGTCCCCAAATTCCATCTCACGCCTTGTCATCAAGTTTTGAGAGAGGCCCGACCGAAATGACCACGGGACAGAAGTCTGTGTGCGCCCACCTTCAACCCCGTCCAGCTCCCACCTCGGCCAGGAGGGGTTCAGCCCTGAACCAGATCCTGGATCCTGGTGGCCTCAGACCCAAGGAAGAGAGTCTAGTCCTTGTCCAGGCTGAAGGAGGGTCTCCCAAAGTGGTTGTGTTCTGCAGCCAGGCAGTGTGGCTGGTGGGCCTCGGGCCTCGAAGCCAGGACAGGTGGAAGCTAGTAGAGCCAGTAGTAGCCCACTTCACAGGCAGTGAAACCGAGGATCATCCCCAAGGACGCAGGATTCCATTAATACCAGTGACATTTCCTGGGGGACCTTAGTGTGCACTGGGGAAGGGGATCCAAAGCCAGGCCAGTCCCAGAGCTCGCGGTGCCACCTAGCCTGATGACACTGGACACAGTGTGGGCCTGATATAGTCCCGTAAGGGCTGTGCTGGAAGGGGCGCTCTGGTGAGGGAGGGTGCCAGTCAGGCTCCTCCGAAGAGATGTCATTTGAGATGAGTCCATTCATTCGTTCAACCATCAGACATTTGTTAGGTGCTGACGGTCCGACCCTATGGGCCTATCCTCGGCGGGTAGGACCCCAGGGTGCTGGCCCGGGCTCTGGGGAAGGTATTCCAGAGGGAGGGACCAGAATAAGCTGGCTGAAAAGGAGAGGGTCTCACTGGCAGCAGGGGCCGCGCCGAGGTTGGAGCCCAAGGCACCTGGCTTTTCCTGCAGCTCCTCTCTCTGGGCCTGACGGGGAGCCCAGCATGGTGGGCTGGTGGCGTTCAAGGGGGGCTGATGGGCCGGAGAAAGGGGAGCGAGTCAGGGTAAGGTGGCAAAAGAGCCAGGTGGATGCTCAATTCAGGAGGCACAGGGGAGAGAAGATAACATAGTGAGCCGCGCGTTAGACAGCAATCCGGCAGCACGTGCAGGACAACCGGAAGGGACCCAGGCAGTCTCTCCTCCAGGTCTCAGCCTGTTACCGGGCCACTTTAGCCTCTGTCCATCCATCCATTCATTCATTCACTCATCAGTCCATTAACAAATACTTTTTTTTTTTTTAATTTATGATAGTCACAGAGAGAGAGAGAGAGAGAGAGAGAGAGAGAGAGGCAGAGACACAGGCAGAGGGAGAAGCAGGCTCCATGCACCGGGAGCCTGATGTGGGATTCGATCCCGGGTCTCCAGGATTGCGCCCTGGGCCAAAGGCAGGCGCTAAACCGCTGTGCCACCCAGGGATCCCCAACAAATACTTTAAAAAAAATCTACTAATACTTTGGACCACCTCTTGTATACCTGGCCACGCGCTGGGGGCGGAGAAGGCTGCTTGTGAGGGACTTGGAGGGCCCCAGGGTCCTACCTGACATCCCGCTCACTCAGACTGCATGCGCCCTGACTTGGGCGGCCCTGGCCCCTCTGTCCTAGTTTGTCACAGGGCTACACACACACACACACACACAGAGGCTCAGAGCTCAGGGGAAAGCCGTCTCCAGTTCTCTGGGACGAGCCCGAGCCAGGGCCATGCAGGCAGCTTGCAGGCTGCTGCCCTGAATGCATGTGGCGGGGCAGTGGCTACAGGGAAGGGGGGCCTTGGGCTGCAGGAGACAACGGCGGCTGCTCTAATTTCTGTTATTTAATGCCATCATCTCCCTGCCATTCCACCTCTTAAAGTGTCAGATGTCTGCTTCTACCAAGACAAGAAAATGGCTTTCAAGGGAGAGAAAGATCGCTTCCCTCCTGGGAGGTCAGCAATCACAACCCTGATGGCAGGGCCTGGAAGCCAGTGGGGGACACAATGCCACGGGGCCCTTCAGAGGATAGCCGGGCCGCCTTGTTTCCGCTCAGGTGAACGAGGACGACGGGCACCTTTCTGGAGCTGGGGCTCAGAGGCTCCAAGCTACTGCTGGCAGGACAGTAGCGAGACGGGGGCAGGGACAATCCCCCGTGCCCTGGGGAAGTTGTGGCCTAGAACCGCAGGAGCCCTCGGAAACCCTCCTCCCTCCCCTTTGCCAATGGGAAAATGGAGCCCAGGAGGGAAGGACTTCACCCAGTTGTCTTGGGCTCTCAACTAAAGAGGAGGAGAAAGACAGCGGAGAGGAGGGTAGGGTGAGGTGGTGAGTCGAGGAAGTGATGCAGAAGGATGGAGAGAGGAGATTGCAGGCACTGCAGCCAGTTGGGGGCCAGGAATGGATTTCCAGGCTCAAGGTCACCTCCTCCAGGAAGCCTTCTCTGCATTGATTTCGTTCCTTCCGGACTACCTTCCGTCGTCGTGTCTGCATCAGGCACTTCGACCATCGAATCTCTTCGACGACGTACAGCTTCATTGTGAGCTCACAAGTTGTTCTCCATCTTGTGTGTCAGTCTTCAAAGCAGAACTGCTGATGGTCACAGGCTGAGTGCGGAGTCCAGGGCAGAGGGCAGGGGGTTAGGAATGCAATGATCCAGAGAGTAGGCAGGCAGCAGGAGGCGGGGCTCCAAGTGGGTGGCAGTGACTGACTTGAACCTCAGCCCCTGTGCCCCTGAGCCATGTCCACAGGATGTGCGTGCGGCCAAAAAGGACGCACTGGTGCTGCCGCTGCATTCCCAGGATCCTGAGACTCTGCTGGGCTGGCGAACACCCTCCCTTCTCCAGTTCTTGAATTCACCCGTGTGTGCCGGGATCCATACAGATCCCTCCCCAGGCCCCTGACCCATGGATGGGGCACTGACACTTAGGCAGGGGCCCCGTTGGCGGGACGGAGCGGGGGGGGGGGGGGGGGGGGGGGGGTCCCAAGAGTGGAGCGAGCTCCAGGTTTCCTGCCATGAGCTGTATGGGGTGTTTGGTGGCTTCCTCTCTGGGCAGAGCTCCACCAGACTCATTCTGGCCCCTGGAGCTACCTCCCTACCCTCTTGGCAGCTTTAAGACCACATGGCCGTGCCACCCCGGCACCTCCATGGCCTTCCCTCCTTCCCCCAGAGCAAGAGGGAGTTTATCTGACCGGAATGAGGGTGGCCTGTCCAGTGCTGGGCATAGAGGGTCCCGGAAGGTGAGGAAGCCCAAGGTGGAGGCCACAGTCAGGCTGCTGGAGTCAATTCTTTTAAGGGGGAACGTTGCCTCCTGTGGAGTTGGAGGCAAAGGACACCACAGCCTTGGGCCTCAAGCCACAAATCCCTCAAGGGCCACATCCCTCCTGGTACCTCACTCAACCTCTCTAAGAGATGCTGAAAGTTTAAGGACAAACTCCCACAGGCAGAGCAGTTTAAGAGAGAAACCTTGGGCTGGAAATTCCCAGTGATGGAAATTTCTGGAAACATGAAGTTAAAAATGCCTTGCTTGTGGCTCTGGGAGCCATCCTCAGGGCTCCTTCACTCAGAGCAGGCGAGCATCCTCCCACCGAAGCAGGAGCTGGGGAGGAGAGGGGAGGGGAGGGCGGGAGGGGGGGAGGGGAGTTCCCTCCCCTACTCTGCCCTGCATTTACCTCCTCCAAACAATTGCAGTTTTGTTTCATGGAAATGATTCAGTTCCCTAGGAGCCTTTTAAATGACGCTTTCAAGGGTTTTTTTTTTTTTTTTTTTATTCTTTCCATTTAAAACACTTTTTTTTTTTTTCCCTTTTGCCCTGGAGGGGGAAAAAAGAGAAGAAAAAGCTAATAAAGCAATCACCAAATGCGGAGCACCTGGCTTGAAGCCTGTGGCTTCTGATGGTGGCTTTGGCACCAACCGGCTGGGGGCTTTCATTAAGGAGAAGTGGAGGGGAACGGAGATGGCAGTGGCTGGCCCGGCGTCCCCTCTGCCCTCGGTCCTTAGACCTCTGGCTCCCTCTCTCTTCCTTTGTTCCCTCCCTCCCAGTCCCTCTCCCCCTCCTCGACCTCCGCCCCCCCCTGCCCCCGCAGGCCCCCCATTCTGGGCCTGAGCCTGAACCCTTCCGGCCGGCCTGCGGCTCCAAGTCCTCCCTCTCCTCCCTCTTTATTCTTTTAAATTCATTGTGCCTTTTATTGCTCACTGTTGCACACGCGGCCTCTATCGCCCGGAGACTGGAAGGGTTTGCGGAGAGCAGGGCGCGCCATGTGGGTCTCATTAACTTTACTGCAGATCAGCTCGGTGGGGGCGGGGAGATGGGCCCCCCTTGCTCGGCTCGCCTCTGGGCGGCCTTAGGTGTCCCCGGCAGGTAGGCTTCCCCCACCCAGAGCAGCCCCCCTCCTGCCGCCCCCTTCCACTTTCTTGCCGGGAGGCCGCCCGTGGCCCGTTGCACAGGTGGGGACCCAGGCTCCGGGAGGCAGAGCCCAGGCTGGACAGAGGTAAGAGGTGGGCACGTGGGAACTGGGTAGACCGGCCCTGCCAGCCCCTCCTGGCTCTGTCCCCAGCCCCTGGGGTCGCCCCTGCTCCTCCCTCCCTCCCCAGCTCCATCAAATACTGGGATTGGGGGCGGGCAGCTCCTCCTTGCAAATGAGGCCGTTTTATGGGCTTTAGAAAAACACTTCGATTGTTCCCTCAATTACCCCAAGCGCATTGAATATATTAATCTCTCCCTTAACCGAGGGAGCCCGGGCTGCGGCCCCTCCCCCAGCACCCGCACCCTCCGCGGCTCAGCTGCAGCGACTCCCAGCCCCTGGCCTCCGGCCCTCGGCGCTCAGCCTGGGTCCGGGCAGCAGGCTTTTGCGGCACACGCGTGAGCACGCACACACATGCACACACGCACACGCACACGCGGGCACCCAGCGGACAGCTGCTTTACGTTTCTCTATCAATTTTCATTGATTTCCTCCTTTGCTGTTCTTTGGAAGAGGCTTTTCTTGGAGTAAACTCGATCACGGTAGTGGGGGGGTGGGGGGCCTGCAGGCAGCTCCCCCTTCTGCCCGTGACAACTGCCTCCAGCTTGAACACACTCTGCCTCAGGCAGCCGAGCCCCCGTTAAAAGCTACCTGAGGTTTCCCTTTGTAGCTCGATTTTCTTTTATTTCAGGGAAACAAAGGCACTGTCAGGGCATTCCCAGGGAGCCTGTCACCCACTGGGGAGGGCTGAGGCTGGCAGGAGAGGCAGGAGAAGCAGGGCTGGCTGGTGCTGGCCCAGCGACAGGGACCAAACTGCCCCCTCAGGAAGGGAAGGGCCCTCGGCTAAATGTACCACGATGGGGGCCAGCCTCCCGCCCCCTCGTCCTCTGCAACTCCCAAGGACTTTCTGCCCTTAGGGGCCCCGAGGGAGACCTCAGAGCTCCCCAGACAGAGCAGATACAGACCTGAAAATGCCTAAACTGGGGCGACCCCTATTCACGTCCTCGCCAGGCCTGCCCCTCAGCCCCTCCTTACTGACTCCCGAGTCCCCTCTCTGTCCCCTCCCTATACTCGCAGAGTCCTAGCCAGGTGCCTAGCCAGGTGCCCCGAGCTCAGTGGGGTGGAGTATAGACGCAGCTCGGGGTCAGGCAGCTCCCCTGGGGCCCAGTGAGCCTGGGCTCAGATCAGTCTCTGGCTCCGATTTGGTAGCTGTGTGGCCTTGTGCAGATTGCGTAACTTCCCGCAGCCTCGGTTTCCACATCTGTGAAATGGGGGCGAGCGGTGCCTGTGTCTTCCATCGCTGGGAAGATAAATGAGCTAGTTTACAGCCCTGCTTACACCTCCTGCCCTGGGGGAGTGTTGAGTAAGTGCTTGCTATTCTAGTAATGAGTCGAGATGATGTGTCTGGGCCTCAGTTTCTTTATCTAGAAAATAGCATTGCTCCTTCTTGCCTAGCCAGCCTCCAGGGGAGGGGTGATGGGAACCTGGGAGCCCCACTCTCTGGCGCCTGGGTACCGGGTTTCGGAGTAGAGAAGCCTGGACCAGCCTGATGCTAGCCTAGGAAAAAGCTCCATTAGCAGATTTTGTAACTGAGCATGCCAGATGGCCCCCCTGCCCTCCCCCTCCTCACCTCCCCCTACTCCAGCCAGGGGCTACTGCTGACTCACACCTCCACCTCCTGGAGGCTGGAGGCCCTGTGTGTGTGTGTGTGTGTGTGTGTGTGTGTGTGTGTGTGTGGCAAGGGGGAGATGGAGCGGAAGGGGATGCCTGCCTCTGATGTGCTTCTCTCTAGCCCACCCAGGGGAGGAACTGTGGTGGGCTTCTCCTCTCCAGAAATTACCTTCCCAGTGAAATAGGAGGGAGGAGGGGCGGGAGGCTCCAGTTCTCTGGCCTTTTATGGTCATCTTCCCCTTTTCTCCTTCCCTGACACCCCTGGGAGGGGGATGTGCCCCTGGAACACAGCCACCCTCGTGCATGTGCGGGTATACACACACCCAGCACATCGCATCCTGGACATACAGAGATCCCCGCCCCCCATCACAAAGAGAGATTCACACCAGCTAACTGGTGGACACACATGGGACACACGCCCTCCCACACACAGATCTGCACCTCCTTGGGGCCTTGCTGGCTTCGTCCCTGTACAGAACCCCTCACGTGCAGCCTCTATTAGGGAAGAAAGGGACCTGGGGACATGGCAGGTATGCGGTACGAGGTGAAATTAAAACTGCATGTGAAACCAATCTTTAAGAAAACAGTGGATGGCGAAGGGCTGCAGAGAAGGAACATGGACAGCACCCCCACCAGCCTGACCTGGGCCTGCTTAGGGGTTGGCCTGTGGGGAGTCAAATGAGCCCCCAGCCTGGTCTTGGCCTGGTTCTGCAGAGGTCCTGGGCTCAGGAGCAGCTGAAGCCAGCAGGGCCCAGCCCCTTCCCCAGACAGTTGGAGAATAAGTGGGGCTTTCCCTCTTCCCTCTGGATCTGATAGCCTGCCCTGGAGCCCAGCGGTGCAACCTCCCCGGGCCCAGGGTGTTCATCCATCCATCCGTCTGTCTATTCATCCATTCCCCCAGCAGTAAACAAGGTAGCTGTGTCCCCGAACCCTCAGCGAGCCTCCAAGCTGAGCAAGGAGAGGCAACAGGAGGACAGTGACTCTCCAAGCTGACAGTGAGGACCTGGGGAGGAAGCGATGGGCATGACTGGGTGATCAAGGACTGGGTCTGCTGTAGGAAAACCAGCTCTGGTCAGGAGTCAGAAGACCTTGGTCTAGACCTATGTCTCCGTTGCAGTGTAACTTGGAGCAAACCACTTGACCTAACGGTGCCTCAATTTCTTCATCTGTGCAATGGGCAGAGCAGTGCCTACTGACGGTGAGGTTGTGAAGTCAGGTGAGGAAGGGGGCGGGAAATTGCTTGGTTCGTCAAAACCCACCTCACAAATGTCAGGGGGACATCTGATCCCTTCTCAAAGAATGGGTGGGATTCCAAGAGAGAGTGAGAAGAGTGGTTTCCAAGCGGAGAGGACAGTGTGAGCAAGAGTGTGGAAGCAAGAATGTGGAGGTGTGTGAGGGAACAGCAAGCAGGGAGGAAGGAAGAAGTGGGGACAGCATCTCTGTGGGGCGGGGAGTTGCAGGGATGCCAAGGGAACAGAGGGCAGGTGTGCTGGCTCCGAGGACCCCGAGCCCTCTAGCCCTCTGCTAGCACCTGCTTTGAGCCAGGCTGGCAAAGGAGGAGACTGCAAAGCCCACTGAGGTGTCATAAAGGTCTTGGGGGTGGGGTAGGACAGGTAGCTCTCATCCCGTCCATTTTCTGGAGCAGGAAACTGAGTCCTTAGAGGAGGTGGTGGCTTGCCTGTGGCTCCTCATTGGGTCCGTAGCAAAGCCAGGCTGGAATCCAGGGGTCCCCACGTGTTTGGGTTTCTCAGGGGCAGTACTTAGCACAGAGGGGGGAATGACGGGGGACATGCCTTCCCAGGGAGACTCCTACTCTGACGGGCTTTCTAAAGCATGTGACAGGATCAAGGGGGGGCGGTCTGGGGGAACAGATTTCTTCCTGGTGGCCCCATATGGCACCAAGTCCAGTCAAGACGGATTACGGAGCCTGAAGTTGAGCCATTGTGCCCCTGGTGCTGGGTGGTTGGAGAGCAGGACTGGGGATGGGGCGGGGGCTGTCAATGGCTCAGGGTCCCCAGGCAACCCTCCTAGCCCACCGGAGTTGGCACCTGCCAGGGAGAAAAAGGTGTTTCATCAAAAGTCCCAGGACAGAACCGTGCCCTTTCGCTGAGGGGTGCGGGAGGGTTACAGCCGAGAAGGTGCAGGGGAGAAACATGGGCTTTGGCCTCAGATCCCAGTCACTGCCCCATACCCGGTGCTTCTGGTCAAGTCGCTTCTCTGACCCTTTGTTTTCTCCTCTGTAAAATGGGGGTAACGATGCTGACTCCGCGGCGGGATTGTGAGGATTAAATCATCTGCCACCCTGACTGTAACTCGGCAGCCCTTCCTGGGGAAGAGGAGATTCCAAAGACTTCCAGAACAGAGACTGACTGGAAGGCACCACGGGTCCAGCCTTGAGGCAGGGGTGGCAGGACACACGTCCGCATGCCTTCTGCTGCCGCCTGGAGGTGCAGGGTTCTTCTGTGTGAGGCCCCGATTCTGGGCCAGGCCTGGCCTCTTGGGGCTCCCCAGGAGACAAGGGACCCCAGGAAGGCCTCTGCGGTCATTGGAGGTCAGAGGGGAAGCCCCGAGCCTACCCTGGGGGAAAGGGTGAAGACTTGGTCCTTCAACCCCTGCTCTGCTTCCTTCCCTCCTGTCAGATGGTGGAGGCACGACTCCCCTGACATTGTTGACTTGAATTTGCAGCAAATTTAAAGAGGACACGAAGTGCTTCAGAAACACTAGCTGTGATCCTTGTGCTGGAGGATGGCGGCCTGCCAGGTAGACAGGGCTGGGAGGGAACGTTTAGGCAAAGGCCCAGAGGCTTGGCTTCCTTTGGGAACTTGGGGGCGATATGGGGGTGGAGGGGGGGTGGTCAGGTGAGGAGCAGGAGTCTGCCCCCACCCCTCGCTGAGCAGGGAGCCTGCCCTTGACTGACTGCTGGGTGGGGGTGGGGGCCTCGAGGAGCTGAGGCCCTGGGGTGGGGGTGGGGAGATATTATTTTAATCTTCCTCTTAAAGCATAATTGCTTTTTGTCGGCGGGTGTTCCGGGAGCCGCCTCCCGAGAGTGCTGTGCAGGCTCCAGTCCTCCGGGACCGGGCGGGGCGGGCCAGCGCTGAGCTGCATTAATACGCTGCAAATGCGATTTCATGGCCTCAAATGAGATTAGGGCCAGAGGCTGTGCTCTCTGGTGGAGACGGGCCGGCCATGTGGGTGAGGGACCAGAGCCAGAGAGACAGGGAATCAGGGATCCCAGGCCCACTAGGCCTGAATAAGCAGTTTCCTGTAATCTGAGCTCAAGCTCCTGCTGGATCATCCCAGCCGAAGGGGGGGGGCACCCCAGACTCCCCACAAGCACCTCAGTAAGGGCGAGGCCTGTGGTTACAAGCACACTGTGCAGCCAGATGGCCTGGGTCTGAAGGTTGGATCTTCTGCTCCAGGCTCTGCCTCTGTTTTCTCATCTGTAAAATGGGGACTAGAGTAGTACTTACCTCAAGACTAGTTGCAATGACTGAGTAACATATGTAAAATGTGTAGAATAGGGCCTGCCACATAGCAAGTGCTTGTCAATTTTTAAAGATTTTTTTTTAATTATTATTCATGAGAGACACAGAAAGAGGCAGAGACACAGGCAGAGGGAGAAGCAGGCTCCCTGCAGGGAGCCTGATGCGGGACTCGATCCCAGGACCCCGGGATCACGACCTGAGCCAGAGGCAGATGCTCAGCCACCAAGCCACCCAGGTGTCCCTTAATTTTCAGCTTTTAATACAAGGTTTAATACAAGGTTCACACACACAATTTGTGCCCTAGGAGGGCAAGAAGGCCATAGAGAACTTGGACTCTGGAGGAAGGAGGATTATCTGGGGGGCAGACACCATTATCCTCAGCTGAAATGGGGGCTCCTGGAGAACTATGGGGAGGAAGGCATCTGATGTCATCCTTCACTCATTCAATGAGCACCCACCTGGCACCGAGCTTGTGCCAGGCAACAGCCTGGGCGCTGAGGGGGGACCCCCAGGTGGAGTTCTTGTCCTCAGAGGAGACAGACCCTCTCCCAGAAAAGAACATTGGGTCATAAGCCTGGGCACAGAGAGGCCTAGGGGCTGTGAATCCAATGCTCCTGGGTGGGGATGGGGGCCGTAGGGGCAGGTTTCAGGGATGATTTGCTAGAGATTGTTCCATTTGTGTCTCGAACAGGCATCATGAATTATTCAGGCTGGCAGAGGGAGGAAGACAGTCCAGGCAGATGGAACAGCATATGTGAGGGTCAGGGAGCCCATTCAGGGCACTGCAGGCACCATGTGGCTGGAGCATGGGTGTGAGGTGGGGATCGGCCGCCCTGACGCTGGAAAGGCCGGGCTGGGCAGACGTGAGGCCTTCAGGGGGCCTGTGGGAGAAGGCGAGTCTCTCCTGAGAGCAGTGGAGCCCTCCTGACATGTTTACTGAGGCAGAGGAGGGACTCGGTCAGATTTGTGGGTGAAAGAGTCGGGGTGAGGGGAGGGCCTGAGTGCCCCCCTCTGCA
This sequence comes from Vulpes lagopus, assembly GCF_018345385.1. Classification (NCBI taxonomy): domain Eukaryota; kingdom Metazoa; phylum Chordata; class Mammalia; order Carnivora; family Canidae; genus Vulpes; species Vulpes lagopus. The sequence goes on along the minus strand of NC_054825.1, from coordinate 44,293,835 downwards.
TCTTAGCGGGGCTGGCTTCTGCACTCCGCACCAACTAAAGGGAATGGCAGGTGGCCTTCTTTGCTCACCCCCTTATTTAGTTCTTTGTTAACGAGTTATTGATTTTTCAAAAGAAAAATGCCCCAAAGCCACGTTGCATCTTTAGCAAAGTGATTCATGACGTGAGGATGGGCCCGGAGCTGCCCCCATGAAAACTCTGGCTCCCCAGCGCTGGGAAGCCTCCTTTGACAGGGCGACAGGGCGGTCAATAACCGTGCCCTGCTGAGCCAGTAAGGGGAGCGCAAGGGGAGCAGCTTGCCGTTTACAAGTCCCCTGCTGCGAGGCTGGGGCCACAGGGGCTCAAGTCAGGGCACCCTGGTGCACACGTGGGGTGGGGGGAGGGGGAGCTGGGTTCAGAGCACCTGCCCCTCACCAGGCCCCGGGAGGTGGCACATCCTGGCTGCTTTGCAGGTCCAGAGGCTTGCCCAGATGCTCACTGCGGGGCCAAGCGGAGCCCAGGGTAAGGCAAGGCAAGGCGGGCTGCGGACAGACGGACTCAGCATTGCAGGAGGGGCTCTCCTGAGGTCCGCCCTCCTTCAGCCCAAGCACCCCCCCCCCCCCCCCCCCGCATATACCACTTGGGCCGGGGGCCACGCCTTGGCATTTGGAGATGGAGACCCTCCAAGAGAACTGCCTCAGCTGACAACTGTCAAATGCCAGGGGAGGGACAGAGACTCTGCAGCATAGACACAGGCAGGCGTCACCACGGACAAAGAGGACCACTCAGAGCAGGGGAAGAAGGGAGTCAGGAAGGCTTCCCAGAGGAAGTGTCTTGAGCCAGACCCTGAGGACAAATGGAATGGAGGTAGGAAAGCAAGCGGCCTTGCTGACATGTCGGCCTGGAGAAAGGCTGTGGAAGGAAGGGCCTGGAAGCCAGCCAGGGGTGGGTCTGCAGAAGAGGGGCGGCTGGGCCTGGAAGCCGGGGGCGCAGGGCGAGAAGGCTCGCATGCTCATATGCTGGCAGAGGGGCGCGCACTTCACCCTGCAGGCTTTTTTTTTTTTTTTTTTTTTTTTGCTTCTCCAGCCCGTGTCCACTGGGGAGAACCTTCCAGGCCTCAGTCTGTTGAGCAAGGGAACGAGGAGCATTTTTGGAGTACTCCGCTGAGTGTCAGTGCTAAGTGTGGTACCTGCATTGCCTCTTTCAGTCTTCACAGAAGCACCGATTTCCCCACTCTGAGGAGGGAGGCCAAAGCTCAGAGAGGGTTAGTATTTTGAACCAACATCACAGGGCTCTAAGCTGCCATTTGCTACAGAATCACACTCAGTTTCCTGGTCATCCTTTACCTAAGCCCAATGCATCAGCCCAAAGGAAATAAAGAGAGAGTGATGGGTGGGGGAGGCACAGAGGAGGGGAGGAGGAGCGGGGTTGTGTGTGTGTCCAGGGGTGCGGGACAGGCCCACGGGGAACCGAAGGCCAGGTTTGATGGCTCTGGGGGACAGACTTCCCTGGACTTGCTGCACGGATATTCAGGCCCAAGGGACATCTGGGACGCGGCAGGAGGGACTGTAAACAGCTGTGAACCACTTGTCTACACTCTTCCTGCTGCCCACAAGCCCAGAGCAGAGCCGAGGCGGGAGGGCAGGACCCCTCCCTCCCCAAGGGCCAGCCTCAGATGCAGCCCAGCGGCTCGCCCTCCGCCCTCCGTAGCTGTGGGCTCCCTAAATGGCCGTTTAACCCCTGGCGGGGCCACCAGGCCGCTCCAAGTAGGGGGGCAGCGGGGAGGGTTACCTATTAGCTGTGAGATCACTCATTACCTGCTTCCCCTCAAGCTGGAATCTCTCCGAGTCCTCAGAGCCTGGCTCCAGCCCCTGGGCATTGGGGTGCGGCTCATTTCCCTTGGCTGGGGGAACCAGAGCTACGGGGAAGGGCCATGAGGCCAGAGGAGGAGCTGGGGGGGGCAGGGAGAGAGGTGGGGCTCGTGCTGCGTTAAGTAAGAAAGCCACAGGCAGTCCCGGGCCTGGGCTGATATCAGGCCTTCTCACCGGCCAGGGAGGAGCAGTTCCGGGGGAGGGTTCGTGTGGCACAGGAGCGAGTGTCCCAGGGGTCCTTGGCCCAGGGTGCGGGCAGCCCTCCAGGGGGGTGGTAGGAAGGCCCTTCTGGTGGCTGCTGAGTGCACAGGCTCGCGAGCACGCTGGAGCCAGACGGCCTGGAACCAGAGTCCAATTGCATTATCTTCTTCCCAGGCAAGAAGGCCAGCAGGCTGGGGCTCCCTGGGCACAAAATTCTCTCTGGGTGAGCACCCCGAGTCCAGGCAGGGCAGGTCTAGGGGCCAGAGTGATGCAGGGATGGGGCTAGGGTGCAGGATTTGCGGACAGTGGTGGTAGGAGCGCCCTCATAGCCCTGAGAGCCGAGAGCCAGCGCTTTCAGCTTTGCTCCCGAAGTACCCTGCGGGCCTGATTTTGGTCCCCAGGCCCAGGACAATGCAAAGAACACTTAGTATGGGGACGCCTGGGGGAGCTCAGCGGTTGAGCCTCTGCCTTCAGCCCAGGGCGTGATCCTGGAGACCTGGGATCGTGGGGGATCGAGTCCCACCCGGGCTCCCTGCATGGAGCCTGCTTCTCTCCCTGCCTGTGTCTCTGCCTCTCTCTCTGGATCTCTCATGAATAAATAAATAAAATCTTAAAAAAAAAAAAAAAACAAACAGTATGGAGTCTAAAACCGCTGGCCAGAGAACGAGGCAGGCCACAGGAGTCTTCCAGATGCCTGTCAACCCCACCTAGTACCCCAGATCTCATGTTTCCTAGCCCAGGATTCCTGGCCATGCTGCCTAGCATCTCCGTGGAGCCGACCTCACCCCAGGCCAGGGGCCAGCCACCTCTCATTCTGGCCTCTCCCTGCACAGAAAAGCACTTGGAACCGTGCCTGGCACATAGTAAGTGCTACGTAAAAAGAACGGTTATCTTTGTAATAATTCCTTATGGAGCTCAGAATTGGACGAGTCATAATACTGGGTCCATCCCCCAGAACATTGTTGGCTCTCTTTAGTTATTTATGATTTATTTTTGATGATATAATGAACACCCATTAACTGGCCGATGTAAGCGGCGTTACAATAACATACCTCCTTGATCCCTGTTCTCTTTGCCACCTTCCCACTCAGCCTCCAAATGAAACCATTTTCTCCAACGTGGTGTTTATGATTATTCAACAAATGAGAGACTACGGGCACCCAAAGAGGCAGGACGGCTGCAGATTCCTTAACCGAAATAGCTGTTAGCCAAGTTGTAACTTCCTGCGAGCAGGGTCTCAGCCTCCACCACTGGGCTAGACCACTGGTGAATCCTGGTGGACGTGCAGTTCGGGGTACAAAGAGCAGGGAGGGTGAGGAGTGAGGGCCACAATGCAGGCAAAACCCAGCTCCCAAAACACGGAGAAGGGCTTCTGAGCCCCCACCCCACTTCACCTGGACTCTACCTGGGTGACTTGTGCTCTGCCCTGTGATGTCACACAACGTTGCCCAGGTGATCCTGCTGGGGGGAAGAGCTCATAGCTTTTCCAGGCCTGGAGAGAGGCAAACCCCTGTCTTTACCTTCCTGGGGGTACCGAGAGCCAATTGGTTCAGTCGCTGACCCTATGGAGCTGGTCATGGCCCAGAGGCCTGAAGCCAACTGCACTTAAAGAATGTCTCACTACTGAGAAAGCTCCAGGCTGCCCTCCTCCCTGGCCCCGCCTGTCCCCCTGCCTGTTACCCTGTCCAGGTCCCAGAGCCCGTGTATGGCACCCCTGAGACAACACTGACGATCCTTACCGTACACCAAGCCCAAAGGCTCCAAGGTGCTCAGGCCAGCTGCCTGGACAGGACTGATGCCTGATTGCCCACAGATATCAGGTACTGGTCCCCAAGATCGGTAAACAAGGCCAAACACTCCTGCCCCTGAAGAGATGGGACGGAAAAAGAAAAAGGTGAGGCCTGAGGGCATGGGTCCTGCGCTTGCCTGAGTTCATCTCTCCTTCAAAGTCCCTTGTTGTATTTGCTACTAAATCACGACCAAAGCTTCCCTTCTCTGGGTCTCAGTGTTCTCAGCTGCGAAATGGAGAGCAAGGAGGTCTCTGCGATGCTTCCAAGTTAGGCATGCTAGACTCCTGGGCCACATGGGATCTGAAATTTGGCATGCTTGCAGGTGTTGTCAGCCCCCGCCACCCTTACCTCGTTGTCTCTGCCTGGTATCCCCATGACCCAGGGAAAAAAGCTTGAACCGGTACCTTCCCCTACCAACAGCCTGGAAAGGAGTTTTTGCCCCGTTGTCACGGAGGCTCCGAGACCCCACTGAGATGGCTCCCCATCACCCTCCAAGATCGAGGAGATTCCCAGGCTGCTGCCCTGGGACTGCCAAAGCTCCACTATCTTACGCCCCTCCAGCCCTGGCTCAGACCCTTGCCCCAGACCACAGATGCTCAACTCCTAGAAAGAAGGGATTCTGGTCAGTTTTGATCACTGCTGCATCCCCAACACTCAGCACAGCACCTGACACATAGTAGGTGCTTAATAAATAGCGGGAACAGAGCAGTGAGACCCTGCCAAGAGGGAACGAAGATCCCAGTGCCGTGAAATGCAAATAGTTTTAAAAAATGAATAAATCTTTTTTAAAAATGCAAACAGTTCAGTATGAGGCTTCTCCTTACCCTCTGCTGACTGTCAAGGCAGAGCCAAGGCCCTTGACTGTGCCAAGTACCAACAGGGAGGGCAGAGTGAGCTGAGACCAAAGGCACCAGGTACTTGCTAGCTTGGGAATAGCCTCTTTGCAGTTAGACTCAAACCAAATAAGCTACGGGTGCCCCACTGTGGTTTCTACTTTATTACCCTTGACTTTGGTGTCTGTGGTTCCTGGTGTTCTCTCCCTACAGCTGCCTCCTCCCCTTGACTCCACCCTCCCCCTTTCAGCTCCTTTCTAAATGTCAGGGGCGCTAAGTGGCCAGCTGGTCCTGAGGCTCATTCCCACCTGCCCACCTGAGCTGGATTTGGGGATCTGAGGAGCATGCATGGGAGCCCTGAGAAGGACACAGATTTGTTTCATTTAATCCATAAGTTAGTGGAACATTTTCAATGACTGAGTAGAATGCCCCATAAGGACGTTCATATCACGTACACGGTAGCACACAGTCACATTTCTTCTTGCGTGAATCTTCCATAGATCTTAGACGTCAGTGCTCTCTGTGTAGTAAGGAAATTCATTCTTTTATACATATTGCAAATATTTTCTCCTGTTTGTCTTTCCTTCGTATCGTGGTGAATTGGCGGTTATTACAGAAGTTGGCATGGATATTTAATGGAATCAGAGCATCAGCCCTTCCCTTTACGAGTTCTGACTTTTGTGTCATCTTTGGAAAAGCCTCTTCTCCCTGAATAGCACAACTCCTACTGCTCCCACTAACAAGCACGGGCTCCCCGGGTCAGGAGCCCAAGAGCGTGTACGTTGTGGCCCATAGAAAGCTCAGCACATCCAGAGAGCAGAGCAGGGACGTCTGCGAGCTGAGCCGAGCACCCAGATGCAAGTGCTTTTGCCTCCCTGAGCCTGTTTCCCTACCTAGGTTGTGGCCATCACAATCCCCAAGGAAGTTTAGATGCTGAAACTAGAAGGAACACACAGGATCATTTTTTAACTCAAAACCTTATGACACAGCTGCAAAACTGAAGCAGGGGTGGGAGGGAGCATTGGTCCTGGGGGCGGCAGGCGCCTCTCGGAGGGAAGCCTGCAGATCCTCATCCAGACAGAGGAAGGGGAGGCAGGGAGGTTGGCTCACAGCCCCGACTCCAGGCCTCACACTTAGGTCCTGGCCTCCCTGGCTCTGGGCCCAGCCAGCCCAGCGGGCACATGCCTGCAGGCCTCACCAGGAGGTGCCAGCCTGGCAGCTGGCCTCCTGCGCAGAAATGAAGCCCAGCAGTTTCTATCAATCCCCCCCCACCGAAGCTTGATTTCCCAGAAGGCTGTCCCAGAGCAAGCAGGGGACAGAGAGGGGGCCGCAATTCATGGGCCCGGTCTGCAAAATCACTGATTGGGCTCCGAGGCTACCAGAGAGTCAGTGAGAGCCCTTGGGCAGCTGCTGTGCTGCTGGGCCCTCACTTCTGGGGCCCCAGGGAGCTGGGGACAGGCCCCGTACCCACACAGCAACAAGGGGGATGGGGCCACCCTCTTAGGCTGCTCCTGGGAATTGGGCCATCGGAGAGACATTAGTCATCTCTCCTGGCCTCACCGCAGAAACCATAGGCCAGTTACGGGGAAGACTGAATTACAACCATCCCAGACATCCCCACTGACCAGGAGAGAAAGTGAGGACCTCACAGGAAGTCAGGGCAGAGCTGGCCCTGACTGAGAGCTGGCAGAGCCTGAAACCTACCTCTCTCAACACCCTGGGTGGCTGGTCTTGCTCCCGCACGCTGAACCAGGAGACTAAGCGTGCTGGAGAGGGGAGTGGGTTATGGGGGAGCACACAGTGGGGTGGGGGGACATAGGAAGGGAGTGTCTCTGATCTATGAGTGGGGAGGGGTGGCCCTGTGCCTGCTTGCCCCCACCCCCCACCCCATAGGGTTTCTCCCTGAGCACTGACCTCCCTCTGTTCCTCCCACCCTGGCCTGGCTCAGGGAACAGGGAGGGGGGAGGAGTAACTCTCAACACCTCTGCAGATGGTGACAGGCCCCCCCCTGGGCCCTAGTCACGGGGCACTCCTCAGTCAGAGGGAGGGGGCCTCTGTAGGGTGGCACTTCTGGGCCTGGGAGGTGGGCTTCTCACCTCCTAATTAGTCATCTTGTTAGGCAAGGACCACAGCTTGTACCAAGATGGCCTTTCTGATAAGGTGAGACCTATAGGAGGTGAGGGAGTAAGCCACAGGAATGGACGTGCAGGGGAGGAGGGAACGGCCTGGCAAAGGCTTTGAGGCAGGAGCCAGCTTGGGGTGTGCAAGAAACCCCTGGAGCCAGGGGCAGGGGGCCCGGGGATGAGGTGAGGGCGGCTTCCTGGGCCAGAGGTCCTTACAGGCCTTCGAGGGACTTACAGGTCCTCACAGGCCACTGCGAAGCTCTGGATGGACCGGAGCTGGTGCTTCCAGCAGAGGAGAGATGTGGTCCGACTATGAAGGATCACGGGGCTGCTCCGGGAGACGGGCTGGGCGGAGGCAGGGTGGGAGAGGAAGTGAGAAAGCAGTCAGGAGCGCAGAAATCCAGTGTCACGCACCTGAGTACTTGGTGGTAACGGTGAGAAGGGTGAGAAGGGCTCCGAGTCTAGACCCGGTTTGAAGCAGGGCTGGAGGAGCATCCCGCTGGGGAAGCGGCCTCCCGGAGCATGACTGGCCCAGAGCTCTCCCTCCGCCTAGGGCGCATGAGGACTGGGCCAGGGGATCCACCGACGCCCACCCCACCCCCAGAACTGGGTCCTTACTCTTCTCCTGGCCTCCGTCTCCCCTCTATGTCACAGGACATTGTTTTGTTTTGTTTTAAAAGATTTTATTTATTCATGAGAGACACAGAGAGAGAGGCAGAGACACAGGCAGGGGGAGAAGCAGGCTCCATGCTTCTCGATACGGGACTCGATCCTGGGACCCCGGGGTCGGAACCTGAGCCAAAGGCAGACGCTCAACCACTGAGCCACGTGGGCATACCCAGGACATTGTACTTGATCTCCATGGATGCGTCCTACTTTGAGGACTCCCCCTACCAGGGCCTGCCTTGGAATGCAGGTTCTGACAGGCCGAACTTTCTAGATAAAAGGGCAACCCTCACACCCCCTTCAGGGGCCCATCTCCAAGCTGAGGAGGTCCCTGGCTTCTCTCCTGTGGCCAGGAGGGGGGCCCCTCGCATCAGCTAGTGCTGATCGATCAGCAGAGGGATGAGGACGAGGGCAGCCTCTGCCAGGCTGGATGTGGGTCACCCACGTCCAGCCCTGGCACTGGGAGTGAGAGTCCAGCAGCCAGTGCAGAGGAAGAGCAGCCCGATCCACAGCAGCGCAGGTCCACAGTTGTCCCCAGCCCACAGTGTTTACTCCCAAACTGCTGGTTCTGCTGCCCTCCGCGAGTCCTCCTGCCCCCGGAATCAACTCGAGCCTGCCCTGAGCTGTGGGAGCTCCCTCCCCGCCCTGCACCTTGCTCCAGCTTCCCGTCCTCCCAGCCACATGTGTCTTCCCAGCCCTGTAAGGCCTCCTCTTCCCAGCTGCCTTCTCTGACTGCACCGGCAGCTGCTCCTGTCTCCTCTCAGCAGCTCTCATGGTCCTTGGGGCCCTGAATCCCCAAGCTGTGGACTGTTGGGCTCTTGAACTCCCTCCCACGTGAGTCTGCTTGGGGCCACCAGCCCAGAGGCCCGTGCGCTGGCAGGCGCCTCTCTGCCTTCCCGGTCTGCAGGGTTCTCTGGGTGGAAGATAGAGGGGACACATTCATCTCTTTTTGCTAATGCATCAGGTGACTCCGTGGATGTGGATAAACTTTGTAAAGAGCCGTGCATGGGAAGGGCCTAAGGTTACAGGTGGACTGAGGATGGCCTGCTGCTAGCACCTCAAAAGCAGGCAGGACTTAGGAATCAGACGCAAACACCTGCAAAAGCAGAGGCCCAGTGGTGAGACAACTTGAGGGATGAGGCCCATCTCTCTCTGCAGGAAGTGACGCAGGGCTGGGGCGGACGTGCGTGGGATGTGGGCCAGAGGTGGGGAGAAAATGGGGCCAAAGGCAAATGCCCTGTAGTTCCAAACTGGGTGGAGGGACGACTCAGGGAAAGGCGCTTGGAGGGGAGCCATAAAAGGCTGGAGTTAATAGGGAGGCTGGAAGGACAGGCAACCACCCAGAGGAGGGCACTCAGCCCTGGCTCTCTCCGCAGGTCGCGGAGAACCCAGAGGAGCCCCTGAACACCGTCCAGAGCATGGAACCCATCACCAGCCACCTGTCCCCCTCTAATAAGGAGACCATCATGGTTACTCTCCACGGGGCCACCCACCTACCCACCTGCAAGGATGGCTCTGAGCCGTGGCCCTACGTGGTCGTGTAAGTAGTGCTGGGAGCAGAGGTCTGGGCTGGCATTGGGCTGGGAGCAGAAACCAGTGTACGGACGTTTGCGTGTGAGCAGCCAAAGGTCGGGGGCGGCACTGTGATACCCAGGGGGGGAAGCCAAGTGTGAATCACACAGGGGCTGCAGGCTCTGTCCAAGTGAGGCCTGACATCTTCCCTGCTGGGTAGGAGGCCGCTCACAGGGCTGAGGAAGGAAGGAAGAGCCACTCCTTGATCCCGCAGCCAGCTGGGCCGGCTTGGCCACAGTTTGACCTCAGGGAGGTCGGCCCCTCCCCTGCAGGGAGGCCTGGGCTGGGCTCAGAGCAGGGTGGTGGTCAAAGGAAGAAGACCTGAGCCTGCCTCTCTGGGCCTCGGGGTGCCCCATCCGACGATGCCCCATTCCGGGGTAGGTGCTCATGACCATCCTGCTCCTCGGCTCCCACTACTTCTCAGGTCATTGCTATCACAGGGGATTCCCTAGTTCCTTTAATGCACCCCACACCCCCGCCCGCCAGCTGCAGTCAGGGCACACTTCTCACAGCCTAGTGCCTGAGTGAGGCCTGCCCGCTACGTGCGCAGCTCGCCATAGGGCCTCACTCCTCCCAGAAAGGCATCAAGGAGCAAGAGTGTCCATCCAGCCAACCTTCGGTATGGACGTTGGACGTGCGTTTGGTCTTGATTACAAGGTGCTGTGCGGTAACCCTCCCACAAGTTTGTCGCCCCTGAGCCCCTGTGTAAACAGTGGGAGCCACCAGGGCTTCCTCAAAACCTCCTCTAGGACATCCGGCCTCATTCAGTGCCTGCTGCAGCCCTCTCCCAACACCTGCTGAAATCCCACCTTCAAAGCCTTACCCCTGACGCCTCCTCTTCCAGGCAGCCACCAGAGTTGAGCTCTCCCCTCTCTGGGGTCCGGCAGAGCAGTGACACCTCTGAGCCAACGCACTTTACATAAACAGTCAGGTGCTGCTCTTGTGTCCCCCAAACTGGGGTTCCAGAGCACAGATCCTCGCTCCGGCATTCCCCCCCACCCATGCGCCCAGCACCCGCCTGAGCACCCACCTCTGGGCAGAGGAGCCACTGAGACAAGCCCTGCACCCCCACGCAGTGGGAAGGAGGATGGAGGGTGCGCTGGGGACCAACAGGTGGAACACTTGCACGTCTCAAAGGCCCCATCCCGCCCCAGCTCCTGGGCGCTCCCCTTCCCCACCCCCCTCCTGGGCGAGGAGGGACAGGTGGCAGAGCGCGGGCTTGGCAGGGAGCTGCCTTCTCCCCTCAGCTATTTCCATAAACCAATTATCGCCGATCATCCCGGGAGATGCAGGCCCTGCCTATCACCAAGCCGCCGGGGCTCGGGGAGCGGGCGGGAGCGGGCGCCAGCGGCTTCTCCGCGGCCGCGACCCGGCGCCGGCACCGGTTACCATGGCAACGCGCGGCAGGGGCGGGGGCGGGGCGGGGCGCGCTCGGCGGTGCCCAGCTCCGCCGGCAGGGCCAGGGGCAGGGGCAGGGGCAGGGGCAGCCTCGGGTTCGAGGCCCCAGGCGCGCGCCACCAGCCCGGGTGCTAATGAGATGCAAATGACAGCAGAAGGGAGGGCTTCTGAGACGGGAGGCCCAGCTGTCAGGGACCTGGAAGGGGCTTTCTCAGCCAGCCCCGGCGCGGGGGGCACCCCAGAGCGAGGACCCAGACCCCCAGAAGCCCCAGGGCCCCAAGCGCAGTGACAAAGCCCGCGCAGGCGGGAGCATCAGTGCCGCAGTGCCCCTGCCCCTCCTGATGCGATGTGGGGCTTCCAGTGTACCTGGTGTCTCCTCAGTGCGCATTAATAATCTTTCATGTTCTTTCGAAACACATTTTCTCATTTTTTCTGTCACCCGTGTGATTGGTTCCCTCAGCTTGGTGTCCTGGCTGAGGTCCCCGCCGGGGTCTGCTGCATTCCCACCCCGCACCCCACCCCCCACCCCCGGCGACCTCTGGGGGCTGCAGAGGAGCAGGAGCTAAAAGCTAGGCCTGAGAGTACCCCAGAGCCATGAGCTCATTCAGCTCAAGAGTGGGGACCCCCTAGCTGGGGGCGCTGCGGGGAGGCTGGAGCAGCTCACTCCTGTGCAGCCTCCGGCCTGGCTAATGATAGGGCGCCCCTCTGGTTGGGACTGTCCAGACCAAGAAGCCCACGAGGCTCATCTTGTGGTTCCTCCTCTTTCCACCTGAGCTTCCAATCCGACCCCACTACTCCCCTGAAGTAGCTTCTCAGAAGCCAGGGCTGGGCCTGACCCTGTGTGCCCTCACCCTGTGCCCCCCTAGTGATGCTGGCTTCCTCCCTAGTCACCCCTCTTCCTCTGTACTGTGTGCGAGGAGATCTCATCCTCATCCTGGTGTGGAGGATCACATTCTTCCACCCCCACCACCGCCCCGTCCCCTTCTTGTCACTGTGGCTCCTACCTCTGAATCTGGCTGCTTCTCCACGCCAGGCTCCCTGATCTTAGGCTACCGCTGTTTTCTTCTTAGCACATCTGATCTTGTCCCTCGTCAAACCCCAAGGGTTTTCACTGCTCCCAGAGTAAAGAGAATTCCGGGCTCCCCGCATGGTTGGGTCCTTGCCAAGCCCAACCCCCCAAGCTCCCCAGGAACAAGACCCCCCTCCCCACCTCCCTTTCTTGGCTCCAGCCCTACAGGGTGTGTCTGTTCCCTAGCAGACCCTGTTCCCTCCCATCCTAGGTCTTTCACGCTCCCTCTTCCAGAACACCCTCCCTTCCCCTCCCCTCCTTGGATCCCAGCTTAGTCACCTCCTCAAGGAAGCCCTCCCTGACCTCCCAGACTGGGCCAAAGGCTCCCGCACCCCCTGCTTCCCTGGGACCACACACCTCTGCAGGTCACAGCTGCAGCTCCACGTGGTTGATGTGCTTTGATGGGATGACGGGCATATTCCTCCTCAGTGCCCACCCCTAGGGAGCCCCTCTAGTTCCACCAGTGACCACCAGGTCTGTTTTGCTCTCCAGTCTATCCCCCACTGTTTAACAAAGTACCTGGAGCTAGGACACTGTCAGTAAATAATTGTTGAATGACTCTGGCCCCGTTTCTAACTCACTCTGGGACTTCGGGGAAGTTACTTCTCCTCTCAATGCCCCAGCACCTCACCTGGGAACCTGCGTGGGAGGGCTGTAGAGATGGTGGAGGCCCAGGGAGACGCTGACAGGCCTAAGCCTGCCCCGGAGTGAGGGAGATCCTTAGTGCCACACCGGGCACGTGAGATCTACCAGAAGCAAGCCATGGGGCAGTGGAGAGAAGCTAGAATGGGGCCAGGAAAAGCCAGAATCTGGCCCACGCACCTGACCCCCAGTGTGACCTGAGGCCAGGCCATGGCCCGCTCTGAGCCTCCCTTCCCGGGGCCCACATGTCTCCGTGCTGCCCCAGGCTTGCCGAGCTGCTTTGTGCTCTGGCCTCTGTTCTTTAAAGACCATGAGTGCCCCAGCTGCACACGCAGAACGGACTCCGCACCCAGGTCTGCTGGACTGCTGCCCAGGTCCCGGGTCTCCTCTGACTGATCTGGGCCCCAGCGGTGCCCAGCACCTGCCTCCCAGCCTGGCACAGAGAGACCTGCCAATCAGAGCACAGCGGGGACCCGGAAGGCAGTGGCCCTGACAGGTGGGGGGTGCCCCAGCAGGCTGGCCGCGGGGAAGGGGCCAGTTGGGAGACATCCTGTAGAGTTCTGACCCTTGGCCAAAGGACTGGTGGCCGGGCTGCCGGTTTGGCAGCTGCGTCTCTGACTGCCTGCTGCCCACAGCTAAGGAACAGGGAAGTGCTGCTTCCTCTGTGAGCCTGGGGGAAGGCTTGGCCCATGCTGCCACAGTGGCAGGGGCAGAGCACAGGTCAGGGCCAGTTAGTCATACTCCAAGGATCTTTGGTTTTCTTGGATCAGAGAGCCCTGACCCTGGCCCCTAATGGAGACTGACCTTGGTCATACACTGAAACCTGATTCTGGTCACAGACTGAGTCCTAATCACACATGGAGCCCCTACCCTGGCCACACACTGAGCTCTGACCCTGATGACTAATTGAAGAAAGTATTGAAAGTAGGACAATTGCATAAGGTCCTGGTAAGAGAGGGTACATTTACGGAGTGCCTACCGCGTACCTGGCAAATATGCTAGGAGTGCATGCACACACGCGTATGTGTATGTGTTTGTGTGTGTGGTGTTTTTCATAATTTAATCATCATGTAGGCCTTTGAGCTAGGTAAAATATTGTCTTCATTTTACAGATGAGATTACTAAGGGCTCAGTGTGTTTCCGTGACTTGTCCAATATTACTGAACTAGTGAGTACCCAAGGATCTGGGACTCCAGAACATAAAAGCTTTTTCAACCTCACTTCCTGACTTGATCTTCATGCAGTTGGTCACCCCTCTCAGAAGGGGAGTGTTGGGGCAGCCCAGGTGGCTCAGCGTTTTAGCACTGCCTTCAGCCCAGGGCCTGATCCTGGAGACACAGGGTCGAGTCCTGTGTGGGGCTCCCTGCATGGAGCCTGCTTCTCCCTCTGCCTGTGTCTCTGCCTCTCTCTGTATCTCTCATGAATAAATAAATAAAATCTTAAAAAAAAAAAAAAAAAGAAGGGGTGTGTTGGCATCAGGGTCCTAACCCAGACTTCCAGAGAAGATCCAGTGACCAGTCTAAAGACCCCTCCTGGGATCTGGATTGCCCAGACCTTCACCCATCCAGCTGTGGGCCTTGGCCAAAGGCCCCAGAGGACAGGGATTCCAGCAGGGTGGGTGGAGGCCTGGCATGACTCACAGATGACCCGGGAGCTTGCCTCAGCAGCCAGAGGGTTGGGCTCAGCAAAAATAATAATACGCAGTGACAGTGATCATGGGACAGCACCAGGAATAAAGCAGCCCCCATTTGCTGACAGTGGCCCATGATGAGCTCTCAGAGAGCTCGGTTCTCCTTGCACTCTGGCTTTTATACAGCCGCCCCGGCAGACAGGTTGCATAAGCCCCATGTGATGGCCAAAGAGGTCAAGACCCAGGGACATGAAGGGCCTTGTCTGAGGTCACATGGCTGGCCAGTGAAAGTGGAGCAGATGAAGATAAGTGTCTCCCATTTGGCCACTAGCAACTCACTCTGGTAGAGCTGCTTCCCTCCCAGTAGGATGCTTGTAGAAAAAGGCACAGTGCTGGGGAGAAGGCCCAGGGAGGCCTGAGAATCTCAGGTCTTATCTCCCCTGCAGGGACCCCAGCCTATGGCGTGGCCTGACCTATCTGCACCTGCTCCAAATGATGTCAATCCCTCGAGGCTCAGAGCCTCAGAATTTTTGTTCAGTGAGAACATCCCTGTATCCCAGAGCTGTAAACACAGCTGGTACCAGAGATTAAAACGGGGGGGGGGGGCTGCCTGAGAACCCCACCAGCCAGACTGAAGCCACAAGGCCTTTCCAGATGTTCCCCTATCACCGATGTGCAGGGCCCTGAGGTCTTCTCACGCTTGAGACCCTTATTCAGACCCAAAAAGCAAGAGCTCTTTCCCGGAGACACCCGAATCCTGGAGAGCAGCCCAGCAGGGCAGTGCTGACCAAGAGAAGCAAGTTCTAATGGGAAGATTTCAGGCCATGAGGCGGGCCCCGGGGGACCCTCCTGGTGTCCTCACTGCATTATGCACAGGCTGTCTCATCTGCTTATTTCTGAGCATGGGCACAGCTGCTGACAGGGCCCCTCCTTCTGCCCGGGACATCGCAAGTGGCCAGAGGCTGGGTCCTCCCTCTGGGCTTTGTCTGGCTGCTGTCCCGCTGGCCTCCCACCGTGGGCTTCCAGGTCAGGTGCTGCACGGTCTGGCATCTGTCAAAGAGGGAGGCAAGCCACTGGGCGGGGAGGGCTTGGTTCCAGTTGGGCTCCTCCTGCCCTAGTGCTGTCCCTCTTTATGTCTCCTCCCAGCCCCTGCACACACTGAGCTTCCATCAGAAGAGGGCCCCGGGGGTGACGAGTCAGTGCCTTCAGGCAGAAGGAGCCAGCTCCGCAGATGCTCAAAGCAGCCGACTGGCTGTGCGGGTCCAAGCACGGGGCCTCTTCAGAGGAGCGCCTGGTCCGCACTGAGGTTGCGCCTGGAGGAATGCGGGCTTCGGTTGCCCGCCCTTTCCACTTCTCATGAGAAGCCAGAAATCCAGACTGTGGAGTGCAATCAGCTAGTTTTTACATGCAGCCCAGACACCTGGGCTCAGCTGACTCCTCGGGCCTCCCCTCGCGTCTGCCCCCGCTGAAACCTGGGCCCGCCCAACTCAACCTCAGCATCCCACTTCCCCGCATCCTCTTCTGCCTGGGGCCGCTGGTCTCCCCGCGGATGCCCGTTCTCTCTACAGGACTCCCAGACAACCCCCCTTCCTGAAGCCCCCTCTTTCTTCGTTTCTAGGACAAGCCTCTCCTGATGCCCTCTTCTCCCTTGAGCCACTCCTGTGTGGCATCCTTCTTCCCTATACTCTGGACGTTTTGGTGCTCCCTACCCAGTCCTTGGCTTCTCCCTGGACCTCTGCTCCCCTGGGAGGAGAGGAGATCTTCCTCCTCCCAGGCGAGCCCCAGGCCCCATCCCCAAGGCCCAGGAATGGATAGATCCAGCCCAGGCCTCTCTCCTGGCTCCAGCCCCACGGACTCACCTGTACACTCCACCTCAGACTCACACTCAGCCTTCCCCAGACTGGCCTTGTCACCTCCCGCCCCCCACCCCGCCAATAGCTGGGGTTCACCAACCCTCCAGAAACCTGTGAGGTGTGGAACACAATTACGTGGAGGAGCTGAGCTCAGAGATGTTTAAAGGATGAACCACAAAGCCAGTAGGCAGCGGGGCCGGGGCTGAAAGCACAGTCTGTGAGCCCGAGCGTCAATCCATCTGGCCTTCAGCGTGACAGGCCCAGAGGTGCTCAGGAGCCTATGGGGTTTTATCCCTGGGGAGGGCAGGCTGTGGCTGCTCCCAAACAAAGGTGGGGACAGATCCACTGCTGGCCCTAGATGAGCAGAAAGGCTGGCTGTCCTGCATCTCCCTCCCTCATCACTCATTGTCTGACTTTCGGGCAGCTCTGGGGCCTGCGGGAAGTGCCGGGCACATGCCAGGGTGCTCTGGGGGGCTGGAGTAGCAGGGCCTGGGGCCAGCCTGTGACTGTGAGCGGGGGCCCTTGGGATGGTCAGTGTAGCCAGGAAAACCAGACCCAGGATCGGGCCCCGGAGTCCCAGGACCTTGGGGGGCTCAGTCTCCACAGCTGAGCTCTGCTTCCCTCCTTTTGAGGACATGCTCTTGGGCTAGGACTTGAGACCTGAGGCCTCCTCCCAGCCCAAGAGCTGCTCCTGAGGCCGTACTGAGAAGCTGCCCTGATTTAGAACAGGTTCCAACACAGGACACCCGGGTGGCTCAGTGGGTGAGCGTCTGCCTTGGGCTCAGGTTGTGACCCCAGGGTCCTGGGATCAAGTCCCACATCGGGCTCCCTGCATGGAGCCTACTTCTCCCTCTGCCTGTGTCTCTGCCTCTGTGTGTGTGTGTCTCTCATGAGTAAATAAATAAAATCTTTAAAAAAAAAATAGACTAGGGTCCCAACAGCCTGGGCCAGGGGCTGGCCTAGCAGAGCTGGACAGGAAGGGCTGCCTCTGTCCCTGTGTGAGGACCCAAATGTCTGCCACCCCTTCCCTCATTCAACAAGCATTTGCTGGGTCCCACTGTGCCCAGGTGGGAACTGGAAACAGTTCCCGCAGTGGAAAGTCCCTGTGTGTGAGGAGCTCACTGTCACAGTCCGGGGTGGGAGGGGCCGTGCACTAAACAGATCACACTCACTCATCCTTTGCCCACAGACTCCCAAGGCAGAAGGCAGCTGAGCAGGCTCCAGACCCCTGGGCATCGGGACCCCTTGGGGAAGGCTGGTCTCTTCCGGAAGGGGGCAGGAGGCAGGCTCTGTGTCTGAGATGCCAGACCCAGACCTTGGACTGAATGCCATGCAAGTTAAGCCAAAAACAAGAATCAGAATGATTCAGGTCACTCCCCTGAGGTTGGGAAGTTCACCTCTATGTCTGCCCACATTCCTCCTCCCGAAGACAGCATCCACAAGAGAGGGGGTGTTCAGAGTAATCCATCATGAATGAGAGTGAAGCCTCCCAAGCAGGGCTGTTTCACCCAGGCCTGTACCTCACCAAGGGACTGTCATTCTGCCCTGTAGGGCCATTGTACAGCCTAACAGCTGGACCCTCTCCCGTTTGCCCAAGAAGATGGTTCTCGAGCCCCCTTACCAAGCTAGGCCACAGGGTGGACCACAGCTGGACACTCCCAAGGCTAGCAGATAGCTCTTGGCCACCCACCTCCACCCCCACCCCCACCCCCGCCTCGGCAGACAATGCCCGACAGGCTGGGCCTGGAGTCTGGCTTTGCACCCATCACAGAATTCGAGGTTTCCCCTGGGTTGTGTGGAGAGAATACCCCTGCCCTGCTGCCTCCCTGAGCACGGAGAGGGGTACACGGTGGACCGTGCGGGTCTTCCTTGAGAACAGTGGGATTGTTTCAGATGACCTATGTATGGGTAGGAAGGTGGGGAGCAGCATTCTTGTTTTGTAGAAAACCTGTCCCCTCTGCCGGGGTGCTCATCCCAGAGTCCCTGGCAACACCTCGTTTCTGATCTTCAGAGCAGACCCCACTGGCTGCAGGACTGGCAGAGGGGAGCAGCCGCGCCCACGTGGAAGGGGAGCTGGCTGGCCTCCAGGGCTCCAGAGTCAGCTCTTCCCTCAATCGGGGCCCACCTGTAGTGGTGTAGCACCATCAGCAATTAGTGATGGTTCATTAGAGTCCAATTAATAAATGAAACCCAGGATGAGAGCCATTGCTTTGCTAAGGATACCAGCCCTGCTCTTGCCTAAAGTGGCAGCCTCCCAAGAGCTCAGAGCCCACAAGAACCAGCTGCCCTGGGGGCTGGGGGAGGGGCACCCACTGGGCAGGCGCCAATGATGACCTCGGGGGCCAAGTGCATCCCTGCCTGGAATCCTCGCTCCTCTTTGTGGAGCCCTGGCCGCGTCTTCTGGCCCAGCAATCCCAGGGGAGCTGGGCCAAGGCCAGAGGAGGGCAGGGTTTTGCCCTCCTTCCTGCTGGCCTCAGAGGACAATGCACATGAGTATGGAGAGAAGAGGGCTGGAGAAGGAGCGAGGTCAGGGAGGACCACAAGCCTCACTCCTCTGACTCCCCCAGCCCATGGTCCCAGCACACGGACCCTGGATGAGCCAGCTGTGCCCTCCCAGCACCTGCCCCTGAGACTGCTCAGGCCTCTCAGCCTCAGGCCCCATCCTCCAATTGGAAAGGTCCTCCTCTCCATCTCTGCAAGCCCTGCATCCTCCAAGAAGCCTTGCCTCCCTAGTCCAGCCCCGGCAGGGTCACAAACCCAAGAATCCAGCCTTTGGATCCAGCCAAAGGCTGGCCTTTGACCGTTCAGGTGACCGTCTCTGCAGGGGCCGAGTCTCCCTTCCTACCCCTGTTGCGTGAGGCCGGGCAGGAGACAAGTCATTGGGTTTTTCTGTGCCTTCCAGGGATGGAAGTAGGTCTGTGCCTGGGAGTCTGGCTGCCTCTTAGGCTTCCGGGGGATGGGGAGGCTGGCCTTGCCGGCGCAGAGGCCAGCGGAGAGGGTACAGGTAGAGGGGAATTGCCCTGACGTCTCAGGACAGAATTGGGCCCAATCATGACATACCTGGCACCTGGCCTGGAGGACTCTCAATCTGAACCAGTTTCCTCACCTTCTCTAAGTTTCCCAGGTGAGCAAGCAGTAGGACTGTGAAGGATCAGGTCAAAAGACGGCAAGACGTCTTCTACCATCCATCCACCTAAAGCTTCCAACCTTTGTCCATCCTGGTTCTGCCTGCCTACCTCCTTCCTCGAGGCTCCTGGGAACATCCCTCTGGTCTTTCAGGATTCAGAGTCCTGCCTAGCTGGGACCCCAGCAGCCAGAACAGACCCCCGTTGGGGTCCTCCCCTTACCCTTGCTCTCCTAGGGGCTGCCCTGGGATCAACCCTCAGGACAAGCCAGGGAGTCCGCATCCTGGGCTTCCAAAGCCTTGCCCTGCAGGCAGCCAGACCTTGACAGCTGTTCATGCTCCATACCTTGGGGAGTGTGGGAGACCAAGCAGACAGGGAGGGCAAGTGCAGGGTTGGGGGGGGCTTAGAGACCTAGGAAGCAGCTTGAGGGCTGGCACACTGTGGGTGTGGAGACGGGTATCCTGTGGCACCCAGACTTCCCGGGGGAAGCCTCTGTGTCTGTGTAAGCAAGTCTCCATGCACGCACACACCTGCTTGTGCTGGTGGAGGGGAACCCGAGGAGGCGGAGGAACTGATCAGGGGAAACTTTCCACAGGCAGGACAATGGCACACACAGGTCCCACCCCTCGAGGGTGTGCTCTAGCAGCGGGCCTTCCAGAGGATGGGTATGGGGAGTGGCTGGGGAGCTTGCACTCTCCCCATCAGTGCCCCGTGCTTCCCCACCGCTCACCTCCCTGATGGCTGCAGCCCCTGGGGACCAGACCATGAACCTCCCTTAATTACAGCCCCAAGAAGGAAAGCAAAATCCATCTTCTTCCTTCCTGCTCCCAGATGTACTTGGGCCTCAATCCCATTCTCTTGCTTGGGTGGGAGCCCCAGAGCCTCCTGACTGGGAGGAGTGTGCTGGGGGGTGGGTCTGGTAGAGATAGGGTCCTTCCCCCCCTGCCATCCCCCACAGCCTAGGGACCAGGATTGCTCAACTGTGCCTCTGAACCCAACTCCAGTTCCATCCTGGTGTGACTGCCCGCCCCCCATGGCTGGATTAAGTCTGAGCCCCAGGACAGCAGGCAGCACCACGCAGCTCCCCCAGGGCCTGCGTGCTACAGCCAGGCCAGGGCATTAGGGACGAGAGGCAGGATCCTGCTCTTGCAGCTGGGCCACACGGGTGCAGGTCCTGAAGGGGCCCCTGGGCTCAGAAACTGCCCTGGGAGACCTGAGCCCCATCAGGGGCTGGGCATCCTAGAACCCAGCCTCCCACATACCCAGCTCAGGGTACAGATTGGGGACTAGGAGCAAGGGGTGAGCCGGCCCCCTTCACCCCTCGAGATCTCCAGTTTCTAGAATAGCATCAAGGCCTACAGGAGTCAGCTGTGCCAGGAGAAGCCATTACCCTGACGGCCTCCCTCCACCTGCTAAAAGCCTCCCTCCTTCTCCTGGGGCCTCACCCCTCCTAAGTTATTTGGCCCCCACTCACCTAGCCCCTGCAGACCTCTTTGATGTGTGTCTTGGGGGAAGGGAGGAAAGAGATGCTCGCTTACCCCCTCCTAGGCCTGAGCAGAGTCAGCACCAGCCCTCTCCCTTGGCCTTGTCTGTTGCCGACCCCCATCTCTTGCTACCTGGAAGCCCTCCTGCCAGAAGCCCAGGAGCTTGTGAGAGAAGGGGAGGGAACAAGAGGCTGAGCACCTCGGGATGGTGGAAGACAGGCTGGCAAGTACAGGTCCTGGCTTCCAACCTGACCTGCTGTCACTGCACTGCTGGTGACTCGAGTCCCCTGCTCACCGCTGTGTCTGTCTGCTCTGGCCACTGGCAAGCGCCCAGGGACACACACACCAGGTGCTCATGCAGGAGCAGGTTGGATGTTTACAGTGCAGAGGGTTGATTTCGTCCTTACACAGAATGTAAGGCACAGGGTGGCGGGAGGAGGGCTCAGATTGCTCCCCTGAGGGAGCAGAGGTCATCAAGTCGTTGGAAGGAAGGGCGCTCCAGTGCCTCCCAGCCTTGATGCCTTCTCTCCAGCCTGGCAGGCTCCCACACAGCCCCTCCGCAGGTGTGGGGAGGCCTGGTGTCTGGGAGATGCGAGCTCCTCAAGCTCCTCGTGCTCCTCGTCTTAGCCCTCCTGCAAGGCTCCCAGCCCCTGCCAGGCCACTCTGGGTCAGTGACCTTTGAGAAACATCCATCTTGTTTCACAAATGAGGGAATAACATGAACTGAGGCCTTTCTTCCTGGTCCGTGTAACCACCCTGGGAGGGAGGGTGCCCTGACAGAGCAGGACACTGAGGCCCAGAGAGGGCAGGTGGCCTGGTCAAGAGGCAACTGTGGGCTCAGACCAGTTGTGTGGGTCCCTGAAGCCGGTGCTCTCTCAGGGACTCCATACCATGGTCACAGCAGCCAGAGAGCCCCCCCCCCGCAGTGGTAGATCCAGACTGGGGGTCAAGATGGGGGGACACCAGGCCAAAAGCAATTAAAGCGGCCATGCACTTACACATACGAATGCATTCCCTGCCCACAATGGCCCTGGGTTACCAGCCCCATTTTCACAAATGAGGGAATCAAAGCTCAGCAAGACCTTGCCAAAGTCACACAGCCACTAAGGGGCAGAGCTGGGATTTTGGAACTCCAGGGACCCTGTTGTCATCACCAGGCCACACTGGCCCTCCGCTGAAGCAGAGGGAGTTTGGAGACAGGACTGGCAAGAACAGTTGCCCGCAGGCATCCAGTAGGCGAGCTGGGAGCAAAGACCCAGGCTGCTAGATCCCTCAGGTCCAGAGGTCGGAGGAAGCAGTGAGGACCTGGGGGTGGGGGGAGCCAGAAGGCTTCCTGGAGGACAGGCTGGGCTGCGAAGGCCACTAGCAGGTTTAGCTCCCACATGGGGCACATTGGCTCTGAGCTCCTGGGCCAACTCGCCCACCCCACACTCCCCTTGGGGGCCTCCAGGGGTGGGTCCGAGGCTGGTGAGGACACCATCTGTGCTTCCCGCCTCCCCGCCTAGGAAACCACTGTGCATGGCACCTTCCCCTCCCAGGTCCCTGGTGTGGCTCCCCTGCTCCAGGCTCTGGGATGATCCCTGCAGTTAATGTAGCAGTGCCATTTACAGCCCCACGTAATAACCTCCTCGACAGAAGAAGTATTAACTCGCTCAACTGTTTGATGGCCCAGGAGCCCAGGGACACTTAATTCAGATACCCTGTGGCATGCACTGGGTTGCAGAGGGCCCAAGCTCCCGCCTCACCTTGCACGGCCTGGCCCCGCACGACCCTTCATGGCCTGTCCCATGCCAGTGCCCAGCCCAGGGCCCCGGGCGCAGGGAGGGCTGCAGAAGGCAGGAGCATGTGTGCGCTCCATTGAAGACGCTCAGAGCCTGGGAAGCTGGGAAGCTGGGCTGAGCCTGGGGAACCTGGGCCAGCAGGTTAGAGACGCGAAGGTCAAAGAAGAAGCCAGCCAGGCGGGCACCACACAGCTGCCCTGCCCAGGGACTTCCTCCCGCTGAACAGGATCTAAAGGAGAGAGGCAGGACGGGGAGTCTATGCACACAGGCGCCTGCTGGGGAGCCCGGCCGGGCAGGGGGCAGGAAGTCAGACAGGCAAGGCATCTATCCCCTCTCCCATCCCCACCCTTGGCCTCTGGTGCCCGAGTCCACAGGGAGGCCTCAGCGGTGGTCAGCAAGACAGTGTGGTCACCCGAGCAGTCAGGGGAGCTGAAGAGAGAGTCCCAGTGTCCCCTGGGCCTGGGATGACTGGAGTGTGTCTGCCTCGGAGGGAGCTCTTCATTCTTTGTCCACGCTTTGCTCAG
Organism: Vulpes lagopus; assembly: GCF_018345385.1. NCBI lineage: Eukaryota > Metazoa > Chordata > Mammalia > Carnivora > Canidae > Vulpes > Vulpes lagopus. The sequence continues at coordinate 44,271,296 of NC_054825.1, read as the reverse complement.
ATTTATGGACAGTGAGTCCAGGAGGGGCGAGCGGCAGGCAGGACATCCTTCCTCTGACCCAGCCTCCTCCTCCCCTCCCCAGGAAAACCACATCGGAGGACACGAAGAACCAGAATGCTAAGGCAGTCACATCTGTGACCTCAGAGCCCACCACAGCCCCCATCTGGGGGGACACGGTCAAAGTGGAGCTGCAAGCTGAGGATGCGGGGCGAGAAGGTGAGGCGGGGCGGGGGTGGGGGCCGACATGGCTGGTGTGCGCGGGAGGGGTGCAGGGCAGAGGAAGCCTCCCTCTCAACTCAGCTGGAAGCCACCTGAACACCTCTTTGGGCTCAGTTAAAAGCACTTTAAAGGAAAAAAAAAACATAATACTGTCATGCCTCATCTCCTCAGTCTGCTCGAAAAATGAGTTGTTCCACATAAATGAATTTTCCAGACAATGAAAGCTTATCTTTTTATGGCCACTGTTATCATCTTCATGGTTGTTATTACTACCGTCTCCCACTGAACCAGCGCATTACAGCTTCCTGGCACATCCCCACACGTGGCTCGCTGGAGTCACACCTCCTGGGAGAAGTGATGCTGCTCCCATTGCTTAGGTGGGAGCGCTGAGGTTCAGGGAACATCAATTACTGGCTCAAGCTCAGGCAGCCAGTAAATGGAAAGCCTGGGAACAGCACATGTGCTCTTACTGCAGTTCCAGTGTTCGAGCTGCTTCCCCAGAATGGCTCCTCATCCTGCCCTGTCTTCTCGGCACTGCCCACTGTCACAGAGAGCAGTGTTCCCGTGCTTCCTGAGGGCAAGGTGCACTCTTCTAGAAACTGCCTGATAGTTCTTGCTCCCCCACCCCACCCCTAGAAGCATTTCCAGTCCTGCCTTTTAGCAAATTCTAACACTGTAGGTAATTTAAGTTTTTCAAGTTGGGGCTCATACCAAAATCTCCAGGTGCCTGTGTATGTGTGTGCACTCATGGTTTCCACTGTTGGGCGAGAGCTCAGGCTGGGCACACAGGAGTAGAGACTGGCAGATGCCAGGAAGCTGTGGACACTGGCATCAGGCTTCGTCAGCAAGAAGCCTTGAGGCGGTGCTTCTCCCTACAGGCTCCCCTCAGAGGACCAGCTTTCCTTCTGCTCTTGAAATCTCACTAGGACTTAGAGCTCCTGTCTGCCTCACAAAGAACAGAGAGCAGCTGCTACAGACCAGGGAGCAGGAGAGGAACAAAGCACAGGAGGCACACCAGTAAAAGGGGAAGGAGCTAGATGTGGGTCAAGCCAGAGGATATTTTTCTGCCTATAAAGGGATAAGTGGGGCTGTGGAGGTGAATTAAGAACACGTGGAAGAGGAGGGGAGTGCCTGGGTGGCTCAGTCGGTTAGGTGTCTGCCTTTGGCTCAGGTCACGAGCCCAGGGTCCTGGGATGGAGCCCTGAGTCAGGCTCCCTGCTCAGGGAGGAACCTGCTTCTCCCTCTCCCTCTGCTGCATCCCTTGCATGTGCTCTCGCTCTCTCTTGGTCAAACAAATAAAATATTTTTTTATTTTTTATTTATTTATGATAGGAACACAGTGAGAGAGAGGCAGAGACACAGGCAGAGGGAGAAGCAGGCTCCATGCACCGGGAGCCTGACGTGGGATTCGATCCCGGATCTCCAGGATCGCGCCCTGGGCCAAAGGCAGGTGCCAAACCGCTGCACCACCCAGGGATCCCAACAAATAAAATCTTAAAAAAAAAAAAAAAAGAATATGTGGAAGAGGAGGAAAAATTATCTAGGACTTCATGCACATGAATGTGTGTGCCTGTGTGTGAACGTCTTTGTGAATGCCTGCCTATTGGCTCGTGTGTGTGAATGCGGTGTGTGGAGTGCGCGCTTGTGACTGTGCCCATAGGCTTGTGTGTCTGTGTGTCACATATACACGTACGTGCAGTCACAATGTGTTGTGTGCCTGGCAATACGCGTGTGTGTAGTGTGTGTGTATGTGTGCACGTATGCATGCATCTATGTGGCTGACAGGAAGTTAGGGGATGTGGTGAGTGATCCCTGGGCTGGGATCCCACCTTGAGCTCTACACATTTGGGGTGACTATAGGAAAGGACATGATAAGTCAGTGGCCCTGGGGCCCATCTGTGCAGCAGACAGGGGCACAGGACGCACTGCAGAAAGAATAAGAGGGTAGGGAAGCCCTCCTGGATAGGCAGGGACTATTGGCAGGCGCCTCTTTGCAGATTGAAGTAGCTGGATGCTCATTGGAACCTGGTTGGAACCGGTTGCTGTGGTGATGTCTGTGGTGGGGGTGGGGGAGACGGGCCAAGCCAAGAGGTGGCGGGGAGGGGAGGAGGTAGCTCAAGGAGGTGTTAATGAAAAGCAAAGGGGAGTTGCAGACCCATGTCAGGGCCAAAGCAGGCGGGTGACAGAAATGGCTTGTTGGCCACACAAAGGGAACAGGGGGAGGCTGGAAGGGCACAATGCCCAGAGAAGAAGCTGATGAAGCATGTTTGTAGCATGGAGACAGGAACAGGGAGGGGTGGCTGTCCATTACCCCCAGTTGCAGCTCATTTGCTGGCTGCCCACACAGAGCTTGGGGTAGGGGGAAAATGCAAATACCCCTTCTTCAGCCTCAGCAAATTCCGACCAGATTTGGGGACTTGGGGCCCATGGGTAGTGGCCATGAGGGGCTACAGTTTCCACAGCTACTGCCGAAGCTTTAGCTTGGGAGCACTGGAATCCTCCAGCTGAGTTTTTTCAGTTCTGCTCAGGGTTGGGTGAGTATACAGAGCACTACAGATGGTTAATGAGAAGGAAAATAGTGACAGCTACACGGAGCATTTGCTTAGAATTTCATAGCTTGAAAAACACATTTCCCTTCCTACAACAATATTAGGAGAAGGATAAGGTTTTTCCTTTATAAAATATTAACATTTTGCAGAACGGGAACATGGAGCTCAGAGAGGTTAAAGTGACTGACTAAAGACCACAGAGCAAGTCGGTGTGTTCGTACTGGAACCCAGGTCTCCTCTCTTCAAATCCCTTGTCTTACTCTACGTCCTGCAAGGCAACCTTAAGTCTTTTGGGTACCCATTTCCCTTTCTTTCCTTTTGGCACGGATCCCATATGGCCAGCTCTCGAAGGACTTTGGCAAGTGTCTTTCTCTCTCTATGTATCCAGGATATCTGGGGGGGGGGGGGGGGGAAGAGTAATTAGCAAACGCTGCTCCTCCTCTTCCATCTCCTCCGCCACCACATGCTCATCCAAATGACCCACCCAGTTCCAAGTGACCCAACCACACAGGGCTCCCAGCCTGCTGACCCCGCATGGCCGGCAGCTGTCCGTGGTGCTGACACGGCCTTGTCTCGAGAAGGAGGCAGGAGGCAAGGGGCTGCTCCCGTCTCCTTCAGATACACCTGTCCTTCCCATCCTTCTCCAGAACTTTTAGATGCTTCCCTCCTCCATCTCCCTTATTCTCTCCTCCTCCCTCCTTCTGTCCTTTTCCTCCTTCCCCACTTCCTCTTCTTCTTCAAACCATGGACTTCCAGAGTGGAAAGATGCCTCCAAGGTCACAAGTCCAACCTCTCCCATCAGCCATTTACTAGATCTGTGTTGGTGGTAAGTTATTTAACCTCTCTCAGCCCCACTAACATTTTTTTTAAGATTTTATTTATTTATTCATGAGAGACACAGAGAGAGAGAGAGGCAGAGACACAAGCAGAGGGAGAAGCAGGCTCACAGCAGGGAGCCGGATACGGGACTCAATCCCAGGACCCTGGGGTCATACCCTGAGCCCAAGGCAGAGGCTCAACTGCTGAGCCACCCAGGCATCCCCCCACTAACATTTTACAAACAGAGATGGTGATTCATACTTGAGGGGTTGCAGTGGGGATTTGTTGGAATAATGGCTCAGGAGCACCCATTCCCATATCTGGCATGCAGCAGGTGCTCACCAAGCAGAATCGCCATGATTATTTCCAGGTCATTGGCATTCTCCTCACAGTTCATCCTGAAGTTCATGCATTTTATGACAAAATGTAGTCTCCGTGGAGGCTGTTTTCTAAGTGGTGCATAGTTCTTCGTGTTAGACTAGTTTTCATTTCCTTGGAGTAGACTTTTGTTGATATTTGTATTGAAAGATTTCTTGAGCAGATCACATTTCCTTACTGAGACTGAGACATTTGCAACATGTGGGAGATAAGCCCTCCGCTCCCTGCCTGAGGAGCTGGTAAGAGGAAGGGGTACTACGCCTGCTTGTGTGTGTGTCTCTGTGCTAGCACATGTGTGTCTGTTGCCATGGGGGCTCCATGCTGTGTGTGCCCATCTTTGGGCTGGGTTTTTCCACCACAGGAACATCTTTGTTGCATCTTTGGATCCTAACAGCACCTAGCATGGAGACTTGCTCTGGGCTGGGGCTCACACAGTGCTTGTGAAGTTGTGTGTGTATGTCCCACATGTGTATACTTGCATGTTGGTTCCTTAATATGGCCCCTGATTTCTGCTCTCAGCTACATTCTCACCTCCCACTGGCTCACTTTACTGGGAGTGCAATGCTGGTCAGCTCAGCCCTGTTTTGAACTTGTGCTCATTTTTTCTCTTTTAAGATGTGATCCTCAAGGTGGTAGACAATAAAAAGAAAGAGGAGCTGTTGTCCTACCAAATCCCCATCAAGTACCTACGTGTCTTCCACCCCTACCACTTTGAGCTGGTGAAGGTGAGTCAGGGCCCTGGACCCTGGGCCTATGTGGGCCTGAGACAGGTAGGGGGAGAACAGGTGGGAACCACCTTGATGCCCCCAGCTATTCCTTCAGAGCTTCCCATGCTCATCCTGCAGTATGACAAGTCTTGGGCCATATGAGACTCAAGAAACCCAGCTCCTGACAGGTAGATGTGAATGATTTCCTCTTTTTTTTTTTTTTTTTGACGTGAATGATTTCCATGAGAATTCGGAATTCTCCAAATTCATCTCTGTAAAATAGCCCAGTAGCATGGAACATCTTCTACATTAAATGAATACACCAGTTAAACATATTTTTCTAGGGGCGCCTAGGTGGCTCATTTGGTTAAATGTCTGCCTTAGGCTCAGGTCATGAACCCAGGGTCCTAGGATCGAGCCCCATGTTGGGCTCTCTTCTCAGCAGGGCATCTGCTTCTCCCTTCATCCCTGCTCTCACTCATGTACTCTCTAATAAATAAATAAAATCTCTTTTTAAAAAAAGATATTTTCTGATTTCATACGTTAAAAGTGGGAATATGGGATCCCTGGGTGGCTCAGCGGTTTGGCGCCTGCCTTTGGCCCAGGGCGCGATCCTGGAGACCCGGGATCGAATCCCACATCGGGCTCCCGGTGCATGGAGCCTGCTTCTCCCTCTGCCTGTGTCTCTGCCTCTCTCTCTCTCTCTGACTATCATGAATAAATAAATAAAATCTTTAAAAAAATAAAAATAAAAATAAAAGTGGGAATATATCTAAAAATCAAAGAAATACAGTATTTACAGAGTACCTAGTATGTCCCAGGTCCTGAGCTAGACACCATCTCTAATCCTCAAGGTGAATTACATTTTGCATACATAGGGCTGGAGACCCAGAGAGAGGAATCCTCTCAACATGGGTGACAGAGCAAATGAGTAGCAGAGTGGAGGGTGAGCCCGGGTCACACTGTCTCCCAGGTCAGTTCTTTCTGTGCTGTCTCCACACACTGCCTTGGCAGGAGGAAGGCCCCGGAAATTTGGGACATATGGGAGGGAAACTGTTCCCTGGAGTGCACCCCTCTAGTAGGCAGCTGGGCATGAGCCTGAGTGAGGAGCCGCAGGTGCCTTAGTCCGTGGCCTGAGCTCCCCAGGACAGCTCCCCCACCGACTCCCTCTCCCCAGTGCTGATTGGTGGAAGGGAGAACTCACTCTTTCAGTGCTCAAGTACTTAGTAAGTACCTACTGTGTGCTAGGCACTGGACCAGAGATGAACAGAAGCACTACTTTCCCTTCAATGTGCACTCAAAAAAAAAAAAAAAAAAAGTGCACTCCAGACCCCTATTGTGGTTTGGAGTAAAGAACAATGTGGTGTAAGATTGCCTGGGCTCCTATCGGGGGTCTGCGTCTTGCTAAGTATATATCCATAGGAAGCTGCTTAACCCCCTAGGTCTCTGCTTCTCATTGGCAAACTAGAGAGACATTGAGCATCCATTTGGTCAGTCAAATGCAACAATTGGGCGTCAAGCCCCTAGCAAAATACCTGACACATAGTGGTGCTCACTTTGGGTTAGTTCTGTTCCTTTCTTCCCTCCCCACTTCCCATCAGGCCCTGCACCAGTCTTCTTTCCAAGCACCTCCTCAACCATGGCCTTGGGGTCTTTACCTTCCATAAGCCCCTTCCCTAAGCCTGGATGAGGTACCTGGGACAGGCAGGGACAGGAAGGCCCAGAGAGATCAGTGAGTGACTCACCTGGAAGACTCAGCACTTTAGCTGTGATTCTGCGATCATCACCCAGGCCCTCTGGCTCTCTGGCCACTTCAAAACACAGGCCTTGTTATCACACCTTCATGAAGAGAGCAGTCAGGCAGTGGTCCTTGTGAGGGTGATGAAATATTCAAATAGAAAAGGAAAGATTTATTATATTGATCTTGGAAGGGCTCGCGGGGACCATGAGCTTTAATTATCAGCTTGGAGCCCCGGTGGAGCAATGCCAAGTGATTGTCTACAGAGGGCTGGATTTATGGCAGGGCCTGCCCCTTAGTCACTCTCCTTCTTGTGTGTCTTCTTCCCTCACCCTGTCCCCAGGCCGCCCAGTCCGGAAAAGCTGAGGAAGCCACTGCCAAGACCCACCTGTACGCGACCGTCGTTCGGAAGGGCAGCTTCTTCCCCCGCTACATCGGCAGCAACCACACAGCTCTGGAGGTTCCAAGACTGGGGTCCCTGGGGGGGAGAAGGGGAGGAGGGAAGGGGCAAACTTTGAGCAACATCCAAGCCCTGCCCTTCGCCACCTCTGATTAGCCTGACTTTGTGAGGCAGAGAGGGGTATCTGGGAAAGAAACCAAGGAGGGAAAAAGCAACAGGGCTTTACAAGAATAGCCAAAATAGGGACGCCTGGGTGGCTCAGTGGTTGAGCACCTGCCTTCGGCCCAGGGCGCAACCCTGGAGTCCCAGGATCGAGTCCTGCGTTGGGCTCCCTGCATGGAGCCTGCTTCTCCCTCTGCCTGTGTCTCTGTGTCTCTCATGAATAAGTAAATAAAATCTTTAAAAAAAGGAATAACCAAAATATTTTGTGAAGAACAAGCCCTGGGATGACAGGGATAGGGATAGAGATGAAAATGAGGCCTAACCTTTCCCAGCATTTCCGGACACAGTCCTGCCCTAACGTTGCCATCTCTTGTTCTGCTCCACACACACTGTGAAGGGAGGATGGAGAATCACCAAAGGCTTCTGTCTGCCTGAATCTCATGTGGGGGGGAAGCCCCCACTTTGGCCCATATTCTCTGTTTTCTCTCCTGATCTAGGGCGTACAACCCTATAGTCACCTTGTATGCTAGTGCAGGTCAGCCCTGCAGGTTCCCTCTGTTCCAGTCTCCCTCCCTTTTACATTGTGTCCTTTCCTGAGACCTGCCAGCAATCCTCTCTCTCTCTCTCTCTCTCTCTCTCTCTCTCACACACACACACACACACACACACACACACACACACACACGAAACAAGGAAGAGTGGCCACAGCTCGACCTTGCCGTTCCCAGGCCACACCCCACAGTGAAAAGGCCATTTGCTTAAGACCCAGCAGAACCCTGGCCTGCAGGAGTCTCCACGGAGGACCCATCCTACTCCCACCCCAGCCCCCAGAATTACTGGTATAGAGTCTCTAGCGCTCCACCTACCCCTTGGCCCCAGCACAGCTGTCCCCCCTTCTGGTTCTGATGGCAGACTGGAGAGCACAGTGGGAAGAGAAATTGCTTCTGTTACTTATTGGCTGTCATGAGCAAGTGGGCTTGGGCAGCTATCTCATTCACACCTGACCATTCAGCGCTGAACAGGTGTAAATTAGCCACGACCACCCACCTCTCAGAGGCCTACTCTCAGCCCCTACACCTGTTGGAGCCCCTGTGAGTTCTAGGGCCTGACAGCCCTGCAGTGGACTCCCCCAGCCCAGACTCCTGGCCCCACTCAAAGTTTGAAATACCCACATCAGATCCAGTCCTTTGAATCTGGGTCAGGGATTCAGTCTCCAGGGACCCCAGTGAACCCTGAAAGGCCCTAAGCACTTAAAAAAAAAAGATTTTATTTATTCATAAGAGACACACAGAGAGAGGCAGAGACACAGGCAGAGGGAGAAGCAGGCTCCCTGTGGGGAGCCCGATGCGGGATTTGATTCCAGGACTCCGGGATCACACCCTGAGCCAAAGGAAGACGCTCAACCACTGAGCCACTGAGCCCTTTCCTAAGCACTCTTTTAAGGCCTGATCAGTTCACACGTGTGGGGAGTTGTGAGCTACCAGCTAAGATGGTCCTGGCAGAGGGGCCTAGAAGGGAGTGCGCAGGGAGGAGGAGAGAGGAGCCAGAGCAAGCCCCTAGTCCCAGGTGCCCTCTTCCCCATGAAGGTCAGAGTGAGGAGGACCAGCACAGTAACGTCCCACCCCTCAGGGTCTGAGCTGGGATCCTCAGGCCCAGAGTGGAGCAGGGACCAGCCTCGGTAACACAGTGGCCCAGCTTTTCATGAGTGGCCCCTCAGCTGTGTTCACAGCCCCTTCCTTCACTGCTTGCCTTCCCAAGAGCACCCCGTAATCAGGACCCTCACCCATCCCCCAAGAGCAGCTCAAGCCCAGCCCCACCCTGAGGCCTGGCTTCTCCTCCTCCCCTCCCAGCTGTCAGCGCTTCTGTCTCTCTCACACTCAAACACAGCCTCTCCCTCCCTGGTCCCCTACTTTTCTCCTTCATAAATGGAGCTCATTTATCCCGAAAACACACGCCGAGCTCCTACTCTGTGCCAGGTGTGTCTGTTACCAGCTGGGGATATAGCAGTGAATGAGGTAGACATGGTCTCTGCCCCTCTGGAGACTTGGTTCCAGCCAGATGGACAGAACACGAAAAGAGAGAAATTAGAGTGAACACAGGCTATGAGGAGTGCCTGCCGAGGAAGGGGGGGGAGGAGCTAAGAGAAGGGGGTGGGCTAGTTTGGTAGGAGTGGTCACAGAAGGCTTCCCAGAGGTGGTGACGGTTAACCCTAAGGGAAGAGAGAGCCAGCCACTGAGTTGCTGGGGTGGGGCGGGGGTGGGGGGGGTGGGGAGTCTAGGCAGTGGGATCATCATGTGCGGAGACCCTGAGGCAGAAGCAAGTGAGCAGGTCAGAGGGGTGAGACGTGTGAGGCTGGAGCAAGGGAGGACTTGGGGGCCGAGGGCAGATAGGCCAACAGATGCAGGCCTTGGCCCTGATGGTAACAATTACGGAATTCATTCCAAGGGCAGTGGGAGGAGTCACTGCTGGTCTCAAGCTGGGGAATGACATGGTCTAATTCATTTTTCACGAAAGCAGTTTTTGCCATCATGTATTAAATTGCTGGGGAAAGGGGATGGGTTGGGGGGCAAAATAAAAGCAAAGGCCAGTGATGGGGTCAGAAGTAAGAGGAGCCATAGGACTCACAGTTGAGGGGTTGGGGTAAGCGCTGAGGGGCAAGTGGGAGCCCATTTGGTGGGCAAGGGGTGAGGGCCAGGAGCCAGATCAGGAGTCACTCGGGAGGGCAGTGGAGGTATATGGGGACAGAATCCGTGTCCTCCCCCTGCCTTCCCAAGGCCTAGTCAGAGCCTGAAGGAGGGCAGCTTTGAGCCGAGAAGGAAGTAAGTGAGGCAGATGGAGGCAGGGATGAGCTCATTACTGGGGAGAAAGGTGGCAGGTGGGTTGGCCTTGTCCCCGAGAGGGCTCAAAGCCACCTAAGGCACACCTGCCTCCTCTCTTCCCCAGGTCTTTCTCCGGGGAGTCAATGAGCCCCTGGTCAACAACCGTGACCCCATGGTGGTCATTGCCAGGGTGGTTCCCAACTACAATGATTTTAAGTGAGTGGGGCCCAGGCGGGTGTGGGCAAGGAGAGGGCGGGCAGGGCAGAGGACAGAGGAGGGGAAGGGCTGTCGCTGCCACCACAGGCCCTGATTCCAGGAACCCTAGAACCCTCCCCTCCCCAAGGCCTTTCAAACCTCCCACTGGGGTCTGAGGTTCAGGAAGTTGCCCACAGTCCCTGCCTGGAAAGGGGCGGCTCAGAACTCCCTGCACGGGAGCCAGCACATGGAGGAGGTCCTCAACCCTCCATACCTGCTCCCCGTCCCACAGTCCCCCCTCCTACTCCAGCGCAGGACCAAGGCTCCAGCCAATGGTCTTTCCCAAAGAAGGCAGCCTGTGGGTCCGCTCAGAACTTCATGACCTTTAGCCCCTCCTGTGAGTCCTCTCCCTCACCCTCCTGAGGTCTCCTGGCTCCAGCCAAACTCGTGCCCCTCCTCCCCAGACCACCTTTGGGGGTTTGGTGGATTTGTCGTCCTCAGGAAGGGTATTTGGGCTAGCATGGCCCCTGAGGGTCACACAGCATGGGGAGTCCTCCAGTGCACATGGGCCCTGTGTGACAGCTCCATTTCCTGGGGATCAGCTGTCTGCCTCTGTCACTTCCTCTGACTCTTCTGGCCCAAAAGGACTGTGCCACACCATCTGTTGACCTGTGAACACTCCTTGCTTATTGAAGGAATGAAGCTGATACACTCCCTCCCAGCCCTCTTAAGAGCTAGGCACATGGCCACACGCTTGCTTGCTCGCTCGCTCGCTCACACACACACCCTGGACCCTGCCCCTGCAGCCTCCACGTCCCCCTTGACCTAAACTAGAACTGCCACCCCCAGGGTGGGTCATTCCGGCAAGGACTTCCAATGGCAGGGCTTTTTAAAGATGGGGCCGCTGGGGCAGTCAGATATGGCCAGGCCACAGCAAGTCATGGGGAGAACCTGGGAGCTACGGCTCATCTCCAGACCCAGAGAGCTTTCCCACACCTTGGGCCGGTGATCAGAAGGACCAGGGTCCATCACCTGTCCTGGTGTCCAGAGCCCTGCGCCCTCCTGCAGGCCTGAGCCACCCGCGGCACTTGTGGGCTGACCGTCTCCTTGCCTCCCCAGGGTCAACCAGATAAAGCAGGATGCAGCTTCCGTGGGGCTGCCCATCACCCGCCTCTCCTTCCCTAACCCATCCGTGATGCGCTTCGACGTTCCTCGGGGCAGCCAGAACGGGTGCCCTCAGGTACGCGCCCCCCTCCCCGTGCACCTCCAGTGTCCCACCCACGTGTCTATTCATTGGCTCCCTCGCTGGGCTATTCCCCTGACCCCTAAGGGGTTTACTGTGTCCCCAGAGCCAAGCCTCCTGTGCTGTGGAGGAGCTGCCCTCAGGGCGCCCTTGGTCCAGGGAAGAAGGCCTCACGCACATGAAAGGGTCACACACCCACACAGGTAGTGTGTGACCTAGTAACAAACCAGGAGGGACTGTCAGGCCTGTAAAAGGCACAAGAGAGAAGGACAAATGGTGTCTGAAGCCGCTGATAGGAGGTCCCTAGAGTACGCACATTCGCAGAGACAGGAGGTAGAAGGGTGCTCGCCAGGGACTGGGGGGCCGGGGGTGTTATTGTTTCATAGGTACAGAGTTTCCTGTTTGGGCTGGTGAGAACGTTCTAGAAATTGATAGTGGTGATGGTTAGACAACATTGTGAATTTACTTAATGCCACTGAATTGTGCACCTAAAGACGGCTAAAATGGGACAGTTTATGTTGTCTGCATTTTGCCACAATAAAAAATAAATTTTAATTCGAGGCAAGAGGGACGTGAAGCCTGGCTGATTGGACTGGGTATCCAGACACAAGACTCTTGAGTGTTTAATAGGGGAGGGATTGTGCAGGGCGATAGGGAACGAGAGCACGGGAGTGGAGCTGGGGTGCGCAGGACAAGATAGATGCACATTCAGGGCCAGAGGGGAGAGTGAGTGGTGTGTCTGAATATGTGGGGGAGGGGTGTGCAGACTGCGGCTGGGTACCAGGGAATGGCCGGGTCCGTCTCTTCCCATAGTCTCTACTTCAGCTGGAGTTTGCCCCACACGATGGTCCCCACATTCCTAGAAGCCTTAAAGAAGACAGGGGTGCCTGGGAAGTCCTTCCTGTTGTCTGCCCACCACTCTTCATGTCTGGCATGGCAAATACAGAATGAGGCACCCCTTTGGAGCCCCCTTCATTTAAAGGCAAGGACATTTGAAGGCTCAAATATGGACAAGAATGATGGTGGCAGGGAGGGGTGGGACGAAGAGGGACCCGGGGGATAGAGGCTTCAAACCCAAACCAATCCTCGGCCTGATTTCCCCAGAGTCCTCTCACACATGGCCCTGCATTTGCCCAGAAAATTATGAACCAATCAGCAGGTGATCCCGAGGGGCAGGAGGCCTGGCTGCTGTAATGAGGGAGCCCCCTCCCCACCCCGGGCCCTCTCCGGCTGCCTTTGCTGCCCCACCAGTCTGTGTAGCAGAGGGGACCAAGCTCCCTAGCTCCCGAGACCTGTCTCCAGGGCCTCCCGCATGTGGGGGATGGAGGCCAGGGGCCCTGGGACACCAGGACACTTGTCGAAGTTCATGAGGCCACATGGCATTTGGGCAGGTTGAGAACTCACAGAGGTGCGGGCGGCGAGGACGGGGCAGGCTTGCTGGCGGGGGGCAAGTGGGGGTGGGTGCCAGCCAGCAGCTTTCACGCTGCCCTTCCACTTTCCCTTCCTGCGCCTCCATCGCCTCACCTGACTTCAGGGGCAGTGGCTGGGCCAGGTAGTGTCCGGGGCCACCTGCCCCCTGACACCTTGAGCTGCTGTGACCTCCTCCCCACCCTGCCCACATGCCCGAGCCCTGCAGCGGCGATTTGAGGGCCTGGCGCGCCTGGGTTTGCCCCCTGCTCTTGACTTGCGAGCTGCGTGGCCTTTGGTCCCGCCAGTCCCAGAGTCCTACCCTTACTGGGCTGTCAGGTGCGCTCTAAAGGGCTCAGGTGCGCACAGCGTGGGGGGTGGGGGCAGGGGCTTAGGGGCTCTGTCAAAGCTGTCCTGTCGGAGCTGCTCCTCCCCCAGTGTTAGATGCCCCCTGAGACCACAAGTAACAGACACCTCAGGGATGAGGCCCCACGAGGTTTGCCGTCACGCTGGGCACGGGGCCCTAGGCAGGCAGCTACCAGAATTGGTGGATGCACCATGTCAGCAGTGTCCCCAGGACCTGCTCCCGACACCCCCGAATTGCCACCTGCAGCTGGCTAACAGCTCCTGGAAGCAAAATGTCGGGGCACCCCATCCAGGCAGGGCCAGGAGGGAGCGCCTCCCCTCTGCACTGGCACCTGCACCTGCGGCTTTCCTGAAGGTCCCCGGATGCTCCCCTCTTGTCTCATGGGCCGGAATTGGGTCACGTGCACTCCTCTCAGCCAATTATGGGGGGCGTGGCATCACCGTGGGGTCTCTAAGTGACAGGTGCGGGGAAGGGGTGGGCCACCAGCTGAAGCAGGTCACCTGGGACGGAGGAGAGTGGCCCTTAGGGTCGGCTTCACGCCCCTGGGAGCCTGGTGATGAAGGCACGACGGTCAGTGAAGGGACAGTTGGGCCGCAGGGCCCAAAATGGAGCAGGACTCAGCAATTCCTCCCCCTGCTGCACCCTGCACCTTTGGGGGGGCCATTGCCCGACAGGCTGCCCCTGTTGGTCTGCCCTCCCTGCAGAGCTGAGGCAGAGTTCCTGGCCGATGGGGAGGAAACAGAGGAGAAAGAAGTTGCCCACTGTCCTCCCCTAACTCAGCTCCCACGCCTGTGGGCACCCAGGCTCTCATGGGGCCCCTGTCGCGGGCCATGTCTCTCGCATGGACCATGGGAGTGGCCTCCGCTCAGGCCCTTCCCTTGGACCCCTGGCTGACAGGACGCAGCCCTGGCGTGCAGTCACGGCTCCCAGGTCTACTGGCCCAGCCCCACAGGCTTCTGGCAGGCACGCTGGGTAGCCAGGTGTCCGCATACATGCTGTCCTCTCAGGTCTCGCTGCACCCAGCCTAGAATGGCCCCTCCCTCGGATCTTCCCCGCCCCCCCAGCCTTGCTTTCTCCTCCAACATCCCAGCTCCCACCACCCATACTTGCTTAGACCTCTGCATGGATCATAGGAGTGTGTGTGTGTGTGTGTGTGTGTGTCCGTGTCCGTGTCCCATCACCTAGGAAGATGGTGAGCTCCAGAGGGGACAGGGTCTGACTCTAGCTCCCCGAATTGCCCCGCAGCACTCCTAAGGTATAGAGCATGGAGACGCCCCCAGGCGCCTCGGCTGAGTTCAGCTGAACTTTCATCTTGGTGGCCAAGCAGGCGTCCAGAGCCAGGGTGTCCTAGCTCCCTCGAGGTCCCCCAGCCTCAGCCTCTCCCCAGGATGCGCAGAGCCGGCTGTGGTAGGTGTGGGTGTGGATGCGGGGGCCCAGGGGAAATTCGAGGAGGCCCTACGGGCCCACGTAATGAAGGCTCTGTCCCCAGGGAAGGCAGGTCTGCCTCAGTGGCCAGGGGTTAATGGCTTTGCTGAAGATCACAGCGGAGGGTTAATCACATTCCTTAATTCTACAGCCCGCCATGGCCTTGCCCATTACTGTCTGTGGTCAGTGGCTTCCCCACCACACACACTGCCCCCACCCTGCCACACACACGCCACCAGCACCTTCCCCGGGGCCCTGGCATCAGACTACGAAGGTGGTTTAACCTGGAGTCCTTGCCGCTCCCCCTCCGTCCCTCCCTGCGCACGCAAGAGAAGCCGCTCCTCTCTCCCCAGATGGAGGTCTGAAGGGATCTCTCTTGGAGGACTCCTCCTGGGAACCCATTCAGGGAAAGACCTGTCCTTACTGAGCAGTCAGACACTATTTCTTGCTTAGTCAACTCCATTTGGACACATTAACAGGCCCCAGAGAGGACAGCCAGCAGCCATTAAATGTCCCCCTTCCAGGGTGGGAGCAAGGGATGGGGGCAGAAGAGGACTGAGTGCCCCAGGGCCTGGCAGATGGTCCGGGCTATGGGGAGGCCCCTGAGGCTCCCAAGAGAATGGGGCAGCTCTGGGATGGGCATGGTTTGGGGATCAGTCCTGAAAGACCATTTCCAAGCCCCACAGAACCTGGAAGCAGCTTCTTTAGCCTGGCCTGGTGGCCACGTGGTTGTCCCTGAGCTCCCTCCAGAGCCCATTCTCAGGAACATTCCGTCACCCCAGTCACGGTCCCTGTGTTCAGGACCCCTAGCCCCGAAGTGACTGCAGCCCATGTCCCCAGGGGCAGGGGCCTAGGCAGACACAGCTGAACCTCGGACTGGGCCTCAGAGAACAAGAGCGGACACATTAGTGACAGGCAGGAGGGCCTGCCACTGCGGCGGGGGCGGGGGCCGGGGCGGGTGGGCCCACACTGATATTTCAAGATCCTGCATCAATAACTCTCCAAGCCAGTGGTGCATTTGTGCTGACCTTTCTGAGCAATGACGGGTTCCCGCAGGGGAGCGGGAGGTGGGAGCGGCTGCCACTGTCACTGACAGCCCCTGGCTGGGGATGGACAAGGCGAGGCAGCCTCCGGGGGAGTCTGCACCAACGACCCCAGCCCCTCCCTGTGTGGGGACCATGCAGGGCGGCCTGCTGTGCTCCATTCCCCCTGTCCCACCTTGCAGCCTTTGCAGAGGCCTCCTCCCCCTGGAGTCCCGCCTTATTCCAGGCATCCTCCAGCCCTGCCATGCTTGGAACCACCACCAACTCTGTTTTCCCAGCCAGAAGACCTCCCTCCTCCCCTTTGCCCACCCACGTCTTGCTTCAGAGCCATCCCCTGGTCCTGCTTCCTGCAAGACAGCTTCTGTGACCACCGTCGGGAATGTCCCATGTAGCCCCCTTATTCGGGGGCTCTAGTCAATGCCATCTTGTTTCACTGTGTAAATATGACTCGCGCCCGTGCCCCAGCTGGGGCCTGGTGTGCTATCAAATCCCCCAAATCCCGACGGCCTGCGTTGCCAATGCACCAAGGCTCAGGCATCTGAAGAGCCTCTGCAACCCATGTGGGGCAGAGGGGGGCTGGGGCCAAGGGTGGAATTCATGTCTACTTTGGCATCTATGACACCACCAGTCATGGGTGTGAGTGGGCGCAACTCTTTAGGAAAAGTTTACCCACGAGTAGTCAAGTGCCTTAAAATGCACATCCTTGAACTTAGCATTCCCATTTTGGGTACGCAGGAAATGATTTGAGACACAGAAATACATGTCAAAGAATATGCAATGCAGTGTTACTGTAGGGCCACGTGGGAAGGGGGAAACCAGGGCACCTGGACGTGACAAAATATCCTCTGGCTACTGAGATCATGGATGCCAAGTATTATTTGTGACTCTGGATATGCTTAGATT
Organism: Vulpes lagopus; assembly: GCF_018345385.1. Taxonomy (NCBI): domain Eukaryota; kingdom Metazoa; phylum Chordata; class Mammalia; order Carnivora; family Canidae; genus Vulpes; species Vulpes lagopus. The sequence continues at coordinate 44,254,922 of NC_054825.1, read as the reverse complement.
TTCACAGTAAATGAAAAGCATAGGATGTTAGGATAATTAAGTACAAAATAGGCTTAGGAAAAAACTAGAAAGAAACACACAGCCTGGGGCACTTGAGTGGCTCAGTGGTTAAGCGTCTGCTTTTGACTCAAGCGTGACCCCGGGGTCCTGGGATCGAGTCCCATGTCAGGCTCCCTGCATGGAGCCTGCTTCTCCCTCTGCCTACATCTCTGCCTCTCTCTGTGTGTCTCATGAATAAATAAATAAAAATCTTAAAAAAAAAAAAAGAAACACACAGCCTTAGGATGGTTGTCTTTAGTGTAGGAATCTACAGTGTTTGGGGGGAGGGTTGTTTGTTTTTGTTTTAAGTAGGCTCCACCTCAGTGCAGAGCCCAACTTAGGGCTTGAACTTGTGACTCTGAGACCAAGACCTGAATTGAGATCAACAACCAGACAATTTGGGATCCCTGGGTGGCGCAGCGGTTTGGCGCCTGCCTTTGGCCCGGGGCGTGATCTTGGAGACCTGGGATCGAATCCCACGTCGGGCTCCCGGTGCATGGAGCCTGCTTCTCCCTCTGCCTATGTCTCTGCTTCTCTCTCTCTCACTGTGTGCCTATCATAAATAAATTAAAAAAAAAAATTAATTAAAAAAAAAAAAAAAAACAACCAGACGATTTACTGGCTCAGCCACCCAGGCACCGCTGGGGTTTTTCTTTTTAATCCTTCTACTTCTCCATATTTTCCAAAATTCATTCATTACACGTCTGTTGCTTTTATAATTGGGACGAACATTTGTGATGTGTGTAGACACACACGTATGGCTATATTTGGGAGAACCCAGGGCCCCGCCACCGACTCCCACTGTCTCCTTTCAGCTGTCCAAGCCTGGGGGACCCCCTGAGCTGCCCTCGTGGAATCAGTCCTTCCTCTTCCAAGGTCGAGATGGAGCCACCAACTTCTCAGAAGACACAGCCCTGGTGCTGGAATACTACTCCTCGACTTCCAGTAAGTGCCCCTTGGTGCCGGGGTAGCCGTACATCAGGACCTGAGGACCAGGGTGCTCAGACCACCTGCCTCCACCCCCTGAGGGACGCCCCAGTGCATGCAGACAGGTGGAGGAGCGCCTGCCGGGCGCCAGTTTCCCCTCCAAGCTGTGAGCCCTGAGGGATCTATCCCTCCGTCCTCACTGACAGGCACATGGGGAGGGGGTAGTCGTGTGATAAAAATGCATGGATCTAATACGGGAATAGGACCCATGTGTCCTGCCCATGCCAAAGGACGAGGGAGCCAGGCAGGCGCTCCTCCACCACGGAGAGAGTAAGGCCCCCAAGGGCAGAGACGGGGGGGAGATCCACGTACAACCTAGAAACACCAAATATGGAGAGCTGGCCTTGAATTCAGGGAGCCCTAAGAGCAGAGGAGGAGGCTACTTGGGCAGGGCAAGGCCAGGAGGCAGGGAAGTGAGGCGAGGGAGAACGGGATGTTAGGAACCAGAGGATCGAGCGCCTGCTGGAGCCTCCAACACGGGGCCCGGGGGCCTGGCTGGGGTTCTGGTCGGAGTCCCAGCTGGTCCTCCCCGCAGTGAAAGGCGGTGAGCCCTGGACCCTCAGCAAGCCCCTGGGCGTCTCCGTGTTGCCACTGAAGAGCCGTTTGTACCGCAAGATGCTGGCAGGGAAAGGTCTGAATGGGCTTCGTGTGGAGAGGCTCCCCATCACTGTGAGTGCCCCCAACAGAGCCCATGCCGGTGCCTGCTCCCGCCCCACCCCACCCTGTTCCACCTTGCCCCACTAACACCAGTGAATCTAGCTTTTCCGGCAGCTTCCACCGGGGCCCCTACCACGGAAGCCGACCACTTTCGAGTGTAAGGAGTTCCCCAAGCTCCTGCCCCAGCAACAGGAAGAGAAGCACAGGGAGGCCCCACCGGACGGTGGCAAGAGTATAGGCCTGGGTTTAAATCCTGACTTGCCTTAGGTCTCACTGTGCAACCTGGGGCAAGTTTCTTAGACTTTCTGAACCTCAGAGTGCCCACTTCGAAAATGGGATCAACGTGCCTTTATAGGATCTCTCTGTACGATAAGAGAGCCAAGAGCCCAGGCTCTAGAGCCTGTCCAGGTCCAAATTCTGGTTCCACCTCTCATTAGATTATATGACTGCGGGAAAAATTAGAGTCCTGGTGGCTCAAGTTCCTTGTCTGTAAAATGGATTCATAGTAATAGAATTTTTCTCATAAGGTTGCAGTGAGGTTTTTTTTTTGAGGTAATATGTGTAAAGTGCTTAGAATAAGTTCTCAATAAGAATTAATCATCATGGTTTATTTCTATGCCACCTTTTCCCCTAAAATACTTCTGGCCTTCCTGACATAATAGACCTCTGTAAATGGGACTTTCGCCCCTGTGCCAGGATGCAGGTCTGGAAGTGCCAGTCAGGTCTTCAGTGGAGCCGGGAAGGGAAGTTCAAGGCAGTGAGGGTGAGCAGAGGCAGGGGGACCAGCTCCTGCCTCCCTCTCACTCCCCAGGCAGAGCCCCCAGCAGGCCCCTTGAGGAATCCAGAGCAACGGGCAGATCAGAGGCAGAAGCTGCCCTGGCCAGCATGGACTGACTTCTCCGCTCTCCTCCCCAGGACACCAAGCTGAAAACCATGAATGGTGAGGCCCCCACAGTGGATATCTCCTTCCAGCTGCTTTCCTCTGAGGTAAGGCTGTGGGGATGTGGAGGGCAGCCGAGCGCCAGCTCCTGTAGCCCCGTGGTGGGTTCCAACCCCTTGCACAATTGCTGGCCTTGTCCAGGGGCTGGGGCCAGAGGCTTTGGGGAGGAGGGACCACTGCTTTGGCTAGAAATGTCTGAGGGTGATTTAAGGCTCCAGAAAGCGAGACAGTAAACTGAGATTAGGAAGAGGAGGGCTGAGAGAAGAGGCCCCCCAGGCCTGGGAGTCGGCCTGTAACTCAGCCCAAGGCAAGCCTGCCTCACTGGGATCAAAGTTCTACAAGTCCTACAACTAGGATTTGTTCAAGTCCTACAAACCTACAACTAGGATGTCAGCTTCCATGGCTGTGTAACAAACTGCTACAACCTAGCGGCTTAAAACAACACCCGCTTATGGGCTCACACTTGCATAGGTAGGCAATCCGACAGGGCGCGACTCAAGTCAAGATGTTGGCAAGGTCACATTTCTTTCTGGAGGCTCTGGGAAAGAGTGTGCTTCCAAGACTCCCAACATCTCTGTTTCCTCGCTGGCTGTCAGCCGGGGGGCCTCTCGGCTGCTGCAGCCTACCTACGTTCCTTCTCCCAGGGCCCCCCTCCACCTTTCAGCCAGCAGGGATGTCAAATCCCCCCCATACATACCTCAAAACTCCCTGGCTTTCTCCTTTGTCAACAGCCAGAGAAAACCCTCTGCTTTTAGAGGAGCCGATGTGATGGGGGAGGCCCACTCTGATAATGTACCCATCTCAAGGTCAACTGTGCCACGTGATCCCCGGGGTCATAGCTCCCCATAGGCATGGGTGCTGGGGATTAGGGTGTGAAATCTTGGGGACCCGTTTTTGGAATCCTGCCTACCACAGCTGGGTTGATCCAAGTGGAAAGCTACTACCGGCCGAGCCCCGCCTGATGGATGGGATCCCTTCCTCCAGCCAGCGCTCCCTGGACTCTGAGTCCCGGCTGGACCCTGGTCATTTGGCTCCTGGCAGGCACCTTCTGCCACTTTTTAGTCTGGGATGCTAAGACAGACACAAAGCGGGGATGTGGGCCGTTCAGGACCATGAGCCCGGGAACTAGTGACCAGGGGCCAACTTCTGGGTCAGCCCCCTCCTGCCAGCTTCCCACACCAGGAAAAATAGCCACTAGCGCTGGGATAATACTTGTCCTGTGACCTCACCCATGGAGCACACAGGGAATTGCCTGGTGTAGGGTAAGAGGCACATATCTGGGAATGTAGCCACTCGAAAAAGGTGTCCCTACAAGGCCTCTGGTAGGTACCTGGGACTTCCCATTAGCACTTCCCCCTCTGGAATGTTCGGCATTGTCTTCTAATTCCTGATTCCTCTAATTCCTGGTGAAAGAGAGTTTGTCAGATACAGCCCGTCACACACCCCCGCTCCCACCCCCACCTCCATCCCCACATCGGGTGTAGGACCAAGAAGGTATTGGGAGGGGAGGACATAGAAGCAGCAAAAGACCCCAAGAAAGAATCAGGGTCCTTAGAGAAAATGTCACAGATTTCCCAGATTGGAGCTCAACCCCCCACCGCCTCTTGTCGGGGTCTTGAGTCTGCCGGTGGCCACTGCCCATCCCTTCCTCACCTGCCCCTGCCTCCCAACCCTTCACTGGGGTACATGTGTCCTGAGGACCGAAAGGAGCATCAAGTGCCCCTGGTCAGGCCATTGGGGGACCCAGGCAGGCAACAGGCAGGTAGACCAGACCCTTCCCCAGTTGCCCAAGGGCTAGGCACAAAGGTCTCATTGATGAATTATTCACCAGAGCTGTGCTAAGTGCAGAATTAATCCCTTTCCTTCCAGCTGGCGGCCTCACTAAATTATCCCTCCAAGTCATGCGGGAAAACGCTGCCGAATTCATTTAGCGGCTGAGTGTTTTGATCTGGGCCTTGTGATTTTAGCTTCCCCTTCCCCCAGCCCTCCTCCCCCTGGAGGCGGGTAAAAAAACCTTTCAGTAATGGATTTCCGAGAAGAAAGGAAAAGAAAGGGATCAAGATTGGGTGTGAACCAGGAAAATAGTACTAGAGGAAATTCAGATTCTGCAGCCAAGCATTCACACACAAACACAGTTCCACACTCGCACACTCCTCACACCATCGCATGAGACGGTCCCATATGCACAGACATGCACACGTGTGCACCCCCACCCCCCTTTGCAAGGGTGCACACACTTAATGCGTATACCCATGTTCGCACACAATGCAGGCTGCCACGCAGACATTTTCACACCCCTGTTGGCGTGCACAGAAGCTGCATATCTTTGTGGCTAAACTGTTCCTTGGTGACACTATATGTGAATTGGCCCATAACTGACTCACTTTGATTCTAGAATCTTGAACTCCAATTCTGGGGCAAATGTGGTGGGTTCCACATAGGTTCTTGCAGCCAGGGCACCCAAGCCATTCATTGGCTGTCCTTGTGGATACAATGAGGAGAGGGAGGGACTGGCAGCCATGGAGCCCATCTGCCTTTTTTCACCCTCATCGGGCTTGGACCTGGCTCTCTGCTAGCATCTGAGCCCTTTTGGCATCCTTCTCGCTAGGGGTGGTGGGAGAGTGTTGAGAGCTGATGAACAGGTGGATGGTGTCGTAGCTGAGCCCAGAGGGCCCAGCCCCAGCTCCCTCACTCACCATCGCCCTCAAGATCACAACACTGGTGTTCTCTGTGCCACTGCCAACATTTATTGGGCACCTACTGTGTAGCAGATACTGTCCTGGTTTGAGAGATCTTACAGTCCTCATAAAGCTTGCATTCTTCGAGGAATCCAGGGAATGTGGACCAGACAACCACCAAGTGAGTTCATGAGTAGCATCAGCTCCTGGTAAGAGGCCTGATGAAACCCAGTGAGAGCAAACACTTGACAGGCTCTGAATTCCTTGCCTCTTCCTGTTGCACCTATGATGTTGTCTGCAAATTCATGGTGGAAGGTACCTGGCCTTCATGTCTGCATTCTTGCCTGAGGGACCACGACCATTGCTTCTTCCATCTTTTTTTTTTTTTTTAATTTTTATTTATTTATGATAGTCACAGAGAGAGAGAGAGAGGCAGAGACACAGGCAGAGGGAGAAGCAGGCTCCATGCACCGGGAGCCTGACGTGGGATTCGATCCCGGGTCTCCAGGATCACGCCCTGGGCCAAAGGCAGGCGCCAAACCGCTGCGCCACCCAGGGATCCCTTCTTCCATCTTTTAAATCAAACACTGCTCAAAGCTCCATGAGCCACCGCCTGCAGTCTGGGATCTTAGAGTCCCAAGGACACTCTGGCTGCAGGGGGGCTTGGGATAACGGGCCTCCTGGGGCCCCTCATCCATGTGGCTAATGGTTCCATCTCAAGGGCAATTCCCTGCAAGTAGTCAGATGTGCTACTGAAAGGTGATGCTTCAGGAGAAATAAATACACATGGCCTATTTAGGTACCACCCTCCTGAGGACACATCCTCTTTCTCCTGAACCTCCATAGGACAGAGACATGTTATCCTGATTAATTGAGGTTTTGGTGAACACCACCCCCCCACACCTACTGCTTCCACATCACCCATTGTCAGAGCCCTGGGAACAAGAGTATTGCGGAATTTCCAAACAGGCAGAGACCACAGAGCTGTCTCTCAGGAGCCCACCCTGGACAGGATTCTCCTTGACAACATCCACTGCAGGTGGACTTAACCTTACTCTGCCATGACAGGATGCTTACTACCACCAGAAGTGCCCTGTCCCATGGCTTGGTGGCCACAACAGATAGAAATGACCACCTCCCACTGAGCCCACCCTCTCTGTGCCCCCAGGCTCCTCCGTGCAGCCCTGGCAAGCCCCCAGTCCTGGGGATACTGGCACACGGTCAGCCATCCGGCATGCTGCCTGGCACACTAGCCAGCAAAGCCTGCAGGTTCTGTGAATGACAAGATGGACTGTGCTCAAAGCTAGGTCTGTTGGCCATGGGTTAAGCTTTTTCCCTCTGATGGGACTTGTCTACAGGCACCTGCTGCTGAGAGTGATCTGCTTTAAGCTGGAGCTGTGTGTGTAGATGAATATGTGAGTAACTACATAGATTCACCAAAACCATATATATGCCACAATATATGCATATATGCCACAAACTTCCCTCTATCACACATGCTGTGGGGATTGGCCTTGGAGGTCCATTCAGCTCTAAGAATCCATAAGCCTATGGTGGCTACTCCACATATACATATATGAATAACCTTTTGCTCTCTTCCACTTTCCTTCTGATGTTGGCCTCTTCCCTTTGAAGAGTGTGATCTGGTCCCCCAGGAGTCTGTGCTTCTCCAGGCTAAGTAGTCTGCCTCTTTTAATGAACTGGTTTCAAGATCCCACAGCATCCTAGGTGCCCTCCAGCTTACAGGCAACCTCTTTGAAGCGAGGCCCATACTGACCAGGTTTCCTAGGCTGACCCATGTGGACGGGAGCCCAGCATGCACATGATAGATGCTCACTGTGTCAGTGCTGCCTCCTTGCATGGAAATGTGCCTCCTGCAAGGTGGGACAAGTCTATGCAGTCATCTGGGTGTCTGGCAACAGTGTGCCCTCTCCAGCTGGAATTTGGAATCCAGAGTCTTATGCAGGCAGAGATGGGGCTCCTCACATTGGGTGGCTGCCTCCTTCTTAGTCCACAAGCCTGAGAGGTGCTGGAAGGACTTGAAACCCATGCATTTCCTTGGATTTTGGCACAGGGTAGGAGCCCTTGAGGAGAGAAGGAGATGGCCCTGCTGCCACCCACTGAGGGAAGTGGTGGTTCCCACAATCCCTTTAGACCCTCCCCCTTCCCTGTTCTTGCAGGGAGAGGCAAGGCAGGTCTTCAATGCCATGCAAAGGGCTGCCTGGTGTTTTCACTCAAATCAGCCACAAAGCTCTCTGGAGACCAGACCAAAGTGGGGACAGGTGGCTGTTTAACAAATGTGGAGGTGAGGGCAGGTAATAGGCAGAACCATGCTGGCTTTTGACGAATTTTTATAAGTTTCTATGAAAGCTCTGGGTTGGTCCTCAGAGAAGCCCCAACACAAACCTGCCTCCATTTCCTCATGAAGCACAGCTGCCTAGAAGGCCCAGTGTTCAGGATTGCACGATAGCATCCTCCGCTGGTTTTGTCCTCTGAAGGGTTCTGTCCCCACCCCCAAGACTCCAGCTCTGAAAATGCTACCACAAGGACAATGATGGATCCCGAGAAAAAGGACCCTTTCCCCTCCCACAACTGCACAACATCCTGCCTGTCTTCCTTTCCACCCCATACCCCCTACGCAAACAGGGTGCATCCTTAAGTCTGGGTTTGAATCCTGGATCTTTCACTGATCTTAGCCACCCTGAGTCCCACCTTCCTCATCCACAGAGGGGAGGTGTGATCCCTACCAGCCAGGAATGTAGTGAAAATTGAATAAAGGAGCATGTGTAAGTGCCCAGCCCAGTGTAGCTGCTGACAAACATGCTGAACTCATCAGAGATGAGGACAGGGCTCCTGGGGGAGGGGAACAATGAAGCCTTGCTAATCTGTCACTCGGCGCCCGCCCCTCATGACAGCCGCTCCACCAGATTCACATCCATAAGGACATCAGGAGGCCTTGTCAAGTGCTGAAGATAAACATCACCAGCCCCACATTTGGTCTCACAGCAATTTTTCAGGGAATGAAGAAATGGAGAAGAGACAGACAATCATCTCTCTAGAGGCCAGAGATGTTGAAGTCCCCAGTGTACCCTGCCTTGAGCTGGGAGCTGTGGAGGAGATGGAGAAAGTGGAGACCTGCTTTCTGGCCTGTGAGTGGGCAGGGCTGGACCAAGAGCCATACTGCATGCTCACCCCAAATGGCTCACCAACCACAGGATTCTGTTGCCTTGAGAAAGTGAGCCCGTGGCTCGCAGCCAGAGATGGAAAGTATTGAGTCAGGATACAGGGATGGCTAACGAAGCTGGACATTTGGGCCCTCCCCTGGCCTGCTCTGCTCTCTCTCATGTACAACTGTTGGGTTGAGGAAGGGGTGGGGGGAGATGAAAGAGGGCAAAGCTTCCAGACCAAACTATTCAGAGAGTGGGGGCAGAACTTTTCTCAAAGCCACACTATCATAGCTTAGACCTTTCTTCAGCCAAACCATATGTACCCCCACTCCACGCGAGGCCATTCAGGCATGAATTGTTAGCCAGTTTTTAGATCTCCAACCTGTGCCAAGCAGTAAAGCACCCTGGCAGGTCATTACCACCCATCTTGCTAAGGTTTCTGGGTGAAGTACACTGAGCATACAAATGTCTGGGGAATAGTCACAGGAAAGAATGGTTTGAGCTATGCCTCAAGGAATGGCTTGAAAATTGGCAAGGCAGAAGGAATCGCAGACGCAAAGCCATGGAGCCTTGACAGTATCAGAAGCACACGGAACGAATGGCGGCTGTTGTGGGCAATGAGACTGGAGAGTTAGATGGAGCCTACTCTGTGGAGGGCCTGGATGCCAGGATGCAGGTTTAGACTTTGGTGGTGGTGGTTCAAAGTGGTTTTGGCAGCAGTAAGATGTGATCTGATCCATTTCCAACTCTATGTTGGAAAGCTCTCTCTAGATGACAATGGAGGAACCCAATGGGAAAGATTTAATGCGGAAAACCCAGGTTCCAAGCTAACGAGAGTGAGCCCACAGACTGTCCAATGAGCTATAGGCAAGGCTCTATTTAATACTAAAATCCTTGCCAGAATTTTAAAATATCCTTATCACTGGCTCCCCTCCCCTGACCCCACAACTTGCTTTTAGATTAACCCTCTGAAACCATTTTCTGGAGAATGAATTATGGTCCCAGTGAGGATTAACACTCAGACCCTCTTTTGCTAGCAGACAGACTCAGAGCTTCCAGCCCCAGCGCAGGTGCAAGACCATGCAGGATGCCATAATGAGGCTTGTGATATGCATGGGAGGCAGCAAGCCCTCTTGGAGGGTCCCGTTTTCTGAGCCTCGCCTTCAGCTGAAGAGATAAGAACCTACAACTGGGACCACAGGAAATGACAAAGCAGTGACTGATCAGGGAGCTGCTGCACGGGGCTCATTATGGTGCTTGCCAGCGGGCGAGACACCCTTATCAGGGAGAAAATTGCATCAGGCCTCCTGAATTACTAGCGATTGGAAGCAGATTTCTTGGGACGCACTTTGTTAGATACCTAATGAGCGGGATACAGGCGGGCAGAGCCCAAGGCCGGCAGGGAGGGGGACAAATGTCTTTGTTAAACAGAATTTGTCAGTTTCCGCTGCAGGTTCCCGGGGGAGGGTTCAGGGCCAGCTAATTGAATTAAGAGCGTGTGCGCTCCAGCGAGAAGCTCAGGGCGGGGCGAGCGGCGGGCAGGCCTGAGGGCGGGCGCTCTCAGCACCAAGGACAGCAGCTGCACCCTGGCTAGTGGGTAATTGCCAGGGCAGGCTGGAACTGTTGCATTTTGCATGATTAGGGATCTAGGGGACTGAGTGGGTAGGAGGGAGGCAGAAGATGTTAGGGGAGGAGGAGGAAACAGGTGACCCAAGAAGCCTCGAGTCTGTGATGCTATTGGCCTGGTCTGTCCCAACAGACCCTCCTCTACAGGCAACGGCGAGGCCTGAGAGGCATGAGGAAGGGAGTCTTCTCTCCACCATGACACTCACGTGGTGTGGGGCAGCTGTGGCAACACAAGCAGCGGTGGGCTGTGCAGCGAGCCTGAGCCGGTGCATGGCTGTGCATTGCTTTGAGCTCTCAAAGTAGGTCTCCCAATTACAGCCCTAATGAAGCAGGACGCGGTGCAGCCACGGAACCACAGAGTGAGGGGGCCACTTGTCAGCCCCAAGCTGCCTTCACAAGCAGGGGCAAGGCCTGCCGAATAGAAAAGCAAACAAACCGGCCTCTGGGGTGGGCTAGCAGCCTCCACCCCCACCTGGAAGGGGGAGAGCTAGGTAAGGCTGGGCTTAAATAGGGAGGAGTAGTTCCCAAGGCCCTATGCTCTCTCCTCATCCTCATTTTAGCACTGTCTCCCTCCTCCATGCTCCACCCTGACCACCCACATTCCGAGCAGCCTGGCCCCTTCTTATAGCCCCAGACAAGCTCTCTTCTCATGAGAAGCAAGGAAGAAGGGCACACTTGCCTCCCCACAGTGTGGGTAGACTGAAGCTGAGCAGTCTGAATAGGCGATGTTAAGAAGAATTTAGGTACTCTGTGGGGCATTGTGGGCCTCCTGGTGCCCCTGACCTCACATGACAAGAGCAACAGCTTCTGGACCTCCCTTTGGGGCCTCTACTGTGTGGGAGTCTAAAGATTTTTCTATAAAAGTCACCCACTTGCTTGCCCCCAACTCCCAGGGAAGGATGGATCCTGACAAAGTTGATTAGAGCGGGAGAGTAGAATTGTGGGCAGGAGTCCTGCAAGGACAGGTGTGGGAGGTGGGGAGGTACATAAAGCAGCTGTGGGAACAGGTACAGTCCAACACCTGCTATGGAGAGTTCAGAGCAGAGTAGATCCACTGAGTCTGGTAAGGGCTACAGGTAGAGCAGCTGTGGGTCCAAAGGTACAGAAGAGTTGACATTCATCACTACTCTGCCTTTCCTTCCCTCCTCCTGAGAACATCTTCCCCCCATAATCTGCCTCAGAGACTGACAAGGTGAAGTCACTGGTCTGGACTGAGGGGCCAGTGTCATTTTAATTTTATCTTTGTGATGAAAAATTAAATGAATTATACATGATAAATTTCAGAATCCTACATAAAAGTACCTGGTGAGCGGATGTGAGGGTGATCTGGCTGCAACATCTCTCACCCCATTGATCACCAGATTGATTCAGCTGATCTGGTTGGCTAGGCAGATGTCCCCTTCCTCCCTCACTGCTCCACATGCATCCCTCCCGAAGCTGTGCTGTCTAGATTTTGAAGGCCAGTTCCTCAGTCAAGGGTATACGAGTAGCTGTGCTCCCTTGCTAGAACCTCTAAAGCTCTCAAGGTCCATTTGTAGAACACAGGGTGGTCAAGCTTCCAAGACTCCAGATACATCTAAATGAGCCCCTACTTATGACAATCTACCTTTAAAAAAAATTTTTTTTTAAGTACCTGGTAAGTGCCCCGCTTTGATGAGGAACCCAGTAAACGTCAGCTCTGGGTCACTGAGTTTACCCAGCTGGTACTGGGCCTACACAGGGTAGATGTCAGAGAGACAGACTATGGGGGAAGGGACTCCCTCTGCAATGTGTCCCTGCTTTCAGAGCTGATGGGGCACCTCTGGAGACCTCTCTCTTGATTTCATTACTTCCACTTCCTCCCCTAACTGGATTAGATGGCAGTCTATGAAATCCAGGGCAGCAAGATTGGCTTTCTGCCTGGAAATGAGGAGAGATGTCATTACAGGTCCTGAATCAGCATCTCGCCCCAGTCCCAGGGGCCACCTGGTCAATGGGGAGTCCGTCTGGCTAGTTCTTTCCTTCACTCTTTCCTGTATCCATCTACCCACGCATCTCCAGTAATCATTCTGTAGTTCTCCTGCTACAGCCAGTCTGGTGTTCAGCTATTCTGAGCAGGAGACACATGCGGTGCTTTTTCCTATCTAAAACACGAAGACGGGGCACTTGGGTGGCTTAGTTGGTTAAGCATCTGCCTTTGGCTTGGGTCATGATCTCAGGGTCCTGTAATAGAGCCCCACATTGTTGGGTTCCATTCTCAGCAGGGAGTCTGCTTCTCTCTCTCCCTCTGCCCCTTTCCTGGCTCCTGTTCTATCTGTCTCCCTCTCTCAAATAAATAAATAAATCTTTAAAGAAAAGAAAAAACTCAGAGACAACAAGATAACCCCAAACCACCTGACTCAGATGCTATCCAAAGGCACTGGTGTGTTCAGTGGGGAGCCTCTAAACGAATCTCGCCCTCCCTAAACCATAGCTACTGGGAGAGGCAGATGAGAGAGGTGGCCAGGTCTGAAGCCCAGGGGCAAAACAGGCCTGGAAGTTTGGGTACAATAGGTGCCAAAATCAGCCTCAAGGTCACTCAATGCTTCACTCTTCTCATTTCAAGAATCTTCATGTAACTGCTTTCTCTTTGGAAGTGTCTGTCCTTGTACCCACCTGACAGGGTGGGTCAGAGATGAGGCCCAGACTGGACTGGATACCTCTGTTCTTGTATGACTATCCCTTACTCTAATGACAGAGGCCTGAAAGGACTTCCTGTTAATTTCTGTATGCCAGGGATCCCTGGGTGGCGCAGCGGTTTGGCGCCTGCCTTTGGCCCAGGGCGCAATCCTGGAGACCCGGGATCGAATCCCACATCGGGCTCCCGGTGCATGGAGCCTGCTTCTCCCTCTGCCTGTGTCTCTGCCTCTCTCTCTCTCTCTCTGTGACTATCATAAATAAATAAAGATTTAAAAAAATGTAAAAAAAAAAAATAAAAAATAAAAAATAAAAGGGCATAAAGGAATCATTAGTTAAAGGATCCAAGTGGTAAAATGAAGGGTCCTTATCCTGATTCATCTGGTTCATATGTGTGGGTTTTCATATAGTGTCCACTTAAAGAGAGGCTTACCTGTACTGTTCTCCCTCTGTTTGTTCAGGGACAGACATTCAAGCACCTCTAACGTTGAGCACATCCTGTCCTGGTTGGCACTATGCCCCTTGTTCTATTTGCTTCTAGCACAGATGGTGGCATATTTATCTGCTATGTGGCTAAGACAACTCCAACAACTGATGTGGGGTAGAAGCTGGTTGCCTTTGAGCTCCCTACAGCCTTTGAGCAACATGCACGTTAGGGCTAACCATGGATCTCCACCAGAGCTTTAAAGTAATCTCTCCTAAAGGGAGCATAGCACATGTCTCTAAGCCCAGGGAACTTAAAGTTCGGGCAGAAAAACAAAAATGGCAAATGAGCCTGGAGTTAGAGAACAGTGTGAGAGCAGAGAGAGCCAGCTGCTGGTCTGGAACATTCCAGAAAAGCCTTAAGTGAGTGTGGGTGGAGGCCATCAAGATTTCCTGGAGAGGCTGGGATCTGAGTGGGGCTGGGTTCTAGATAAGCAGAGATGAGAGCTGTGGTCCTGCCAAGGGAAGAAGGGAAGAGGAAAAAGAACCTGGAAAGACAAAGAGGAGGCCCAGCAGAGTAGAGAGAGGAGACTGTTTAACAGGTAATAAACAGGTAATAAGGTAGGAGGATACGGCAAGCATGGAATGGAAAAGAAATCTACCCGGCAAAGGGTGTCAAAGGCCCAAGGCTGTTGCTACCATACCAGACGTGAGAGTCCTAGATGGCATGGTTCATTTATTCCTGGAACAAATATGTGTTGTGCACTTACAATGAGGCAGCCACTGGGGATGAACAAAGTCTCTGCCTACATGTCACTTGTGTCCTAGTGTGGGGAGGAGAGGAGGGAGGCAGACACTAAACAAGCAAAAAGAGTTTTTGCAAGTTTAATTTTCCGGCAGAGTTGAGTACTGTGAAGAGTAAAATGGATAATGTGAATAGAGAGTACAGTAGAGGAGGGGTGACTTTAGAGAGAACGGGCCTCTATCTTGAAGGCCAGGGCCCATCCGGGAAGATCACATCTGGGCTGAGACCTGAATGACAAGAAGAGGACAGCCCTGTAAAGACCCATGAGGCTTTCTGGGCAGAGAGCACAGCAGATGGAAAGGCCCTGAGGCAGGAAAGAGCTTGGCTCATTGGAAGAATGCCAAGGACAATGTGGTGAGGCCAGTGAGCAAGGGGGTGGATGGTAGGAGGTAGACGGGCCCGCATGCAGGGCCTCCTGAGCCATGAAGAGGAGAAGCTTGAAGGATCTAGAAAGTACACTTGTGGTAGAAAGACACAAATTTCTTTGCACCTTCTCTTCTCAGAATCCGGAAAACTTCTTGACGCCAAACAACAGCCAAGTTCTTCCCATCCTAGACCCCAAGATCTTAGATGAAAAGTTGGGTACCATCCGTGAATCCTGGTCCAAGGCCACAGTGAGCTCTACAATGGAATCCAGCACATCTACCTCTCAGGAAGCAGAGGTAGAGCCTCAGTTACCCAAGATGTCCCATGAGATGGTGAGTGTTTCCACTCAGCACTGGGAGGGCCAGAGTGGTGATGGGGTCACAGGGAAGGGGTTTGGCTGTCACCTGGTCACTCTTCAGGTGGCAAGGAGGCCTCCCTTTAAGCACACTCCATATGTGACTTACCCCAAAGCTAAACTGGTGGAAGGTGTGGATTCTTCATTTTACAGAGTTTCTTCATCTTTTGAATGGAACTCCCAACACAATTTTCCTCAGGCAAACCCAACACTTGTAAGACACCATCCATTGACTCAGGTAGTGAGCAACCCAGAACTTTCTCAGGTACACGTCCACTGGGTAAAGGAAAGCCCCTCTGAGTCATTAGTTTTGATTTCTCAAAGAAGAGTTTGGGGCTCAAAGAAAAGAGGATGTCATCTCTGGTTAGAGTCTGTGCCCTTGCTCATGGCTGCTGCTGCGGCCCCCTCCTGGCAGGAGACCAGATGCTGGGAAAGGGTTGATGAAGTGGCGAAGGTGGCATCTTAATTTGGTGAAGGGTCAGTGCTGAGTCCTGGCCCCTTCTTGCAAAGAGGTGAAGAACAGGCTACCTGTAAGACAGTCCAGTCAAAGTCTCCTGCAGGGGTACCACAGGTCCCTTCATGAGTGGCTCCCCCCCTTCTTCCACAGCTGATCCCATGGGGAACATGGATCAGAAAGATCCTGAGGAAAGGCCCCAGCCAAGGCCACTGGCCCCTAGGGAAGCCCAGGGCCTCTTCCTCTCAGGACCTGACCCTCTCCACTGACAGCCTCCGCATCTTCCCCTGGCACTTCTGCACCTTTCTGAAACATGTCCCGTCAGATGAGTAGGAAGGTTTGCAGACCGCTGGGTGTGCCCAGGGTGCTCCCACATGGACTGCCCCTGGCCACCCCGGAGCAGGTCCAAGAGCACTCACGGGCCACCTTCTACACCCCCTTGTCTCACCTCTGCCCCTTGGGAAACAGCTCTAGGGGCTGACCTGCCAGCCCGGCTCTCAACTCGGTTGAAAATAAACATTCAGACCTTGTCTTTGGAGACTTTGGCAGCATGAATAGTGCCTGTGGTCACTCTTCATCGTCTCTTAAGGATTCTGCTGTATGAGATGGTTCTAGACTGCAGCTTGAGAAGTCAAGGTTAGCCAAGAGCAGGAACTGTTCTTAAGCAAGAGGCCGAGTAACCATTGTGAACGGTGGAGGGGAGGAGGAGAAATATGTAGCCCAAGAGCATGACGACAAGATTCTGGAAGGTTCTGAGCGCCTACAAGGGGGATTAGGGCTCCCCTGTACCCACAGGCTGAGTGGCTGTGAGTTAGGTGCATCATCCAGAGATGCGTGCCCTCTCTGAGAATCACCCAGTAGCCCTGTTGGCGGGCTCGTCCTTCTACCTTCCCCCTTGCTGGGCACCCGGCTAGATGGTGGTATCTCCTAATTTGATATAGGGTGGCAATGAGGAGGCCCCGAGGTGGGGTGACCCTGCCGAAGGCTTCCAAACCCCACTCTCCCATGCTGCCTTCCCCAGGCCTGTGCTGTTCAGCCAACCTGACACCACTGGGTCCCTCAGACACTCATAGAATATTCAGTACACTGGGCCTGCCCTTCTCCCTTGCCCATCACACCCTGTGTCAGGCCCCCTTTCCCTCCCAACCCTGCATCATCTGTCCCTTCCCACCTCTCTCTCTCAGCTCAGATTTACCATCTGGCTATTCCTACCTCTGGTTCTTTGCCCTCGTTGGGTCTGGAAGACCCAGCCCCCAGTTCCAGCTCCTACCCACTGGCCAGAGCCTGCACGGACCGGGGCAGGACCCAGACATTCACATGGCCGGCAAAGCCCCATCCCAAGCAATAGAGCGTGGGTGAGGAGCAATGTGCAGCTCCGTGAAATCGCAGGTAGCCATGCAGCAATGGGTCACTGTTCCATAGCAACCAAACAAAATTACATAGCGATAGACGAGCTCATGCAAACAAGAGACAAAGTGACAAGCAATAGAACGCAGTCAGGGAGCGGTGCTGTATAGTTGCATAGCAATAGACCCCAGCCCTGCAGTGACCCTCCACGGCACCGTATTACGGGACACGGGACCGCAGACTACCGTGGTAGTGAGCACAGAACACAGTACGTAAGCTGCAGGCAGAGGCCCAGAGCAATAGAAGATACTCGAATAACACTTGAACACATCCGGGTGGCAGTGGCCCCCTCGCAGGGTGTGACTCCTGGATGTGTGGCCAGCAGCAGAGCCCGGGGCCGGGGGTTGGTGGCAGTGGGACCCAGTGACATGGCAGTGGTGGAGTGGCCAGCAGACGACAAGCTGCCTCCCCTCCTCTCTCCACCTCTGTGTTCAGACCGTGAGCCTCTCATTGGCACCGGATTCCTGGTGCATTTGTGTGTCTCGTCTTGTAGTGGGGTCTCCAGAGCCCAAGAAACAATTTTGCCTGAGTCTCTCCAGAGCCTACTCTGGCTTAATAGGAAATCTAACATTTTCTGGAGAAAGGAACACCTTGGGAAGAGAGGAGGAGGTGGAGGGGATGCCGGGTCGGTCCCCTCTCCGCGAAGAGGCCACGGGTGCTCCCCGCTGCCCCAGGGCCTGCCAGCCTCCGCTCTAGCCGCCCCCTGGGCACCCTTCCCCGAGTACACCCTCGGGTCCGCCTTCATTCCCAGCTGCAGTCCTGCCCAGTCTCCCATTGCAGGCTGGTCTTCACACAAGCTTTTCAGGTGCCACTGTGTGCACGTGGTGCAAAGCTCCTGTCCCGAGTGGACCCACTGGGACCAGGGGTCC
Organism: Vulpes lagopus; assembly: GCF_018345385.1. NCBI lineage: Eukaryota > Metazoa > Chordata > Mammalia > Carnivora > Canidae > Vulpes > Vulpes lagopus. The sequence continues at coordinate 44,237,494 of NC_054825.1, read as the reverse complement.
ATGGGTGTGGTCTCCGGTCAAGTGTCGGGTTTGGCAGAGCTGGAGGAAGGGTTTCTGGGTAGCCCAGAAAGTCTTTCCAGGGAGAGGTGGGCTTTTGGGTGTGAGGAATGCAACGTCAGGAGTCTTCAACCCCCAAACATGAAACAACTTGCAAGCATCCCCCTTCACCCCTCCCGCCCTCCCCCAGCCCACCTCCTGCTGAGCGGGTAACAGGAGGGCTCCGGTTGGGTTCACAGAGGCCTTCTAAAGCCCCTGCCCCCCACTGCCCACTGCCCACCCCCACTGGGGCAGCTACAGCAGCAGTTCCTCCAACCTGCCAGAAAACCCAAACCCCCATCCCCTGCCAGGTGCCCAGTGCTGTGTGCAGAGGTGCAGGGGGAGGGTGGTGGACGGAGAGGCCCAGGGCCCGGGCTCTGCAAGTTCTCCGCAGGCGGGAGAGAGCCCCACTCCACAAATAGCAGAACGACACAGACTAGGCTCACGGGAAGCAGGTGAGGGATGATTGGCAAAGGGGCGCGGCTGGCACCATTTCTCTTCTTAAGTGCCACAGTCACCCAGCATTGCCGTGCACGCCCAGTGAGCCCTCAGGAAGAGAGAGGAGCAAGGAAGGCTTCCTGGAGGAAGCAGAAGTACTCAGTACTTCTTGCCATTCAGGAAGTGTGTGCTGAAATTCCAGCGGAGGGTCTTTACCCTCCTCTCTCCAGCTCCCTCACTCCACTCCCCGCCCACACACCCCCTTCTCCCTCCCCGTCCCCGCCCCCCAACCTGGGCATCTCCCTGCTTCTGCCTTTCTTCGGTTTTCTCTTTCTTTCTGATTCTCTGGCTCTCTCTCTCTCTCTCTCTCTCTCTCTCTCTCACTCCCCCCTCCCTCCCTCCGGTGCTGGCAGACCAGAGGGCCCTCAACCAGCAGATGAATAATTGACAAGGGTTGTTTAAAGATTCAGTGGAGTTTTCCCTCCTCACCACACTGGAATAACTCATTTCTCTCATTCTCTCTTTGAAAGCCTCTCCCCCTGCCTCCATCTCCCCTTGCCGGTGCCCACGTGCCTGCCCCCCTCTGAGTGCAGCTCTTGGGTCTCTCCTTTTCTGAAGCCTGCTGGACCCCAGAATGATCCTGTTTGGCCCTCATTTCCTTAACATCACTTGCCCCGCGGCACCACCCCCTTTAACCTCTCCGAAGGGTGGTAGGTTGACTTCAGCTCCCCCAGATAGCATGTCCCCAAGAAAGAGCGCCCCATTTCATGGACCAGGAGAGGAGGGCAGGCCGGAGGAACTGTGACTGTCCCAGATGGCACAGCAGCAGAGATGGGGTTCAGGGCACTGGGGGGCAGGCCTCGGAGCCCAGCGCCCACCCCCCACCCCAGGCCCCTCCGCAGGGGGAGAGGTGCTGGCTCTGTCCCGCCTGCCCAGGGTAGTGCTGAGCACTCTGTCCTTGAGCTTCGGTCTCTCCATCTATAGCACAGGAGAGCTGCTCACCCTGCTCAAACGGCCCCTGAGGACCAGATGGGACAGATGAGGCCCTTTACAAAGGGGGGGACTGGGGGTGTAGCAGAGATACCGTGCTGCGTGCCTGCCTGCATGGCCTGAGTGTGCCCAGCCATCCCTGTGTGCCCAGGGGTCCCCAAGCCATAGGACTTGCAGTCTTAGCCAGAGACAGACTCAGCTGAACCAGGAAGAGGGTCACCTGCATGGCATGGGCCTTCCCCCTCCCCAGCCCCACTTGGGTCGTGGCTGCCACAGCCTCACCATCTCCGCAGCCCACAGCGACAGGACCCCCATCTTCTGCCCGCCTGGCCCCCTGCACACTGCCCCCTGCTCTCACAGAGCTCTCACTGGCTCCTGGAGGTGACCTTGAACTCCCTTCCCTCTCTGGGTTCCTTCCTCTGTCAGCAGAGGAGGTTGGAGCAGATGTTCCAGAGTCCCCTGGGGCTCCTGCGCTGACCAAAGCCTTGGTCCTGCCCTGGCCCCTCCCCGACCCCCACCCCCAGGATGAGATCTGTAGGCTGGTGGGGCTAGGGTCAAGGAGCTCAGGCCAGGCCCCGCTCCCAAGGCACCACCTGGCAGCAGGTGGCAGGTCCTGGCAGTGGTTACCTGAGTATGACACTGCCTACGCTGGCGGCAGGAATGTCCATCTTGGGAGAAGGTATGGCAAAGGCCAGGAGTCTTGGGCCCATGAGCCTGAGTGGCACGGAGCTCGACCTGAGACGCAGATCACCCCGGTCCTGTGTCTGAGCCCCACCAGGGGACCTCGATACTTTGGGCCACAAGAGGCAGGGAAAACACTAGAGAATCCAAGTGGGACAGAGAGAGAGAGCATGTGGCCGTCCGCCGGCTCAGGGCTCAGCAGCCTCCAGGAGGTGAGCCTGACTGGGTTCCCCTCCCGGCCACTCCACACAAGCCACCAGATGCAGTCTTTGAAACGGAGCATCACTGTCACCTTGTCCCTCTAGCTCCAGCTCCTCTCAGTCTGTAGTCCCCAGCTCCCCTGCCCGGTGCCCGGGCCCCAGCGTGCCCGGGCCTCTTCTGTCCTGTTGCCTCTGCAAGCACCCGTGTCCTGAGGCCCAGGCCGGGGCATATGTTCATCACACACAAGCATTGTGCACACGCAGCCCACGCCACCCCTCCAGGCCCAGTTCCCACCGACAGGACGTCCTCTGGGGGCTCCAGCCCTCCCCAGCTCCTCCCCTGCACCCCGCGGCTGCTAAACTGCGAGCTCCCGTGTTGGCACTGGGCAGGGGGCACATTCCTAAACTTAGATCTTGGAGTGGGCGGCTGTCACAGCTCTCGGACCCACCTGAGGCCCTCACCAGCTCCTGACTCTTCCTCTCCGGACTCTGTCCTTCTCTTCTTCCACATACAGGGAGAGGGAGAGAGAGAGCCAGCTCACAAGCATTTGAGGAAGGGAGGTAAGGGAGAAAGGTGGGAAAAAGTAAGAAGACCATCCTGCAGGTGTCCTGTTGTCTCCCCCAGCAGCCCCTCCCCTCCTCTCCAGGCAGCCCCAGCAGGCTTCTGTCTCCACCACACCAGAGCTATGTGACCTTGGATGAGTCACACCACCTCCCTGGGCCTGTCTGCCATTGTTAAGTGGAGGGAATAGTCTCTCCTGTCCCCCTCTTGAGGCTGCAAGGAGGATTAAGGAGAGCAGATGGCAGTGCGCTGGAAATGGGAGGGCTGGCCACCGTGCCGGAGGCTTAGGACTGCTCGCTGTGTTCATGTGTTCATGGGCCCTTCGAGAAGGAGAGGGAAGCTGTGGGGGGGTGGGGCAGGCACTGCCGCTCTCCACCCTCTGACCCTTTCTCCAGAAGGGCCGTTCCCAGACCCCTAGCCCACTCCTCTCCCCCCTCACCCCCGCCCTATGAGTCTCTGGAGGGCCATCCTCCTCCCCCATCCATCACCTGGGACTAAAGAGATTAATAAACAAGACTCATAACTCAGCTGCTGGGATGCAGCAGATATTTACGGCTCCGTTTCAATTTGCAGAGAGATTAAGTGTTTGTCGATTTATTGTCTCTTGGTCTGTGTGAGCGCCCAGCAAGACCCCCTGCAGGCCGGCCGCCCTCCCCGACTCCGCAAGCTCACACGCTGGTGGGCGCAGCACCCCCTGCCTGGTCCCTGGAGCAGTGGGGAGCCTGGTGCCACCCAGCAAGGGGAAAGCCACTGGCTGCTGGAGTGGACTTGTCTTTCTGATCAACTTGACCACAGGGGCGAGTGACCTTGGCCCCAGGAAAGGGTCCCCAGGCCCCTGGAACAGGGTTATTAGACAAGATGGGGGTACCAGGGGCAGCCCCAGTGGCGCAGCGGTTTGGCGCTGCCTGAAGCCCAGGGTGTGATCCTGGAGATCCGGGATCGAGTCCCACGTTGGGCTCCCTGCATGGAGCCTGCTTCTCCCTCTGCCTGTGTCTCTGCCTCTCGCTCTCTCTGAATAAATAAATAAATAAATCTTTAAAAAAAAAAGATGGGGGTACCGTCCTTAGATGATCCAGAGGGTCCTTCCGGGGCTCCCACCATACTCGTGTCTCCCCATGGGTGAAGGGTCCGTGGGGCTGGGCAAAGTATCACAACTGTAGGTTACATTCTGGGTATCTAAGACCCCAGAATTCCCTGCTCAGATGGACCTGAGTCTGCTCTTGAGAACCATGCAGACTTCTTCCCAACCCGTCCTCCCCAGAGTCGAGTACTTTCAGGGAGAAACAGGGCCAGGCCCAGGGGATGGCCCTTTGGGGACAGAGGGTGGCCCATGCCAAGAGCCTCCTCTTATGCCCCTTTCGCAGGCCCCACAGACAGTAGGGATCAGATCTGGATGGGGAGGCACACTTCCAGTGAGAGAGCCTCCCGCTGGGGAATGGGACAGCATGGGGAAGCTGGGAGGGCGGTGGCACCAGCCCCAGGGGCTGCCCTGGTGTGGGAGTGCTTGAGGAATAAGAAGGGGGCACAGAGAACAAACGTCAGGGGCTCCCCACCCGCGTGGCCCCAAGCTGCCTCTCTCCTTCCCTGGTGACTGTGGCCTGGTGCACACACGCATGTATGCATCCGTTCATTCGTTGATTAGGCCAGCTTTCTGTGCCCGAGCTACGTGCCCGCCCTGTGGCCTGTGGCCTTGCCCTGCACAGCCCTCCCACCTGTTCAGCTGAAGCAGGCTCCAGTTCGGTCTCCACCACTCAAGAACTGTGTGACCGTGGCTCGACCCTTCCCCCTCTCTGGGCCTGTCTCATCTGTTGAGGGCATAACTCCCCCCATCCCGACTGCTGAGGTGCTGGAGAGGACGGAGAGAGGGGATGGCGTGCGTAGGAAAGTACATCACTAGATCACTAGTCACTACATCAGGGACGAGTGTAGGAGGGTGGCCGGGAGATCGTGGGGACACAGAGGGCCGTGTACCTAACACCCCGTCCCACCCCAGATGTCAGTCATTAGTGGTTGTCAGTACGAAAGCCATGACAGATCTTTGATTTGCTGGTAGAAGAGAAGTACGGGTCGGTGAACTTGTTCCTTTTTTTTTTTTTTAAAGATTTTATTTATTTATTCATGATAGACATAGGGGGAGAAAGAGGCAGAGACACAGGCAGAGGGAGAAGCAGGCTCCATGCAGGGAGCCTGATGTGGGACTTGATCCCGGGACTCCAGGATCACGCCCTGGACCAAAGGCAGGTGCTAAACCACTGAGCCACCCAGGGATCCCCGGTGAACTTGTTCCTGTGAGGGGCCTGTTGAGTCGAGATTATCTGTGTGTCTGTATGTCTGTGTGTCTGTCTCTGTATCTCTCTCCAAGTTGGGACCGTGGTCAGGGTTCTCCCCGAGAAGCACTGGGGGGCCCTCCCTCCTTCCAATCTAGTCCTGAAGCTAGGACCTCAGTTTCTCTCTCTGTCAAATGGGGAGGATGCATCCCTGCAGTGAGAGGTGAGGAAGTCTTAGGGCGTGGAGGGGAGAACTGAGGGAAGAGATGGGACTATGGGTTGGCCAAGTCGGGGCCTGCCCCAACAGGGGATGTGGATGAGGGGCCCACTGGGGCAGAAGCCCCTCAGAGGAGTGAGAAAAGTAACAGCTGAGGGAGCTTGGGACGGGACGGGTGCCTAGAGACCTGTGTCTGGTTCTGACTGCCGCTGACCTAAGCAGTCACCCTGGCTGCACCCCCTCCTCTCTGGGCCCCAGCGCCCCCTCTGTGGAGAGAGTGGCTTGGTCTTGCTGATTGCCCCTTTCATCTGGCCAACAAGGCGGACGGAGGCAGGACGACCTCGGCTCTGCTCCGTGGAGACAGCTGGCACCACGTGGCATCGCTGCCCATCTCCGCTCCTGATTAAACACTGGTGGGTGGGCCAGAAGCGCGGCTCTCTCAGGAAACAAAGCCGAGGTCTGAGGCCATAAATTGCTGAGGGCTCGAATCATCGATTGGTGCGCGTAGGAGAGACTACAGAACCAGGGGTGATACCTGGGAAATGCGGCCCATTCCTTCTGCCAACTGCCAGCTTAGCCCTCCTCGCAATAATGCTGACTATGCCCACCCATCTCTACTGAGCCCCTACTCTGATCCCAGAACTTTAATCATAATCTCGTTTCCTCCATGCACCAACCTGATGAAGGACGGGCAGTTATCATCCCCACTCTACAGCTGGGGAAACTGCTGGAAGCTCAGTAGCCCTCCCAGGACCCTAGGGCAAGACGGAGGGGGAGCAGTCATTGGTCCAACCCAGGTCTGGGGTCTCCAGTCCCTGTCCCTGCTCCTGCGGCTGCCTTGGCCAGGCCTCGGGACTCAGGAGTCAAGAGCCTGGTGAGCTGGACTCATCGCCTTCCCAGCCTATCTGTCCGGGTGGGAGGGCTGCCTCAGTTTGCTGGTAAACACCAAAACAGAGCTCTGGGGCCGCGGCTCCCGTCCCCAGGCCCACCCCAAGCCTGTGAGAGGACGGGTGGAGGTCTGCACACTGCACGTCTAAACTCCGAATTACTAATAACTAATAATTAAGCTGTTAAATGTGTTCTGTTCTAGTCTTCCTTCACAAATACACTTTATTCACCAGCTCAGATAATCCCCATCTTCCCACTTTGGACCCTGGCAACATGGTGGGTGTCGCTCCCAGGCCCTGCCCCTGGTTCTCCATATCCCAGGAGGTGCCCCCTTTTCAGTCCCATAGGCCGATGGCCCAATGACCACGTGAGACTTCTCTCGGTGCCCTCAGGAGGACAAGCCCTGGAAGTCGGAGGGAGTTCTGGGGTCCCGGGTACGGGGGGGTTGTGGTCTGGAAGGGTGCTCAGGCTCGGGGTGGGCTCAGCTCCTTGGCCCCACCAACTCCTCAGCCCAGGGCGGTGGCCAGAGCAGGACCCTGTAACCCGCGGGCCCAAGGTGGGGGCTGCCCACCAAGGCTAAGGGCAGGACAGCCCCCCCCCCAGCTCAGGGACTCCTTTAGGCCGCACCCCTGAGCTCTGATTAAATGCTTTTCAGTACAATCCAATTTCCTCCTGACGGGCACTAGAAAAGCCCCGTCTGTCCACATGCACACATGCACATGCACACACACACATGCACACACACGCACACACAATGCATTTGGTGTTAAATACCCAATCAGGTCCAAAGATAACAGAGAAGGGCCAGTTCACTCCCAGTTTAATCAGATAAAATGCTCATTCATCGGCTCCTGCCAGCAGCTGACGTCTCCTCCTCCTCAGCCGCCAGGGCCCAGCAGGGTGGGGGTGTGGGAGGGGGGCTGGAGGGGGGCCCTGGGGGGGAGACATGGGCTAAGTAGGTGGGCTGTGCCTTTAAATCTTCAAGGAGGGGGGCCAGCACTGCCCACCGGGGACTAATTATCCTTCAGCCTTTCGCCAGCTCTTACTCAAACAGACAAAAGGGGGGCTCAGCAGCCCCGTGGCGGTGGTGCTAAGCAGTTTTTTTCACTCTCAGATATGCAAATGGGCGGCGGCCTGGTGGCCCCTCGGGATGGCGTGGGGAGGGGGTGGTCGGTCTGGCAGGGGCTGGGGGGGGGCTGGTGGCTGGGCCCCCTCGCAGGACAGTTTTGGAGACTGGAGGCATCTCACCCTCCCTCCTCTGGCTGCTTCACAGGGGGGGAGCCTGATGGAGGCCAAGAGGACGGCCCCTCCCTCTCCTTTATGGGGGTCGGGGCTCCCTCAGCAAGCTGGCCTGGAGACCAGGAGCTGACAGCCCAGATGGCGCCCTCCTGTGCACTTGGCCCCTCCCTTCTAGGACTTAGCCACCAGCTAAACTAGCCAAAGCACAAATCTAGTTGTTGCCCCTGCCATACACCTGTCTGTAGCTCCCTCACCTGGTGGCCCTGTGACCTCTGAAGCCTGTGCCCCAACCCAGAAGATTCCACCCATGCCTAATCTAAATGGTAGTCACTCAGTTCCAAGCTTTGGCTGCTCTGCTCAGCCTGCCTTATGCCCCCGCCTGCAGCCCCACTCCAGGTACCTGGCATACAGTAGGCGCTCGGTAAACGCGTCCAGGAAATGCATACAGTGCCCGTTCCTGGGCAGCCACATAACCCGGGGAGACGACAGGTCTGGATCAGAGACAGGAAGAGTGCCTTCTGCTTAGCCCCCGGCTGGCACCTACTAGAAGCTCAGTCTTTCCAGCTGTGAAATGGGGTGATGATAACCCTTTCCCTGCAGGCTGGCTGCCAAAGCTCCCTGCCTGGAGAGGGCTCGAGGACTTGTGAAGGGCCTCTGGCAGCTTATCAGTCACAGTAAGGTGAAGAGGACAGTGTGGGGAGAGGGCGGTTAGAGGCCACATGCCATCTCTCTCAGCCCCTCCAAGGCTCTCCTATCAGGCAACCTCCCTTGGGGAATCCATCCCCACTCTGGATGGGTCTCTGCCCAGCTGAGGATTTTACTGCCATCTCAGTAGGAGGGGCCTGGGGCCTGGACCCGGGCCTCCCCTGGGAGGGGAGCTTAAACACTCCGGGAGGCGGGTCCTGACGCAGGAGTGAAGAGGGGCTTAGTGCAGAAGGTCTGGCTAATCGGGATTTGGATTGTGAGACTGAAGCCGGGGCCTGAGGTGGGCAGGAGACAGGTATCCCAGGAGAAAGAGTGGGTGGCAGGGCAGGGGGGCAGGAGGGGGGTGACCCCAAGCAATGGGAGATGCCCTCATGAAGCTCCCTCCCCTCACTGCTGCCTGTGTTGTGAATGTCTGGGCCCAGGAGGATGGATTCATGGGAAAGGATGAGTCATGAGGGGGCAAGCAGCCAGGAGAGGCCGGGCAGCAAGCCAGGTGAGAAGGGTCTCTAGGGATCCCCGGGTGGCTCAGCAGTTTAGCGTCTGGCTCAAGGCATGATCCTGGAGACCCGAGATCGAGTCCCACATCTGTCTCCCTGCATGGAGCCTGCTTCTCCCTCTGCCTCTGTGTGTGTGTGTGTGTGTGCGTGTGTGTGTGTGTGTGTGTGTGTGTCTCATGAATAAATAAATAAAATCTTAAAATAAAATAGGCTTTATCTAAAAAAAAAGGGGGTCAGTCTCTAAAGGGACCAATAGCCATGAGACTCAAATCTCCAAAGGCAAAGTGTGACACCTGGATTTCCAGAAGCATTGCCCAGGAGTCCGAAAGCAGACGCACCTAGTGAAGCCTGGCAGAAATGGAGTACAGTGTCTAGTAACTCAGGGCTGGGGAGAATGTGCCAGCCTGGGCTGGAGGCAGGAGGGCAAACCAGCCGCAAAAGGTCTAGCCACTGAGGATGAGGGGTGAGGAGAGGACATAATAGCCCCTAAGAAGGAATCTAGCTGGGGTTGGGGAGGCAGAGACAAAGTAGGTGAGCTCCCAGGACGGGGACCTACATATGTCCAAACCCCAGCACCTATTAAGGGATTGCCCAGCCATGCCAGCCTCCCCTCCAGAAAGCCCCTGGAGTCTGCTCCTTCCAGCTCACCAGGCCTGGGCATTTGGAGTAGAAGACCCTCCCCTCTCCATGGACTCCCCCATTGCGGGCTGTCTGGTGGGGCTAGGGTGAGCACGGAGAAAGAAGGAGCTCCAGCTCCCCTCTCCCCAGTCCCTTCTCTATCCACCGCCTACCCCCCAACCCAGCTCAAGATTGTCTCAGCCTCCTTGGGTCCCTCCAGACACCCCCAGATGTCCTGCCTGGGGCTCCTACCCCACAGCAGAGACCTGGCCGGTGGCCCCCAGGACTTCTCCCCCAACCCGCAGCCCAGCTCTGGGGCTCCAGGAGGGGACACAGAATGGGAATTGGGGGCACACACACCTTCAATAGAAACGATAAAAGGGCGCAGGTGGGAAATAGCGAGCTTAGAATTCACACCTGGAGAACACAAGAACCTGGAGATGGTGCTCTGTGCCAGAATCCCAGTCCGCGGCGGCCAAAGCCAGCCAGGACACACCTATGATCCAACGGGTTGGGTTTATTGATTCATTGTGGCCAAGGGGTGGGGGGCATCGGGAAGGGTGGGTTGGAAAGGACAGAAAGGCTGCAGCTCGAGTTAGGCGACGTGGGGGTGTTCGAGGACGTGGGATTTCGCTCTGGTTGGATGCTCTAGGGACGCGGGGTGGTTCTCACCCGGGAGGCAGCAAGGGCACAACACGGGCTAAAACTGTCCTCAATAAAGAAGCAGCAGGCACTCAGTTTGGCCAGGGAAGGCTGCTGTGGGGTCATTTCTGTGGTTTGAACAATGTTCGTGTTTTATCTGTGTTCACACGTGGTTCTGAGTGGCCTTGGTTTTGTCTTGCTCCAGCACGGTCTGAGCGTGGCTTTGTATGAAGGGCGGCGGGGGGCTCAGTCAGTTGGGCGTCCAACTCTTGATCTCAGCTCAGGTCTTGATCCCGGGGTCCTGAGTTCAGGCCCCATGCTAGGCTCCCTGGAGGGTGTGGAACCTACTTACATTTAAAAAAAAATTTTTTTTTTTTTTAAATAAAAAGAGGCCTCAGATGATGCTGTGAAGTGATGTCCGGCAGCAGGCCCAGGTGTAGCCGTGCAGGCCAGGCCATTGCCGGGCGCCAGGGCTGCTTGGCTCTCTCGGGGCCTCCGGCACGGTGACTGGGGACAGGGGGGGTGGGGGCAGGGGCGTGTGTTACACACGCACTGGTGCCAGGCACTGTGCTCAGCCCCGGACCGACTCTGCCTGCTCGGCTTCATCATAGCCCTCTCCCCATTGTACAGATGGGGAAACTGAGGCTCAAAGGGGCAGAGTGCTCGCCAGAGTCAACGCCAGCTGGAAACACCCCCGGTCCCGCGCCCTTGGCCTGAATCAGGCTGAGCTCCGTCGGCTTCACGGGGCCCGAGACCCTACAGCGCGTGGGGCCCGAGACCCTACAGCGCGTCCCCCAGGCATCCCGGTGGGGCCCCTCCTGCTGCAGGGGTTCAGCCCGGCTGTCACGGCCAGTCCCCTGGGCCCAGAGGTGTGAGGGGTAATGAGGCCCCGTAATTAAGGTTCCTGGAGATGCGGCCGGGAGATTTATAGACAGGCTCTGTCGATATGGCTTGGGCTGCGTCCGGGGAGAGCTAAGTGCTCGTTACAGCCTCGCCCCACGCCCGCCCTGCCCCCCAACCTCCCCCCGGCCTCAGGCCGCCTGCGCAGCGCCTGTGTACACAGGCTTCGCTCAATTAATTTGCACTTGTTGGCACCATCTGTTCTTTTCCTGTGTCCTTATCAGGCGTGTATGGGTCCTGCCTCCTCCTCAGATGGGCTCCAGAGCAGGGACTGGCTCCCCGCAGGCTGGGGCCCCTGGGGTGGGGCAGCTCCCCTCCCCCAGGCCGGGCTCCCCAAGGCGCGCCCAAGACCTCCTCCCCCTGCACCTCCCTCCCTCGCCTCGCCCTGGGGAGCTGTGCTGTCTGGCCCCTGGCAGGTCGGTCCCCCGCCCCCAGCCTGGCCCCTTCGGGCAGGGCCTGGCCCTCCAGAGGAAGCCCCGGGCCCCAGTCGAGCCATCCCCTGGAAGGCTGGCTGCCCCTGGGGGCTAAGAGGCCCCCGGCTCCGGGCCCAGCGTGGCCTCCCGCGGCCTGAGCTTTGGAAGGCGTCTGCTCCAAGAACAGTGACATCACTGAGTCACAGGGGTGGAGGGGTGAGAAGGCCCTGCCAAGTCTCTCTTTCTCTTGAGTACATGGGTCAAGGGGGCTCCAGGGGCCTGGACTTGGGCAGCCCCCAGAGCAGGGCGGGCATGGCCTGGTGGCCCCAGGATGCCAGGCAGATGGCCCAGCCAGACCAGTGAGTAAAGGCAACATCCCAATAACGCCTGCCCTTGGCTGTCTCCCCATCCCAAGGCTCTTGGTGGCTGGCATCCTAGCCCTACTCCTCTCGGGGCTGCTCTCGCCTCCAGAAGGGTCTCTCAGCAGCTGCCAGCTCTGCTGGACTGTGCCTCCAGTTTCCCCAGATGGCCAGGCTTTCCTGAGCCTGGGGGGGGGGGGGGGGGCGGTGAATGCAGGCTGGCTCTGCTGTGAGAGACTGGCAAACCTCTTGCCCTCCCTCTCAGGCTCCAGTGACCTGGGAAGCACGCTGGCATATTTACAAGGAAATCAGGCCTCATCCTGGGAGTTATGTTTGGAAATTCATAGTCAGTATGTAGCTGCAGCCCAGCGCACCTCACCTGACTTAACAGGCTTAACAGGTTGGGCCTTGGCCTGGCATTCAATGCCCTATGACTAGACCCTACAGCCACGCCAGCTTCATCTCCCACCACCTGTCCTCACTGTCTCTCTACACTTCCCCCGGGTGCCAGGCAGCTTCTAACATTCATACCTTTGCCCCTGCTGTTCCCTCAGCCAGGAATGCACCTCTTCCTCTCTCTTTTGGCACCTGGCAAACTCTTACTCTTCCTTCAAAACCCATTACCAAACTCCTTCTGGGATGGCCTCCTTCACACCTCTGCCTGCACCCCAGGGCATGAAGGGGCCTGGCTGAGGGGCTCTCCAACTACTACTGTGCTGATATATCGTGTCACACTGTGCCTGCTGCCACATTAACTACAACACAAGCTCCTCGAGGATGATACAAGCTCCGAGCCTTGGTCACATCTGTATCCCTGGTGCCCAAATGGGGCTACTAGAGAGTATGTGTTGAACTGGAGCGTGCCCAGCATCTTTGGCCTGGGCTGGGGGAAGGGCAGTACTCACGGCCCCCCATAAATAGAAGGTGACTCCCCCTTGTTCCTCTGGCTGCCCACCAGTAGTGTCATGGAAGCCTCAGGTGGGCAGCAGGCTCGTTAGGGCAAATGCAGCACTGGGGAGGCACACAAGGAAGGGGCTTTGCCCAGCTCCCTGCCCACCCTCCCCCCATCGGGCCCTGCCCTGGGCCCATCCCAGGGACCGAGGAGTCCTCTGCCATGGACGATTCCAAGTATCCTGCCCAGGCACGTGGGTGGGGGGCTGGGATTCAGCAGGGTGGTGAGAGGTGAGGGGGGTTCAGGCCTACCAAAGTGTTTCAGGCCCACTGGTAGCATATCCGCCAGGAGAGGGTCTTAGGAATGCAGACTCATGCTCAGCTGGCACAGGCTGGGCCTGCAGGCCCTGGTGTCTCAGGCTCCACACAGCCCACGTGCAGGGGTCGCAGATCCCTGGGGGCCCATAAGCCTCAGCCTAGGCTGGAGCCCAGGCCCACAGCTGGGCAGGGTTCAGAGACACGGGGCGGCATGCCAGAGCAGCGCTGCGGACCTCCTCAGTCCCGGCCTCTTCACCACTCCCGTGTGTCAGACCTGTCACCGGGACATGCTGTTTCAGAACAGCCTCAAAGTGTAGGAGCCAGGCCTAGGACCTGGGGGATGGCGGGCGGGAGCTCAGCGGCCACTGGGGACCCATACGTGCCCTGCCCCGAGCTCCCCTGAGCTGGGGGTCCAGCCTTGGTGAGGAAGTGGAGAACACAGCCCTGCCTTCGTGGGCCGGAAGGCCAGCTGGGGACAGGAGCCAGCCCCAGGCTCCGCGGGCACTCAGTGCTCCCGCCTCACTGCCCTCCCCTGCAGGATGGGCACAGAGGCAGCTGCCCTGAAGGACGGACCTGCAGGGGCGGGGTGAGGCCGCCTCCGTTCTGTGGGTGGAGGAACTACTTCCACTCTCCCCCCAACATCCACCCCCCACAGCTGTGATGGGCTGACCTCGAGGCCATGCTGGGTGAATCGAGCCCCGCTCCCGGGTCACCAGGAGTCTCTGTGTGCCCCTCTTCCTGCTCCCCCTCCAACCTGCTGCCCCGTGCTTCCCACACCCGGTGGGAGGAGGCTCCCCACCCCACGGAGAACCCTAATCCTGACATGGCACCTGTCTGCTGTGTCTCCCCACGCTTTCAGAGGCGGGGGCTCCTTAGCACCCATTTGATTTTTTAGAAAAGATTTGTTGATCTATTTGAGAGGGAGGGGGAGAAAGCACAAGCAGAGGGAGGAGACAGAGAGGGGGAGAAGCAGGCTCCCCCCTGAGCAGGGAGCCTGACGAGGGGCTCAGTCCCAGGACCCCGAGATCCTGACCTGAGCTGAAGGCAGACGCTTAGCCAACTGAGCCCCGCAGGCGCCCCTCACCCACGTTATAGTCTCTGAGTTCGGATAGGTCCCCCCGGGGACTTCAAGGGGCAGGCTCAACACTTTGGGAGAGACATCCCCCCCTCAGCATCCCGCGCTGGCCGTGCATCCAGTGCTAGACCCCTAAGGGATCTTGGTGCTCCCCTGCCTCCCGCCAGGGCAGGGCTGGAAGACAGCCGTGTCTGGGCCTGGCTGAGCGCCGCCGATGCCCCCACGTGGTACATTATTGATGGGGCCTCTAATTGTACGTTTCCCAAAGTCTACAGGCCTTTGATGAAAAATTCATGGCATGCCTGAGGATGGGAGCGGATTCAATCGATGGGCAGCGCGGCGGGCGCGGGAGCACTGGGCCCCTCTCAGTGAGGGGGTGGCTGAAGCCCGGGTGGGGAGGGGGCACCCGTGTGGCATTGCCTTGATCCGCGACTTCTGGCCCCAGGTCTTAGGATGGGAGGCGCATACACAGCAGAATAGAGCAGCCCGTTCCCCCCGGCAGAGTCGGGGGGCATAGGCGCACATCTGGGACTCATCTCTGTGCCACCCAGAGAGAGTGGCCGTCTCCATCACGAGCTCATTTTCACTTTAGAGAAGTATTTGACCCCCTGGAGCCCCCATGAGTCACACAGAGGTGGGAGTAACATTCCCAGTAGCACATCTGCTCCAGGGACCCTGCTTGGAGCTTTACACTCACAAGCTCATTAAATTTCCCACCGCTCCGGGAGAGTGGGGAGGTCATGCTCTCCACCTTACAGAGGATGAAACTGGCTCCGAGAGGTTCAGGACTACCCTGACCAACATCACACAGATAATGAGCAGTTGAGCAGGGACGAGAACCGAGCCCTGAGCAAACGTAGGGCCCACGGTCTTTCTACTGCTCCTTGAGTAGAGCCACAAAGCACTGTGCGGCTTGTCCTGTCCAACTGTCCTATTATACGAAGGAAGTAACCCCACTAAGAAAAAGGATCTCTCCAAGGATCTCCAAGTGAATTACATGAAAACTGAGGCCTGCAAATGAGCAAGCCCTCCCCACCTCTGCACCAGCAACAGAGGCCAGAGGCCCCCCATGCATGTGGAGTCTGAGCTAGCACGCAGCAGCCAGGGGTAGGGGGCTCCTTAGACCAGGGTGGAGCCTTTGAAACAGATCAAGCTGCCTGCCTTGGACTGTCCAGTCGGGGATTAGTACTGTGCCACCACTGAGGCCCCAGACCCCTGGCATTCACTCATCTGTTCGTTAAGTAGGTGAAGGAATATTAATGGAGTCCCAGCCCCGTGCAGGCACTTAGCTGGGTGTAGATGGGGTGCCTCTCGGGAAAGGCTGTGGGGCCAGGCTTGCCTGAGACAGACAGTCTGGACCCAAAACAGTCAGGGGAAAAAGCCAGACAGACCCCCTCCATGCCCTTGGAGGGGGTCTCTGCAACCCAGGCCAAGGGTGGTGCAAACAGATGGCTGCCTTAGTGACCAAGACCGTTTCTAGGTGGTGGGCTGCTCTGTTTGGGTTTGTTTTCCCTTGCTTCCCAGTGAGTTCCTTTCAAAAACATCCACCCATGTCTCGGCTGAACTAAAGGGAAAGGAATTTGTCCAGACCATGAGGAAAGCAGAGATGGGAAAGCCCTGGGGGCCGACATGGGGCCTGAGACCATGCTGTCCAGCTGCGAGAGGAGCCCAGCCCGGCTGTGGTGGGGAGATCGCGGAGGGGGTGGGGATGGGGGAGCAGAGAGCAAGGAGGTGGAAGCGGAGAAGGGGGGCACTGAGGTACGGCTACAGGGCAGGCTGGGGGCAGAGGGTTGCTAAGACCAGAGCCGGCGGGAGACAGAAAGCCAGAGCCCTCCGGGCCTGGTCCCTTCCTGGGCTCCTGGCCCCACCATCTCCTTGCAGTTCCCTGGCCAAAGAATGAGCCTAGCCTGACGCCAGCTACCCCACCCAGATGCTCCCCACCCTGGAACAAAAGGGAAGTGGCCCCTGGAGCCAGCCTACTCCAGCCTGGGGCTGGGCTCAGTCACCAAGCAGACACTTGTTGTGGCAACGGTCCCTGGGGACGCATCCCAGGGAACAGGACAGCCAGCAAGAAAGATGGGGGAGCCAGAGTCCCCAGCCCCTCCGGCCCCCAAAGCTGCCCCAGGCCTCCCGGACAGCGGCTCTGTAAGTCTGCCTCCACACCCGCTGGTTCTGGGAGGAGGGGTTTACCTAGAGGGCAGGTGAGTTGGGGTGTCCCGCCTGGCAACCAGAAGTGTTCCCAGAGCGAGCACAGGGAGGACCAGAAGATCAGGCCTGCGGGCGTTGGCCCCCCCAGGCCCCTGGTCCCAGGAACCTTCCACTGGGCCACAGCCCCAGCCCCGGCCACCTGAGCCCACACCTGGGAACCCCGAAAGGGAAGACAAAGGGCTTCTGGGAAAATGCCTTAAAGTGACCATTGTCTCCTCCTCTTGGAGGTCCAGAGCCCTGCATCCTAGAAAGTGCCTGGGCCTGGGCCAGCGGGGGCGGGCAGGCGGGTGGGCAGGCAGAGAGGGCTTGCAGTTTGGGCCCAGCTCATGGGGGCTGTGGGGGCGTGAGGTAGACGAGCATGGGAGAGGAAGTGGGTCAGCCCCGGCCAGGGCCCTACGCTGCCCGCCTCAGTGACACCTGCTCCCTGGGACCCCGGTTCCCAAAGCATTTGCTCTTCCTCTGTGGCAAGAACACCATTGCACACCCTGACCCAGATCATCACCCCAGCTTGCCCATGAATGTCTGAGCAGGCAAAGGACTTGCTTAAGGTCATTCAACAGATGTGGGCAGAGGCTGGATTAGAACCCAGGGTTCTAGACTCTAGACAGGGCTCTCTGCCTACCCATCACCCCCACCCCTGGCCACGTGGGATAGTCAGAGGCAGCAAAGCTCTAACCAGAGAGGATTACGGCAGGAGGCGACCCGTGGGATCAGGGGAGCAGGGCCCTCGAGGCCAGAGCTGGGGCCGAGCCCCTCACCAGCCCTGTGAGCGCCCAGCCCTGTACTTCCTCAGGCCCCAAGCTGAGTCCAGGAGAGGCAGGGCTCTGAGCCACAGACCTGAGGAGGAGTGACTGATGGTTGGGCTCGGGGTCTGGGGGGTCTTCTTGGAGGAGGAGGGCCCAGGGTAGAGCCTTG
Organism: Vulpes lagopus; assembly: GCF_018345385.1. Taxonomy (NCBI): domain Eukaryota; kingdom Metazoa; phylum Chordata; class Mammalia; order Carnivora; family Canidae; genus Vulpes; species Vulpes lagopus. The sequence goes on along the minus strand of NC_054825.1, from coordinate 44,220,435 downwards.
CAGGTGGGATAGGATTCTGGGAGGCTTGGGAGGGGAATTGGAATAGAACACAGATGGGCCTCCAGGAAGCCCACGTCCAAGTAAGCCCCACCCCCAGCCTCATTGTCTGGACCCCTTCCAATTAGCCCCCCTGGCTCCAGCCCGGCCAATTAGGCTGGGGCCAGGGTAAGCGCAGGACAAGGCCTCCCCACCCCTCTGAGCCTCACTGTGCGGAAGCACAAAAGGCACCATCTCTGAGGCAGCAGAAAGGAAAATAAAGAACAGTAGGAAGAGAAAATGCACTCCTTTTGTTTCTTTGCCATAACCTTGGGCTGAACAAAGAAGCGACTGCCTCCCCCTCGGGGAACCTGTTTTAAACAGCAATTTGCACAGAGTCGCTTGTGATTTGGAGACTCAGCTGACATTCAAGGGGAACCGGGAGCAGGGATCTGGGGCGAGCAGGGCCCTGGCTCTAGGACCTTCTGTAGCTCTGGACTGCCCTCGATCCTAAAGCAGAGGCCCTGGCTGCCTCAAGAGTGTGGTGGGTGTGTGATCCTCCAGCCACGGCACCCTCAGGCGCCCAGGGCACCCTGCCTTCTGCCAAGCCTGCCAAGTGCAGCTTGGAGCCCAGCCCCTCGCCCTTGGCCGTGCATCGTCTCCCGACCTAAGTGGGCCAGCCCCGCTCACATCCCCTCCAGCCGATGGGGCTCTCAGGCCTCCCTGGTCCTCCTGCCGGTGGTGATGAGGTTCAAAAAAGAATGAGGAAAGGAAGAGTCTAGTCTCACGGCCACAGATTTCTGCTGTCACACTGTTCCATGGGACAGAAGGGGAGCCCCACTGGGTCGGCAGTGGCCAAGGGCAGAGAGGTCATGGATTTAGTGTGTGACCTTGGGCATATCTATGAGTGAGGGGATCCTTGGCCAGCATGGGCCCTGAGCCCCGGGAAAGGCACCCCTTTCAGCAGATGTTTAGCACAATCCCCCTCCCCGGACCCTTCACGCCCTGTCCCCTTGAGGCAGCGCCCTAGAACTGGGCCCTTGCTCAGAGCTCGGATCTCAGGATCCGGGGAAGGCAGTACCAATTGCACAGGCTGCACGTATCCATTTCATTTTAAAGAGATGAGGCTGGGATCCCTGGGTGGCGCAGCGGTTTGGCGCCTGCCTTTGGCCCAGGGCGCGATCCTGGAGACCCGGGATCGAATCCCACATCAGGCTCCTGGTGCATGGAGCCTGCTTCTCCCTCCGCCTGTGTCTCTGCCTCTCTCTCTCTCTCTGTGACTATCATAAATAAATAAAAAATTAAAAAAAAAAAATTAAAGAGATGAGGCTAAGTCCCATTAAAGGTGTTGGAAACCTTAGATTGGCCGAGAGTGGGCTCTCAGGCATCCTGAGGGGACCTGCAGGAACTCCGTCCATCAGGTGATGGCAAATCTGGCCGGAGCAGTGTCGCCAGTCCAGGGGGCGCCCGCCTGGCCTTCTTCCCCACCCTGGGACGGCCACTAGAGTCTGCAGAGTGGAGGGGAGGCCCTTGCATGCTGTCGGGGTCTCCTGGGAGCTGGAGGGAGAGCGTATCCGTAGTCCCTGGTGGGAAGGGGAGCTCTGGGCTGGGGGCAAGGGGATCAGGGATGACTTCTTGACTGAGGTAACAAGGCTTCAGAGATAGAGAGGGGCCAAGGCCCAGGGTGGCCGGCCCATGGTCAGAGCGGTCATGGCCAATTTCTGAAGGGGTCTAACTTTGCCAGAACAGATGGCCTTGAAGTTCAGAACTGGAAGTTCATCACAAGGGCACGTGGGAGCCATGAAGGGCTGCAGAGCGCAGGGACAATGTTCCATTAATCTACTGCCGCGTAGCAAACCAGCAAACCGCCCCAAACATCGTGACTTGAAGTGACCACTTTTCCCGTATTCTCTATCTCTGTTCTTTGCATCAGTGGCATAGTGGGGCGGGCTGGTCTCTACCCACCCGGACCCGGAGGGCAGGGGGCCGGAGCAGCCGACGCTGGGGGTGTGGCTCCTCCCCCACCCTTAGTTGGGGTTTCTCAAAGCCCCGGGGTCTCGGGGTGGCAGGGTTTCTTCCCTGGGGGACAGCAAGTGTTCCAGGAGGGAGGCAGCAGCCGCGAGAAGTCCCAGAACCTCACCGTGCACAGTGCGCGGTGCCCTTGCAGTTCTCTGAGACTGGCCCAGGTCCAGGGGGAGGGCGCTTCGACGCCACCTCTCCCTGAGAGGAGCAGCACAGCGTTGTTAGCCATCTTTCACCTGCCAGACAGGGTGCCTGTGCTTTGAGCACAGAGAAAGCCCAAAGAAGCAGAGAACCAGGAGGCCTGCCTGTAGGAGGAGGCTACAGAGATCAGACCAGCTGGCCAGCAGCAGTCGGAGGGGGAATGCCACCAGGAGATGCCCCTCCAAGCAGAGGAAATCCCGGGATGGGAGTGGAAACACTCTATTATTGGCTGGGTTCAGGCCCCACTCAGGCTGGTGTAGAGGTACAGCAACGCCAGGAAACAAGCTTCGTCAGACCTGGGGCAGGGAAGTGGGGGTGCGCAGTGGGAGGTTGGCAATCTCTCTATCTCTGACTCAGAAAAGCAGCCCGGATGGACCCTAAGAGTGCGTCACGGCTTGAAGGGGATCACACGGGCCTGGGTGATGTGTAGACTTGCCCTCCCCCGGGAGACACGGGGCCCAGGACAAACAGCACCAGTCCCAGGGGAAGGGGCAAGGTCGAGGGCAGAGTGGCACCTTACCCGGCCCCCTTAAAGACCGTAGCCCCGGTTCTCCCACCGCAGGTTGGCTCTCTGGGCCTATAGGACAGTCCTTCAGCCTCGTCCAGTGAGCCCCACGTCACCGCAGCTCTGGCAACCGTTCCCTGTGGGCCTCAGCTTCCTCCCTGGGAAGTCAGAATGAAAATGCTTCCCCTGCAGGCTCCTTGTTTGAACCAGAGAAAAAGTAGGGAAAGGGCCTGGCCAGGGCAGGCATTCACCAAGGCGGGGTGGGGAGCGGGGGTGCAGGGCAGGAGGGGGCTCCGGTTATCAGGCCCGTGGCCCTCGCGGGCCCCGCCTGAGCCTAGTGTTCATAGTGTGACTTCCGAGGTGGATAGAAGGATCTGGTCTGATTTGCAAAGACTTAGGGTGTGTGGGTGCATGCGCGTGTGTGTTTAGTACACTTTGTAGATGACACCCAGGTCTCGCGGGGTTTGGCACTTGCTGTATCACCGTGGGCAAGTCACGTCCTCTCTGGCTCCATGGGCGATTTTTGGCAGAGGACACCCATCAGGAGTCCGAGATGGAGTTCACAGGCAGCTGCGGGAAGATGAACAAGGACCTTTCGGAGGAAGGACAGGTGTGGGGCTGGACAGCAGGACAGCAGGACAGCCCCAGCCTCTCCCCCACCCCCAGCGCCACCCCACCCGCCGGAGCTGAGCCGCTCCGCCCATTCCCGCTCGCTGAAGGCAGAGCATCTGTGGGAGGCGGCTGCCCTCTGCGGGCGGCAGAGGCAGACAGCAAGGCCGGAGCCCAGGCTGCCTGCGGGGCCTGGGGGTGCCCCGAAACCCAGACCTTAGAGGGCTGCTCAGGGAAGGGCAAAGGAGGGGAGGCGAGTGCTGGGCCCAGCAAACCCACCGCCGGGTTCAGGCTCATTACCGCCCCCCCCCCTGCGCTCTGCACCCACTCCCCCCACTGCAGAGCCCTGCCACCCTCACTGCCTCGGCTCAGACACCTGTCTACACCTGCCCCAGCCTCAGGCTTCTTCCTTCCCCTTGGAGAGTAAAGTCCCCCCCTGCTCCTACCCCCGCTCCAGCCCCAGCCCTCCATACGCTCCTCACTCTCCCAGAAGTCCTCTCTCTGTGTACCCCCACGTCTCTCCCCTACCCTGTGTCCCCAGCTCCCTCTGTCCCTTCTCAACCTCACTGTACCCCTCACCCCATCCCCCACATTGTGGCATTCAGAGCCCTGGCCAGGGTGACCCCTGCTCACCCCTGGTCACCCCCTCGAGGCTGCACCCAGAGGCTCTCTCTGCAGATCAGAAGAGAAGCTATTGAGCCTTTTCGCCTTTTTTTTTTTTTTCCAAAAACCTAAATTGTGAAATGTGACCCACATGGGTTGCGTCGAACACACACACACACAACCACAACCAAATTCTTATAAAGCAGATGCTCCTGTAACCACCGGCCAGGTCACTAAATAGAGCGTCGCCAGCACCCTGAAGCCCCTCGTGCCCCCTCCCCTAGATAGGACCTGAGCACAGGCCCCTTGCCTGGCTTCGGGCCTCTATCCTGTCACCAGCCAAGTGTGCCTCCCCGGCCTGCATCCTAACAGCCCATGGCTTGGCCTTTCTCTAAAGGGCATCACACCCCGCATGTCATCTTGCGTGTGGCTCTCTTGTTCCACTTCACGTGTGAGATCCGTCAGTGAGGCTGCCCGGGGCTCGGGTCCTTTTCATGGCTGAGTGGTGCTGCTGCGTCCCTGCGCCCTGTCCCAGAGGAGGTCCTCAGCGTCTCGCCAGCTCTTGAATGCTTTGAGGACGGGGTTTCCTCTTTGTATCCAGGTTTTAAGGTCATCTGCAGGCGGCAGGCGGAGCGTCTCTTTTACCCAACATACCGTTACCCAAAGACCCTCCTTTCTGAGCTCTGCGGCCTTGGCTTTGCCAGCCGCTTTCTGGCTCTTGTCCTGAACTTGAGGGCTCCTCTCCTGTTGCCGCTTTCCTTTATCCTGGAGTGCCCCCCCCCATTCTATACTTAGCCTCTGGAAAATCTTCCAAGGCTTCCCTTGAACCTCCACAGGTTGCCCTCCCCACCCCACCTCCAGCCATGATGCTCCCCAAACTTGACCACCCTCAACTGCCTGTGACCACCCCTCACCCCACATGCCTCATGCCTCCCCAGGCGGCACCTCCTCCTCCCCACTGGGTGCATGCATCTCTTCCCTGTCCCCCAAGACCACAGACCCCTCCTCCTCCTCCTCCTCCTCCTCCTCCTCCTCCAGCCCCTGCCCTCATCTCCATGCCCGCTGCCTCTGCTTGCTCAGGTCCCATTCTTGTCGCTGGCCCACTGCGCCTGGCCTGGTTCCCTCTGGGCTGGGCAGGCAGGGAGGGTCTTATCACGCACACGCACATGCACACACACACCTGCCCTGTGTCTTTGGCCCTTCAGTGACCCTACAGGACAAGTCCAAGGCCCTGACACTAGCCCTCAAGGTCCTCTTCTGTTTGCCCTGCCCCCTCTCTAGCCACACCCCTGCACTCTCCTCCCTGAACCCTTCTTTCCAGAAATTGCCCTGCTTTGTTCCTCATCACATACACACCTCCCTGCCTTTGGCACGGTGTCTCCTCTGCCCAGAGAACCCACCCCCACACCCCCACCCCCACCCCCACGTAACAGCTTCTCATCCTCAAGAGTCAACTCAGATTATCAATTCCTCCAGGAAGCCTCCCAGCCTAGGTTAAGAGCCTCCTTTGAGCTCCCCCCTGTCACAGGCACTTCCTGCCATCTCCTCTGTGTAGATAGGACACCCCACAGGCCGGGAGGGACAGTCGGGCTCCTCTGTGCTCCCTGGCCCCCCAGCATGGAACAGACCTGGCACAGAGTGGTGCTCAGCAAGTGTTGGTTGACTGCATGAGTAGGAGCTGCTTCCAGCCTGGGCTTTATAACTGAGTCTCTGTGACTTTGGGCCTCAAGGCATTTCTGGTCAACCTGGTCAACCGTAGTGGCTACAGGTATGTTTAAACGCCCCCACTTGGATGACACCCCTCAGATCCCACCATAAGAATGTCTGAAGGGGGAGGGGGGAGTAAGTATTGTTCTCTCAGGCTCTGATGAAAGATAACCACGACCCTTTCTTTTTAATTAATGACGAGGAGAGGGAGGAGTGGGCAGGCTCCCGGGTCTGTAACATGGGTGATGTCATACCTTCTATGCCTGGTACCCAGGGCTAGTATAAGACTAATTTTTTTAAAGCACTTGTAAGGGGATACCCAGGTGGCTCAGCAGTTGACTGTCTGCCTTCGGCCCAGGGCGTGATCCTGGAGTCCCAGATCGAGTCCCATGTCGGGCTCCCGGCATGGAGCCTGCTTCTTCCTCTGCCTGTGTCTTTGCCTCTCTCTCTGAGTCTCTCATGAATAAATAAATAAAATCTTTTTTAAAGAATAATAAAGTAAATAAATAAATAAAAATAAAATAAAATAAAATAAAATAAAATAAAATAAAATAAAATAAAATAAAATACTTGGCAGGTGGTACAGGGACCGGAGCCAACGTTGTCCTCTGGGCTAGGGCCCGAGCTGACCCTCCGCACACCCACTCACCCTGCAGCCGCCCCCAGTTAGGGCTATTTTCCCGCTCCATGTATGAGGACCCGGAGGCTCAGAGCTCAGCTGCCCCCCTCGCAGGGTAGCAGAGGGGTTATTTGAATCTGGGGCTACCTGATGCTTCTCACCTCAACAGAGCCTGAGAGCCCAGAGTCCTGTGAGGGGCCTTGGGGTGAGAGCGGCACAGAGGGTGCTCGGGGTCAGACACGGGCAGAGTCGGTGTCCCCAGAGAATGTGCTAGCCTAGAGGGGAGGCGGGGAGAGCGGGCACCCTACCCACCAGCTCCAGAGCAGCCCGGGAACTGGGGGAAGGAGAGGGCAGAGAGGCAGAACCACAGTGGGAATCTGGGACGCGGTGTCGTGATCTCAAGGCCGGGCTGTGACGCAGAGCGCGGCCCTGGGCAGAGAGCCTAGCCGGGCTGCGGGGACAGGTCAGGGCCTCGTTGCCGAGGTCGCGCTGCTCAGCTGCGGAGGTGGGTGAAGCTGAGAAGGGAGGCACAGCGCTGGGCGGCCACTCCTCTGGGCTCCATGGCAGAGGGCGCTGGCTGGGCCAGAGGCGCAGGGAGGCAGGCCAGGGTCCTCTCCACCCTCCCAGGGAGGCGGCACCACAGACAGCAGCAGGCCAGGGTGCCGAAGCAGCCTGTGGGAGGTCTCTAGGGCTGAGTTCCAAGGCGCAGAGTCCCAAAGGACCTGCTGCCCTCCCCCTAGCAGGGGCCATCTGGCTGAGGCGAGGACACCCCTTCAGGAGTCATGCTCTCCCTCCGCCTCCTTTTCCCTTGCTCTGAGTCTCAGCTCTCTTCGTTTGTCAGGAGGGGAGGATGTTAGAAAGAGAGGCTCGCTCACCCCCAAGACCGTGGAACTCGAGAACAATAGGACCTAAGAGCGGGGCCCGGATGAGAGGAGGGGCGACCCCCCCAACTCCCTGCATGCACACGTGCATACGTGCACACGCACACCCCCATGTGGACGATAAGAAGATGAGGGGCAGTTGTGGGAATGGGGGTTCTCATGTTCAGCATGAGCGCGGGCATGAAGGAGGGCACGAGAGTGTGTGCGGGAGGGGAAGCGTGGCTCCCATGCCTGAGAGAGGCCTCCATGCGAGCCCTCAGACTTGGCATCTGAGTTGCCACAGCGCTGGAAGGAGACTGGTCCACACCTGAGGAGATGGCTGGGACCAAGGCCAGCCAGGAGGATCTCAGCCCGCCACCCGCCCACACCCCGACTGCCAGGCCTGGGGCTCCAGCATCTGGCAGAGCTGTTCCCTGCTCAGGGCCGCTGTCCCCCTACCCCTACCCTGGGGACTCCGTCCTCGATCAGGGAGGCCCATGGCTCCCTGTGGAGCAGATGGGAGAACTCCTTCCACCTCCACCCCGAGGCAGTCTTGACCTCAGAGACAAAGGACAGAATGGGGCTTGAGGACATCAGATGGACACTGGCCACTCCCCCATCACTGCCACTCAACTTCTGTAGACCAGTTGAGCTCAAGTCAAGCCAGGACTCATTCTTTCTTCTCTCTGGGTGAGGCCTCCACCCCTCCTCTATCAAGGAGGTACAAGGAGCATAGCTTTTTGAGTAGAGTTGGATTCCAGGGCTAGAGCCACATTTGCAAGCCAGTTGACCTTGGACATGTCCCTAAGCCATCAGAGTCTCACAGGATCCTCTGAGGCATTGTGTAGGCCCCTAACAAGGATCAGTATTCATGCTTCTCCTCCTCAGAGGGCCCTGCCAGGAGGCGGAGCAGAACCCTCCCTGCGCTCCACAGAAGTCTGGACAGGGCCTCACAGCAGGAGGAGGGGCCATGAGGGCCTGGGGGCAGGGCCCACTGGGAGCATCCAAACTCAGGACTGAGAAGAACCCATTACTGCTGAGAGCTGGGAGGAGAACCACGATGTGGAGGCTTCGTGTACATAAACAGACTTGAGCCAGGATTCATTTATTTTTGAATTTGTTAGATGTTTTTAGCTTTTTTATGTGAAGTACACACATTCAAACAAATGCACAGAACATAAGCATGTTTGCTGCAATGATTTATCACAAAGTGAACATGTGTGTGTAAGCCCCATGTGTCCCACAGGTCAAGAAGTGTAGCACTGCCAACACCCTAAAAACTCCCTCACACCCCAGTCACTGCCCCCACTGCCCCACATAGATCTCACACCCTGACTTCTAACTCTAGTGCTTCAGATTGCCTGGGGTTTTTTGTTTGTTTGTTTGTTTTAAGATTTTATTCATTTATTTGAGAAAGAGAGAGAATGTGTGCAGAAGCAGGGGGGACAGGCAAAGGGAGAGGGAGAAGCAGACTCCCCGCTGAGCAGGGAGTCAAGGGTTGGGGGGTGCTGCTCCATCCCAGGCCCCTGGGATAATGACTTGAGCTGAAGGCAGACACTTAACCAACTGAGCCACTCAGATGCCCCAAGTTTGCCAAATCTATATGGAATCATACTTCATGCCCAGCTGCTTTTGCCTGAGATTTTTTTTTTAAGATTTTATTTATTTATTCATGAGAGACACAGAGAGAGAGAGGCAGAGACACAGGCAGAGGGAGAAGCAGGCTCCACGCATGGACCTGACGTGGGACTCAATCCCGGGTCTCCAGGACCAGGCCCTGGACTGAAGGCGGCGCTAAACCGCTGAGCCACCCTGGCTGCCCCTTTGGTTCGAGATCATGTGTGAGAGATTCCCCCCTGTGGTTTCATGTAGTTGGCGCTCATTTATTTTTACTGCTGTCTATACTCCATTGTATGAGTAGAGTGTGTCTCCATTCTAGGGTGATGGGCGTTTGTGTGATTTCCATTTGGGATTCATACAAGTGATGCTTCAAGGAATGTTCTTGATGTATGGATGCACTCGTTTGTGTTGGGTACACACACAGAAGTAGGTGAGAATCGCCTACATTCAACCCGAATAGTATCCAGTAGGCAGGTGTTTCCCCAAAGCAATGGTGGCCCTTCAGGTCCCCCCAGCAGTGAATAAGTATTCTGCCTGTTTCACACCCTCACCCACATTTGACACCATTGGGATCATTTTGTTCTGTTCTTGTCATTCTAATTGGTGTATCGTAGTATCTTCTTGTGGTTTTAAGTGACTAATGAGGGTGGGCACCAATTCACATGTTTATTGACTTATTCTATCAAGTGTCAGTTCAAATCTCTTGTCCATTATTCTCTTGGGTGGTCTATTTTTTCTTATTAATTCGCAAAAGTTATTTTTCCATCTGAATATGAGCCTATAATCATCGTGTGTATTGCAAATATCTCCTACTGGTCTTGCCCATTCACCATTAAATATATTTTTAAAAGATTTTATTTATTTATTCATGATAGACACAGAGACAGAGGCAGAAACACAGGCAGAGGGAGAAGCAGGCTCCCTGCAGGGAACCTGACGTGGGACTCGATCCCAGGTCTCCAGGATCAGGCCCGGGGCTGAAGGTGGCACTAAACCAGTGAGCCCTCCAGGCTGCTCACATTAAATATTTTAATATTTTAAAGATATTAAAAGAGGGATCCCTGGGTGGCGCAGCGGTTTGGCGCCTGCCTTTGGCCCAGGGCGCGATCCTGGAGACCCGGGATCGAATCCCACGTCGGGCTCCCGGTGCATGGAGCCTGCTTCTCCCTCTGCCTGTGTCTCTGCCTCTCTCTCTATCTCTCTGTGACTATCATAAATAAATAAAAATTAAAAAAAAATACCTTTCTAGGTTTATAAAAAAAAAACAAACTTTAAAGATATTAAAAGAAAATAATGTCTTTTCATGAATAGAGGCTCTTAACTTAAATAGCCTAAACTTATTAATCCTTTCCACTCTGGTTTGTGCTTTTTTTTGTGTCCTGTTGCTCAAATTAGTTCCCATTAGTTCTTTTTTTTTTTTTTTTTTTTTTTAGTTCCCATTAGTTCCCATTAGTTCTTAATGATATTCTTGGCCTTGTCTTTTAGAGGCCTTACTGTTTTACCTCTTACCCTTCGATCTCTACCTATCTGGAACTTAATGTTGTTTATGATATGTGAGAGCAGCCAAGTTTCCCTTTCCCTTATAGATATCAGATGGATGCAGCACCATTTACTACCATCGCAGTCCTTTCCCTGAAGCCCTCAAATGCCACCCTTGTCATGAATTAAGGGTCCATATACATGTGGGTCTGTTTCAAGTCTCTCTATCCTGCCTCTTTGGCCTACTTATCAATCTTTGCACTGATATAACTCTGTCTTAATTACTCTAGCTTTATCTTAAGTCTTGATAGCCAATAAAGCAAGTCTTCCCAACTGTTCCTTTTCAATAATATTTTAGCTATACTTTCCCTTTTATTTCTCACACATTATAGAATCAGCTTGTCTATTCCTACACACACACACACACACACACACACACACACAGTTATTATTTTTATTGGGAGTGCATTGAATCCATAAATCAATTTTGGGAAGAACTAATTCTTTAAATACTCCATCTTTTAATCCATGAACATGGTATGACCCTCAATATATTTAGATTTAAATTCTTTTTAATTTAAAAAGAATGGATATGTTCTTATTTGAAATATAAAATTAGAGGGCAGCCCAGGTAGCTCAGCGGTTTAGCGCTGCCTTCAGCCCAGGGCCTGATCCTAGAGACCTGGAATGGAGTCCCATGTCAGGCTCCCTGCATGGAGCCTGCTTCTCCCTCTGCCTGTGTCTCTGCCTCCCTCCCTCTCTCCGTGTCTCTCATGAATAAATAAATAAAATATTTTTAAAAAAGAAAAAAGAAATATAAAATTAGAGTGGAGTGCCTGGGTTGCTCAGTCAGCTAAGTGCCAGACTCTTGATTTCAGCTCAGGTCATGATCTCAGGGTCATGAGATCAAACACTGCATCGTGCTCTGTGCTGGGGGCATAGAGCCTGCTTAAGATTCTCTCTCTCTCCCTCTTTCTCTGTCCCTCCATCCCACTCCCCTATGACTCACATGCTTTCTCTCTCTCTCTCAAAAAAAAATATATGTATATAATATACAACTAGAAATAAAACAAGTATTCCTTTTTTTTTTGAAACAAGTATTCCTTTCTCTTCCTAAACACAACAGTAGCCACTGTTCTTATATATCTATATGCACACACACACACACACACACACACACCAGTTTTAGATGGGATCATAGTAATTTGCCACGTGCTTTTTTGCTTTTTTATTTAACAATATTGTGTAGACATCTCTCTGTGTCAGAACAATTTATCTAGGTCACTCTTTGTAAGTACTGCCTGTAGCTAGAGACTGAGTGTGCCTGAGTAGAAATCTACAGACTGAACTCACTGAGCATCTTGGAACATGTTTTCTTGCATGTCTGTGTGTTCCTTTAGGAGATTTAATCCTATAAGCAAAGAAACCCATTTGGATACTGCTGTAATTATTCGGAGCATACATAATACAAGTCTGAGGTAGGCTGGGGAACGAGAAGAGGGATGAATTTCCCTTTCCAAAATAACATTGCTTCTTCTTGACAGTCCTGGGCTGTCAGTCACGGGACTGCCAGAAATGGAAGATGTAGAGCACGGCAGAGGAGTGGGCGAGGGAGCCCAGTGTGAGGGCAGCAGGGATGAGGAGGAAGGGGCCTGACCTGGTGATTAAAGCAGCCACTGAGCAGAAGTGGGGCGAGAAGAGAATAGGATGAGAAGCCAAGTCATACTTGTCCTGGGCAGGGTCCTATGCCGGTTGCCACACAGACTGACTCTGAGCTTTGAGCTAACCCTGTGATTAGCCTGTAAGAGAAATCTGAAGTTCAAGAAGATGAAGGGACCTGTCTGAGCTCAGTGAGTCAGTGTCCACACTGGGCTTCTGACCAAAACCTGACCACAAAGCCCCTGTGTCTTTAAGCTGAGCCTCTTAGTGAACAATGCTGGGCCCAGATGGGCCGATCTAGAGGTGCCAAGGCCTGGAACTCAACTGGGGCAGGTGCTGGGGAGATGGGCCCCACACTGGCACCAGTTAGAGGGAGTCTGGCCAGAAGGCTAGACAGTGGCAGGTGACAAGTGGTGTCTGATGAGTCCCTGCTGTCTGGGAACCCTTCTCTAAGGAGCCAGTGGCCCACGGGCAGCAGGTTGGAGGCAGTAGCTGGGAGCCCATCTACATCCCCGGTCAGCAGGGGGCCCACGTAGGAGTTGGGAGCAGAGCTCCGCTTCCTGGAAACTTGTGCGCCTGGTGGGACCTAGGAGCCCTCACTCCCACATGCCAGGCCTCCGAAGCCTCAGGAAAGCCACAGGCCACCAGGGCTTAGCAAACTGCCAGCCTCACTTCCCTCCTCCCACCTCCTCTCCCTCTATCAACCTTCCTGGTCTCATATTTTGAATCCCTCTTTCATATTTATATTTAAGAAACTTCCTTTTAAAATTTTTTTCTAAATAACAGTAGGGAATTTTTGTATTACAAAACAAATGTCATTAATGTAGTCCATTCATCTCCTACACATACATGAAGGTAGATGTTAATTTTTTCCCCACACCAAGATTATCGTGATCATCCTTTTTAGGAAGCTGCTTCTACCACTTATTTTTTTTTTTTAAGATTGTTATTTCTTCATGAGAGAAACACAGAGAGAGGCAGAGACACAGGCAGAGGGGGAAGCAGGCTCGATGCAGGGAGCCCGACGTGGGACTCGATTCCAGGACCCTGGGATCACGTCCTGAGCCGAAGGCAGATGCTCAATCACTGAGCCACCCGGGTGCCCCTGCTTCTACCACTTCTCAACATACTGTGCAGTTTCCCTGGATGGGGGCATGTGGCAGGATGGCACAGTGCTTAAGAACACAGACTCAAGGGCCAGCAGGCCTGGGTTTCAGAACCTCTCTCTGCCACTCATTAGTTTCATGACTGAGTGAGTTACACGCCTCTCCAGGCCTTGGTTTCCCCATCAGTACAATGAGGATGATGACAGGCTAGATTTGAGGCTCAGTGTGGGGAACTAAGTGAGGGAGGGCCTCACCCAGAATACACTGGGTGTCTGGTGAGCACCAGATACTAGGACTATCGTTATTCCTAACCAAAGACAGAGCCCGTCAGCCTGGCCTGACTTTATACACAAGATCTCGTAGCTGGATCCCAGCCTTGACCTCAAGTCTTTATCTGAGTCTCCTGGGCCTACCCAATGTCTCTTCCTGCCCCCTGGGATGGTCGGGGGCTGGGGCCGGGGCTCAGCCACAAGTAGCACTCAGTGGGTTCTCAGTGACATGAGTAAGGAGGACAGGGATTAGAAAAGGAGAGAAGGAAAAGGCAGAGAAATGGTTTGGAGTTAGCCAGACTCTGGAACCCAGCCTTTCGAGACTGTCACTTGTGGGCTCCTTCACCAGGTGTGTGAGCCCCAGGTCCCCTCCTTGTTGGCATCACGGGAAGAGCCACAGCCCCTGGGAGAGACCACCAGGGTAACTCCTCTCCCGTGACCAGGAGGGGGGAGACCATGTCATAACCACCCACCTAAGGAGTTGCTAAGACTCAAGGGCACAGCTTGGAGTTCAGTCTGTTCGTTGGCCCGCTGACTTGCAAGTGTGGTTGTGGGGTGGGGACCCCAGGGAGGCTGGGGACTCGCTTCTGAGCTCTGGGACCCACAGGAGTTGAACAACTACCGGCGGGCCATGCAGAAGATGGCAGAGGACATCCTGTCCCTGCGGAAACAGACCAGCATGCTGGAGGCCGAGAACCGCATGCTGAGGAGCCAGCTGACCCAAGAGGAGGGGGAAGAGGAGCAGAACAACAGCAATGCCCAGAAGCTGGATGAGGGTACACGGGCCACGGAGGGTATCCGGGGGCCGGGCTGAGCCCAGGCTCTGGATGGTGGGCCAGGGTGGGGGGAGCCTTTCCCAGCCCTGCCTGCCCCTGGACACCAGCAGGGGTCCCCACCCTCTCAGGAACGGGGAATGGAGATTCCAGTCCTCTGTCTCAAGCCCCGGGACTGAGAGACCCCTGCCCCCACCCAGCTGTGCTGAGCTGGAGATGCCTCTTCCCTGAGCCAGCTTCCCTCCCCCACCAGTGTCCATGAAGCAGAAACTGGTGCTGAGTGAGCTGGACATGAAGAAATTGAGGGACAAAGTGCAGTATTTGCAGAATGAGCTGATTCGAGTGAGCCGGGGCTGGGGGGCTGAGGGGAGGGGAGCTGGGGGGTATTCAGCCAAGTGTCTGGGAGCAGATGGGAGAGAGGCATGGAGGGATGGGCTCACTGCAGTGGAAGGCTCAGTGGAGGGGCCCAGGGTGACCCCAGGCACCCCTTCTTTCCCCCACCCCCTCATTCCCCCACCATCAGAAGAATGATCGAGAGAAGGAGCTGCTCCTCCTGCACCAGGCTCAGCAGCCACAGGCCACGCTGCTGAAACGGTACCAGGACAAGCTGCAGAAGATGAAGGCGCTGGAGGAGACCGTGCGGCACCAGGAGAAGGCAGGGGTCACAGGGGCCAGCCCGCCGGGCGCCAGCCTTGGAGCGCAAGGTGGGGAGACCCCCGGCCAGCCCAGCCTCTGTGCTCTGCCCTCCAGGTGATCGAGAGGATGGAGCGGGTGCTGGAGGACAAGCTGCGGGATTGGAGGGAGCCCCTGCTAAACAGGCCTCAGGGAAAGCCTCCCATGGGTGCGTCTGCTCCCCAGCCTTTGTCCCACCCCTGGGGGCCCTGGCAACCCGCAGCAGCGGCTCCAAGGGCAGAACTGGGGCAAAGGATGCGACCTCCCTACGGATGCAGGCAGGGAGGGGCTCTCAAGGGTCCCCTGGGCCCTCTTCTGCCAAGGAGCCCCTCAGGATGCATCGGGACCGTGTGTGAGCCAGGCTGGAAAGAGAGCGGGTCCTGCTCAGACCCCAGAGGAGACGCCCCCTGTTCTGGAGCAAGCAGTCAGGGGCTGCCCAAGAGGAGGGGCGGCCTAACCCTTCCCGGTACCTCCTCGTCTCCCCAAGTTCTCAGAGAGTCTGCTTTTACAGAACAAACAGTACTGGCCTTGATGTTAAGCAAAGCCACCTAGAACTGGCCAACTGGGTGGCTCAGACGAGCTGGGGAGAAGCGGGGGTGCCCAGGCAGGGAGCCCCCGAGCCTCCCGTGCAGCCTCACCTGGAAGCCCTGTGTGCCCAGCCCTGCGTCAGCCTTCACTGCATGGGGTGTTGGCGGGGGGCGCTTCGGGAGGCCTTCAGGAAGCAGCGCAAGCCGGGGCTGCCTTCCAGGAACCCCAGCGTCATCCCAGAGCGGGGCCTAGGGAGGCCGAGGGGGGCCGAGGGCTCAGAGCGTGGGCAGGCCAGGGGCGGGAAGGAAGGAAAGAGAGCAGCTAAGAGATACAATAGACCCAGGGCCAACGGGGAGCACTGGGGGCGGGTTCTAAGGAGCCTAGAATGATGCCTGAGGCCTGTGGCCCCGGTTCCGTTGGCGGCAGGGAGCCACGGAAGACTTGGGAGCAGAGGAGGAGCAGAATGGAGCACAACCGGGGCGGAGCAGGCCAGGGGCGTGCGGACGGGAAAGCCCATCTCAGAGCCTGTGGCCCCGTCCGCAGCCTTCCCCGTGCTCCCAGCCTCCGGCCTTCCGCTGGGGACCGCAGGAGAGCCCCTGCCTGCTGACCTGTACTCAGCCTTGCTGGCAGAGAACGCCCGGCTGCGGGCAGACCTGGAGAAGAACCGCCACCAGCCGGCCCCCATCATCCTGCAGCAGCAGGCCCTGCCGGTAAGAGCCACCAGCACCCACTCGGCCCGGGCCGGCCCAACAGGTGGTGGGTGCTTAGTGGTCGCACCCAGCACAATCTGAGTAGAAGACCATGACCAGGCGCTGGGCTTCCGGGGTCTCCAGCGCACCCCCAGCCCTCAGGCCTGCTCTTTTCTCCCGGGGGGAGCACACGTGGGCCTGCAGCCTCCACATTTGCCCTTGGCTAGCAGCCTGGGAGAAAGCAGGTCCCTCGTGGCCCCTGACCTTTGATCCCTATTGCCACCTGGCTGGCCTGCACTTGGACTCGGCGCCAGCCTCTCTGAGCTCTGTCCTGGAGCATTCCCTGGGATGGTACAGCCTTGGAGAGCTTTTTCCCCATCCCAGGAGGACCCTGGGGAGTTAGGAACAGGAGGAGACCTGGCAGAGAGACTGCAAGAGACAGATGGCCCAGGCCACTCCAAGGGCACAGAGACCTCGCCCGCACAGGTGGGTGTCCCGGCCCCAGAAGTACCCGAGCCCTGCTCCATCTCCAAGGCTGCTGCCAGCGCCCCTGCTTTATGCAAACCCAAAGACAAGACATTGGAATTACAGAAGAGGGGTGGGCAGGGAGCCCAGGAGAGCTCTTCTCTTCATCCCGGGACTTGCAGGAGGTGAGTTCTGTTTGAAAGCACACCTGATGCATGGACATCCAGGTAAAGTGCGGGGACAGGGGAGCCCTTGCTTCCCTAGTCTTCACTTTACAAAAAAGACACCCTCCTCCAAGATTCCTTGCTGGGCGCTCTTGGGGGCTGCTTAGTGCGGTTTACATTTAGAAAGTGACTTGCAGAAACTCCACATAAGCAAAGTCCCTGGGGGAGGACAGGGGTGACAAAAGCACCTGCCATCTCAGGTCAGCTTCGGGAGGAGGGTTCGGCGCTGGGCATGAGGCTCTGCTCTGGGGAGCTGGGAACTCAGGCCTGGCTGGCGTCTTCTGCAGTGGCTCACAGCCCCCCGAGCCCCCACGGCTGCGGACCCCGTGGGAGCCGGGTGGGTGAGTCTCCGCTTCGCCCACAGGATCTCCTTGCCAGCACTTCGGACAAGTTCAGCCTTCTGGCCAAGCTAGAACGAGCTCAGAGCCGGATCCTGTCCCTGGAGAGCCAGGTAGGTGAGCCCGGCAGGGGCCAGTCAGGCTGGGCACACTCGACACTCAGCCCTTGACCTTTAGGCTCCCAAGTCCGGCCAGGGTTGTGACTCCGTGTGTGACCAGGGTCAGGGCTCAGCGTATTGTTGGAACTCAGAGAAGGTCTGTCCGTGTCTGGATCAGGCTGCCCCTCCCCACCCACCCCTGCCACACCTGATGTCTCTGGAAGGCAGCAGGCCCCCGGTGGCCAGGGCTTTGCTTTCTACCTGGAGAGGAGGCTCAG
Organism: Vulpes lagopus; assembly: GCF_018345385.1. Classification (NCBI taxonomy): domain Eukaryota; kingdom Metazoa; phylum Chordata; class Mammalia; order Carnivora; family Canidae; genus Vulpes; species Vulpes lagopus. Next base: position 44,203,135 of record NC_054825.1, on the reverse strand, counting down.
GCTCTGGTTGTCCTGGCTCGAGGGATGGGCCCTGCTGCCCAGCGGTTCCCCATTTGTCCCTCTCCGTGTCTGCAGTTAGAGGACTCAGCTCGACGCTGGGGACGAGAGAAACAGGACTTGGCCACACGGCTGCAGGAGCAGGAGTACGGCTTGGGGCACCCCTCAAACTCCATCATCACTGACCTGCCCGTGAGTGATCCCTCTGGACAAGCTCCGTGAGGTGCATGCAGTGGGGCTGGCAGCCACCACCCCTGACCCTGAGTCACTACTAGGCCTCGAGAAGCACTGTCAGGGGAACCTGCAGTCAGAACACCTGCACCCAGTTTCTGCCCTGTTACCGTCAGAAGCCCTGGCCTGGTCTGCACGCCCCACTTGCCTGAGGGGAAGAGAAAGCCCCCCTTGACCCTACCCCCTTCCCACGGGTGGTGGTGAGAATCAAGGGGACATGGCCGTGGATGAAGGGTTTGTCCACACAGGCATTTCTGGAATGCTCTGGCCCTGGCTGTACTTTAGCACTGGATTTGCTCATGAGCAGAGTAGCTGTGGCCCCCACCCAACCCCAGAGCCCGAGTGTTCTCCCATGAGCACAGCGACTTGGCACCTGCAATGCTGCACACCTGCCGGGGATGGGAACACGTTGTCAGAGAGGAATGCTGCTGGCCCCCTACACACAAACAGACCTCTTCACGACCCCCTCAAGCTCAGCCCCAAGTCCCCAAGCCTCCCAGAGCAACACCCCTGCTAGCTCCTGCTCTTGATTGTCAGGGTTCTGCTCATTTCCAGACTTCCGGGAAGGGCTGAAGAGGATGGGGGGGTGAGGGTGGGGACCAACAGGGAAAGCAGGGCTAGCTACCTTTGCAAACTCGCTTGCTAAGACCTGGGGGCTCATAGAGAATTGGGTGGGCCTGCCATGGTTAGACAGGTTTGGAACCCTTTGTGAAGGCATGGCCCACTGGTTTGGATCCTCTGAGGCCTGGCCTGCCAGGCAAGATGCTCTCTGATGGGTACCCCTCCCCCAGAGGGGAGGGGCAGAGGTGCACTCACTTTGCTTTGCTTTACATACCACAGAACTCCCTGGTCCACACCAAGGACCACAGACGACCCTTGAAGCTGGATCCCTTGATGCCCAGCTCAGACACTAAGCTCAACAAGCCTTCAAACTCCCAGAACACCTGAGTCTCGGCTGATCTGAGTAGCTGGAGCAGGCCTCCCTCCCTGTGCGCTGGAGAGTCTCGTTCCACCCCACAAATGACTGTATTAAATGGTGTAGGTCAGTGAGCCTTCGCCTCTTTCCTGGAGTAGGGCAGCCTAGGGGGCCCGGCTTCCTCTGTCCAGGTCCCACTCTGAGCCCGGACCCTCTGCTACGGCCCTATAGCTGCCTGCCTATCCCAGAAGCTACTATCTTGCGAGAGCCAAAGGCCATAGAGGACTAAGGAGGGTGGGAAGAGAAGAGGCTTCCCAAAGTAGGAGCCCTTCCAGACCTCCAGAGGAAATGAGACCACCAGAGGCCAGCTCCACTGGGAAATGTGAGGGAGGCTGCGACTTTCCACTTGCCCCCAAACATCTCATAGCTGAAATCCCTTCTTTCAAGTTTCATTTATCTGTTTCCTGGGAAGGGGAAGACGTAAAGCCTGCCTGTGGCAATCAATTACAGGTTAGTGTCAAATACCCTCATTAACCTGGGCTAGGCTGAGCTGGCAATGTTGAATCCAAATACAGCCGGAGCAGGAAAGCAGATGGGGCCAGGGGAAGGAGCCCTCCCCTGAGAGTCAGGAGCCGTGGATTCTAGCTACAAGCATGCCGTGTGGCCTTGAGTGACTCAAGCAACCTCTCTGGGCTTCCATTTCCCCATCTATCCCGTGCAGAGCTTGCCTTCTTTGATGGTAAGGGCCTTTCCAGCCCTAACATTTCTGCATCATAGACAACTAGGGCCCAGAGAAGAGAGAGGAAGCAGGAAGGAGAGAGAAAGCCAATGAGAAAGAGGATTGCATGGCAGGGAAAACAGAAAGGCTCCAAGAGTGGACTCCGAGACCGCAGATGCTGGTAGAAGAGATCCAGGCAGCAGGGCCACTCTACTGAGTGGGATTAGCGCCCCTGCCTGCCTGCAGGACTTAGACGTGGCTAACCTGAACGTGGCAGGTTCAGGCACCTGATCAGGCCAGGAGTGGTGCGGCTCGGGAGGGGTTAAGAGGACCGATGTTAGGGCCAGTGTCAGACAGTCCAAATAATACACCCAAGACTTGGCCAAGTCTTCTTGCCTCCTGCCCACAGTGTGGACAAGTGGGCACATCTCCCTAGAATAGGAAGCCGGGGCCTGGGGAAGCCCCGAAAAGGTCAGGTGGGATGAGGAAAGCATGCTTCTCCTCCAGGTCAGCCACCTCACACCAGCCCCTCACTCACAGGCTGTGGCCCTGGCCACACCCCAAAACTCTAGCTGGACCTTGGCAGGAAGTCCTCACGAGCCCGCGGGGAGCTCCCGCCCAAGGTTCAGCCGATCAGAGCCCAGCAAGAGCCTCAGTCCTGCTAGGTGGCCCTGCCCCGAAGCCAGCATGAGCCTACCCCTCTCAGGCCACCCTGTTCCCTCCTCAGCAGCCAGATCCTTTGTACCTCTGCCTACTGCTCTAGTAGCTCCCTGCACGGTGGCAATAGCCCACCACCTGCCGCGCCTCGCCCCCACCCCAGGCAGCAGGGAGGTTGATCCTGCGGGCTCCCAGCTGCTGTAGGTGGGGGGGTCCCAACAGAGAGGGCCCCGAGGCTCAGCCCATTCCTGCTCAGATCCCACTGTTGACCTGTCAGGGAGTATCTCCACAGGAGGGCGGATATCTTGGGGTCCAATAGAAATGAAAACACTTTCTGTAGTTCAGCCATTTATTGCCTTCCTGGGGGGGGGGTGCAGGGAAAAGGTGGTGCGAAAGGGGGCTGTCCCCGCTGAGCCGCAGCCACTGCCCCCTGAACACCAGCTCTGTCTCCTGAGAGCTGGTCCAAAGGGAGCAGGGGAGGGGCACCAAGGACCGGGGAGCAGACACCCCCCAGCTCCACCCCCTCGGGACTTCCTCCAGCAGCCCTGCTGGCCTGATGGGGGGAGAGACAGTGTCCACCCTCTCATCACACCTGGGGTGGGTCCTGGTTAAAGGGCCTGAAGGTGAGGAAGATGGGTTTGTCAGGCATCAGGATGAGGTTGAATGTGGTGCCCACATCCCTGAGATGCTGCATTTCAACTCTGAAGTTCTCCAGAATCTGAGAAAGAGGGGAGAGATGGGGAGGGGCTGTCCCCCCAGGGCCAGGCCCATTCACCTGTGGGTGTCGCCCGTGCGGGGTGACTAGGGGAGCTCTAAGGGGTCACCTGCCCCTGCCCGCTCCTCCTGAAAACACACCACTAGTGCTTTGTTTCCTTGGTCCACCTTAGCTCCTACGAAACCCTAGCCCACCCCGCACCCATCCTGTCACCACTTCCAGGAGGCAGATGGCCAGAGAACACCCGTGGGCAGTAAGCAGATTAGCCCAAAATTGTGGGGGGAGGTGGAGGGCAGGTCACAGGAGGCAGGTGTCCCCAGCCCTGCACTCCCTGGGCTCTGGGCAGAAACAGGAACAGGAGGCTCAGGGCCTCCATTAGGGCCACGGCCAGGCCGGGTGCCCGACATCCGGGGCAGGACTCACGTGGATGAGGAAGAGGGTCATCTCGAGCTCAGCAATGCGCCGGCCCACGCACTGCCGCACGCCCCAGCCAAAGCCCAGGTTCCGGAAGTGGATGAGCTCCTTGTCCTTCCCCAGCCAGCGGGTTGGGTCAAACTTGCTCGGGTTGAGGAAGAAGGTGGGGTCCTGGCCCATGGCATAGGTGGACACCTGCACCAACGTCTGAGCACAGGGTGGCGGAGGCCTGAGTACAGGCGTCACCTTCTCGCAGCTGGGGCGTACATACCCCGGCTCCCCGCTCCCACCCCTAGCCAGGCTGTCCTGCTCCCCGCTGCATGACCTTGACAAAGGCCCCAGGCGTCCCTGAGCCTTGCCCAGCAAGTGGGCAGGACCAAAGACTCAAGGCCAGGATGCCCCTGGGGACTGTCCCAGAGGGGCTGCCCTCCTAACACAGCGCTCCGGCACCACTGCAGACACCGTCCCCCCTTATGCCCGGTCCCCAGCCCTTTGTCCACACGTGCACTGCTGCCACCAGGGATTAGGAGGGGACGGAACCCCACCGGCCCATCTGCCCTCACCCAGCCTCCCCCATACGACTGGCAGAGCCAGAAGCGCCCCAGCTGCACCTACCTTGGCGGGAATCATGTAATTTCGAAGAACCAAGTCATTTTCAAGGTATCTCTGCAGGGTCACAGGAGATGGGGTGGAGTCTGCCAAAGGAAGGCATTAGGGAGCTGATGGCCCGAGGCCAGCAGCGGGGGGGGGGGGGGGCAGCTACTGCACTCACCCCGGAACCTGGAGACAGGACTGTCCCCTTAGTTCCCCCCTTCCCCCCTCCCCGCGCCCAGTGGTCTCCGCAGACATCTCGCCTCTGCCCTGCCCGGGGCCTGGGGGGTGAGGTGGGCAGGCATGGCCGACGGGCTTGCCTCAGTGTCTCCTTGATGCTGGCTTTGAGGAGCGGGACCAGCTGCAGCATCGTGCTCACGTTTCCCTGGGCCTGGCGCCGCGCGGCCAGGACCTCCTCCCGCAGCACCTCCTGCACCTCCAGGCTGCGTGCCATCTCGTAGAGGTGCCACTGCAGTGTCATGGACGTCTGGCAGGAGTGTGGGGGTGCAGAAGGCAAGGGGGACCTGTCACTCCTGAGACATCCAAACCCACGCTAAATTCTCATTTCCAAGAATCTCTGCCCATCTTCATCCCTGTATCCAGAGACCACATCCGCAAAAGCAAAATACACTTCTAAAGGCGAAGGCCCCAGAAGCCTTCCCCACCCCACCGCAGGACAGTCTAGGGCAGCACTTGTCCCGGTCCTCGTCCTTGATGTCACCAGAGCCCACCTGTTTCCCCAACCAGTAGTCACTCAGTCACCCTTCTTCCAGAGGACTCCCGGAGAGCTTTGGGGCCAGATCCTACTGTGACGATCATACTCCCAAATTACTGCCATTCTACCCCTCGCATAATAGACCTTCCCCCAACCTCAGCATCTGCCTGGGGAGCATAAAATAAAGTGAGACCCAAAGATCCTAAAACCAGAACAACCAGACCTGTTTCCCCTCAGCGTCGCAATTAGCCTGTGGTAGATCCTAAGATGAACCAACTCATCTCTGTATTAGCCAGAGGTGGTGACCATTAGCCCTACATGGAGGTAGGAGTGACCCTCATCAAACCCCACAGCCCCAGATTCTTTGGTGGTGGGACCCCAGGTTGGAGCCAGACTCCCTCCTAGGGCTGGGACATGTTATCTTACCAAGGATTATATTTCTGTCCAAGAGGTTTGGACACTCTCCTACCTCCCCGCAGGAGCACTCAGGAAAAAAATGCCATGTGGTCACTTTTCTGCTTAAAACCCTTATGTGGCCCCAGATGCAGCTTGTGAAGCCCAGAGATCTTCCTCATGCCGTTTCCTCTTTCTAGAACTCCCCTCCCCGAACCCAGGAAGCAACAATGTTCTCTTTCTTTAAGGCTCAGAGAAAACATGTGTATTTGTCTTATTACCCCCAAGGCCTGACACAGAGTGGGAGGGTCAGGAGATACTTGTTTTATAAGGTCGTCAAATAAGTTACTAGCAGTGTGACCTCGACTAAGTTACTTACCCTCTCTGTGCCCCAGGTGCCTCAACTAAAAATGAGGGATCATAGTAACATACCTCCCAGTGTCGTTTGTGGGTACTAAATGAGCTAATACATATGAGGAGCTCAGGCCCCTGCCTGCCATATAGGACAGGGTTAATACATTAATAATAAGCTGCTTTGGTGCAGGAAAGCGATTTTGGAGATGCCTTCTACATAACTGACAATGTTTAAAATATGCTCAGAGGTGCATCTGCAGCCTGTCCCATAGACCAACACCCCTCTGTTAGAGCACAGTAGAAAGACGGTACCTAGGAAAGAAAGTCATTAACATGGGAGCTTGGGCACCTGCTCCGCCCTCCTCCTGGCAACAGCCCTCAAGACACAGGTTGAACGATAGGTCCCGTATGGCACACTCTCCCTATCCTAGGCCATGTTCTCTCTCCCCACTTCTCAGCACCGCCAGTCCCCAGCACATGCCTGGTCATCCGCCCTACAACACGGTGTGGTGGTCCTCTGTGCACGTGCTCCTCCTCATCATGGGATGATCATCATCATCATCCTCATCACAGCCCCACAAAGCTCACAAGTTGCAGTCCTAACCCCTAGTAGCTCACACAGCGACTGTATCGGGAGATAGGGCCCTTACCAAGCCAAGAAAGGTAAAATGAGGTCCTCACGTTTAGGGCAGGCCCTAATCTAATAGGACTGGCATGCTTATAAGACAAGAGTAGGACACAGACGTGCACAGAGACCGTGTGGCGAAGACACAGGGAAAAGACAGGCATCCGCAAGCCACGGAGAGGCCGCAACCAAACCAGCACACTAATATGCCCTTCCTCTCTGAACCATTTGGAGCATTTGAGGTCTATCATACTCATCTTTATAGTCTCAGTGCCTGAATTCCAACTAATAATAAACACTAAATAATTAACTCTCACTATCACAGCAGCATGAGAAAGTTCAAGATATTGGGAAAAGGGAGGAGCACGGGCCAGAGACATTTTGACATTCTAGAAGTTTCTGGGGTACTGCACTGCCTGTGGAGAGGACCTGAAGGAGACATCACAGAGCATGTCTTCAGGTGTCGAGGCGGGTGTCGAGGGGACTGAGGTCTGGAAGGGGGAGCACTGGAGGCAGCAACGAGACCCCAGGGCAAGTTCGACTGGCTCCTCGCTCTTCTGAGGGCCAGCCCGCCTTCCTGCACTCACAGTGCATGAGTGCACTGTGTCCTCCGCCTGTGACTGGAGGCCTTCTCCCTTGTAGACACCAGGCACAAGCCGGCCATCTACACACCTAGTCACTCCGTTTTCAACGGCAAAGAAGAAAGTGTGGGTCAGCCTCAAGGCAAGCTCCATGGATGACGAATGTGATCTGTCCTTCTAGAAGATGGGTATTTAAGAAATGCAGCCAGGAAAGGGAGACCCACCCCCACGTAGATAGGGCTTCACGCTACAAGGTGGCCTGGCGAGTAAGGGGCACAGGGCGCAGGAGGGGACAGGACGCGCCGAGGGCCATCTTACCGTGTCCACACCCCCCGCCAACATCTCTGTAATATTGGCCTTGACATCCTCGAAAAGCAGCTTGTTACTTTTTAGGAGGCGGTGCAAGATGCCCGGGTAATTGTCGACGTCTCGCTTCTGCCTCAGTTCCCAGTAGAAGTTCTGGGTGTAGATCTCAGCTGTGCAGGGGGGAAGGGAGTGAGCTCTCTGCAGGCGGGAGGGAAGGTGCGAGGCGGCACCTAGAAAGCTGGGCCGCTTTACTGAGCACACACTCTCTGCTAAGCCCTTTGTAGCCACCTAATTCCTGACCCCAGCTCTAAGGGGTAAGTGACGTCATTCCCATTTCACAGATAAGGAACCAGAAGTCCTAGAGGGTAGTGACTTGCCCAAGGTCATGGCAGCATCAGGGGCAGAGTGGACTGGAGTCCCGGTCTGGCATCAGCACCACACCCCAATCCTCTTTCTCCACCCTGCCTTACCATCTCTACCACCAAAGTCATAATCCGTCACCACGCCCAGCCGTGTCTGATGCATGGTCCTTGACCCTCCGGGGATCCTGGTCTACTTTGGAAGAACAGGCTGAATGCCTCTGATCCTCTTTCTCTGGAAAAATCTAACCACCTCCAACAGTCAGCCTCTAGCCCACCACGGCCAGTGGTTCCAGGGCCTCCCCGCCTCCCCTCCCTGCCCACCAGAGCGCAGAGCCTTCTCTCTCTCTCCCCAGCCTGGGTTTCCCACCCTCTGAGGTGGACAGGGCTCTCCTGGCCCCCAGACTTGGCTACCCAGGATGCAGCCATCACCTTTGTTGAAAATCACATCCCATGCAGCCACATGGTCCCTCCAGGTCTTGGTCTTGAACAGACGGAACAGGTCTGGGGGGAAGGTGAGCATGGGGACACTGGTGTGAAACATCTGGTAGACAGCATCGATGAACCGCTGGGCCTCCGGGTCCACTCTCTCCTCCAGCATCCCCAGGCGCTCCCCGAACATGACATTGGTGATGGCTGCAGAGGGACACAGAAGAGGCGCTTCCAACCTGGCCATCAGAGGGCCTCAGCCCCCAGGAACCTCACCGCCACCCCGACTAACACAGAGGATCTCCTGCACCCAACCTCAGACTCTTTCAGAAAAGAAATTGAGGCCTGAGTCCCCAAAGGCTGCGATTGCAGGGCTGAGCAACCTGCCCCCTGGCAACACTCAGGTCCTTCAGACAGGAGAGCGGGAGACCCTGCAGAGGGTGGTGGGAAGCAGAGTCTTGGGCAAAGCTGGGAACCAGACCAGGAGGCGTGAAACTGCTTCACCCCCCACCGCTCTCTCAGCATCTGGAGCAGCCTCTGCGCTTTCATCGTGGGCAGAGAGGTAGATTGCTCATCTATAACTGACCAAATTGGCTCACAATTTCCTGAAACAGGTCAGATGGAGACTAAGGCACACAAATCAACGGGAACTGGCCATCTGAGACCCACTGTGGCTGGACCTGTGGTTGTGACTACAGCCACCCCAAGTGTTTCCTGCCGACTAGGTCAGGAATTTGCATCCCAGATCTCCAGCAGCGATCAGGAAACCACCATCTTCCCACGAGGCCTTCGCAGGCGCTCTTCCCTCTGCCCACACTGCCTGGCCTCCTTCCCCATCTGTAAAACTCCTACATATCCTCAAATACCCCATTTAGATGAACCACCCAACCCTCCTTTTCCCTCCCAGACCTCGAAGGTCAATGCCCCGGGACAGAAAGAGGTAGAGGATGTGTCTGGCAGCTCATCCCGATGCTTCTTCAGGATCTGTGCTGAGTCTCCAGGCAGGAGGCTGGTTCTGCCCCCCACAGGACCACTGCCAGGTAGATAAAGCCCCTTACACTCAAAGGCGAAGCGAAACAGATCATCACTGATGTCTCCTGAGAACTTTCCGGAGCCCTGCTGCTTGATGCGCCTGTGCAGGACTTTGACAAAGTCCTGAGACACTGGGTCCAGCAGGGGAATGAAGTTCTTTATGGCCTCTGGAGCCATCACCTCCTGGTTCAAAGCCAGCCGGTCTTTCTTCCATGCTCCTGACTTCCTGAGAAAACACGAGCCCTCAGGCCCTGATGGTCACAAGCCTTGCACGCCTGGCAAACACCGAGAGGGGCTGACTGGGCTGCACCACAGCTCAGAGCCGGGTACTCACTCCCACCCCCAGCTCCCTGGGTCTCCCATCTCCCAGCCTCCGCCTGGCCCCGGGGGAGGAGACAGGAAGAAAGAAGGTGAGAGAGGGAACAAAACCCCCACCTCTCCTCCACACCCCCAGTCTCCCCTCCTCCGCACCCCCAACATGTCCCACTACTGACGCTGGTGGGGGATCTCAGGTGCCCCGAGCTGGGTCAGTGATAAGTCTCTGCTTATGGCCCATACTCGAAAGTAGATCCATGCAAAGCTCTCTTTGTGGTTTCAGGGTTTGCTTGTTTATAAGGATGTTATCACAAACTCACCAGGCAGCATGGAAACTGGGAACTTGACAGTAACTTCCATGTGCCCACCCAGTCCTCCCACCACTGCCTCCCTGGCCAAGGGGACTCCCTTGCTTGCTTTTATATCTAGTTTTATCCGATCTGTATCTATTCCAAGACATACTTTCAAAAACTGTATTCTTGTTTTCAACTCCTTAAAAAGGCTGCCATGGTTTGCTTTTTCCACTCGATTTTATATTTCTAAGTATCATCTGGATCGTTGTGGCTCGCTGAGTCCATTCACCGTGACTGGTGTGTGCCACCGCTCACTCAGCCTCACTCCTGTCGGGCATTTAGCTGGTTTCCCGGGCTTTGCCATCATGAGCAGCACTGCTGCAATCCTTCTAGCTCATGTCCCCCTGGGACTCCATTCTTTGGAGTCTATCCCTGGACACAGAACTGCTGTCTCGTACGTATGTGAACGTCCAACTGCAGGAAGGAATGACTATCCATTTTCTGAAGTGGTGGCACCAGCTTTCACTCCCCTAGCAAGCTACGAGAGCTCTCATCTCTCTGTATCCTCAGCAACACTTGACCTGCCCATCTTAAACTTTTGATGACCAATTTGGTAGAAAATGGTATCCGTTACACTTAAATATATGGACTTGTCTGTGTTTCTCACTGTCCCTGTAGACGCACGGTGGCAGTGCCCTGCCCTACTGGTCACTATACCCCAGAGCCTGGCACATAGTAGGTCCTCAATAAGATGAGACTTAATGCATGAACCAATCAATGAGAACTTTCCTAGGTCTTTATTTACTCAATAGGATCTTTGCCCTGAGTGCTTCCCTGAGGCTGACAGAGTAATTCACCGTCAGCTGTTTTATGGAGGCAGGAAGACCCCAGGGATTTGCGCAGCAGCCCCAGCCAGAAAGAGCAGGGCAGGGACGGCCCGTCATCTCCCTCCAGCCCCCTGAGGTGGCCCAGGACTCACTTCAACAGGACACCGACAGGTCTCTGGTAATACTGGTGATAGGCCACCCAAGGCGGGATGCAAAATCGTTCTGGAGTGGGACCCTCAAACTTAAACAGAAGGGCCACATCTTCCGGGTCGATGATATAAACCGACTCCATGCTGCCCAGCTTCTCCCTGGAGGAACAGAGGAGAGGAGCTACGGTGGATTCCAGGGAAGCCAAGGTGACCCTGGGCAATCAGGATGGGGCTCATAGCCTAGAGCATAGATCAAACAGTCCTGGGAGCAGATCCCCCTTCCGCAACCCCCTCGCTGTGTGGCCTGAGGAAAGGCATTCACTCACTCTGAGTCCCAGTTTCCTTTTTTTACTAAATGGAAATGCAGTCCCTGTCTCACAGGGTTGCTGAAGGGCAAGATGCTAATGTCTATGGATGTGACTCCTGCTAAGGCATTCTACAGTGACAGCTTTATGCTCACGTCACAGTAGCTGCTGCTGTACCATGGCATGCCCCCAGGGCTAGCTCCACCTTACCCAGGGTCTACCTTGGCCATCGAATCCATGCTCCCATGCTCTTCCTCCTGCGTGTCCACACCCTCAGCACACTCCCCCCATCGCACCCCCTGCAGAGCCCAGGAACAGCACGGTCATGTCACCATTGGAGTGACTCGGTATGGCTTGTTGGTAGGCAGTCCATACACCTGGCCAGCCAGTCTCTTCTAGACTCTAGGATTGAAACTCTGGGAGTGACCACCCTGCCTCTCCTTGGATGCCAACAAAGCACTTTGTCTCTATTCAAACAAAACCACGGTTAAACATCAGACCTCAAGCATAGAAATATGTCACAAAGCACTTTGTGGGTGGTCTCTATTAAAACATGACAGTCAGGAAATAGTAGAAAAGTCCAAATCTCATATACATCTGCCTTTTGCATAAGAAAGTTAATTCAAGGGCAGCCCGGGTGGCTCAGCGGTTTAGCGCTGCTTTCAGCCCAGGGCCTGATCCTAGAGACCCAGGATCGAGTCCCGCATCGGCTCCCTGCATGGAGCCTGCTTCTCCCTCTGCCTGTGTCTCTGCCTCGCTCTTTCTCTCCCTCTCTGCATTTCTCATAAATAAGATCTTAAAAAAAAAAAAAAAAAGGAAAGTTAATTCAGGACACACTATAGGGCAAAATATATAGGTATAAGGGCAAAATATATAGGTATAAGCCAAGTTCTCTCTCTTTCCCCTTCCTCAAAGTGAGGAAGGAGGGAGGAAGGGAGGAAGGGAGAGGATGAGGGGAGAGCGAGAGAGTGCTCTTTAACCACAAACCCATTAAGCCCCAGCCTACCTTCCCAAGTCTCCTTGGGCTTCGTCCATGGCCTCCCAGAAAATCCCCTCAGTGTTTTTCCAGCTACCAAGTGTCCTCACACCACTAGCTCCATCCCCCCACCCCAGCTCAGCAAAATCCTTGAACTGCTATTATTATTATCAATTCCAACTCTGGGAATCTAGCCCAAGGCAGTGATCTGATGCAGGACAATGATGCCTCTAGGCATCGCATCTAATAGTGAAAAATCCCAGAGAGAGCTGGATGTCCACTCTAAAGAACTGGCTTCATTATATGGCTTATCCACACTACAGGCTACCATGCTGCCTTTTAAAATCATATTAAAGAAAAAACAGTCACATTAAAGAGAGAAAAGAGAAGCCATCCAGGTGTTGTTGTGGGACCCCACCAAACAGCATACATAATATGTTCACATTCATAATGCTACATAAATATTATCAACACTGAGATGTATCTGATTGCAATTTCCATTTGTGCTTGTCGGTATTTTCTGAGTTGTTTATTCACATGTATTCAGAAGTTTATCATTTCTGGGCCATACGTTAGAATGGAACGACGATACCAAACTAGGAATCAGACGATTGGGGTTCCCTGGCTTTGTCCTGATGAGCTGTGAGATCTGGGCAAGACCCTTCACCTCCCCGGCCTCAGTTTCTCCAACTGTAAAATGTGAGTAGTAACATCGCACTTAAGGATGCGTCAAGAGGTTCAGAAAACAGAAAGGGGCTTGATAAAAGGAGTTCCTGCCCGAGGGAGAGGAAGCAGGGAAAGAGGAGGAAGGAAGGAAGCAGGAATAACAAATGATCTCCCTAAAGAGAGGAGTAACCTTCTCCCAAACCTGGCACTCAGCCTGCGGGGCTCCCTGCCTCCAAGCAGCTGTGCAGAAGGCCCTTTGGACTTCAGAAAGGCTCGTGGGAGAGGGAGGCAGGAGCCCTGAAAAATGAGCAGCTGGACCCTACACAAACCCCCTGCCCTCCCGCCCCAGCCCCACCAGCGAGCCGGCCAACATATCCTATCAATGCCCTTTCCCCACCTTGACCCTTTCACTTAAAGTAAAAAGCACTGTCACCCCTGGGGTCCTCTCCCCACCCCCAACTGGCACCTCCACCGCCTCCCATATCCCTTGAGTATCAGAACCCCGTCAGAACAGAACCCAGGTGTGGCTTGAAGGCTATGCACCAGAGAAGCTGCCAAGCCAGAGCGAGCGAGGCCTCCCGTCAAGGGCAGCCCTCAAACCCACCTCCAGGGTTGGGGGGAGGAGGAGCACATTCAGAGGCTGAAAGACCAAAGGCCTGTCCTCCTGGCAGAAACCAAGGCAGAGGCTTGGAGAGGGGCTCTAGCCAGGCCAAGTGGAGGGCACAAAGTCGGCTGCTCCCGAGCTAGCCAGGGCTGAGGGCTGAGGCCAGCATCCCAGCAGGACAGGGATATAGCTGGGTGACCAGGCAAGGACACTCAGAGCCTCGGGTTCCTCCCACAGGGGGGATGATAGCCTTACCTGCCAAGGCATCTGGAGGATATTGGATGGAGGGAGGCAGTTAACAGGGCTTGTTCTCTTACCGCCATCACCCCAGTAAAGTTACACAGGGTATAGGACCTGAGTAGTCTAGAGGCCTCAGGCTGGGGACTGAACCCACTGTCTGGGAAGCCTTGTCCCTTCTGCCACTGTCCTCAGGCATGGAAGAAATAAAGTCAGAAAAGGTAAGAGCAGGGGTGCTGGGGGGCTCAGTCGGTTAAGTGTCTCACTCTTGATTTCAGCTCAGGTCATGATCTCAGGATGGCAAGATCGAGCCCTGCATTGGGCTCCATGCTGGGTGTGGAGCCTGCTTAAGATTCTCTCTCTTCCTCTCCCTCTACCCTCCTCCCCTCTAAAAAAAAAAATAGGGGATCCCTGGGTGGCTCAGAGGTTTAGCGCCTGCCTTCAGCCCAAAGAGTGATCCTGGAGTCCCAGGATCTAGTCCCCCATCAGGCTCCCTGCATGGAGCCTGCATCTCCCTCTGCCTGTGTCTCTGCCTCTCTCTCTCTCTCTCTTTCTCTGTGTGTGTGTGTGTGTTTCATGAATAAATAAATAAAATCTTTAAAAAAAGAAAATATGATTTAAAAATAATTTTAATATTATACATGTTTAAAAAATAATTTAAAAAATAGACAAGAAAAAAAATAGACAAGAGCCTAGAATGGAGGACAGAACTTTTGGGGAAAGGGAGTCCAGAAGGGCTTCTCAGGCCCCTCTACCCTGCTATCCCACCAGCCCCACACTGCCAGGCTTACCTGTAAATGGGGCCATACTTCTGGAAATTCTGGACTTGGTGATAGTGGATTTTCTGTGAGCCCATTTCCCTCCAGAAATTGTACAGGTTTAGCCAGCCATTGTTTCCTGGGGTGGGGATCTCACTGAAGGGGCGAGGAATCTGAGTGGAGATACTGGCTCCATCCCCGGTGGGCACCCTGGGATGCCCCGGACCCTCCCACATGGTGCTCAAGAAGGGCTGGCAGCCTTTGACCAGGACTGAGCGAAGAGGAAGCCCCTTGGCCAGCATGCCGTCCCCACGATCGCTACCGTCCCTACTCGCACTGCAGCAGGCCTGCCAGGGTGACTCCGGCCCTGGGCCCCTGCAGTCCAGCTTATAAGCACCAGCTCAAGGCTAAGCGAGCTGACAAAGCAGACAACCTCCCTCCTTCTCCTATTGGCTCCAGCCCACACACAGCCCTTCCCAGACTTGGGGTACCGAGGCTCAGTGTGAGATTTCTGCAGACAGAGAGGCTTCCCGAAGCACAAGGAGGCTCCCCTGACTCTGCCCTCACTATCAGCCCCAGCAGGCCCCTGCAATGGCACAGCTTTGTGTCGTTCCTCTGCTAGGGCCTCCTGCTCCTCCCTGCAGTGGGACCCAGGCTCTGCCAGACGTCCCTCAGGATGTGTGGACAACCTGGGGCCCAGGTTGGAAGTGAGAGCCACCCTGCAGCTTTTGGGCAGCACTTATTTATGATAGATAAATAGACAGATGATAGACTGATACATAGATTCATAGCCAGATACATAGATAGATACATAGATACATAGATAGAGATGATTATAACCTGTTTTTTGTATAGTTCTCCAATTTTTAAAGTTCTACTTTTTCTGCTCAGAATAAAAAACCCTGTATTTTCTGAAAATGTCATAATTGACAAGTATTGTTACATTATTTTTATTTTTTTTGTTACATTATTTTTAAAAACACAACTATCTATAAAAAATTACAGCCAAGGTTGCTCACTGTAGAACTCTAAGAAAAAGGACCAACAAGAAAAATCAAAATCTCCTGAGACTTTCATGATGAGTGAAAGAACCCCACACCTGAGGGTGGGAGCTTTGGACCCTGCTCAAGTGACATGTAAGAATCAGCGAACTGAACATGCGGTGACAGGAGTGCTCCCCTTGGGCTGCTGGGTGGCTCAGTGGGTTAGGTGTCCAACTCTTGATTTCAGCCCAGGTCATGATCTCAGTCAGGGTCCTGAGATGGAACCTCGTGTTAATCCCAGTGCAGAATCTGTTTGGGATTTTTGTCCCTCTGCCCCTACTCCTGTTCATGTGCTCTCGCTCTCTCTCTCTTTCAAATAAATAAAATCTTTTTTAAAAAATTTCCTCTGTGTCTTTAAAAAGAAAGAAAGAAAGAAATGCTTCTCCTGTGGGGTAATGACCAGGGGAGGGCATCAGAGAACTTCCTGGGTACCACAATAAAATGAAAAAAAAAAAAAATCTGTCTTTTTCCTAAGAAACTCCTTTTCCTAAGAAAAACAACAGGCTTTGACAAAGAGGACGCAGCCTTCCCAAGTAGAAGTTAAACCCAGCTCAAGCTTTGGCGCCTCTCCCTCTCCCTAAGGTAAGTAGGAGAAGGAAGTCCCCTGAGTCACGGGAGAGCAAATAGTCACTAGGCGCTGAGCAGGGCCCACCCTGGACGTCCCCACAGAGAATGAGGAGGGGACTGGGAGCCTTGGCCCGAGAAGCTGGGCAGGTCACTGCCACCTGGCAGGGAAGGCCAGCAGTTTGCTCCATGGGTCTCAGTAAGGATGATGGCATCGCCACACCTGAACATCTGTCCAGCTGGTCCAGGTGGCAATCAGTGGACTGTCACCATATATGGGCCGACGGATGTGCTCCTGCTTTTATCAAAATCTGCTGGGCATCCAGGGAGGGGCTGCCCAGACACAGATGCTCATAGATTGGGTTTTTTAGCAATTCCCCAACTAAGGACTCTACCCTCTGTCTCAAGGCAGCAGCTGCAAACTCCCTTCTCCAGCGTCCCTTGTGACTAGGATGCAGGCAGATGGATTAGGCTCCCCTAATTCTGGAGGAAATTTTGGTTGGGAAGGTGGTGGCATGAAGAGGTGAGCACCACGCGAAACCCACTGTGGCACATGTGGTGGCAGAGCCGTCAGGCCCAGGCCAGCTGCAGCGTGGGTGCCTTGTGCGGGTCCGTGGGTGGCCAGCGAGGCAGCCCTGGGATGTGATTCAAACGACGTTCCCGACACCTTGGCATCCGAGCCTGACTATCCACCCTCCTGCCACAGATCCAGGATAGTCAGAGGTAACAATATGAAGAAAGACTCGGGGTCTCACTGAATTTTAACCTCGGGGGCGGGGGACCGAGACTTGGAATAGGACTCAAACCACGCTCAGACTCGGACCCAAGGCTTTATCTCCTCCAGGTTTTATTAAGAGAGTTAACAGGTTGGCTATAGGAATGATTGACTTTGGGAAGCAGAGAAAAACATATTTACTACAAAAGGTCAAAGAATAGGCTATTGCCTCAAGGAAGAGGGCACGGAGGAGCTGCAGCTGGAGAATAGTGTGGTCACGAGTCAGGGTGCCCACTCAGGACCTCCCGTGTCCCCAGCGCGCCGAGGACGACAAGACTCAGCTCTCAGGTTCTGCAGCTGGCTCCCCACACCCTCCCAGAGATTTTGTGGACTACGTAGCATCTCTTGATAAACCCTCCTCTGGGAAATACTGGCTGGATTCTGTTCTTGATGACTAGGAACTCTGATACAGGAGTAAGCAATCTGGTTGCTAAAAATCTGTCACACTTCTACGTGTCAAACATCATCTGCACCTAAATTAATAAGGCCAAGTAGGATCCATTTGAACCATCCAACTTTAATTTTAATTTTAATTTTAATTTTTTGCATCCAACTTTTAATTTATGCCCCACACAGGCTTGAACTCGTGAAGGGGACATTCTGGGAACCAAAGAGAAAAAGTCCCATGACAAAGTCGTGTGCCATGGAAGTGGGGGGACGGCGGGAGTGGGGGGAGGTTTGTTATGGGGACCACCAGCTGGAATGCGTGTGACTCCACCACCCTGAGATAAACACAAAATCCATTCATGTATTTCCTTCCAGTCCTTTCCGAATCAATTCTTCTCTGCTTTCCTCTTTCTTTTTCTGAGGGCTTGAAATTGCATTTATTTTTTACTTCACTGTCTAGTTTTATCCAAATAATCCGTAGAGTGGCTTAAAAATTCAGTTAGCACACGTATGAGGCTGGGTCCAATCCAAAACTAGTTGGAGGTGCGTGAGTGGAGTCGGAGGCTCATGCAAGTGGGGCTGGCTGGGCGAACCTGAAGGGCACAGGCCTGGGCGGGCCGTCGGAAGGGCAGGCTGGACGCTCGTGCACAAGCAGAAGCTGCGCCCACAGGTGCAAGTCCTTCTGCTTCAGGGGAATCTCAGATCTGCTCTTAAAGCCCTTCGAGTGGGTGAATCAGACCCACCCAGAGGGTGGAGGATAATCTTCTTTATTTAAAGTCAACCGATTATGGATTCAAATCACATCTGCAAACTGCCTGCACAGCAACACCCAGCAACATGCCTGAATAACTGAGGACCGGAGCCCTGCCAAGCTAACATCTCCAAGTGACCATCGCATCACTCCTGAGCGTGTCAGGAACAGTAGCAATCCTCTGCCCCAGCCTCCCGACTCTTAAAGCCACTTCCCAGAGGGGAAGGGAACTCTCTTCTCAATAATCAAGGTCATCCGGGTCTCATCCATCTCTGCTTCTTCTTGGAAGCGGCCCTCCTGGGGCCTGCTCTGCACTCGCTTCCCCCATCCCTGCTGCCTGTCTCTGCGCCGCGACAGCTGCCATCCAGGGACCTCTCCCTCTGCCCCTCCACGCCCACCTCCCGTAGATGCTCTCCCTCCAAAAAAAAGAAAGAGAGTGCATGCAAGGTAAAATGTTAAGACCTCACTTACCTACTCGTATCTTTATTATGCCCTCACACTAGATTGAGAGTTCAGCCAGAGATAGAATTCTCAGTTGAGAATAATTTTTTTTAAGAACTTTATTAATTTGAGAGAGACCGAGTGGCAGAGGGGCGGAGGGAGAGAGACTCTCAAGCAGACTCCCCACTGAGCGCAGAGCCTGACTCAGGGCTCCATCTCACAACCCCGAGATCATGACCTGAGCTGAAACCAAGAGTTGGATGCTTAACCGATGGAGCTACTCAGGGGCCCCTAGGTTGGGAATAATTTTTTATTTAAAAAAAAAAATAGTGTTTGAAAACATAGCTCCATAGGCTTCCAGTTTCCAGAACAGCTATTGGGAAATCCAAAGCCTTTGTGATTCCTGAACACCTCCTTGCATTTGACCTGCTCGGCCTTTGGGCTGCTTCAAATTTCACAATGCCACTTGCGTTGAGAAAGTTCTTGGGCTGGGTATTTGGTAAGCCCTTCTTATCTGGAAACTCATGTCCTCAAATTTCTGGACACTTTCTTGTAGAGTTTATTTCATAATTTCTCCCTCCACTTCCTCTTTTCCCTCTTTCTTTTTTTTTTTTTTAAGTTTTTATCTATTTATTCATGAGAGACACAGAAAGAGAGAGAGGCAGAGACAGAGGCGGGGGGGGGGGGGGGCGGGCAGGGAGAAGCAGGCTCCCCACGGGGAGCCCAATGCAGGACTCGATCCAGAACTCCTGTTCTTCATCTGGGATCCTCCTGGATCTATCTGGTACTGATCTGTATTTCAGTATCTGTATTTCATTGTCTTCTCATCCCACCTAAAGACAGAAACCCTGCTTCAATCCCTCTAATCCCTATTGTGGTTTTTATTTCCACTATCTGGCTGGTTTTCTTTTTAATTTCCTGGGGTCCCTTCCTGTATCTGGATATGGACACCATACAGACACAATGGCTCCTCAAAACTCTCTAAAGATACTAAATCATACAGTTGTTAAGTCGTTGGGATTCTTTGGGTGTTTGTTTTCCTTTGCTCTCTGTGTTGTCTCTGTTCCTCTGAGTTTCTTTTTCTGTCTGGTTTTGTACCTGTCTTTCATGTTAGAAGTTTCCTTCAATGTCTGCAGACTTGGGACAGTGCACGAGACATCCTGCCAAATTTGAGAGTCACAACCCAAGAGGCTGGCGTGCGTGGAGCATGTGGGCGGGACTTGCCCAGCTGTGGCTGCAGAGCAGGATCAGCAGGGAGGACTCTGACAGATTTGCAAGGCCAGCGGCCTCACGGCTCTTCACTTAGGCTGCTCATTCGCCCTGAGGAACAATCTGCTACGTCTTCAGTATGGGACCCCCTCCCTTGCCTCGCTATGGCTGATGTCCCCCAGGGCCAGAGCCTTCCTGGTTCAGTGAATCCGGAGAGCAAACCTCACCGCATTGACCCAGAACCCCTTCAGGTGGGCTGTGCACACAGCCATGGTCTTCGGGTTCACAGAATTTTGTGCACTACTGTCTTTTCACCCAAACTGTCATAAGCATTTTTCATTTCTTAATTAAATACTCCTCAACTATCTCTTGGAAAAGCTACATCACATTCTGTGATTGTGCTTATCTCCGTCTTATTCTTTTATGTTCAAAATTCAAAGGTTCAAGGACACCTGGGAAGTAGCACAAAATTGAGGATGCTAGGAGGCTTCTGGCCTCATGCAGAGAAGGATGAAGTGGAGTTTGTGGGTGAGGCTCAGTGGCCCCCGTGGTGGGAGTGGGAGAAGACAAGAATCCTCCGAGGACCAAGAAGGAGCACTTACAGAAGGCTGCCGGGGACCAGGAGAGGGCCACGTCCCAAGAGGAGAGCAGATGAGCTTCTCAAACCCCACGGAGGGAGAGGCGGGGGAGCCAGCGTGGGCTTTCTCAGTCCCGTGAGCATTCATGCTGTCTGTGACCTGCACGGTGAACTGCCCCCCGAGGCTAGTCGAGGGCACTGCCCGCAGCCTCCGGTCTCTTGCCCAGGCCCTCCTCTCTAAGGCAGCTGCTGAAGGAGCAGTTCCAGAGAAGCATTGAGACACGGGACAGGAGGAGCCTGGAAGGAACCTGGCCTCCTACTGGCCGGAGGTCCTGAGACACTGATGCATCTTCTCTGGGAGTCCACCTCTGCCCAGAGGGTCACCCAACAGGGCACTGTCCCCCGAACCTTGTGCACAGACCTTGCCCTCCATGAACCGTGGGTGTGGACCTCCCCCAGAGGAGTGCAGGGATTGGGGGAAGTACCCGGATGGGGCAGACAGGTCGAATCAGGGTGCTTTGATTTCTCTTCTCCCAGGCTAAATCATGGGGGGAGCCTGTGCAGGTGGAGAGGAGCGGAGAGAGAAGGAGAAGCCAGGGAGGAGGCCCGGCCAAGAGCCTGGAGGGAAGGGATTGAAGGAGTAGGGGCAGGAGGGAAATCAGCCCCACTGAAAGTTCTTTCTGGGTCATAGTATGCCTGGCCATGATGAGCAGGGCTCCGGATGAAGGAGGAGAAAAACAGAAGGAAAATGAGCTCTGCCCTCAGCACACTGCACCCCTACAGGAGTGAAAAACTTGGCTCCTGGTGAGCGGATACAGCCTTGTCTAATGCCTGAGGCTCAGTCCACAGGCCATCTGCATCCCTCTCTCAGGGCATCCTCCTGCCCACTGCCCCAGAATCCCCCTCCAACACACTGCCAATAGGGGACAAACCAGACCGGCACCCACAGAAGAGGAGAGGTGTGCTCCCAAAACACCTGCCTCCCAGGCCTCTGGATTTGGGAACATTGAGAAGATCCTGGTTTTCCACTTCTGCCCCTGGGCAAGCTCCATGACTTTCCACATCCACATCCTAGAACATACTGGACATTTCCTATGTGCAAGGCACTTTACATTCATTATTGCACTTAATCGTCACCCTGTCATAAGTCTTAATGTTTCCCTGTTTTAGAGACGAGGAAATCAAGATGTAGACATGATGGGCATTTACCTGAAGTCACAAAACTAACCATCGACAGAGCTGGGATTAAAACCCAGGTCGGGGGATCCCTGGGTGGCTCAGCGGTTTAGCGCCTGCCTTTGGCCCAGGGCATGATCCTGGGGTCCCGGGATCGAGTCCCACGTCGGGCTCCCAGCATGGAGCCTGCTTCTCCCTCCTCCTGTGTCTCTGCCTCTCTCTCTCTCTTTCTCTCTTTCTATGTCTATCATAAAATAAATAAATAAATACATCTTTAAAAAAGTAAATAAATAAAACCCAGGCGGTCCCTTGGGGTTCCTGGCCTGCTCAGTTGGTGGAACATAGGACTCTTAACCTCGAGGTTGTGAATTCCAGCCCCACATCGGGTATGGAGCCTACTTGAAAGGAAAAAAAGTCCCAGGTGGGTCCCTCTCCCAGGGCCGGGCTCTCAGTCCCCTTGCCATGCTGCTGAGAAGGCCTCAGGGCACCAGAGGAGGGCAGGTAATGAGCATGCTGCAGACTGCAAACCAATGACCAAAGCCTCGCAGCCTGAGGGACAGGGAAGTGATATACAGGTATTATTTCTTTGGTCTCTCATTAAACAGATGAGAAAACTAAGACCCAGAAAAGGGCATCATCCTGCCCCGAGTCACTAGAGCAAAGCAGGAACAGGGGCAGGCCTGAAGCCAGGCCCTGAGCCCTCATCAAAGAGCAGCAGGGCCCAAATCTATAGTGGCCACGTGGAGAGGCATGGCTGGTTCCTCCCCACAGCCTGCCTTGGCTGAGGCCAACCCAGCATTCACTACAGACTTCCAGAAGAGTAGGTACCTGGCTGATAGTAAACAGGAAGTCCAGAGGAGGAAGGGGAGGAATGAGAAGGCCTTCATCTCTCAGGCCTTGAAGAAACTTAAAACAAAGGAATCTCACCTTGAACCCCAATCCTCGTCATCCCTCCTCAGCTGGCCCTGATCTGGAGCCAAGATTCAACATGGCTGACTCAGAAGGAGCCCTGGGTCCCTTGAGTGAGGTCTGTGGTCAGGCCACTCTGGATTCACTCCAAGATCTTGGCAAATCAGGTCACCAGCCAACCCGGGATGTCAACTTCTCCCCGTCCACACACAAGCTCTGTTCTGTCTCCACAACATGCACCACTATTACCATGTCCCCAGACCCATCCCAGCCAAGGTCAGCAGCCCCCCAAAGCACCCCCTTCCTACACTCAACACCTTCCCAGACAACAAAGATCGATCATGATAGACTTTCAACAAAATCACAGCCCACTTGATAAAAGTGTGTATGTCAGAAAGCACATGCATATCATGGAGAACATTTATTTCAAGACAATAATCCACACTATACCATATGCTTCACATTGGGCAATATGACTTCTCTCCATTTTTTTCAGACTTTTATCTGCTGGCAAACAAAGGATATATATATTTTTAAGATTTTATTTATTTATTCATGAGAGACACAGAGAGAGAGGCACAGACACAGGCAGAGGGAGAAGCAGGCTCCCTGCGGGAAATCTGATGTGGGACTTGATCCCAGGACCCCGGGGTCACGCCCTGAGCCAAAGGCAGACGCTCAACCACTGAGCCACCCAAGTGCCCCAAACAAATGATATATTTAAAACACACTTATAAGAGACATAAGTAGAGTGGCAGATGCTCAGGGCCGAGGGGATGATATCTAAAAGGTATGAAGTTTTAGGGCACCTCGTTGGCTCAACCGGTTGGGCATCCAACTCTTGATTTTGGCTCAGGTCATGATCTCAGGGTCATGGGATCAAGCCCTGTGCTCAGTGGGTAGTCTGCTTGAGATTCTCTCTCCCTCTCCTCTGCCCTTTCCCCCTCCTGTGTGCTCTCTCTTTCTAAAATAAATAAATCTTTTTTAAATTATAAAAATAAAAACAAAAGGTATGGAGTTTCTTTTTGGGTGACAACGTGAAAATATTCTAGAATTGATTATAGTGACTGTTGTCTGTGACTATACTAAAAAATATTGAATTGTACAATTCAAATGGGTGAATTGTGTGGCATGTGAATTATATCTCAATAAAACTGTTACCACCCCCCACCCCCACCCCCACACACACACATAAGATGATGTCCTCCCGCCCTCTTCTGTTGTGTCTATCAATCCCTATACAGCCACGCAACCCAATATTTGAAGAACGGTGTTGGACCATTCCCAACAAATTTATTTATTTTTTATTATTTTTATTTTTTAAAGATGTTATTTATTTATTTGAGAGAGAGAGAGAGAGAGAGAGAGAGCAAGAGAGGACATGAGCAAGGAGGAGAGGGAGCAGCAGACTCCCCGCTGAGCAGGGAGCCCAGGACAGGGCTTGATCTCAGGACCCTGGGATTATGACCTGGGCTGAAGGCAGACACTTAACTCTCTGAGCCCCCCAGGTGTCCTCATTTCCAACCAATTTAGAGCAGCAGTTTTTAAGTCGAGGGGGGAAAGAAAAAAAAATATATATATATATATATATTTGCACTTCTCAAGAGTGGTTATTGCTCTGCCTGGAAGTGTGACCACTGCCCCTTCCAGGCACAGGCGTTCTGATAAAGAGCTTAGAGGGAGCTGTTTTGCCTCACTGCTGACCTCGAACCTGGAATGACATCAGCCGGGGAAGGCCATGTCTCGCAGGCAGCACTGGGGCAGTGAGCTTCCACAGAGAAAAGCACAGAATCACAGAACCAAGGTAAAATGCATAAATTCCTGACTGAAAGCCAAGCGCTTTGTCTCAAGTGACCCCCACTTTTTTCCTCCCTGGGAGGAGCTGATTGGCCTGGCAAGGTAGACCTGTGGTCCTCCTCGAGGAAGCACCCCAGATCTAGTCCCGCCTCCCTCCACACCTGCCCCTGAGTCTCTGGGACCCCCTGGGGAGTGGCCTATGGGGGGGGAGTTATTAGCCTCATCCCATCCAGGTCAGCCATTGGTTGCAGGATAGGCCTGTGATTAGCCCCGGGCCAATGAGACCTAAGGAAGTGTTTGATGGAAGCTCCTGGAACCGAGGCTTCTTCATTTTCTGGAAGAGCTTCTAGAAACACATCATTTTCCCTGAACATGCTGAATATGCTACTTGTCTATTGCTGCTGAACAAATTATTCCAAAATAGTGGCTTAAACACAAATGTTTCTTACCTCAGTTTCTGTGGGCCGGAATCCAGGAGCAGCTTTGCTGAGTGGCTCTAGCTGGCAATTTCTCATGAGGGGCTGCCTTCAGGGGAGGCCTGGCCCCGCTGGATGGCCAACTCCCAAGCTCATGGCGTTAAAGTGGCCCCACTTCAAGGCTTTTCAGTGGCTACCTGCAGGGGACTCATTCCCCAGGGCTGTTGGTTGGAGGCCTCAGGTTTTCACCACAGGGGCCTCTTCCAGGGCGCTCGCTGCTTGACCATCCTCTCAACATGGTGGCTGGTTTTCCCCAGAGCAAGTGATCTGAGCAAGAGCAAGCAGAAAGCTGCCTTCCCTTTCATGCCCCAGTCTCTGAAGCTATGCCAGCACTTCTGCTTTTTCCTGCGGGTTGGAAGAGCACTCAAGGAGTCGGAGATTTGGCTCCAACTTTTAAAGGAAGTGTCAAGGAATTTGTGGACATATTTTAATCTGCACAGAGGAAGCTTGCAGCCCCAAGGGGTTTTGGCAGCCATCTTGCAATTACGAGAGGGAGCCAGTTTTTAGAAAAATGTGAAGAAACCAGGCTCTTGATGCTACTGTAGAGATGCTGGATTAGAGAACCCGAAACCAGACCTACTTTGAGACTTTCCAATACACAGGCTGATAAATCCTCTTTATAGTTTCAGCCAGTTTGAGTTGGGATTTCTGCTGCTTGGAATCAAATATCTCTTGATCCCCTTAGAAATGAAGAAGTTGGGGGCACCTGGGTGGCTCAGTTGGTTAAGCGTCTGCCTTCAGCTCAGGTCATGACCCCAGGGTCCTGGGATCGAGTCCCACATAGGGCTCCCTGCTCAGTAGGGAGTCTGTTTCTCCCTCTCCCACTACCCCTCCCCTCTGCTTATGCTCTCTCTTTCTCATGCCCACTCTCTCCCTCTCTCTAATTAATAAATAAAACCTTAAAAAAAAAAAAGAAAGGAAAATAAGATGGTACAGTCACATGATCTAATCACCCATGGTATATTATAAGGGCAAGCGTACCTTCTGCCTGGGGGGATCCAGGATACTGCCCACCCACTCGCTAGGCTGTCCTGAGCAGAGGGGCCAGTGGGCCTAGGAGAGCCCTCAATCTGATGCAGAGACTCACTTCAGAAGAAACTCTGGGACAGTCACACATCTGGCCTTTTCTCATTTTGTTTCCCAGAGAGAACGCTCGAATGCTTTAAGATAAAACCAAAGTCCAGGAGATGCCTTAGTTAGGTCCCAGAAATGAGACCAGGCTCATGCACTCAGGCTTCCGTGGGTCCTACACCCTCCATACTACCAAAGGTTGTTCTGGATATGCCTTCCTGTGCCTTCCACCTCCAACTCAGACAAACACCCACATGTAGTGGGAAAAGTGCCAACAATTTTAAGAATCTGACAAATATGTATGTGGTCAAGCTTTATATCTGGCCCCTACCAGCTGTAGGGCCCTTGGAAAATGCTGAGGCTCATCGTCTGCTCATGGAAAAATTAGTACGCGCCTCACCAGACTATTGCAGGAAATAATGGAATCACATGCTGTTTCTTCATCTATCTACATAATATAAGCATACATGGGGCACCTGGATGGTGCAGTTGAGCATCTGATGCTTGGCTTTGGCTGGGGTTGTGATCTCAGGGTCATGAGATTGAGCCCCACATCGGGTTCCACACTCAGCGTGGAGTCTACTCAGGATTTTCTCTCCCTCTGCCCTCCTGCTTGTGCTCTCTGTCTCTCTCTCTAAAATAAACAAATAGATCTTTAAATATATATATAATTTTTTCCTCCCTCCCTTTCTGTTCCTGCTAGTGCTCACTCAAGCTTCTACCCTCTCAAAACTGATAGCAGTTGGGTCCACCCTCACCAAGCTCTTCACGATGGGAAAGTGATTTCTCTGGGAGATGAGGGTGGACTAGTGAGCAGGCATGCCTGAGTCCTTCCTGGCTCTCTAGGAGGGTGGGCCAGTGCATACAAAGCCCACATCCCCCCCTCCTCCTCTTGCCTCTGCATCCTGCAACTACCCCATAGTTCTCAGAGTAGGGCTAGTATACACTTAGATCCATCTAGAATGTTGCCTGTGACCAAGATGGTGATTAGATTGATTGGGATCAGGTTTGGATGGATCAACAGCAAACCCAGAGTCCAGGCTTCCTGTTCCCAGAGTCCCTAGAGGCCCAGCTGCACCTGCGTCCTTCTGGTAAACCCCCAGACTGCATCCCCTAACTCCAGCTGGGTTTCTGTCACTTGCCATCAAGAACTGGGACTACCCCCCAGTCACCTCTTCTTTTCCAGGAGAGAAGAGCTTCGTGTGGTAGAAAAGTATCAGTCAGAACTCTTGTGGTAGCAAGGGCAAAAACCCAGCTCAATCAGCTTAAACACAAACAAATACATAAGTAAATAAAAATACATTGGCATAAGTTTGAAAAGTCACAGGAAAAGCAGGCAATCCAATGGTGTTCCCGGGCTCGCATGCTCTCTAACTCCCCCGCCTCTTGATTCTCCTTTCTTGCTCATTGGCTGCACGCTCCCACAGCCGTCTGCACGTGGCAAGGAAGGAGCTGGGCCCCCAGATTCCAGGGCCCCTGCAGCTCCTCCTCTCAGGGGTAGAGGGGCCTCCCCTCCTGCCAACACCCACAGATCTCACTGAGGAACTCCGACTGGCCCGTCTGGCTCACATGCCCACCCTTCAGTCCAGTACAGAGCCGACAGGCACCCAACCGGGCAGCTAGGGGCCAGCAGCCTCTGTGCTTGGGGGGTGTGGGGGCGGTCAGGAACCACACAGGGTGGGGGGAAAGACAGTGTCCGAAGGCAGAGGAGAGACGTGGTAATACGGTTTTACATCGGATGGATGTGGGTCAAGTCCTTGGCCAGTCACTGAGTGCTTGGGTGGCCCTGAGCAAGCTACTTGAACCTTAACTTTTTCATCTTTAAAATGGGAAATCACAACCGGCTTTTCAGGATTGTTGCAAGGATTAAGGTAATGAAGCCCTCAGAGAACGTATGGGTGAGCCTGCCAACCCCACTGCAGCTAATGCCGCCCTACCACCCCCTGGTGGCTTAGGTTAGGATACAAACACCACACAGGAAATTGCTTCTTTCTCTTTCTTTTCCCAACAGACTGGGTCAGACTGTCATGAAGTCAGGCCGCACCCCCCAGCCCCCCACTCTCAGGGTGAGTTTCTTCTATGCTCTCATGCCACAACCCACAGTCTAACAGTTCAAGAGTCTGGAGTAGGGTAAGCAGGACCTAGGACAGTTTAAAGAGAAACAGCCCTGGTGACAGGCCTCAAGCTTGTGGCACTTCTAATTTGAAGTAGCAAACTCTGACTCAAAATTTTATTATTATTGGACACCTGGGTGGCTCAGTGATTGAGCACCTCCCTTCGGCTCAGGTTGTGATCCCAGGGTCCTGGGATCGAGTCCTGCGTCGGGCTCCCCGCAGGGAGCCTGCTTCTCCTTCTGCCTGTGGCTCTGCCTCTCTCTGTGTCTTTCATGAATAAATAAATAAATAATTTTTCTTTACTTTATTATTATTAAATTAACACTAAATTCCTTTTGCTATTCACTGTTTCACTGTTTCTTCTCTCTCTCTTTGCCTTGGGAGAGGTCATGTGGCCATTTGCCAGTGGTGACATCTTCCCAGGAAGAAATGACAACATCTGTCTCCCTACCCAGGCTGGCCATCATATAACCAGGGTTAACAGACAGAGTGTTCATGCCCTGGAAGGAAGGGGATCCCAGCTGGGAACCTTCTAATGGACCCTGGGCTATTCCTTCTAGCCAGAGACAGTGAAGTGAGGAAAATATGGGACTGAGTTGACAGAGCTTTTGGGGTGGAGGTAAAGTAGAATAGGGCAGTGGAGAAGATGGGACCTGGAACCTGGAGGCCAAGGGCCCAGAGCCCTTAGCAAAGGAGTGTTCTCACTTTGGGGTTCCCTGCAAAAGGCACGTCTGAGGGCTGGCCCCAGATGCCTCCCATCACAACCCCCCTATAAGTACTTGCTCCACTTGAATGTCCTGAGGGTGAGAGCAAGCCTGAAGCCTCATCTTCACTCAGTGACCCTGTGGCAACTCCCAGCTCCTATAAGACCCCATAACCCCTGTGCATACAGAGGAGCTCCTGCACCCCAACTCGCATCGAATAGCACTCCTTGAAGAAGTAAAAGAGAACACTATCCCTCCTTCCCGTCACCATCACTGTCCCCACCCTGTCCCCTGAAACTTTCCTGTGCCCCATCACCACCCCCCACCCCCTCATCCTCACTGATTCCTCCCTCGCCCTCAGATAAAGAGCTGTTCTTAGGACCTCTGCAAGCCCTGGCATCTTTATTTTTGACAGCTTCACCCCATATCAGTGCAAACATATTAAAATATTAAAAATCTGCTGTAAATATTTTTGAAAGGATATTTATAATTTTGCTCTTGAAACCATTTGGCTGGGAGTAACTGATTTAAATCACAATTGGGAATTCTTGTAAAACCTAGCCCACACACTCCTTCAAATGTAATGAAAATTTTATGAATACTAAATTTAACAATTAATGAGGTTGATATAATGTTACGGTTGGACATTTGATTAAGAATTTATTGATTTCAATTTTGCAGCGTAATGATTTTAGAAACAATAATTCTGTTTCGGCTGTCCAATACTCACACTGTCCCTTTGGGGGGCTCGGGCCATGGGTTCCTCTCATGGGTAACATAGAAGTAACCCGGACCAGTAGGCGTTCCCTATCTTCCACCCAAAGCATGTGCACCTTCACACACACACCGTAGGGGGAAACGTCACCTTGGCTGGACTGCGGAGCTGGAGTCCAGCTCCTGATGGAGAAGACAACGGAGCCAAGTATGAGCACGGACCGAAGCGATGTCTCCATGTCTCGTCAGGTGAGAAAGGACTTCCTTCCTTACTGCAGTCAGTGGCTGCAGCTGCTGAGGGCACAGAGTCTGAGACAAGCCGGCCTCAGGGGTGGGCACAGACACATCTTCCCTCCTGAGGACGGTGAGCACTGGTGCGGGAGAAGGGCCCACTCACCCTGATTTCTGCAGCCAGCCACAGAGCGCTTCCCAAACCCAAGTGCGGACTTCAGTGGACAGGTGGACGCGGGGGCGGGGGCTCGGACCAGGAGAGATTTCTCCGTGGCACCAGGGCAGTGCCCCACCAGGATGGGGGCAAAGGCTGACACAGCGACACAGGCAGCCCTCCAGGCAGACACACCGAGGGTGGGGAGACGAGGCAGAGAGGGGAGGAGGAAGGGAGAGGCCTGGCTGCGGGCAGGGACCAAAGCGGGAAGGGTGCCAGCGCTCAAGGGAAGGGAAGCATCTCCTGGGGTCGCGGGAGCTCTGGGTCAGCAGCCGCTGGGTGTCAAGGCCAGCCCAGGGGTGGGAGCGAGGGCGCCAACTTCTCCGAGAGTCCTTGCCTGTTAGGTCACCAAACCTTCTGGAGGCAGAGGGGTCTGAAGGGGGCTGTGTGCTTGGTAAGAAGCTCCCAGTGCCTCAGCCTCCCCTCGGAATCAGAGGGAGGGGCTGGGCCGAGGCAGAGAAAGGCCACTCTGTGCTCCCTCCAATGTCATCGGGTGTATCTAGGTGTCCCCACCACTTACCTGACCCCCCCCCCCCCCCCCGCCTTCCCCCAGCCTGTCAGCGCCTCTGAAGTTGAACACTGTGCCACTAGGTGGAGCCAAAGCCCACGGCAACGGCGCTGGACTGGGCTGGACTGGGTTGGACTGGGCTGGGCAGGGCTGGACTGAGTTGGACTGGGCTGGATGGGGCTTAACTGGGCTGGACTGGGCTGGGCTGGCCGGGGTTGGCTGGGGCTGGGCTGGACGGGGCTGGACGGAGCTAGACTGGGCTGGGACTGGGCGGGACTAGACTGGACTAGGCTGGGCTAGGCTGGACTGTGCTGGACTAGGCTGGGCAGGGCTGGACTGAGTTGGACTGGGTTGCATGGGGCTTAACTGGGCTGGACTGGGCTGGGCTGGCTGAGGTTGGCTGGGGCTGGACTGAGTTGGACTGTGCTGGATTGGGCGGGACTACACTGGACTGGGCTGGACTGGGTTGGACTGGGTTGGACTGGGCTGGGCTGGATGGGGCTAGACTGGGCTGGACTAGGTGGGACTAAACTGGACTGGGTTGGACTGGGCTGGACTGGGCGGGACTAGACTGGACTGGGCTGGACTGGGTTGGACTGGACTGGGCTGGGCTTAACTGGGCTGGACTGGGCTGGATGGGGTTGTACTGGGCTGGATGAGGCTGCATGGGGCTGGACTGGGCTGGACTGGGCTGGGTTGGACTGGGCCGGGCCGGGCCGCTCGGGGTTAAGAGGACGGTGGGGTCGGGAGGCAGAGGACTTCAGGGGAGGGGGGCTTAGTCCCGGCCCTGGGGCGACGGGACAGCCGGCGCAGCTCCGAGGGGATTCACTGCGCCCCCAAAGCCCGCGGGCCGTGAAGCCAGCCGCTCTCGGGGCGCACGGAGGGCAGGGCGCAGGCGAAGAAGGTGCCGCCTCCAGAAAGGGCGACCCGGGGCGCGGGCACCTGCCGGCACCCGCCTGCCCCCGAGGCCGGCCCCCGAGGCCGAGCGCAGGAGCCGGCAGGTGGCGGCGGGGGCGGGGCTCGGCCGGGGACTCCGCATTGGACGTGGGGGTTGCTGGGGCTCTCGGATTGGCCGGCGGCGGTGGGGGCGGGGCCGGGGCGGGGCCGGGGGCGGGGCCGGGAGCAGTCAGAACCTGGTTGGAGACTCGGTGGGGAAGGTGCGCGGACCTGGCGCAGGTGGCGCGGGTCTTTGCGGGCGGGGCGGGGAGCGGGGGAGTCGGCGAGCCGGGGGGCCGGGGGGCCGGGGGGCCGGGGGGCCGGGGGACCGGGAGCCTGTCCCGCGTCGGGGGGGAGCCCGGGCCGCGTCGTCCCCAGGCACAGGTGTGCGGCGGGAGACCAAGTCCTCAATCCAGGACTCCTGCTGCCTCTCCCCGGGGTCTAGCGACCTCCCTCCAGCCACACCGGGTAGGTGTCCAGACCTGTTCCAACCCCCCGCCCCTCCCACCAGCAGCTCTGCCCTCCCTTTATCTTCCTCCTTCCCTTTATTTATTTTTTTCAATTTTTATGTATTTATGATAGTCACAGAGAGAGAGAGAGAGAGAGAGAGGCAGAGACACAGGCAGAGGGAGAAGCAGGCTCCATGCACCAGGAGCCCGACGCGGGACTCGATCCCGGGTCTCCAGGATCGCGCCCTGGGCCAAAGGCAGGCGCCAAACCGCTGCACCACCCAGGGATCCCCCATCCTTCCCTTTAAATATGCCTCTTCCAAGAGTCCGTTGGCGCTCAGCGCAAATCCCCCCCCCCCCCCCCCCGTGATGCCCCAGTGGATGCCCCGACCCTCTGCGGGGGGCTTTCAATAGGAGGAAGGAGGTGCAGGGAGCAGCGAGGCCACACGGTTGCCAGGGGTGCGCACCCCGTTCCGCACAGACACTGGGCCTCACCTCTGCGCCCTGCCCCTAAATGGGCCCCGAGACAGAGCTGTGAGCCAAGCAGACGCGGCCTCTGCTGTTCCTCGGTTTGCACACCAGACTGTGGCCCGGAGAGGAGGACACAGGTTCGAGGAAACGGCCAGCTTGTCCCCACGCTGGGGGTGCGGGTGATAAAGTTTGGCCTCAACCGTGGAATAAGGACATTTGCAGAAATGTATTGGGGTTCAAGGTAATCACACCTGTAAAAACGGAAAATGATCAATGAACGTCAATACCAAGAAGAATTGCTGCCTTCTAGCTTCACACAAAGCAATATGCACACACCAGCCCAAAAGTGACTTCTGTTTGGGAGGAAGGGGAAGAAATTAGGTGTCTGGCTCTATCCAGGAATCAACCATGAGGTTTCCTTACGTGGCAAATGGCCTTTGGAATCTGAAGGAAGACATGGCCTCTTCTGGGCACGCCAGGGGTCCCCTCAGGATGGCGCAGTCAGCGTCCGCTAGAGGACAGCAGAGAGCTGCAGATGCTGGACAGAAGAGCCCTGGATGAGTTCACCCCCCTCCAGAGGGCATGAGCAGCCTGTGAGGACAATGCCAGCAGCAGTGCCCCGGCTACTCCAAGCCAGGCATCCTTCTAAGGGCTTTATAAGAAACTACTTCATTTGGTGCTCCCACCAACCTATGCCGGGGATGCTGGGGATGCCGGGGATGCCGGGGATGCCGTTGTGCTCACTCCGTTCCACAGGTGAGGAAACGGGCTGAGTAACTCGCCAAAGGACGCACGGCCAGTAAGTCCATGCCAGACGCGAACCCTGAAGTGGAGCTGTAGGGCCCGCACGCATCACGCCGTGCAGGTCTGTCCCTGTGAAGAGGGGCAGGATGGAGAACAGAGGAGGCCGCCGAGGTCGCTGCCAGCGTAACCCCCATGGGCTCTCCAAGGCCAGTGCCACAAGCAGGCACCAGACAAGGGCTCTTAGCTAATCGAGAACCTCGGCTCCTCTGTCAAGTAAGGTCAGAAAATCTGAGCTTCCCACCACAGATGCCCCACATGCTTCACCAGGGATATACGGCACCAGTGAACCCCATCACCACCTGCAGCTGGACCCAGCCCTCCAGTGCCCCCACCATGGTGCACCCTTCCAACCGCCGTGGCCTCTCAGGCTTAGACGTGTGAGGCTGGCTCCAACCCTCCGTTCCCCTGTCCCATAGACAGCCCCCACCCCGACCACCCCATCATGGCCTGGCTCAGGCCTCCTCACTGCAGTCAAGAAGGGGCTGTCGGAGAGGCTGGGGTCCAACAAAGATCAAGAGGACATTGATGAGGATCCTGTCCAGGACAACCTTGAGGGGAGTTGAAGGCCGGAACCCAGTCCTCTCTTGGTTTTCTTCTCTGCAGAGCTCCTGCTGTGTGCGGGCCCAGCGCTCACGGCACAGGTTGCAAGGGCATCTTGCTGGGTGCCCCGAAACAAGCCATTTATCCACCCTGCCTTCTGTTCTTGCCTCTTCCATAAACTGAGAGGTTGGAGACCAGGAGTTTTTAGCTGGGGACCGACATTGCGTGGGTTTGTCTGAGTACATCTGTCTAGATCAGGCCTTCTCAGACTTGGCAGTGTTGATGTTTTAGCCTGGATCATTCTTTCTTGTGGGGGCCTGTCCTGGGCATTGTAGGATGTGTAACAACATCCGTGGCCTCTACCCACTAGATGCCAGTAGCGCCCCCTCCCTGTTGTAAGACAAAAGTAATGTCTCCAAACATTGCCAAATGTGCCCTGGGGGTTCAGAAACACTGTAGAAGAGGGGCGCCTGGCTGGCTCGGTCGGCTAGGCCTCGGATCCTTGATTTTGGCTCAGGTCATGATCTCAGGGTCATGAGATTGAGTGGGTCTACGCACTGGGCCAGGAGCCTGCTTAAGATTCTCTCTCTCTCCATCAAAAGAAAAGAAAAGAGGAACATTGTAGAAGAGCTGCAGGAAAGCCCTGGGCTAAACCGGCAAGTTCATTGGTGCCCCCTCCTGTACGATGAGGGGGGAGTGGGGCTGCCCTGTGTAGGGTGAAATGAGGCGATGGGCAGGAAGTGCTCAGCCCCGTCATCTTTCTCATCCCTGACATTCTGGAATTCTAAAGGGTCAACTGCCCACAGAGGGGTGGGGATGCCCCTTTTAAGACCTGAAAAGGCCCATTCTTACCCAAAGTTCTAAGGGAGGAGCACTTCAGGTGCCCTCTTTGAAGCCTTTCTGCCTGCCTCCCCCATCGGTGGCCAGGCTGGGAGGGGCGCAGGAGGGTGGCACGCTGCCATGGACCGTTTGGGAGAGGAAGAGGCAGGACCTCCTCTGGGCCCTGCTCTCTGTGAGCCCTGCCAAGGCCGCCCACACTTACCGCCTCTCTGGGGCCCCTTAGCCCTCGCCTGGCTGGCTGCCCTCCACCCGGGCGCCCATGGACGCAGGCCCCAGCCAGGGGCCTCACCTGTGTCCCCAGGAAAGCCCCGAGGGGAAAAGGGGCCAGCACTTGGTGGCAGATGTTGGAAGCCAGTCATCCTGCTTCCCAAGGCAAACCCTGCATCCTTTCTCTCCTCTTCTTTGGCAGCCTTCATTAAGCTCTGCTGTGCGCCCAGCCCTACTGGAGGGGCCCGGAGGGCAGAGGCTGAGCGCTGAAAAATGTTTCACAGCCAGCCCTCTGGGATGGGGTGAGGGGCCCCAGTATGTGGCTCTTACTCATGTCTGTGGTGTCAGCATTCCTACCCTGGCAGGTATCAAGGCACCCATCTGACGTTGATGAATGGCGAGTTGGCCCACATCCTTATATGGTGTGTGTCCACCCCCAGATATGATAGCCATAAATAGCCTAGGTTAGATAACAGTAAAATAATTGGGAAGTGATGCAGTTTTAGTGCGTATTTCCCTTTTTAAGAAAATGGTTTTCATTGTAAGTTTGTAAAATGTAGTTTTTAATGATGGCCGAGTTTAACAACCAGTTCAGAAAATTCCTAAAAATTGGGCAGCCCGGGTGGCTCAGCGGTTTAGTGCCACCTTCAGCCCAGGGCCTGATCCTGGAGACCCAGATTGAATCCCATGTTGGGATCCCTGCATGGAGTCTGCTCCTCCCTCTGCCTGTATCTCTGCCTCTTTCTCTGTCGCTCATGAATGAATAAATAAATACTTAAAAAAGAAAGAAAGAAAGAAAGAAAGAAAGAAAGAAAGAAAGAAAAGAAAATTCCTAAAAATTTAACCACGAGTTCATGAAAGCCGTTTGAAGCCAGCTCCAGCTCCCCACTAGGGATCAGATGAGGTCCGAGACCCCAAGATCACACCAGCTAACTAAGGAAGACAGGCCCACCCAGGGTGGGCCTCCAGCAGTGGAGAACCTGAGGAGGAGCTGACCCTACCCAGGCATTCAAGGAGGGCTTCCTGGAGGAGGTGGTGTCACACAGAAATCTGAGGGAAGAGGATCCCAGCTAGGGGTGAGAGTGTACCAGGCTGAAGGGAGTGCTGGCAAAAGACCAGGAGAGGAGAAAGTGCTTGGCGTGCACCAGAAACCAAAGCAAGAGGCCCAGTCCTGCTGAGCGGAAGGCTGGGCTCCTGTGCAGGGTCTTCTGTTGACACCTCTGTCCCTTGGGGCAAGTCCCCTCCCTTCTCCAGGCATCTTCCTTCTGTCGGACTGAGGCCTTGAGCCAGATGGCCACCAGGCCTGTTGGCTGTCTAGAGCCCCCAGGGTCTTCGGAGGGGCCTGCGGCGGGGGGCGGGGGAGGCAGCCCACATCCTGCCCTCTGCGGCCAAGTGTTCACCTCGCTTCCCTTCTCCCTTCTAGCCAGCTCCCCCAGGTGATGCCCGAAACTCCTGGTTTGGCTGCAGAAAGTAGCTCTAATTACAGTTATTTAGAGAGCAGTGTGCTGCGTCTCCTAATTACCAAGCCGCGCAACCCCAATTACATGTCTAAGGAAGCGTCTCGGGAGCCCCTTTCCCGGGGCCAGCCTGCCAGCTGCAGCCCCGGGCCAACCAGAAATGGGGGGGCAGGCTGGCAGCTGCTGCCAGACCTCTCTCCATAGCTCCCTTCGTGCCAGACCACGCAGAAAACGCTTGGTCCGAGGCCTGCCCTGGGGCAGGGGAAGTGCCCCCCAAAGAGCAGGGCTTGAGACCCCGAAGGGCCAGAGGCAGGAGGCCGCCATGCGCAGCAGGTGCGCTGGCCCCGGCCACCCCACATGTCAGAGCTTGAGCCCGGGACAGAGGCTGCTTAACGTTTAGGAAGAGACCCCCCCCCCCGAACTAGATGCAGACTCTCTGGCCTCAAGCCATCACCGCCCACTGCAAAACCCCCTCAGGAACAGCCCTCACCCTGCAGAGGGGTCGTGCAGCCCTGCCTCACATGCCTGCCGGGACAGAGCCCGGGAGCCCAGAGGACCCCAAGACGAAGCCTGTCTTCTCGTTGAGAGCTCCATTTACGAGAAAGAGAAGGCTCCCTTTGTGCAACGCCCGCCGCCAGGTCCCATGTCAACCCCCGGGGTTCCGGTGCCCTCCGTCCTGGGGGTCTCGATGGGTGCTGCGCCCTTTGGCTGGGGAACCATGCCTGGCTCCTGAGCCAAACCGGTTTCCAAGTGGACCCTGACCTGCGGCTCCCCAGGGCTTCTCCTGACGCTGGGCTGACAGTTCACAAGTGGCTCCCAGCCTGAGTCCCGAGCATTGCCGCCTCCCGCCTCCCACAGCCCGGCCGCACCATGCCCCAACCCAACCCCACGAGCTTCTTCTGCCCCTTTCCATCCAGCCCTCAAAGCCTCAAACTCTAGAACTTCCTTCTCCCAAGGATATTCAGATCCCATCCTCTGCCCCAGGACACCTGGTCCTGCCTGACTCAGGGCACCAGCCTCGGCCACCTAGAACCCTGTAAGGCCCCTAGCTGGTCTCCCCACCGAGTCCCAAGAGGCAGGGGAGCCTGGAAATCGGGTACACGGCTTCATGGGTTCCCCTCCTGGCTCCCCTGCTAGCAGCTGGGCTCCAGGCCTCGAGCGAGCTACTTAGCATCCCTGTGCTTCA
Organism: Vulpes lagopus; assembly: GCF_018345385.1. Taxonomy (NCBI): domain Eukaryota; kingdom Metazoa; phylum Chordata; class Mammalia; order Carnivora; family Canidae; genus Vulpes; species Vulpes lagopus. Next base: position 44,166,421 of record NC_054825.1, on the reverse strand, counting down.
CTTACTTAGTACTGGCACCTGACTCCTTGGTGGGCAGGATGGTTCCCGAGGACTTCAGAGTGGCCAGTGGGGGACAGGGACAAGGGGGGATAAAATGAGGCAGAGAGGGGCACAGGAGCCAGGTCTCAGGACTTCTGTGTTTGAATGAGGCCCAGGAACTTGCTCCTGAGATGAGTGGAGACCCTTCAGGGTAAAATCTCCTACCAACTTGGTATCTTAGATGGTGCCCAAGGGATGTCCTACTTCCTGTCCTACAGAAGCCGAGAGCCTGTCCAAGCGGGGTGTGGCTGCAGCCCCCACATTGGCTCTAGAACCAGTGAGTGATGAAGCTCTGCATGGCACAGTCTTGCCTCTCTCACCACAGGGCACCGGGACGGGACACACTAACCCCCGGCCGGGGAGGGTGGGCCAGTGGCCAGGGCATGGCCTGCCGGCAGGGGCCCAGGGGACAATGGCCTCACATCCACCATCTATGAAGGCCTTTTGCAAACATATTATTAGCTTGTTTAATTCTTGTAACAGCCCCGGGAGCTAGGTGTCACTATCCCATTCGACTACGGGCTCACTGCACAGTGGTCCCCACATACCCGCGCCCAGGAAAGCCCCCCATAAAGGCCACTTGGCCCACACTCAATCCTCCAGTTGTCACCAGCTGACTGGCTCCTCTGCCCAGGGGACAGACAGGACGGGCGGGGGGCGGGGGTCACAGCGGGCACCCCGGAGATGGTGGGACAAGAGAAGTGGAGGTGGGGACAGAGGAGGCCAGCATGCTGGCAGGTGGCAGGCTTGCAGTATGGAGAGGGGCTGGTGACTCATGGACGACAGAGGAGCGTTTCCTCCTGGAGCCGAAACCAGACTGGGAGCGCCAGACAGGGAAGGGCGGGAGGGAGGAGCACACATCCTGCAGGTAAGGGTCCAGGTCAGCATTTCCGGGAGGCACGGCGACCCTCCTGCTGCCTCATGCTGTCGTCAGAGTCCCCCGCCCTGGTGGCTTTACAGTCAGGACCTCCCACCCTGTCCCACTGCCAGGGACACCCAGGTTCAGCCACTGTCACCCCTGCTGGGATGACCATAGGAGCTTCAAATCTCCGAAGTCCTCCCACTTCTGAGGCTCCCATCCTGAGGCCAGGGAGGGCAGGCCTCCTGGGGTCCCCATCCCCACCCCAGCAGCCCAGCTTCTCAGCTCCTCCTGCTTGCAGGCTCACAGGTCCCCGCTCCTCCGTGCCGTCTGCCTGGAATTCCCTCCCACCCCACACTTTGCCCATTCAGCACCTACTCTTCAGATTCAAGCCAAGTCATCTCCTAGAAGCCTTCCTCGACCCCCCAGCTAAGCCAGATGCCCCCATGATGTGTGCCCCGACCATACGCCCCTCTGGAGCCCTGGCAGGAGCTGCATAGTGTCATGAGGTTTAGTCGTCTGGGCTGTGACAAGTGCCTGCCTCCCCCACCCGGTCAGAACTGGGCCTGGTGTGGTCTCCGTTGTCTGCAGCATGGGGAGCAGGGCCAGGTACTCCCGGAATGTGCCCCGAATGAAGGGATGCCCTGTAGTGGGTCCACAGCCCCTCACCGCCCACCCCACCGGGCCCCAGCTCCTCTCGGGGGCCCTTGTCATCTGCAGGCCCTAGAGCCTCCTGCTGATTGGGCTCTGTGGTGGTGACTGGGCACTCCGCCCCAGGCCCCAAGATCAAGGCCAGACTCAAGAGCCCTGTAAATTCCTCAGCAGGTGCCAGGGATCGCCTCCTGACACCACTTGCCATGACCTACGGACTCAGAGGAAGCCAGTCCTCCAGAACCCAGCCCCCCAACAGGAGCAGCCCCAGCTGGAACCAGATGTCCAGAGAGGGTCAGGGCCCAGCCCAAGGTCACACAGCAAGGCTGCCACAGAGCTACGCCAAGAATCCAGGGCCCCCGCTCCGGCTTAGGGTGCTCCCCGCATATAATAAAAGTGACTATTTTTAGGAAGCTAATTAGCAAGTCAAATATGACTCCTGCTAATAATAATACCACCTTTATGCTTTTCAGTCTCTGCATCACCTCATTTGCTCCTGCAACAGCAGGGTAGTGAAGTAGGAGGTGAGCTCATTGGAGAGGTGTGGTCAGGAAAGAGGAAGTTCGGGTCCTTGGCCGGTCCCCCCAGCTCCGCTTAGTGATGCTCTCCGCGGCCACGGTGCCCCAGAGGCTCCCCTCTCCAGGGCCTGGCTCCGAGCCTCTCAGGAGAGGTGACCCCCACCCCACCCACCCCCCTGAAGTCAGCCTCCTGTTTGTCCCCGGTTCCGTGCTGGCTGCAGCCCCAAACCTGCCCCCTCCAGCTGCTGGGCTTCAGGTGGCCCCGAGAGAGGGTATCCCCGGAGAGATCTCGTCCCCTGCCAGCCTCCAGCACCTGTACAGGATAGTCCTGGGCAAAGAGGGCTGGGCAGACTCGCCGTCCAGCTGGGTGCTCCCCAGCTTGGGACCCCGCTAGGATGGAGGACATCACCCCAGCAGGGGCTGGAGTCCGATCCATCCCCTCATCCCGCAGGCCCACCTCTTCCCTACTCCCTCCTCCCCCGCAGAAGCTTCTAGACATCAGCTGGCACCAGGCAGGGCTGGGTGGATGCAAGCATGAGGTCAGATCCTCGATTGCTTCCTGTGACCTTCCCGGAGGAAGGAGGAGGAAGGAGGGGCGTCCCACCAGGATGCAGCCATGCTCTTCTGTCAGGGAAACGGGTCAGGGCAGAATGTGACGGGGCCCCCTGTTTCTCAGACAGGCCACCACGGCCTAGGCCGGAGGGCTGTGCCCCTCGTCTCTGGAAAGAGCCTGCGTGGAGCCCCAGGGGCCCAGCACCTGCCCGAGGCGGGGAGGGGGGAGGTGTAGGTGTAGAGGCTGGTTCCCAGGAGTCTCAGCTCCCAGCACAAGGACCCCTTCCCCAGACCCAGGCTGGGGGGCCCTGCAGTCGAGAGGGCTTCTCATGGGGGGGCCCTGCAGGGGCTCGCACTGGGGGGCACTGAGACAGGCACAGCAGGTGCAAAGCCATGGAGGATCGGAGGGGCTGGGCGACCACCCCTCAGCGGAAGGCCCCTGGCCCGTGCCCCGCCTCAGCTGGATAGACTGGCCTGCAGGGGAGAACCCAGACTCCTGGCCCACCACAGGTGGGCACGCACGGGCCCCCAGGTGTGGTGACTGCTCCCTGGGGTCTCTCCACCAGTAAGTCAGGCTAAGGCCGTGAGCCCCTGCCCAGAGAGGGGCTGCTTCCAGGACGGGGCAAAGGCCATCCCGATGAGAAGTGGGCCTCCAGGGGGCCCACAGATGCCTTGGGGGCAAGAGGTGCCTCCCCGTCCCCTCATTACCTGGTGGGGGGCTCCCACCCCCGGCTACAGGACAGGGCTCGCCTGGCAGGGGACAGCGGTGACGCTGACATGGCAAGACCAAGGCTGTCCGTGAACAAAGGGCGATGGGAAGGGGGCCGCGTGTGCAGGAGTCGTTTCTAAGGTGGCGGCCGGCCTCACCGGCTGCGTGTCCGAGGGAGGAGGCGTGAGACCCGCTTTCCCCGAGTGTGTCCCCGTCACCGGCCCCTGGTGGCCACAGCTCAGGGCGCGCTTCAGCCTTCCTGTGCCCCCGTGCCCCCTGCCCCGATGGAAGAGGGCTCTGACTTCCATCTGAGGGCTGAGAGCAGGGTGTGTTCGGCAGCCCCCGCCCCTTGCCCCTGCGGGCACCCTAGCACCCCTCCGGGCGGTAGAGGGGGTCTCCATTAACAAGGGAGCCCAGAAGGGTCACGCTGAGCCCCAGGGCAGGCTGCGCCGAGGGAGGGGGGCGCTTATTAGACACCACGGGCCTCGTGTGCCCCCCGCCCCCCCCCGTCACCGTGAGGGAGGCACCCCGTAGCGGGGCAGGTACGGGAGCCCCGAGGTTGGGCCTGTCACACAGCATCAGGGGAGGAGCTGCCAGCAACCAGGAGGGTTAGGAGCCTAGGGGAAGCTTTTTAGCTGAGTGAGCGACAAACGCTGGCTCAAGTGGAGTTGGTGCCCCACTTTCTGGCATAAGCTGGGGAGGGCGGCCCATGGCCTGCAGGGCCCGGGACAGAGTGTGCGGCGCCGGCAGAGGCAGCGCAAAGTCAGGGGACAGGTGGCAGCAGGCGCCCCTCCCCATCCTGATCCCGCAGGGGAAGGCGAGGCCCACTAGGTAGGAAGGGAGGCATTGGTGCTGGGCAGGAGTCCCGCCATCCGGGGGGTGGGGGGCTGGGGCAGCTCCCTAGAGCTCAGCGGAGCACCACGGCCTGCATCATCCCGGTGCTGTGTGGCTCAAGTGCCGGGAGGCAAGCAAGGGAGGATATGCCCTCTGGAGCGGTGTCCTGGGGCTGCCCCAAGACAGCATTGAGCTTAGACGCAGGCAGGAGGGGCCCCCACCCCGGACCCCACACTCTAGAGGAGCCCACCCCTCCTCTGACTTCATCCCTGTGAGTAAAGGAGACCTGCCCTCCTCCTGATGCAGGACCCCAGAATCCCCTGCCCCACAGTCTGCGCGGGCCTTTCCCCTGGCCCTGCACCTGGTATGTACACCCTGGGCCTAAGAGGTGGCCTGGACTGTGGATTAAAACGTGGCTGGATGGCCTGGGGCAGCCATGGGTGACACCCACCTTTGGAGTCAGGGGAGGGGCTGGGGCTTGGCTCTCCCCACGCCGCCACATGCCTGCCACGGGGACCCCAGGAGTCCAAGAATTAATGCAACCTGACCTTCCAGGCTATTCTCAAAGTATGTTTATCCACGTGGGAGGCCAGAGTGTGTTCTATTTATCATTTTGTTAGCTTGATTTATAACTTTTAAATATCTAGACATGTGATGGGCAGCCCGGGGGGCTCAGCAGTTTCGTGCTGCCTTCGGTCCAGGGTGTGATCCTGGAGTCCCAGGATCGAGTCCCACATGAGGCCCCCTGCATGGAGCCTGCTTCTCCCTCTGCCTGTGTCTCTGCCCCCCCCCCCTCTCTGTGTCTCTCATTAAATAAATAAAATCTTAAAAATAAATAAATAAATATTTAGACATGTCTTATGTGGGCTTCCATTTGTCGTTCTGCCCTGAGCCCCACGACTGTGAGGGGTGGGCCTAACAGAGGTACTCCGTGCAGTTCCCACACCACCACCATGTGCTTCTTCATTCTTTTTTTTTTTTTTTTTTTTTAAGATTTATTTATTTATTTATTCATGATAGACAGAATCTATCTGCAGAATCTCCCATGCAGGGAGCCCGACGTGGGACTCGATCCCGGGACTCCAGGATCGCACTCTGGGCCAAAGGCAGGCACTAAACCGCTGAGCCACCCAGGGATCCCCTGCTTCTTCATTCTTGCTCTGAAGCTCATGGCCTCTTTCCTTCCAGATGCCCTCAAAGGGACATGAACCCCTGACTCACAGGCGGGACCGTCAACTCCCTGAAGCAGAGGCCAAGTCCTAAAGCACCACTCCGGTTCATTCCAGAGCTGACTCAGGCCCCGTGTGAGCAGCTGATGGTGGGGGTTGTCCCAGGAGGTTAGTGGCCTGGAGGAAGGAAGTAGAAGTCACTGAGCACCTCCTGTGAGCTGGGTTCTTGAACCATCTCCCCTAATCCTCAGAAACCCTCTGGGGACATTGTCTTTGTTAGCATCCCCTTGCTACAGACGAGGGGATGAAGGTTCACCTTTGGGGAGCTTACAGACCTTGCCCAAAGTCACACAGGTGCTACGGAGCCTCCCCTCTAAGCGCCAAGCCCACACTCTTTGCACTTGAGCAGGAGAAGAAAAGTGGGGGGCATTCATAGGAGGCTAGGGACAAGCAGAGTGCAGACCCCTAGGGATCACATCGGGGGAGCCAGGTCTAGCCAGCATGCCCAGACCTGAAGCCCTGATCCCCTTAGGAGCCAATCCCCAGTCCCCAGCGGGGTGCCCTAGGTCCCTTCACGGGGGGTCCATGAAGCAGTCCATGGGCCGAACACCCTCTCAGAGCCTCTCTCGGGCCCCGAGTGCCTCTCACCAGAGGTAGCAGGACTCTTTCATAGGGTCTGTGAGAGCCTCGGGAGGCACAGGCCTCCAGGAAACCAGCACCCAAGATAAGAGGGGAGATGAGAGGTTTCCCCAGCAATGTGGAGCGTCCGGCGGACCATGTGCAGGGGACAGGTGACACCACGACCTGGCCTCTCCACACCTCCTTATCCGTGCCCTTTATGTCACTACACAGTGTGGCCTTGGGTGAGTCACCGAGCCTCCCACAGCCTCAGCTTCCCCATTTGTCAAGAATGAAAAACAACAATGTCCTCTCGGTGAGGCCCTTTCACCCCAGGTGAATAATAATGCTCCAGGCTTGGCCCCTGCTCGCCGTGTGCGTGTGTACGTGCGTGTGTGTGCGCGCGCGCGCTCGTGTGTGTGTGTGTGTGTGTGTGTGTGTGTGTGTGTGTGTGTAGGGGGGAGGGCTATACAACGAAAGTTAGTTCCTTTTCCCCAAAATTAAGAGGCAATTCCGATTTTCAGAAAAGAGGAAGTGGACGGATTCCTGAGAACCTTTAGCCCGGAGGGGAAGCCGGCCCTGGCAAGAGCCTGGCTCTGCCCGTTGAGCAGTGAGGCCAGGTGTGCGCCTGACGGGAGAGGGGCCCGGACATGGACTGTGAAGCCGGCACCTGTCCCCTGAGTTCTCGTCTCCCCCATCCGCTCCCTCCCAGCGTGCCTGGCCCCTGCCCTGGACACGCGTGGGCCCCTGGAGGTCTTCCCAGGCAGGGGCAGAGGCGGGCGCAGGGCCTGGCAGGCTGGGCTCCGGGGACGGGCTTCAGGCCCCCTGGTCCCGCTCCCCCGGCATCAGCAGGCTCCCCCCGCTCCCAGCCTGCGCCCAGGCCGCCCTCCATGCGGGCCCAGCCTTCTCCCACCGTCTGCCGGCTTGGCCCCCCCAAAGCCCTCCTCCAGGGGCCCGCCGGGGCCTGCTCCTGCTTGTTCCAGAAATGTTTTCAAAAGACACCTCCTCTCTCACGGGCTTCCCTTCCCATTGTCTCACCACAGCGGGAGTGGCCACGACTTTACCTGAAAAGATGTCACACTTGCCCCGCTCCTGCCTCCGGCCCGCCCTCGCTCTGACCCTATCCCACCCCTTCCTCCCTTGCCGACCCGGAGGAGGTCATCGCAGCCTTGTCCCCCGGAGGCTCCGGGAAACTCCTCGCTGACCTTCACCCTGTCTCGCCTGCAGCCCAACCTCCCGCCGCCCCACGCTGCTGCCCCCAGCTCTTGGCACCAAACCCTCCGCTTCGGTCCTTCCCACCCTCCAGGAGCCGCCTCGGCCTCACCTCCCGCCCAGCCTGGCAGCTCTTGAAAGGGTTGTCCTTACTCCGGCTCCACGGCCACCCACCTCTCACCGCCCCTGACCCCAGGTCTGACTCCCGTCCGGTACGCCAAGGTCACCGGCAGCCTCTCCGCTCCTCGTGCCACTTCCCTGCCCGCACCGACTTGCCTCCTCAGGGTCGGTCTCGCTGCTGACCACTCACCCTGGACCACCCCCCGCCGCTCGGCCTCCCCTCCCACGGGCCCCGGCCCCCTTGTCCCGATGCCACCTTCACGTGAGCTTCCACCCAGAGCTCTGCCCCGAGCCTTCTCCTCCTCCTCCCCGGGGACAGACGTCTCCCACCCCAGCTTGTGCTCCTGCCTCCTCCGGGCTTGGGCTCCCTGGCTCCTCTCTGCGCCCCAGGCCAGATAACCGGGAGCCTGCTGGACACCGCCGCTGGCTGCCCCTCAGGATCTCCCTGAACCTGCCCTCCCCTGCGCCCCCTCCCCTCGTCGGCCCAGATGCTGAAACCAAGCACACCTTTCACTTTCTCCCACCAGATCTCAACGAGGCATCCCGTGCCTTCTGTGCTCTGTGAACACCCACAGATGCACCCGCCACCCCCAGCCCAGGGTCTCCCCAGGGGCCCACTCTGCGATCGACTTGACGTCTAAGAAACACATCCAGTGTCCCAGCTCCAGCTCCTCTGCCTGGAATGTCCTCCCCCGTGTATGTGCGAGGCTCACCCCTCGGCCGCCTTTATGCCTTCATTCAAACGTCACCTTCTTGGTGAGGCTTGACCTGACTGCGCCATCTAAAACTTCCCGAAGCTTCCTTGACCAGGACTGCCAGCCACCCTTACCTTTATTGTATGTTTTCCACGCTTCTAACGGACTATGTCATTTACATAGTAATCCTATGTAAAAGGATATTTTTAAAGATTTTATTTATTTATTCATGAGAGACACAGCGAGAGAGGCAGAGACACAGGCAAAGGGAGAAGCAGGCTCCCTGCGGGGAGCCCGATGCAGGACTCGAACCCCAGCCCGGGATCAGGCCCTGAGCCAAGCCATGGTTTTGCTATGTGAGTGAATGAATGGTGGGATCTCGGGCTCCTCCTCTTCCGCAGCATCCACACCCCATACATCACCAGGTCTCCTTTCCGCCTCCCTAAAATTAGGCCTTCAAATCTGCACCTGAGTCCTCATCCCATAGCCACTGCTTCACCCCCAGGCCCTATCGCTCTGGTGTCTGGGCTGCTTCAGACTCTCCCTTGCCCCCCGCCGGACCCCACCAGGCCGCCACCCTGAGAGGCAGGACCAGGCACGGGCTCCGGAGCCAGACTGGCTGGGTGCTTCCCCTGGCTCTGCCAGTTACTGGCTGCGTGATTTCGGGCGGGTTCCCTAACCTCCCTGTGCTCTATTCCCCCGTTCGTGAAACAGGGATGATGATAACAGCACCTCTGTCGTGGTGTTTGGAGTTGTTGAGAGGTTGAATGAGACAAGGTGGTGAAAGCATATTATAAACGCGGGCTGCTGCTTTGCGGTCGCCAAACCTGGTCACCAGACAAGGCAGAGCAGAACCTGCTGAAGCCTGTCCCTGGGCTCCTGGTGGTTTTTGGTTTCTTCTCCGAAGGATGGGGACCCTGTCCTTCTGACGTGGCCTCCCTGTGACCCGCCGGCATTGTCCCTTCATTCCCATCTCTCTCTCTGGCTGAATTCCCCAGGCCTCCTGAGCTGTCAGGCCGCGCCCTGCCCCCGCCCAGGCTCGGGCCACCCTCTCTACCCTTCGTTGACTTGTACTTGCCTTTTCACTGGACAAAAATTCCGGAGCTTTTATCACACCCTCGTACACAGAGAGCTTCCACATTCTTTTTACAGCTGCCTGGTGGCCCACGGACACACCGCAGTCCCGCCCAGCCGCGCCCACCGAGGCGCAGGCCCTCGGAGCAACGCTGCCGGGGAGGGAGGCTCTGTGCACCGTCCCAAGCACGTAGGCATGTCTGGGGGACAAAACCCCAAAGGTGGGGTCACCCGGCCAGAGGTGACCAGCGAGGTACGGGGCTGCTCTCCTGCTGCGCCTGCGTGCTCCGGCCCAGGAGAGCCCAGCTCGGGGTGCAGAGCCTGGGGCCGCTCCCAAGTAGGGCCCGAGGGCGACCTGCCGCGCATGCACGGGCCCTGGGGACCCAGCAGGGAGCACTGGGACGCCCCCCTCCCCCTCCCCCCCCCCCCCCCCCCCCCCCCCCGCCTCTCCAAGGACACTCTGAAGCTTCATGCGCGCCAGGGGCAGGGGTACGGACTCCCGCCCTCCTGGGTCTCCTCTCCTTGCCGCTGCCTCTGAGCTGCCCATCGGCACCCGCAGCACCCTACGTGGGTCCTGCCGGAGGGAGAGCGGGCTCAGCCAGGGAGCAGGCTGCAGGGCCACTTCCTAGCTGGGCCTTGGCCGTCACACCGGCCCCCGAAAGGCGGACTGACCGAGCTCAGCGACACTGCGGTGGGGGCACACCCCCCCAGTGCCGAGGGCTCCCGTGGGCCGCGTCCCGCCAGCCGCCAGGAGCAAGAGCCCAGTCGGTGGCCATCTGCCATGGAGTGGGGGTGCCTGTGCTAGCTCCTCCCGGGAGGCCTCCTGGCACAGAGCGGAGGGACTCAGGGGGGCCCTGGCTGGGGCCTCAGGGTCCTGTCAGAGCCTCCCTGCTCGCCCTCGTGTCCCCCCACATCCACTCTGCCCCAGCCGGTCATGTGGAAACACCCGAGCTCCCCGCCGAGGTCATTCTGGTTCCCACCTCCGCACCCCTGACCTGGCAGTTGCCCTTGGCCCTGTCTTTGCCCAGCTGACGTCTACTTTTCTACACAGAATCCAAGAATCACTTTGGTGTTAATGCCCCCCACCCTGGGTTCGCTGCTGTCGGGACTCTGGCCCCCACTGGCCAGCCGGTCCCAAGGGCACCAGTGAGGTCCTCACAGTACTGCAGGCCTGGGCAGCTAGGCCCTCCAGGGGAGTTTTAGCCATGACGAGCCCTTGGCCTCGCCAAAATCCCCCACCTGACTGTGCCACAACCCCAGGGCAGCCCCAAGGGAACACCAGTCCTCCAAAGGCCGTTTGCTAAAGATCTAGAAATTGCCCCCAAAGCCCCACGGGAGCTCCATGATGGGGAAGTGAGGCCTTCGGGAAGCCAGGGTAGCAGGCGCCGCTTCCAGGACATCATCTTCTGGACTTTCCCAGGCCCCCATGACTCGAGTTTCTCCGCAGCATGGGGGCTGCCACGGAAAGAGATCAAAAGATAACACCAGACTGAGCTAGCCGGGCCTGAGATGAAGAGATGAGGGGGTGTAGGGCGAGGGAGACCAGCAGGCAGGATGGGCGTGGGAGCCACAGGGCTCCCTCCCAGCTCCTGGAGCTCCCAGCCCACCCACTTGGGCACCCGGGTCTGGCTGTCCCAGCTGTCTCCATCCCATCCACGCTACCACCACTGCCTTTGCCAGGGCAGAGGGTGCTTCTTCTGCTGTCTGGGAGGACAAGGGGCTGCATCCCCACACACCTCAATACCTGCTCTGGCCAGGAACTTCCCCCGGGGCCCCATGAGTCACAGAGCATGAGGGCGATGGTGAGCTCATTGCAACTTAGTCCTAGAAAGTATGAGCTCATTGAGCAAGCTTTTCCCAAACCTTGCTTTTGAGGCCAGCCACCGGAGGTTCCAAGTCATGCGATATGAATGCACACAAGGCCACCGACTCTTCCAGCCCCATCCTGCTGTAGCTCAGCCCTATGCAGGCATGGAGGGTGGGCCCAGCCAGCCTCCAGCCTCCTCCCTCAGGCTGCAGGACCTGGGGGGAAAGGCGAGGACAGGAAGGCAGGCTGAGGGAGGAGGCTCCGACTCCGTGGTGGGGTCCCCCCCCACCCCAACCCTGGGGTCTCAGGGGGCCAGTGGGGCAGAACTGAAACTGAGCAGAGGACAAACTTGTCTGGAACAGACCCCAGGGACCTCTAGCGCTTACTCTTCACCTACACACCTTGCCCAGGGCCCCTCCCTTGAGCCTGGGAAAGTCTTTGAAGCTTCCTCCCGCCAGGGCCCCCTTTTCAGCCTCCAGCCCCAAGCTCCCTGGGCCTCACCCCAGCCCGTGGGAACTGAAAGCACTCTGGTTCCCTCCACCAGGGCTTTCTAGGGTGACCTTCGGCAAATCATTCCCCACCCTGAGCCTCAGTGTCCCCACCTGGCCTGGGCTGCCGGCCCACCATCTGGAGATGAAGGCTTAGCACAAAGAACAGGCTTCACGGGCAGAGGGGAGGCAAGGGCAGGACGGAGGCGCCAGGCACCTCGATCATCAGGTGCCCCTCCCCGGGGTCGGTGCTTCCTCCGAAGCCTTCCTGCCACTACCTCTACCTCGTGCATGGAGGGCCCCAGGACTCGGCCTTCACGCCACACGCCACGAGCGAGCGAGGACCACTGTCTTGTCTGTGTCCCCTCAGCTCTGCCACAGTGGCCTGAGTCTCTGCCCCTGCCCCTGCCCCTGCCCCCTGCCCCCGGTAGGTGCTCCACAGAACAGGTGTTGAAAGGAGAAGGGCACAGAAAACAATGAGTGGAGCAAGTGGAACCATACGTGGTTGGGGAGGACGTAAGTGGTACCCCCGGGGAAGGCGGTTGGCGGCTCCCCAGAGCCATGCACAGCGTCAGCGAGTGACTTCCCAGTGCCACCCCCGGCAGGCAGACACCCCAAAGGACGCAAAGCACACGTCCGCAGGGGAGCTTGCCCACCAGCGCCCACACGGCGCCACTCGCAGTGGCTAGCGAGGGCAAAGCAGCCTGGTGCCCGTAGCGCGAGGGGGTGCACCGTGAGGACGCTTACAAGAAGTGAGAGAACCAGGCTCCTAGCACCTCCACGACGAGCGCGTTCCCGAGAAATGTCCAGGACGGACAAATCCCTGGAGACAGAGTAGATTTGTGGGGGCAGTGCCAAGGGGTGTGACCGCTAAGGGGCAGAGCTCCCCGGGCACGGAGGGTGCCGATGGTCCCTAGCACTGTTAGCACGCCGACAAGCTCCGGATCAATGCTTTAAAATGTGATTTTGACCTCAATTAAAACAGGGGCGCCGGGTGGCTCAGCCCGTTAAGCGTCTGCCTTCGGCTCAGGTCATGATCCCGGGGCCCAGGGGTCAAGTTCCTCATTGGGCCCCTGCTCAGCGGGGAGCCTGCTGCTCCCTCTCCCTGTGCCGCTGCCCCTGCTCACACACACTCTCTTTCTCTCTCGCTCTCTCTCTTTCTGTCTGATACATAAAATCTTTTTAAAAATTAAAAAAAAAAAAAATAAAGTAACATAAAATGAAGGCAAACAACCTCCCTACGGATGAGTTGGAAGGCCAAGCTGGTTTGTGTCTGAAAGCACCAGCCATGGCCGCCCTGCAGCTCACCACACCCCTGCCCCGCACTCAGCCCAGGAGGGGTAGGTGGGAGGGGCCTGGAGGCCCAGTGGGCCTTGTAGTGGGATGAAGTGGTCTCCCTGTGCCCCCAGCTTCAGGACAGGTGCCCCACGACAAGGGGGCTCAAGGTGTGGCTACAGTCTGGTCACCGATACAGGTCCCGCTCGCTCCTCCCAGCCCACCAGCAACCCACCTCACACTCCCACACAGAGGCCTCTCCTTTGGTGCCCATTCCAGCCCGGTAGGGACGCACAGTTGGGAAGTTCTTCCTTTGGTCTGACTGTAGTATCTGGCTTGGAATCAGCAGTGGGGAGAGGTTTCCACTGAGTCAGTCTGATTCAACGTTACTCAGCTTCAGGCCCCCACAAGGGTCCTCACCCCACAATGTTCACTTCACCATTATGGGGCAGGATGTGGGTTCCCTGCAGCCCCTTAGCAGCTGCTTCCTGAGGCGGTGCTGGTGGGAACCAGTGAAAGGGGAAGGCTGACACCCCCCCACCCACCTGTGGCAGCCCCCCAGGCACCCTTGGGGGATGTATTGGTGCCCCCCTCCCCCGAGCCCCTTGGGACAGGCCAAGCATCGGGAGCAAGTAGGTGGTATAGGAGAGGCCCTGGTCCACTGGGCCTGCTTCTGCCTCAAGCCTGACCTTTTTCATTTTGCCAGAGTGACCCCATGTGTCTGCTCGCCTCTGCTCTGTACATCCTGCGTCAACCACAAGCCCAGCAAAGCAGAGGAGTTTAATAAGTAGCTACAGAATGAGTGAGCGAGATCAGATGAAAGGCCTGAAACCCCAGTCTGTTAGTTTTTAAGGTTTTATTTTTTTATTTGAGAGAGAGACAGAGAGGGCACAAGCAGGGGGAGAGGCAGAGGGAGATAGAGAAGCAGACTCCCCACTGAGCAGGGAGCCCGATGTGGGGCTCGATCCCAGGACCCTGAGATCATGACCTGAGCTGAAGGCAGATGCTTAACTGACTGGGCCACCTGGGGGCCCCCCGAAACCCCAGTTTCTTGAGAACAAAACCTAGATGCATGTTTTTGCTGTGAAGTGTTAATAAATTACATACCCTCTCTGTCTTTCAGTTCCTTTAATAATAAAATGGAAATGATAACAGTATCGACTTCATAGGGCTGCTGAGAAAATTAGGATAATCATGTAAAACTCCCAGAATACTCTAGGCATACACATCATAGGTGGTATGGGGCCACCACTATAACTGCTCATATTATTGTCCTCATGGTCTTTCCCTTTGAAACCTAGCCTAGGGTGCTGGCTGACCAATGCCCCTCTCTGACAAAGTGGGAGGGTGGAAGTAGGTGACACCTCTCAGAAGGACCTCTGGAAGGGGGACACCTGGGAGGCTCAGTGGTTTAGCGCCGCCTTCGGCCCAGGGCGTGAACCTGGAGTCCTGGGATTGAGCCCCACATCGGGCTCCCTGCATGGAGCCTGCTCCTCCCTCTGCCTGTGTCTCTGCCTCTCTCTGTGTGTCTCTCATGAATAAATAAATAAAACCTTTAAAAACAAAAAACAGACTGCTGGGCTCCCCCTGGTCAGTCCCAGGCCCTGGAGGGGCTCTAGCTCCTGCCCCGGCAACGAAAGGTGCCCCCTTCCCCAGGGCCAGCCCGGGTGCCTCCTCCACACAGAGCTTGTGCTTAATAGGTGCTCAGTAAGTGCACTGCTCAGGCCAGAGAGAGGCTCTGGGGACCACTTGAGCACAAGACCCCGGGGCAAGTCAAGTCCTTGGTGACTCCGCAGGCTTCCTGCCGGCCTGACTTCCCCCCACCCCCACCCGTGGGATCACTTTGACCCTGGGAGACCAGGGAGGCTAGGCATTCCAGGAAAGCACCCATCCGCCCAGGAAACCCAAGTACCTGGTGGGGCCACGTCTGGCCTATTGTCCTAAAATGACGGAAGCGAGGCCTCCGTCATCATGGGACCCCCCCAGGGACATCCAGCCCCCAGATCTCCATGGGTGGGGTTCATGTTCAGTCAGCCTTCCTCCCTGGGGCTTCCTATGATCCAGTGTTCCTATGTCTGCAGCTTCCAGGTGGGCCAGAGGACATCTGAGCAGAACTCTGGGGAAGGGGCTTAACGTGGGGCTGGGGCCCCTCCGGGCCAGGGCATCATTAACTCCACGTTGTATCTTTGTGTCCCTATCTCCTCTGCTCACCTTCCAGGGCAGTCTCTCTCTCTGTCTCTCTGTCTCTCTCTCTCTCTGTCTCTCTCTGTGTCTCTGCGAGTGACATTGGCCCAGTGATCCCCACTAGATTCCCCAGATACCAGTGGGGCTCCCAGCCCAGACCTTCAAGACCCCAGCTGTCAGTGCCAGGGAGGCAGGGAGAGCTGAAAATTAAATGAGGGTTTGCCTTGAGCACGTAGACACGCTTCATGCCCCCCTCAAGTGTGTGGACAGGACCCGAGGATGGAGGGTTTCTGTGGCCAGGTGCTCGTGTGCACAGATGGGCATGCCTGTGTGTGTGTACATGTGAGTAGATCATGTGTGTGGTCCTGCATGCCTGCATGTTATACGTATACGTGCTT
Source organism: Vulpes lagopus (assembly GCF_018345385.1). NCBI lineage: Eukaryota > Metazoa > Chordata > Mammalia > Carnivora > Canidae > Vulpes > Vulpes lagopus. The sequence continues at coordinate 44,151,219 of NC_054825.1, read as the reverse complement.
ATGCTATGTGAGTAAACATAAGAGAACAACTCAGGGAGAATGAGGAAGGACATGAAGAGACCAACAGAGAAGGAGTGAGACAGAGACAGAAAAAGGCGCAGAGATAGAGGCCCTGCCATGCCATCTTCCCTGGCAAGGGCTGCTTTCCTTTCACTACAGTGATGGGGATGGGTCTCCAGACAAGGTGAGCAGATAGCAGGTGGAGCTCAGGAAGGGGTGTATCAGGGCTAGGTTGGCAACAGTCCCCTGTCTCCTCATTCACAGCGCCAGCCTGGGCCTTTTTCAAGGGTTGTGGTTTCCTCAAGCTGAAAAATGGGTCTAGGATTCCAAGGATGCCTTCCAGGGTGCAGCCAGGGGAGGGGAGCACCTCTGACATGCCTCATAGCCAGAGGTGAATGTCCTAAACCTGACACCTCGTGGTGGCCAATACTCACCCTGAGGACGGCCCCCCTCTACTGGGAAATGAGCCCAGTGATAGGAGTAAGAAAACCTCAAAACCTCCCCAGCACCTTTACTGTGGCCAAGAACCATCTAGATCACACCCTCCTCTGCTTCCTTGGGGGCAGGTGTCATGTAAGGGTGGGAAAAGGCAAGAGTCCTGGGTTCTGGGCTGAGCTCTCGTGGGCTGTGCAGCTCGGGGCAGGAAGCTCCCCTCCCAGGCGCCAGCCTCCCATCTTCTACTGGGGAGCAGCAATGCCCACCCTGGCACTCTGCCTCCCAGGGCTCTGGCCAGTCTATCAGATGTTGGGGCAAGAGGCAGCTTTGGTAATAGGATTCCCGGAACCCTTTAGGGCAGCTTTAGGAAGGTCCGCCCCGTGAACTCAGCATTTCCCTGAGAGTCAACCTCCCGAAGAGGAAAAAGTAACTTCCGCTGCCCCCACTTCCTGCAGCTGGGACCCTGCTCAGCTCAGACTGGGGAAACCGTCACGGGCCAACAGCATCACCTGCTCACTCACTCTTGCCACCAGGAAGGCCCTCCACAGAGTGGGGCCCCCAACCCCACTCTTCAGACTCAGAGCAGGATGTGCTCCCAACAGTGATGGTCTAACCTCAGAGTGAGGAGATGAGCCCCAGCCGGACACCAAGCCATGAAGGTCCTGGTGCTGGCCCTGCCTGGCGCTCCAGGCTGTCTCCTGTCTCTGGGCATTGGTGGGGAGCCCTGCTGGCCCACCTGCAGCTTTATCAGCAGGCAGGAACCCCAGAACTCAGAGCTGGAAGGCTCCAGGGCTTCCCACAAATCAGAGGTATGGTTGGGCCAAACTGGAGAGATGAGTAGCCCCCGGGGCTCTACACACAGTGTGGACAGCATGGCAATGGCTCTCCCGTCGGGGCGGCCCCTCTGTGCGGGCCAGGACAGAGCCAGCCGGAGGACCCACGCATGGCAGGGGGGCTTCCAGCCTGTGCCTGGCCCGCGCTCCAGCTTGTCCTACTGGTCCTTCCCACAGCTTCTCCTTTGCCACAAACCGTAGCAGAACTACTTGGTTTTGTGCTTGCTGGTTCCACTGCCTGGAGCACCCTCAACATCCCCTCAAGGACAGGGAAAGTGGACCAGACGTAGGGTTTGGAGGTCCAGGGCTCGGGGTCCAGACTGCTTGGGAGGGCAGAGCAGTAAGCAGACCCTCTGCAGGCCTGACAGTGGGAACCCTGAGCTCAGGTCCTCAGGGGTCAGGATGGGACCGAGGCCGAGGAGCCGGGGGTCGGGAGCTGGGGCACACTGTGCAGACAATCTGGGCCGTGCCTGCACGAGCTGGCAGGCGCAGGGCCCGGCTCGGCGCGGGCGGCTGTGGGGGAGGCTGGAACTGCAGCCTATTTTTAGGCTCCTGCTGGATGGAGACACAAGGATGCTCCAGGCTATAGCCCTTGCTCACTGGGGAAAGACTCAAGTGGCCCCAGTTGCCCCCCGGGAGCTCAAGAGCGTCCTGTTTTGTCCCTAGGGACCAGGGGCTGGGTCCAGGAAGTAGACCAGAAGCATCCCCAGCACCCCAGGGAGGCAAATGCCCCTAACAGGTGTTTTCCATATCATTTACATGCTGTCCTACTGCCTCATCAGAAGGAACCAGAAGTTCCCTTCAAGGGGACCAGTGGCAGAGAAGAGCTAGCTATCACCCAAGTCCACCTCCAGTTGCCCCTTCTGGGTTTTGGAAGGGTCCAGAGAGGATGATACATGCTCTAAAATTGGGAGGGCACAAATGGGCATTTTAGCCCCGTGCTGGAGCTACTGTGCAAGCTCAGGGTAGCAAATGCTTTCTGATTAGTTGGTGGTGGTTCCCTGAAGAACAAGGAGTCATTCATTCGTCGCTCATTCCACAAATAATTATTGAGCACCTACTATGCAGAGAGAGGGGGGCCTGGGTGGCTCAGTCGGTTAAGCGTCTGACTCTTGATTTCAGCTCGAGTCATGATCTCAGGGTCGTGGGGTCCAGCCCTGCATTCAGCAGGGAGTCTGCTTGAGACTCTCCCTCTCCCTCTTTCCCTCCCAGCCACTCGCACTCTCTCAAATAAATAAATCTTTAAAAAAAAAAAAAAGGACAACATTCCCTGTCCTCACAGAGCACATACTCTATAGCAATGCTGCCCAGTAGAAATATCTGTGAGCCACACTGAATATTTTCAGTTTTTCCAGAGTCACAATCAGTAGAAGTCAAGAGGAACTGGTGAGGTGAACTTCTACGATATATTTTATTTGACCCAATATATCCAAAACATTTTCGTTTCCCAGTGTAACCAATGTGACAACGTATCAATAACCTTCTTTCCCTATTATGCCTTCAAAATCCATTTACATCTTTTAGACTTATGACACTTCTCAATTCAGATAAGCCGTAGAGCTTGAAGAATGTGGTTCCAGAGGAAATAATTTCTCTGAGCTCAGAAGCAAGAAATGCCCTCCTTGGTTAGTTATGTCTGCTCTGGGCGTGAGTCAGCCCCCTGAGAGGGGTAGGCTGCAGGCTGCGTCAGCCCACACGCTCTCAGCCCAGCCCCAAGCGTGTGTCCACCCCGGCCTAAGCCCTCTGAGCCCATTCAGCCCAATCTGAATGAAGCACCAGAGTGGGAGCCCAGGACTTCGGGACTTTATTCAGGTGCTGACTCGGCCATCCTGGCATGGGCGCCATCCTGCAGGGAGGCCCCCGCATGCCCACAGGACGGTGCTTCCCGGGTGTGGTTCTGTGCTCTTTCCTCTCCTGTGGTCTGTGGCCACTGGGGATCCTGGGAATGTAGTGTTGTTTTTGTTTTGTTTTCCCGAGGACGACTCGTCCCAGAGTTGACCAATATCAACATAAAAGTGTTTTCCTGAGCCTGAGTGAACTATTTCAGCCTCATTCCACTGACCCACACCCACAGACCTCCTGGCCGGAACCCCGACGGGGAGGGCCCAGCCCAGACGCTCCACTTGCTTTTCCAGACAATGAGAGGCTAAAATTGGGCCACAGAGGCAGCTGGAAATGCCTGGGGATGGGAGAGGGGGTGAGCTTGGGAAGAGGCAGGCAGGGATGACACGTGGGCACTGGGGGCCCCCATCCGGCCCCCAGTATCCTCACCAGCACTATAGTCATCATCACCCTCTCTTGCTCGAACTCCTCCAGTGGCTCCCTGGTCCCTGCAGGGTGGGGATCTGGGGCCTTCGCTTCCAGGAGCTGCACTGACAGAGCAATTGACTGTACTTTCAGATGCTCTCTCCTCTTTCATCCATGGTTTCAACAGGAATGTGTTGCAGGCACCATTCTCCGTGCTAGAGATGCAGCCGCCACCCCCCAAAAAAATTTTTTTAAGATGTTCTTTATTTATTCATGAGAAACAGAGAGAGGCAGAGACACAGGCAGAGGGAGAGGCAGGCTCCATGCAGGGAGCCCGACGCGGGACTCGACCCCAGAGCCCAGGAGCCGAAGGCAGACGCTCAACCACTGAGCCACCCGGGTGCCCCTGGTGCCACTCAAACTGACAGGAGCCTCCCTGTCCTCCCGGAGCTCACACTACTCCAGCCAAGCCCAGGACACTCCAGGCCTCCGCAAATGCCGTTCCCTTTTCCATTCTCTGGTGACCTCCCCACCCCGGGGACTTTTCCTTGTCCCCTAAGGCCTACTCAAGCCACCCTCCCCCACCGCCATGGGTCGGGTACCCCCCTCCCAGGATCGTCACTGGCACGGTCCCCAGCCAGCCCCACTTCTGCTTCCCCGACCAGGCTTCCAGGGTCCCAGGGGCGGCGGCCAAGCCTTCCTGGGCCAGGACCCCAGGGACGCACTCCCAGCCCGAAGCCCAGGACGGAGCAGGCCGCAGCATCAGTGGTGCTGGTGGAAGGGACAGTCGAGGACTCGTCTGAAGGATTCAAAGTCGGTCTGCAGTGTCTGCCTGGGGTCACCCTGCTCCTGGCCTTCCAGGGGAGAGACCCACAGAGGCAAGGGTGGGCAGGAGACCCCACCTGAGCATCGAGAAGGCAGGGGTGTGCGGGGCTGTCCATGGCAGGTCAGGGACCCGGCCCCAGAGAGACTAGAAGGCAGCGGCCTCCCCCAGGGGAGACGGGCTCCCAGGGTAAGCCTCAGGGGCCCCTCTAGTTATGAAGGGGTCTCTGTTCCCTCTAGCTGCCCCCACGGAGCGGAGCCTTGGTCTTCAACAGCACACACGTCCTCCCCTTGGGGCGGCAGGGGGTGATGCACAAGACAGAAGGCAGCGCAGGCCTGGCTGGCGCCCCAAGGGGCCGATATTGGGGTGTCAGGTGGCCCTCGGCGCCTGCAGGCCCAGCCGGACGGCCCACGCGGCCCACACGGCCCCGCCGTGCAGGGCCCACGCGCTCCTCGGCCACGGGGGAGCACAGGCCAGGGGTCCTGTGCCCGGCCTGCCCGCCCGCTCATTTATGTGGGATTTACAAGCGCTCGGTTCATGCCTCCCCGCCACAGCTTCCTCCTGTCCAGCCCTGCTGCTGCCTCTGCAGAGACAAAGGAGCGTCTTCTGTCCCTCGAGTCTTCTCCCAAAGGCCCATCTGGGTACCGAGAGCACCCCGACTGGAAAAAGGGAGCCTGCTAAAGTCCAGAGAGAGCAGGGACCTCACTGGAGGTCACCCAGCCAAGCAGGTGGGGCCGGGCTGGAGCCCCCCCCTTCCTAGCTGCTCCTGAAACCCACCCTTCGTCCCCCTCCCCACCACGGGCTGGGTGGGCCCCCGAGGAGGTAGACAAGGCCACGAGTAGGCCCTGAGATCCCTCCAAGACAAAGCAAGTTGGTCTTAGAACCCAGAACTGTGGGAGGAAGGGGCCCCACAGAAGCCCTTCTTACAAACAAGGAGAATGAGTCTCAGGGAAGGCAAGGCCCGCCCAGGATCATGAGGGCGGGGACCCACGTCCCTGCCCCCAGCCCAGAGCCCTTCCAGGCCCCCCAGATGCCCAGGCTCCTGGCCCCACACACTTGCTGTTGCCTTGGTCAATCTGGAAAGGCTGGATGTGGGGGGGAAAGACCCAGCCAGGGTTGTGGGGGGCTGGCCCAGGAAAGCACAGGGCAGACGGACAGGGAGGGGGTGCCATGGGGGGGGGGTGATTCGAGTTCTGTGGGTGTCCTCCAGAGCCGCCCAGAAGCTGGGCTCAGACTCAGACGGGGGGGGGGGGGGGAGGGGGGGGCTGTCCCAAATCTCCCACACACCCCAAAAGGCCCTGTCCCTACTGCCAGGGGCAGGCCAGAAAAGAACAAAGAGAAGAAAGGCCCCGGGAGAGGGCAAGGTTCCTTCCTCTGCATTCCCTGCGGCCCTAGTCTGCCCACCCCCTCCCAACAGCCTCCGAACCCCTCCCCGCCTCCCACCGCAGGAGCCCCAGGGCTTCTAAGGCGCAGACCCCAGCCCAGCCCTCGTCACTGCCCTAGGGGCTGAAAAGCCAAACTGAGGCTAGGGCACAAACTTTGTGTCCTGCCCGCCAGTTGCCCCTTGCTCGCCAGCCACCCCTGTGCATGCAGCCCTCACCCCCGCTCCTGCCCTGTACCCCATCCCCACTCAAGCCCTCCTGCATCCACACTGCCATTACCACCATTTAATCCACCCCCCACCCGATGCCCCCCCCACTGCCCCCTTCTCCCCCGCAAGGCTGAGAGGCCTGAGGCTCTAAGCCTGGCCAGGCCAGGCCTCTCTGGAAAGTGGAGGGAAGGGGAGCCTGGGGGATGGGTGCAGGGGGAGAGAGGGCCAGCTCCTGAGGTGTGAGGAGCGGGGTGGGATGCGGAACCTGCCTGGGCTCCAGCCCACAGCTTGGCAGGCAGTGCACTGCTCAGGAGATGGGGGTTCGGATCCCATCAGCCAGGAGCTCCACGGAGTGCTACCGGGGCTCCAAGGACAGAGGCAGTTAAGTGTGTGTGACGCCTCCACAGGCAGGAGGTTCTGAGCCATAAACAGGAGCCCCCCCCCCAGCCCTCAACCCCTTCCCCGCAACCAGCAGGGCTTTGCAGGCAAGGAGCAGACACGGGTAAATAAATAGCTGGTTTATTAGTAATATGTTACATTATTAAAGTGCATTGAGAAGAGATGCAGGGGCCCAAGCTGGAAGGCCGCCGGCCCCAGGCCCCGCCCTGGGCTGGCCAGACACAGCCAGAGAGGGGCCCGGCTCTCTGCCGAGATCCACGGACAGGGCTGGGGGCAGAGCCGCGCACCTGGAGAGCTTGGCCCAGGCTGTCCCCACCGGAATTCACAGTTTAGCCTAAGTTATAACATGTCCTGAGCTGAAGGTGGGAGACTAGGAGCATGGAAGCGCAGCCCCTGGGGAAGGGGGCTGAGGGGAGGGGAGAGGACCCCCCGCCCCCCAACCCCCAATGCCAAGGGCAGAGTCCTGGAACCCCCCCCCCTGAGGACCTGGCTCCTCCTTCTACATGGACGTGGTGAACCCAGGGCCCAGTTTCTCCTTCATCCTCCCCTGTCTCCCTCACCCTACCCCCTCCCATAGCTGCCCCCACAGTGGGGACTGGGGCCATGTTCCCCTCAGACTGGGATCCCAGGGCAGAGCCAGCTCATGCCACTCTCCGTGAACCCATGCCTACCCCTAGACTCTCACCCCGTCCCCGGAGCCTCGACTGGGACCCCCCTCCCCAGCCCATTTCTCCCCCAGTCCCTCCCTGCCCCACCCCACCCCCAGCCTGTAGTTTTGGTATTTTCATACAGATGCAGTCAGAATTAGCTATACATGAAATAAGCCTAACATAAAAATAGAGCTTTTTCCGTCCTTCCGTCCGGAAAGCAAACATCCTTCAATAAACATGCAAGGCCGCTGCCTGGTGGGACCCAGGGCTGGTGAGGACACCACGGAGGCAGCCCTGGGCTCGTCACGCCAGGAGCAGGAGCAGGGGCAGCTGGGGTGGAGGGGCCAGAAAGGCTCCGGCCTCGGCCCCCAGGTCCAGAGCCAGGGTCCCAGCTTCCCTTCCCGCACCCCGCTCTCCGCCCCGTGGGCTCTTGAGGACGTCACCGCGTTTGGCCAAGTTTGAGGAGGAGCGTTGGAAAAGTGGTCTCCAGAAGCTAAAGTCCGAGGTCATCCATGCCCCAACTTCGCGGCCCCCACGGCCCGTGCCCCACGCGGGCCTGGCAGCCGCCTGCGGCTGGCCATCTCCAGGCCTGGGTCCTCCATCAGGCCGTGCAGCGGCGCACGGAGACTCCCCAGGAACCCGCGCCACGCCCAGCCCCGGGGCCCTAGTGGACCAGCAGGCCGAGAGCCAGCGTGGGCAGGATGCACAGCCAGAGGGAGGCAGCCAGGGCCCGGGCGTGGCCCAGCAGGTGCTCGGCGGTGGCGCCATCCTCGGGCAGCAGCTCCCAGTGCTGAGCCTCGTGGAAGTAGGAGCCCTCCTGGGCCTCGCAGTGGTAGTGGCCGTATTGGCGCGCCGTGAGGTTCTCGATGAACAGGATACAGTTGGGGCTCTGGTGGCCCGGCTCGCAGGTCTGCTCCACGTTCTCCTGGTGGCGCCAGGAGTAGGTGGCATGACGCGACTCCATGGGGCAACTCAGGTAGTAGCGAGAGTTCTGAGCCAGGGAAACCTTCTGCAGTGGGGCTTTGTCTGGAGACGAATGGGGGAGGCAGCCATGAGGGGGGCCGAGGGCTCCCGAGGCGGGCTGTGCTCTCCCCTGCTGGCCAGGCCTCTGGGCCCAAGGCTTCTAAAGGCACACGGTGCCCACCGTCCTCCCCACTCCCCCCACCCGGCCTCCCTCCCTGTTCCCGTCCCTCCCCACAACCGCCCCATATGACACCCCTCCAGCCCCAGCGGGACTGGCCTGCCCCATCTGCTCAGGGCCCCCAGGACCAGGCCATGTCTCTGTGAGATGCGGCTGTACCACCCTAGGGGACTGGGGCCCCAGCAGGGCCAGATCGGGTACCTGGTTTGGGGTTGGGGCATTCTTTGTGTGGCTCGGCTGGATGAATGGACTGCAGCATTGACCTGGAGCTGGAAGGGGCGAGAGGGTAAGCGGACAGGAGCCCACAGGTCTGGCCCCTTCCCTGCCCTCACCCCCCGCCACGATCAGCAGCAGTCTGCCCCCAGAGGACCCCCTGCAGCCCACCTCCAGCACCCCACTCCTGTGTTCACCCCTACCCCCCAGGGCCGAGGGATCCGGGCCAACGTACGCTTGGGAGCTGTAGATGGAAACACAGCGGCCCTGGTCCCAGCCGCAGTAGGGGTCTCGGGCCATGAGGCAGCCGTGGCAGCCTCCGCCGTAGACCTCACACAGGTCCAGGGGCACCTGGCTCACCTCCCACTGGGAGCTCACATACAGCTTCCGCTGGAAGGAGAGCAGGACTGCGGTCAGGCACGGCCCCCCCCAACACCAGCTTCTAAGTCACCAGGCCAGCCCTGCCTCGGCTGGCCCTGGGGACAGGGACGTGGGGAGGCTCACCCGCTCGGTGTCCAGCGACATGGCCTGGATGGCAGCCGGGTGGTGAAAGGGCTGGATCTCCATGATGTTGAAGACCAGGCTGCGCTCCCGCTCCCCCGACTCCACCACCTTGTGGATGGTGCCCCTGTCTGGAGGCGAGGGGCAGAGGGTCAGCGGGCCAGCGCGGGGGCTCTATCACCCCCCTCCAGACACAGAGGAGGAGGCTGGGGGGCATGGCTCGGGCCAGGATCCCAAGACGCGGCCGGGGGTGCGCAAGGAGGGCACGACTGGAGAGGGGTGCAGGAGCCTGGGAGAGACCCTGTTGGCCGGAGGTCGGGCCGCAGGTGCTGGAGGAGGCCGCAGGGGCAGCGGGGCCCGGGGCACAGAAGCGGTCCTCAGGGCCGTGCTCCACACTCTCAAGAGGCGGCTGCTACCTCCCTGATTCAGGACGAGGAAATGAGGCTGAGAAAGGCAGAGCCACTTGCTCAAGGTCACCAGCTGGTGCCTGGAACCCAGAGATGTCAGATCCCCACCCCTCAGCTCCTACGATTCCCCTGCTTCCTGGACTCTTCGGGGGATGTTTGCCTTAAATAAACTTTTCATTTTGGAATATTTTTAGCTTTACAGAAAAGTCGCAAAGACAGTACATAGTTCCTGAACACCCTTCACCCAGTTTCCCCCAACGTTACTACCTTATATAACTGTGGCACATTTGTCACAATGGAGCAATTGACACTGGGATGTTACTCTTACCTCAACTATAGACTTTATTTGGGTTTCTTGGGTTTTTCCACTAAAGTCCTTTGTCTGTTCCAGGATCCAATCCAGGACTCCGTATTGCATTTAATCTTACAGGATTTTTAAAGTTTTATAAAAATGTTTGATTGGAAAAGGACGTAGATGCCACATAGAGATTCCCAAGGTCAGAACCAGGCTGCCTGCCTCCAAGGCCGTGCTGCCTCCATTCCTACCTGTCGGGGACTAATGGGCATTCTGACCTCCAGGTCCTCCCATTCCCACCTCCCCTGCTGTCCCAGTTTCTAGAATAGCTTACCTCCCTCTCCCTCCCTCCCGATTTCCCAGGGCATCACTTGCCCCAAAAAAGCAATCAGATGATCACCCACCTAGGACGCTCCTCTATGTGTCTATGATCCCCCTCTCTGGGCTCCGAGATGTGACCAGATGCTCCTTTGTCCTGACAAGCCCCCAGCCTGGCCACTGCCTTCACACCCCCATGCGCACACATTGCCCTCTGCCTCCTCCACGGCAGCCCGGTGAGCACCTCCCACAGCTTCTCCCAGGTGTGAGACCTCCCACTCTCTGCAGTGGGCTCAGAAAGTTCTATTTCCTATCTGGCTCCGATCCTCCCTGCCGCAGGCTCCAGGATGCTAACTCTCCCACAGCCCTCACGGATAAAAGAGGACAACTGCCTCATCGTTCAAGTGCGCTCGCCTCCCCAGGGCTGCAGGAGGGGAGCCCACAGCCCCACCCAGCTTTCCTTGTCCCGGCTCCAGCTCCCACTCCTGTCCTGTGTGACCCTCCCTCTCCTGCACCCAATGCCCTGCTATCTAACCCCTTGGCTGACCACAGCTAGGCCAGCCACTGCTGAGCGGAGCCAGGGCAGGTGACCACGGGTGCAGCCAGGATGAAGGGGGGAGTAAAGAAATGGGGTCTCAGGACCCAGGAGCCAGGCCCCTTGGGGAATTCCTCTTCCCTAGGCTTCCGGGAGTCAACCAACCACTAAGGTCATTCGGGCCCTGAGACAGCCACAAGGTGAAGCAATAGCAGGAAGCCTCGTGGCAGGGGAGGTACTGAGGGTGAGTGCCTGAGGCTCTGACTGTGGGGCCCCAGAGGCTCTAGGCTCCCGGGGAGACACTGCCCCGGGTGGCACCACCACCTAGTCTCAAGGAAGGCCCGTGGCCCCGCCAATACTGATCTCCATGCCTGCTCCCAGGAGCCCCTTTGCCCACAGCCTGGAACCAAGAAGCTGCCAAAAACTCAGCTCAGGCCTGGCTCATCCCCAGCTGGTGGCTTCCCAGAACACAGGGGTATCTCCCAGGGCATTTCCCCCGGCTTCCGGGCTCAGCAAACCCTGACTGCCACGGGTCCTCTGCGAGACTCTGCAAAGGCTCTGCTGTCTGGAAGTCCTCACGTCTCACTATATTCTTGGCATCCCGCATCAAATGTTTCCCCTCGCTTGCACGGTCTCAAAGACAAGGAGAGAGGCCGATTTCCTCATTCTGCCCGGCAAAGGCCCCCAGGATACCAGTGACCAGGTCCTTCCTCCTGACTTTGCATTTTTCTTCCTACCATCTTCCCTGGGTCAGAGGTCGGGACCAAAGCTACACCCAGCTTTGCTCAGACTTGCTCCATTTCTGCCTCCGAATCCTCACGCCTGCTCTTCTCCCATCCTAGGATAACCGCTCCCCTTCCCCCTTCCCTCTACCCCCACCTCCTCCAAGAAGCCCTCCCTGCCTGACTCTTCCACAGCCGCACATACGAACCCCTGGCAGGTCTTGGTCCTTCCAAGTATAAAGATCCAATCAGATGTTAGTCATATTATCATGTGTGTTTTTACAAAGCAGGCCAGAAGGTCGTGGGGTAGCCCCTCACCTGTGGTTAGGTAAAGCACGTGGAAGGTCTCCCCGCTGCTGGCCTGCATGCGGTGGACAACCACTTTCTGGTAGTGGTACTTCGAGTGGAACAGGGGTGTCTTCAGAGGCCCCATGGGCTCCACCCTCTGTGCCACCTCGGGGTGACTGTCAGCCACCTGGAAGGTCTCCGTGGGTATGGGCTGCCGGTCCGGGAGGCACTGGGCAAGGAGGACAGGTCCAGGTTAGTGGCGCGGCTGGGAGGTGGGCCAAAGCCTAGGCCATGGTGGGGGTCAGCTTACCTTGCCTGGCCGAGGGTTGGGAAGGCTCATGTGGTAGCCCTTGAGTGAGGATGTTCGGAAGACTCTATCAATGTCACCGAGGGAGTACACGCAGACGGCTGAGTAGTTCCTGGGGGGCACAGAGAGCACCTCAGTGGGGGGCCCGGGACCCACCGCCCTCTCTCACCCAGGCCAGCCCAGCACCAGACAGAGGCGCAGCCCAGCACCCTGGCCTGGGAGCCGTGTGGGGACAGGCACTACCCTGGGGGTCAGGCCGGGTGCCCAAGAGTTATCAGGCGCCGGGGAAGACAGGAGGGAGGGAGGGACAGCAGGGTGGAAGGCAGGAGGAGGGGGGAAGGCAGGGGAGAGAGGCAAGTTTAACCAAATTTCTGTCTGCTGTAATCCCAAACCCCAACCTGCGTTCTTCACAGAACCACTCAGTGCAGAGGGCAGCCCCGGGGCTGGAGAAGTCCCAGCGTGTGTGTTCCAGGGGGTGCTTCTCCCACTTCTCTGGGCACAGCTACAGCATGCTGCTGCCCAAGGAGACCAGACTCCGCTTCCCGCCCCGGCCAGGCTGGATCTGCCCACGCTCAAGCAACAGGACAGGGGCCTGGCCTCCCCACCCTGTCCCCCAGTTCTCCCCACACACACCAACACTCTCGCCTGCCTTGTTTTCAATCAACAAGAGTGATTAAGAAGTGTGAATGATCAGGTGCAGGCAGCGCTTGAGCAGGTGTGATAGCACCCGGCACCCTAAGAGGCCTCGGCACCCCCTCTGAGCACGCGGCTGAGGGACACACGGGCACCGGCACAGGCGTAAGCACGCCCGTGGCACGTGCACGCATACCCACGTGCCCAGACTCCAGCATGTCAGCATATTCATCTCCCTGAGCATGGCCATCCCCCACCCCCCCGGCCCAGCAACCGTCCCCGCTCATGCCCAGCAGGGCCCACACCTTCAGATCCCTACTGGACACGTAACCGATGCCAGCCCAGCCCCAACCCCCACGAAGGTCACTCACCAAGGGTTGGAAAAAACACCATAGACTCTAGTGTCCCTCCACTGGCCGTTAGGGTCAGGGAGCAAAAAGACATCCTGCAGCCTGTTGAAGTTCTTATTGGTGGTGACATCGCTGCACACCAGCATGGCTTTCAGGAAGGTGTTCCACTTGGAGACTGACAGCGAACTCTCGCCACCCTGGTCCCCCTGAAAGGAGGGAAGGAGAGGCCCCTCAGCACCTGCCCCAGCTGCCACACAGCCATGGCACCTGCTGCCAGGAATGCCAGCACCCAGGCTCCAGAGGAGGCAGGGAGCCTCCGAAAGGGGCCGGGACCTGCCAGGTGACAAGGCCCAGGTGCCTGTCCTCCCAGGCCAGGTGCTTGGATCCAGCTCCAGCCGCACGGGCCTGGCTGATCCAGGGCACAGGGCCAGCAGTAGGGACCTGCAGGCGGAGGGTGCCCGTCCCCAGACAGCGGACCAGCTCAGGCACGCATTTGCCCACTCTCACAAATACACACTCACACACATGGCACAGATGCATCCCGGCACCTTCAGACGGCTGAAACACACGTGTAAACACACTTCCACACTCACGAACACATGCCACAGGATACACACATCTGCACACTACCACGCATGCACAGGTGCCCAGACCCTCTTGTGCACACACGTTCGCTCCCACAATCCCACACCCAGACTCACGCGCACGTGTCACATGCTCCTTCCTGCAAACGTGTGTGACAACTGGCCCAGGTGTGTTTTCACACATTTGCTCACTTCTGCTCAGGTGTGGACATGCACTCTTGCCCACTCAGCCGCCCACTCACCCTGCACAGCTGGGCCACGCGGGACACGTTGAGAGGGGCCTCGGGGTTCTTGTCAGGATTGTCCTCCCGGAAGAAGTAGTAGATCTTGTCATCATAGGCCTGGTCTTGGTGCACGATGGTAGCCTTGATGAACTGGGGGTCTGCCAGAGACACAGGCGAAGGGGTGTGAGGCTGGGAGCCCGCTCAGAGGACCCGCCCCTGTGTGCATGCGCGCGCACACACACACACAACCCAAACCTCTACCAACAAACCCGGGGCAAACAGACCTAGAATAAAACCCAGAATATCAGGCCAGATAGCCCAAGGGGCCTGAGCCTCTGCACTCCCACCCCACACTTGTTTTGCCCTCTCCTTTTTTTTTTTTAATGTAGATTAGCAACAATTAGAATTTTTTTTAACAAGGTTTTTTACTTTATTTTTATTTTTTTTAAAATTTATGATAGTCACAGAGAGAGAGAGAGGCAGAGACACAGGCAGAGGGAGAAGCAGGCTCCATGCACCGGGAGCCCGACGTGGGATTCGATCCCGGGTCTCCAGGATCGCACCCTGGGCCAAAGGCAGGCGCTAAACCGCTGCGCCACCCAGGGATCCCTGTTTTGCCCTCTCCTATAAGGATATGGTCGGCCTAAGAGCGATGACTTCATGCCTGGGGACTGGGGGGAGGTCCCCGGGGGCCCCTATGTCGCTTCTGCCTAATTGGCAGCGCCCTAATGAGGAGGGAGGTGTTGCCCCCACATGAGCTCAGCAGAGGGATGCACTGGCTTAGGGGAGCCCACACTGGGTCTGCGGCTGCCCCCCGCCCCCACCCTATTGTCTGCCGTCCTCCTGCCTCTGGCCCCTCAGGCCCCCAGTGTCTTGAGGGCCCAGGGAGCCCCCCAGGGAACACGAGGATTCCGCCTACTGCCCTGGGCATGCACACCTCTCCACCCTCTAGCCCAGCTGGAGCCTGACGTACTCTGCATGACGGTATCACTGGTGTACAGCTCAATTTCGCCCTGGATGCGCCGGAACCGGGGGATCTTTCCATTGTATTCCTGCTTCCGGATGGTGGAGTACACTTCATCCCCTGGGCGTGGTGGGAGGGGCACGGGTAAGGGCAGACAGCTCCTGGGGGTCCCTTCTCCAAGCCTGGGCCGCCGGACACGAGCTGACCGCCCTCCCCCAGCCCAGCGCAGCCGCCCTACCGTCAAACAGGACCAGTGAGTTCTCATCCGGGCTGAAGGGGGCATAGCCTCTCTTCTCACCAAGAGACTCCACGGTGCCATTCACCTGGGGGAGACCAAGGAGGGTCCAGCAGCCACATGATGCCATGGCCACTGCTCCCAGGAGGCCAGCTTCCCAGCCAGGGTCTACATCCTCCCAGGGACCAAGGTGAGGCCAGCCTCCGAGTCCCTCCAGCTCCTTCCCTATACAGGGGGCAGAAGCCCACCCAGACCCGGCCCATGGGGAGGGCCTTCTCACCAGGCTCCAGCAGCTGGGACGCCGGGCATTGGTGCCACAGATGAGCAGCCCATCGCCCTGCTTCTCCAAGAGCGTGATGTAGTTCTCGCAGTCCTGCCCGGGAGAAGGGGAAGGAGAGGGTTGGCTGGAGGCCCTGGCGGGCCTAGCACTCGGACCCTCCGTCTTGGGGCAGGAGGCATCAGAAGTCTGAATCCCAGAGGCACCCTTCAAAAGGAGAGCCCGGGGGGGTGCCACTGACCCCAACCCCCCCCAAGAACAGAGTTAAGGGCAGAGAAGCTTTAGAGAATGACCACGTCTCCCCATCAGACCTGGGACTCCTGGAGCTCCCAAGGCCGGGCCATGCCTCCTTCCCCAGACTCAGGACTCCTGTCCCTACACCCCCCCACTACCTCTCCCCCACTCACCCGCTTGTCCAGGCAGGACCCCTTCGTGGAGCCGATGTCCACCTGGGGGAGAGGGGAGAGCATTAATCCACTCCGCCGAGGTGAGATGCCTCTAAGTACCTTCCATGCATCTTGGGGATGAGCTCACTTTATAGATGAGCAGCTAGGGCTCTGAGAGGCTGAGTGATTTACCTGAGATCACACAGGCTGGCCTGCTACCCAGAGCCAAAGCCCAGAGCCAGCCCAAAAATCTTGGAAGACGGGAGCCATGGGGTTCTGGAGCCCAACTTCCTGTCCTGCCCACCCTCCTCCCGCAGCAGCACAGCCCACTTGGCCCGGGGGGCTAGCTCTAGGCCTTTCTCAACGTTTCCCCAACACCCGTGCCAATCTGGACTACTGTCAGGGAGCCTCTCCCAGGGACCATATGTGGGATATAATAGGAGGTGGGCCAGTTTACAAAGGGATGCTGGCTCCCAGGGATTCCCTGAGGCCCCCCTACCAAGGCCAGAGGGGAGACAAGGAGTGAGACTGGGGTGGGGGGAGGAGGGAGGGGCCCAGCTCGGTTCCTGGGGCCAGCAGGGGGATCCAGGCAGAGGGGTCCAGGCTCACCGTGCGCATGGAGGCATTCTTGCCCTCGGGGAAGTTGAAGAAATAGACCTTGCCACGTCCACCCACCCACACGGAGGAGCTGCCGGGCTCATGGAAAAGCACCGTGTGAGGCTCCGCCAGGCCGAAGTCAACCCAGTCCTGTCCTGCGCGGCCTGAGGAGGAGGCAATTGGCAGAGACGTTGAGGCGAGGCCCTGGGCAGCAAGAACCTGCCTCCACCCCCTGGCACACCAGCACCTGCCTGGCAACTAGCGTTTGTGTCTGGACTGGGGCAGTACCAAGACCCAGAGCCGTGAGTGGGAGAAGCGAGGGGCCCCTGCTGGGGTCCAGCAACCAGCTGTCCTCACCCCAAAGCCATGATCCCTACCCTACAATATGTGTAGCCTCAGGGTGAGGGCAGGATTTAGGGATCCCTGGGGAAAACAGACCTCCCACCATCCCTGCCCAACACACACACACACATACACACGCGCACGCGCGCACAGGCGCACACACTTCAGTCTGCTATTCCCAAGAAGCTAAGGCTTCAGGACTCAACTGGGGCTCCCTGGCTTTGCTCTGTGAGGATCACCCCTGCCAGGACAGAGGCAGCAGCCACGGCTGCCCCGTTGCAGGGAGTGGGGCCTATAAGCAGCCCACTCAGAGTCCGGGTTCCCAGGGCTCACTTTGGTCAGAGCCCAACCCTTCCTTTGGGAAGCCCTCTCCAACCCCTCCTGACCCACCCAGGCCAGCTTTCATGGGAGCTAGAAAAGGAATCTGAATATCCACTCCTCCCCATTTTTACAGATGGGAAAATGGAAGTCTAGAAGGAGGCAGCCCAAGGTCACAGGGTCGGAGCAGGCGCTGAACGACCACGCACGCCGCAGCCTGGCCTGTTCCGGGCTGCGTCCCGGGGGTGCTGGCTCGCCCTGGCCGGGGAAGACCGGCCTGACCTCCCCAGCAGCTCTGCGACCGGGAGCCCTTCGCAGGGCACAGCCGAGGCCTCGAAGCAGAAGGGCTGACCAGGACAATTTTGCCCAAAAAAGAAACTGTCTGTAGCCACTACCTCCAGGGACAGGATGTCTCATCTCCGGTGACATTGCTGAGGTCGGCCTGGTTGTAGGACTAAATTAGAGATGGGATAGCCTGCGGCTCGGCCCCCTGCAAGCAGCCCCAGCTAGCATCTTCCTGCCCCTGACCAGCTTGGGCTCACCCCAGAAGTCAGCGACCGCTGTTTATTCAGCTGCAGCAAATTCAGACAGTTTCCCACCAGCGCCGGAGCAGGACACAGCCTGGCCCACTCGGAAGAGGGCCGCCGTTCCCTGAGCCTGCCCCGGGTCCTGCTGGTGCTACAGTCAACGGGGCGTCCCTGCGACCCTCTCCCCTTAGGCAACCCCCACCCCCCGCATGGTCAGGTCAGTCCTGGACGTGGGATATTTTCAGTCTGCACCTTGGCTGTGGCCTGGCGCAGGGCCTCTGGGGGACACACCAGCCCAAGGTCACACGAGAAGGAGGACGGACTGGCTCCTAGAATCGGTTCTCAGAGATGCTGCACCACGGGCCGCAGACTCACTGCCCAGGCTTCGCCTGGCTCTCCCGGAGGGCTCCACGCACAGCCTGAGCAGCCGGGCTGCACCCTCGCTCACCCTCTCAGCCCCAGCTGTGCAGAGCGATGCTGAGAGTCCAGCTCGGCACTGGGTTGGGGTGCGGGGTGCTGGCCGAGGCTTGGGCACCGCCTGGCTGGCAGGGCTCAGCCCCCAGGCTCCCCCCACCTCTCCAGAGTGCTAGGGTCAGTTGCCCAGCTCCCCTTTCATTGGCAGCCAGCCAGGGATCCAGACAGTCTGTGGCTGCCCTTTTTCCACCCCCAGCCAGCCACGGCCAGGAAAAGCTGCCTGTCTGCATCTGCATCTGGAGATGGGCTGGAGCCTGAGAGCTGAGCCCCCCGAAGCCTACCCCTCAAGCCACACCGGCCTGAGAGGAGAGAAGTGCAAGGCCAACCACAGGTTGGGCGTTGGGGGGGGGCGGCACCAGAGTGGGTCCATGGGACAGCTCTAGTCTAGGGGTTGCAGTCCTGCCCCCGGGGAGTCGGGCCTGACGGGAGATGCATGGCCTGGCCCCGGAGAGCCAGGTGTGAGGGGGAGACCTGGCCCTCCGCTGAAACCCAAGTGACACAGCCACAGCAAAGTGAGCCTCCCCGAATCTCATGCAGACCTGTCCCCGGTGCAGAACTCAGGGCCGCTCACAAGGTCTTTCTGAGGACACAGAGGGAGGGAGGGTGAGGGTGGCCTGCTGTGGGGTGCGGCGCGGGGGCTACGACACTGGGCGCAGGACGGACCTGCACAGACCTGCGAGCCTGAGTCCCACTCCCTCTGAACCCCGCCTGCAGCAGCCAGGGCTGCATGACGCAGAGATTGTTCGCCCCATTCTGCAGAAGAACACACGGGGGCCAGGGAGCACTGCCGCCCTTGGCCCCCAGACTCCCGCCCCCCCACTCCGCGCCTGGTGCAGTGTGTGGGTAGGACGGCACCCGCTCAGCCCCAGGACGCGGCCTTGGCCCATTCTCCACCCAGCCCCGGCCTGGCTCCCGAACTGCCCAAGGCCCTCAAAGGGCCTGATTGTGCCGGGGAAGTGTCTGAGCAGCAGCGGCTCGATGAATACATGAAAGAAAGCTTTGTTCAGGTTGTAGGAGCTGGGTGGGGGCTCAGGGGCAGGAGGGCTGCCTGGAAGTGAAGGCAGCACCAAGCCTTCACAGCCAGCACCCGCGGCCCCATGGCACCATCACAGAGAGCTGGGTCAGGGAGGGGGCGGCCTTCAAGGCTCTGCCCAATGCGGGGCAAGGCCAGGCAGAGCGAGGCCAGAGCTTGCCCCTAAAAACAGCCAGCGGGCTGAGCAAGTGTCACATCCTTACGTGCATCTTTTTGCTTCCCAGTGAATCCGAAGGGCTGGGGGAGGTGGATCAAAGCTAGATGGGTCAGGAACAGGCAGGAGGAAAATCCCAGACAGGGGAAAGAGCCAAGCGAAGGTGGGAAGGCTGACTGGACGGTGGGTCCCCAGACCCAGGGGCCCCGAGCGCGATGGGGTGGGGAGGTACAGCAGCACAAGGAGCCTGCCCATCGGCCTGCAGCACTGCCCTCACCTCCCTCCTCCGGGCAGGGCTAGGATCCAGAAAGCCTCCCCTCGCTCCTCTGGCATCCCCCCACCTCCCTGCTCTCCCTGCCTGACCAGCTCCCTCTGCTTCCCATCCTGGATATCTAAAAGGAGCACCGTCTGGCACTGTGTCTCCCCCCTCGCTCCCCGGCCTGACGCATTAGTGGCTGACTAAGTGGTAGCTAAAAGCTCCCAGAATAACCAGGGGTTCGGGCCAGGGAGGGGGCTAGGTGCACCTGGGGGGGGGGCATGGCCCCAAAGGTGGGCCAGGCACAGGACCCCTGCCCCCACCCCCATGTGATTCTGAGCCAATCCTTGCTCCTTCTGGACCGAGAAAGAGCACACTCAGGCTGCCCTGTACCCACGCCAGACTCCATGGTCCCGAGTCCCCACCCTCCTTGCAGTGGCAGGAGCTGCAAGACCCATCTTCAGCCAGAGAGGAGGGTCAGGAAGGTGGCCGAGCGTGGGAGGCAAGGTGCCACCGTAAAGAATCAGACCTGATCACTCTCACAGCCCACCCTCCCACCACCATCCCAGTGGCCTAATGGCTGGAACAAGTCCGGACTTCCATGGGGTAGGTTTTCTGAAAGCAGGCTGCCCTGGGGGGGGGATAGTGTTCCTCCTCTCCTACACTACGGGTGCTGTCTCTACCTGGTCCCCACTACGCCCACATCCTCACTGCTTACGAAAGAGAGAGGCAGCCCAAGAGGAGGATGGGAGTGGGGGCTGGGACGTAGGGGATGTTGTTGTCCATGAAGGGAGCAACAAGGCACAGGCCCCATAGCCTGGCCTGGGTAGGGACAGCCTTCTAACCTGACCCACTGACCCGACGGGCCTCGAATGCCAACATCAAGGAGCCCTTTGAAAGTGGGCATTGAGGCAGGCGCTGAGAATGGCAGGAATGTGGACACCAGCAGGGAATGCCTGAGTCGGGCAGCTGGGGAGGCCCGGGCACAGGGCAGGAGCCAGGCCAACCTCGGACTAGGGACCCAGCCACGTCCTCCCACGGGGCACCCCACCCTGCATTCCTACAACACACACCTGGCTGAGAATGAGGAGGGAGGGCCCGCGTGTGGCCCAGGAATTAATATGCAGCGTCTCCAGCCTTTGCCACCCATACCCCACAGGTCACGGTGGAAGGGAGAGGATCTGAACAATCACTGAGCTAAGGAGGCAGAGAGGCCAGATGAGCTTGCCACTGGCCCAAGGCACATGGCAAGGAAGGCAGAGGTAGGGGCGGGCCACAGCTCCAGCCCTGCAGGACCACATCCCCCACAGCCTAGAGAGCCTCTTGATTTACAAAATGCTGTGTATTGCTTCTCTCTGCTTCCCCGGGTCACCTCCTGCTCCCCATCCTCCCCTCCCTTCCCCACTGGGTGAAAACCTGCTGGGCCGATGGAGCACATCCTCCCCCACTGAGGTCAGCTATGGGTGGGAGTGGGGCGTGCCTCACAGGTGGGCTCAGCCCTGGCTCCCAGAGGCCTGTGCTCCCTTTGGCAGCCAGGTGGCTGCTTGGCTGTGACCAGGGCCTTCCTGGGTGGCTTCCTTCTCTGTGGGCTGAAGGGGCTGATACCTGCTAAGGTCTAGGTTTTCTGATCCAACCATGGTTCTCAGGACAAATCACAAAACAATCAGCTTTGAGTTCAGGGGTCGTTTTGGGGAAGTATGGAAGTCTAAGTCCCAGAAAACCCAGAGACGGCTTTTTGAATGGAGGTAGAGGCAGCAGAAGAAGCCAACATCCCCTTCTGCCTCCACCAGCTAGCCTGCCAAATACCCCGGCCACCGTGCAAAGAAGGCAGGACAAGGGTCTATACTTCCATTTTCCAGACAGGAAAACTCAGGCCCCTCCGGGTGGGCAAGGGCTGTGCGCTCTCTGCACCGTGCCACCGTGCTCAGGGGATCAGAAGCCCGGCTGGTGGGAAGCCCTGCTGGGGTGAAGGCTTCCAGGAACCAGGCAGTGTGGACAGCAAGCTGGGGGGGCCCTGGGCTGAGTCAGACTCAGGAGACTCAGGGAAGGAAGGCTGAGCCCACGGCCCACGTGGAGCAGCGAGGAGCCTCAAAGGCCAGGGAAGGCAGGAAACCCGGATGGGCCGCATGCCCTGTCCACCTTCTGCCTCTTCTTCAGCCCGGCGGGTTCCAAAAGCCCCAGAGAAAGTCCAAGGTCAACGGGTGGTTCCTTCAAAGGAGAGGATGGGCAGAGCCAGGGGCCGATAAGGGAGCAGGGCAGAGGTGGGGAAGAGGGCAGAGGATGGCTGACCCACCCCGGTACAGGGAGGCAGGCGAGACGGGGAGACCTGAGAGAGGCTCCCCAGCTCAGCCTCAGCCTGGGCCGGGGGAGAGGGGGCAAGGGGAAAGAGTGAGGGCAGCCTGCCAGCACGGTGTGGAGGGAGCGCGGGCAGGGGCTGGGCTGGATCTCGCCAGAAATCAGAGATGCCAAAGGAGGAGAGCGGCGACAATGACACCCCTGCCACCCAACCCTGCACTGCACTTCCGACGTGCCAGGCACTAGTCTAAGCAATTTTTAGATACATTAACTCATTGATCACTGCTGAACTCTTCGAAGGGGGGTTCTTTTATCACCACGTCTCAAGCGAGGGCAGCGAAACACAGAGAACTGGAGCCACTTGCCCAGGGGCGCACAGCTATTAGGTGGGGGAGTGGAGGCCAACGCGCAGGCAGACGGACTCTGGAATCTGTGCTTCTAGCACTGCGCTCCATAGCAGGGCCCTCGGAAGCTTCCAGGCCAGTGCCTCCCACACCAAAGAGAAGACTGGGGCCCAGAGAGGGTGGAGCCTGGTCAGAGGCCTCTGGGCCCATGAGGGTCTGACCTCTATCCACGATGTCCTAAAGAGACCGTGTGTAAGGGAGCACAGGCGCGCGGGCCTGAGGCAAGGGGGTGAGGGGTGGCAGGGATCTGAGCGCCCACGGCATGACTGACTGGGGAGGTGAATATCTTGAGATCTCGGTACAAAACAGCAAGGCTGGGGTAGAGCACAGGGCAGGGCAAGATATGCTCGTGAGCCCTCCCTTACTATCTGCCCAGCCAGCTTCCTCCCCAGCCGGCACCGGCGAAAACACTCCAGCCCCAACTCAGCTCCAGAACCCGCCATGGCTCCCAGCGCCTCTCCCCGCAGGGCCCTCCCCCTCTACCTGGCAGCCAAGGCCCACCTCTGCTCATCTCTGCCACGGCTCTTTCCCTCCTCCCCACTTTTGCTCATGCTCTCCTTTCCCACGGTTCCCCTCTCCCCTTCCGTCTGTGCACATGGTCCTACCTGTCCTTGAACACCTGGCCTCAGCCGCCTGGCTTCGGGAGGTATTCCCAGCTGCTCCAGCCCTCACTGCTCCATCCTCCCTCTGACCTTGCGCAATACACCATCTGGCACACAGCATCCGCCCTCAGATCGCACTGTCTGGTGGGATTTTGCCTGGACCGTTGGGTCCTGAAGGTGAAGGCCAGGCCTCCTCTCATTCCGTGGGCCCTGGGCCAAGCCAAGGCCAGGGCTGGGCAAGTAAGGACAGCTCAGATAGCAGGGAGGGGTGGACAGGAGTAGTCGCCAAGCTGCTACATCAGCGGAGCAGTCGTCTTGGAACGGGTTCCTGGGCCACCGACAGGGCACTGAGTTATCAGGGTAACATTCCTTCCTCACTAGGCCAGGCCAAAGCCCTGGGCCCAGGAGATAAACAGCACGAGCGGGTATGCCCTTCGCTCTCACCTGGCCCCTGCTCCCTGCCCAGTAAGTCTCCCCCCCCCCCGCCCCCCGGGCCACCTTATACTGAAATGTCCTGCTCTCACCTCCTGTCGCAGTCCTTGGCTCTACCCCTAGGTTCCGGATCTCCCGGGTGCCCTCCCTGCCTGGCAGCAGGCTGACCTCTCCAAGCAGCTCTGTGCTCCCCGAGGGCCAGCCCGGGCCTTCTCCGGGGGCAGGTGCCGCCGCCCTCCGCAGTGAGAGCTGCCCCGAGGCGTTAGCACAGAGCCCGAGCCCCTGACTGGAAGCAAGGGGTGCAGGAGGCAGGGTAGGATCAGCCTAATCCCAGGGGGCCGTAACGGTTAAACCCAGATTAGCCCAAGCCGTGACACACATCAACCTGCCCTCAAGGCCTGACGCCCAGCTGCCCGGAGGAAAAGACCAGAAGAGCCACATGGACCCAGCCCAATCTAAGGCCCCGAGGGAGGCTGGTCAGGGCCGGTGGGCTTCTGGAAGCAGACAGCACTGGGGCAGGAAGAGCCTGGGCTCAGCCGAACTGGCCAAGGAGGAAGGGCTCAGTGAGCCTCAGGCCCGGGGAGGGAGCGGGTAGGCAGAGGGGCAGGTGGACAGAGGCCAGTGGCCGGGCCCACAGCAGGCTTGGGGAGAAGACCCAGCCCTGGCCCTCGCTCTGCCTGTGTCCTTGGGTGACCTTGGCCAGCCTCTATCATCTCTGCCCTCAGTTTCCCCATCTACGGAATGTGTGGTTGGCCCAGCTGATCTCTGACGTTTGTCCTCTGATGTCCTAGGCCCTGCTCCATCAGGCCATGAGGTGGAGTCGTCCAAGGCTTTTTGGAGGAAGTGAGACAGAAATGGCAGAAAGGAGAAGGGTGATGAGGGTGCAGGGAGGGATGACGAGCAGGGCAGCAGCACCAAGGCAGGAACACATGGGCGCTGGGGAGTGGGAGGAAAGATGTGTGGGAGAGAAGGTGGGTGCAGAGCCCGGCCACAGGCAGCCCTGGGGAGAGTGGTGGCTCTGTCACTGCACAGTACCGTGGAGGGACGGAAGGGCCGCAGGGGACACATCTCCCCGGGAAAGGGGGACGCGTGCTCTCCGACTGCGAGGTCAATAAGGGACCACCGTCCTCTAGGCTCTAGGAGGACCCCTTCCTCCCCAACCCTGGGAGGAAGGAGACCTCTGGGGGCAGACAAGCCTGGCCAAAAAAGGAAACTATGAGAAGGGGAAGCTTTCCGTCCCCAAAGCTACCAACCAGAGCAGAGGAAGTATGGTCAGGCCCTTGTGACATAGCCAGACGCCGTGTGGTAGCTGAAATAAGGGACACAGGGCTGGGGGTAGAGGACAGGACGTCAACTGGGGCCTCAGCTGTCAACAACAGTGCCACCCACTCCCATCACCGCCCCCCTGCAGGCTGCTGGACCCCTTCCCCTGGTCCGAGCCTCAGCTTACCACCTACACATCAGGGCCCCTGGCCTGGCCCTTCATAAAGAAGGGTGCCCAGGTTTCCCTGTTTCTCCTGAGTGCCTAGAATCCCCCCAGGCCCCCCAGCCCAAGGAGTGATCTACCCTCCGCTAAGGAGGTAACGGTGCCTGGAAGGGGAAGCTGGCCACAGGAAGGGATCTGCCCCTCCCCGACCAACAGTGCCTGGATGGTGCCGGGGGAGTCCTCCCACCACGGCGACTCTCAGCCCAGATACAGGAGAACCATAGTCAGGAGTTAGGCAGAAAGCTCCTGGCTCCCCATACAGGAGCTAGGACACGCAGGAGGCCTCCCCTGCAACCACGGTCCTTCCTCCCACTGGCTGTATAAGATTAAGTGGCCCAACTCAGATGTCCCCTCCTGTAAGAAACCTTCCTGGAGTCTCCAATCCTGGCTAACTCAATGTCTCCCTCCTGGGGGCCCCACTCAGCTCTTCTCCTCTCCCTGGTCCTAGTTGTAAGTTTTTGGGTCTAAAATCCTATCACACTAGGTACTTCCTCCTGTCGCTCTCCTCCTCAGCTGGCTTCTACTACTCGTGTCATCCCAACTTACCATCTCCTCCAGGAAGCCCTCCCTGATTGGGCAGACTGGGTTAGGTGCCTCCTCAACCCCCAGAGCTGCCCTCTGTTACAGGCCCTGCCACATTTTATTGTAACTGAAGGTTGACCTGCCTGTCCGTCTCCCCACCTGCACTGAGAAGTCTATATAAACTGGTCGACTTTCTCATCCCTGGGTCCCCAAGCCCTGCCCTGAGACTAATACAAGGTTGACCCCAGCAAATGTCAAGCGTCAAACATGCTAAATCACTATGCCCACCTTTAAGACTACTAACTAATGAACCACTTCCTGCAGCTGATTCTCGGCCGTCCGCTCCTGAGAGAGAAAGATAGGAGAGAACACAAACCCAAGGATTTCCCCTGACTTCCCAGGTTTCAATTTCTCCTTAATGCTAAAGTTTGAACCGGCTACCGCAGCCTCTGCCCGTCCCAGAGAGGCAGGAATCCCAGGAAATCCGTGCTCTGTTAAGTATAAGCTCCTCCTTCCAGCCACTTTGGACATCTGAGGACACTGAGCCTCAGAAAAAGGCAAGTACCTGCCCAGAGTCACACAGCAAATCAGGTCAGAGCGAGGACCCGAGCCAGTTCCTGACCTCTGCTCTCTTTTCCCCACACTGTGGATGCCTCAGGCCCATGCCTGCATCTGCCCACCCCAGCCTGCTCTCAGAATCTTCACTAGTAAGGAACAAGGGGCCACGCGGCTTGGCCAGATGATGTCACCTGAGTGACATCATCACTCAGAAAACCCCATCTCTCCTCCTGGGAATTGCCCCCCCTTCCCTGGTTCTGCAGGAGGAGTTCATCTGGAAGGTGATGAGCACATCTAAGTCCCCAAGGGGGCAAGGATTTCCACTGGAAATGCTGATGCTTGGGGAGCCCCAGCTGTGACCTCATCCCCTGGAGAAGGTGACAGCAACCCCCTGCCCTGGGGAGTCACCACATAATGGCTCCCCCAGCAGCCACCAAGTCAACAATAACATCCTGTTGTTTAATTGGACAAGAGATAGCGCAGAACCGGCTGGGCAGGTGGAGACTGGAGACTCAGCTGTGTTTCTCGTTGTAGACACAATGGCTCACCTCTGATTTGGGGGGTCAAGACCTGCCTGGGTTTCCCCAGCTCCTCCCAGCAGGGATGGAATGAGAGAGGAGTACACAGCTTACACAAGCATGCCAACCTCTTGCCCCCACTTGCAACCCGACTCCCCTCCAGTTCCTGCTGGCAGGGAAGTCAGCCCCTTACTTTGCCTCCGTGACTGGCCCATGTGTCACAGTGACACCCTCAGAGGACAACCTCCAGAGCCCTTCCTGATCTAACTCTGAGGGTCAGAAACAGGTGCAGAGTTCAAGGGCACCCAGCAGGTCGGTGCTGACACACCCATCTCTCTCTGGGCCAGGCCGTCATCAGGCTGGAGAGGCTTCAAGCTCCCTAACAAGTGCAGGCTGGGAATCTCCCAGAACTCCCTGATCAAATCTTTCCCTGAGGCTTAGGAGTATAAGCGACACAAAATAAACAGCAGAGATGAACCCTGCAGACCTATTCCAGTCCCCACACCTGTCCTGGCTCAAAACTAAAAGCCCAGTCTATGCCTCATAGAAAAGTGTCTCCAGAAACACCATTATCTTTGGTCTAGTCATTGGTGGAGGCCCACCCGCTGGAAGTCAGGGGCCTGGGTCTACAGCAAGGCTGGAGGGTCCTCTTCTCAGCCTACTCCGCATCTCGCCCTGCCCAAGCCCATTCCTGTCCGACTGCCATGTGTCACCCCACGGGAAATCGGAGGCAGCTGTCAGCCAGGCATACCATCGCCAGCTGTGGGCCCGGGGGAGAGGCTGATGGCAGGGTCTGTCTGGCCGGTGGGGCGCCTGGCACTGGTGAAGATGTGCAGAGACTGCCTTCGGACGAGATAGGTGAGGGGGTGGCAGGCCCTGGTAGGGATCGATAGTGCATTACCAAGCCCAGGGCACGGCCAGCGCGGGCCCGTGTGGTACAGTTGTGAACCGTGCGCAGTGGAAAGAGTGGAGCTGGGTTGGGAGCCTTGAAAGTGGGCAAGAGGGCTGAGAGCATCTTTAAATAGCCCCAGGGTGGGGACTAAGTGGCTGAGCTGTGGAGGTTCACATTATGTGCTAAGAAGTGGCTGTGCATTAAGTATGGGGGGAGGGGTCTTAGGAAGCCTTGGGGGTAGGGGCAAGCTGAGCCAAGTGCAAGGGATTTGGTGCAAGGGGAGATTCCAGAACACTCGAATGCGGCCGTATGAGTCCCCTCCAGGGAGCCCAAATGCAGGGCTGCTCAAGACAGCCAAGGAGACTGAGGTGAGGCAAAGATGCTGGAAATGCAGAGAAAGCCTGGGCTGGAGTGAGGGGTGTGCAAGTGTCCACCCCGAACAGACAACCAGAGGTCCAGCTTTCTGCTCTACTCCCACCGGGAACACTTCTGGCCGGGTGGCAGAGCTCGCCCCCAGGGAGCCCCCTTCAGGGCCCAAACGCTGCCTAGCTCTTCCTCCCCTCCCTAACTCATAACTGGCGCTGGTGCTGCGCCAGATCGGCCCCCCAGTCGGCACCGGGAGCTCCTGTGCTGCGGAGTGACCTTGGGCAAGTCACATTCATTCCCTCCGCCGCAGCTGCAGATCGGCCCGCTCATTTTGTGTGTGGGATTTTTTTTTTTTTTTCCCTCTCTCTGCTAAGAATACCTGCCCCAGATAATGCTCAGGCTCTCGCAATTCCTGCAAACCGCCTCAGGCATCAAAGGCTCCTGGCTGGGCCAGACCAGACCAGTCCCCCAGCCCCCACGGCGAGTCGGCCACCGCCACAGGGGGGCCGCAGTGCCGCCAAATTCGGGGGACAGAGCCCTGCGGGTCTAGGGGCGGGGAAGCATTTGTGTGCAATGCAGGGGAGGGGAGCTCAGTCCCTCGCGGCGGGAAGCCCCCAACCCCGCCGGGCCTGCTTCCTGACCCATCACACAGGGGTCGAAAGTGAGGCGCCCCCGGGGGAGGTATGGGCCCCCGGGTTCGCGTGCGCACCGCGGCCTAAGAGCGGCACCCCCGCCCCGGATCCGCCGCGCGGGGGTCCCGACGACCGCGCCCCACCCCACGGGCACTGCCCCCCGCGCGGGCGCCAATTCCTGGTGACAACTGCCACGTGCGGGCGAGGGGGGAGCGGCTGGTCCCGGCACTGCGGAGGCAGCGCCCCGTGCCCCGAGCCTCCGCGCCGCGCCCCGGCTCGCCGCCGGGTGCCCAGCCCTCTGCCCGGCCTGCGCTCCTGCGCTCCCGCGCTGCTGCGCTGCTGCGCTCGGGGCCGGGGCCGGGGCCGGGGCCGGGGCCGGGGCCGGGCCCGGGGCGGGGGCAGGCGGCGGGGTCTTTGTTCCCGCAGCCCGAGCGCGGCGGCGGCGGCGGCGGCGAGGGTCCGCGCCCCCCTTGCCGGCCCAGCCTGCGCCCCGCGCGACAGCGGCGCCCGCAGCTCACGGAGCGGACCCCCGGCTGGGGGGGCCCGGCCGAAGAGAGGGTCCTGCGCAGAGGTCCCGGCGCTGCAGAACCGGGGACGCCCCCCTGCCCGCGCCCGGCGCTGCGGCTCCCGGCCGGGAGGACTTGGAGCGACTTAGCCGGGCCCGGCTCCCCGCGCCGCGCAGCCCGCCCCGCCTGCCAGCGCGCACCCCGCGCCCCCCGGCCCCAGCGCTCCCGCGGGGACGGCCCGGGACCGCAGCGCCGGCGCGCACTGCCCGGGGGCCGCCCTCCCCGCGCCCCGAGCCCCGCGCCCCGCGCCCCGCCGGCCGCGCGGCGCCCCCACCTTTCCAGACCGCGGAGACGCGGGGTCCGCTCCTCGGGTGGCCTCGGGCGGCGGCGGCCGCGCACAGCAGCAGCAGCAGCCGCAGCGGGGGCCGGGGCCGAGCCGGCGGGCCGGGAGCGCGGGCGCGCGGGGCGCCGAGGGAGGCGCATCCGGGCGGAGGCGGTGTCATCCCGCAGCCCCGAGCGACGGCGGCGAGCAGCCGGGACTGAGCCAGCGCCCGACCGCAGCCGAGCTCCGCGCGCGAGGGGCGGAGCCGAGCCCTGACCCCACCCTCCCCCGCCCCCCCCCCCCCCCAGCCTTCCTCGCCTCTGCTGCCCGACGGGGGCGCAGCGCCCGCAGCCGGGGAACCTCCGCCTTCCCTTCCCCGGCAACTTCTCGGGGAGAGAACACGGGCCTCCGGGGACAAGACTCACTTGGGGGCTTCTGTGATCGGTGCGGGCCCCGTGCGTCCCTCTCTGGGCCCAAGGTCCACTCCCCGCACCCCACGAAAGGGCTGGCCTACAAGTCGGGGAGGACCTCTCCCAGGGCACCCTGCAGGGAACCTCACAAACGGCCGGCTCCGTGGTTTGGACTCTGAAAGCTGTGGTTCTCCGAGGACAGCCTGCCTTAAGTGGACGCGGTTCCCGCAGAGCCTAACAGGGACGAGCAAGATACTTTCCCCTGGGGGGGTGGGGGGAAGAGGGTAGATGATCTGTGGGGAGCACTCAGCACCCCATCATCGCTCTGCTGTGAGAACACAGAATTTTCATCTTGGCCTGACTCCCTCCCCTCTCCCTTCCCCTCCCTTCCCCAACCAGCAGCCTTCTGGGCTGCCTCCCCCCAGCCAGCTGGTGTATGCTCAGAAAATCCAAACTCATTTCCATGTGAGTGGAGGGGGATGTAATTAAGAAGGCCCCTTTCCCAAGTAGAAAGAGAAAGGACCATCCTGCATTCCCAAGTCTTGCTGTCCTGGAGGCAGGGTCAGACCAGCCTTGAGGAGTCTGGGCTCCTAAGGCATCTAAGGGTTCAGCCATGCAGGCAACCTGATGACCCAGTCCCTCTGCCAGTTCTGTAAATAGTCCCGGCAGCTCTGCCATTAGCTGATCTCTCAGAGCCACATGCCTGCCCTTTGCAGAGGGGTCTCCTCTCCCTTGGGCCGGGGAAGTCCCAGGCTCTCCACCTTTGTGCCTGAGGGAACCATGGATAGGAATTCCACTTATCCAGTGCTTACTGGAGATCTGAACTGGTATCTGTCTCCAGGGTGAGCTGCACAGAGAGGAAAACAGGGTGAGGAGGAGGTAGCAGAGGTGCCCCTAGGCCTCCAGGACCCACACAACTAGCTGGACTTGATTCACACACTGAACATCCAGCATAGAGAGGGGGCTGCCCGGCCCCGGCCCACGCCCACAACCAGCAAAGTTTCGTCACCAGGAAGTCTTTTGCTTGACCATTCCTTATTTTGTTACCAGCTATCCCTTTCCTTCTTCCCTATGAGCTCCAAGATACCCCAACAGGCTAAAAGGTGAAATCAAGATGCCTCCAGAGACAGGGCTAGGTTCCTGACCTCCTGGGTGGGGCCAACAGCTTCCAAATGCCCAGAGGTACGGTGCCCCAAAAAGGGGGGGCTGTGGACAGTTCAACCCCAGGTGTGCAGCCGAGCCTGTGGCCCTGAAGCCAGCAGCGTGTCCTGGCCCAGGCTGGTCTCCAAGACACATTCTCCCTTCAGTCCAGGACCTCATCTGCTGAGCTGTATGGCCTCCATTGTCTGTCCTTTCTGCAAAGCAAAGGAAAATTAAGAAATCATCTCGCTCCTGCCTTTAAGAACTGAGAATTCAGAATTAATAACACTGCCCTTGTGCTGACAGGCAACTCACAACCCACAACTCACTTCCACCTCTGTTATCCCCAGCAGTTCTAGGTCGTCTCCCTCACTGAGGGAGAGGGGATAAGCTCCTATTCGAGGCCACCAGGCACATGGACGGGAAGGGAGCTGCCCAAGGCGGGCTGGCTTTTTGGACTGCAATGGCTGGCGTCGAGGTCACTCTGTGCTGTGCACGCTCCGCAGCCTCACTCTAGCCCCACCTACCTTCACAGCCAGCTAAGGTACTTGCTGTTATTCGGCTTCCTTTGCACACAAGAAAACCAAGGTACAGAGAGGGAATGCGATACATCCAAGGTCACACAGCTATGCAGAGGGCTGGGAAGCAGCTCAGGCCATCTCCTGGGGCCTACACCCCCATCTTCTCATCATAATCTGCTCTCAGTGCACTGCACCATACTGCTGCCGCCTGCTATGTATGGCTGCAGAATGGATCCAAATGATTCTCGGAACGACCCAGACAGGGCCTAGGTTACCACCAGGTGCCAGGCAGAAGGGCAGGCCAGCGGCTGGGCTCAGCCCCTCAAGCAACAGGGCAGCAGATGGAAAGTGGGGTGGATGCCAGGGAAGTTTTATTTTCCAGGCTGGGATGGGGATGAGGGGGGGAATGCTGAGGACTATTCCACTTCATGCCCAGGGTGGGGCTCTGGCGGAGCTCCTCCATGCCCAGCTTAGCACCTGCTGCACTAACGGGCACCCTCCCAGCCCGCCAATCTAGGGGCAAAGGGCCAGATGGCAGTCCACTCCTGGTTGGCTACAGGCGGTCAGGGGAGGTGAGCACCAGGCCTATAATTTGAGCAGTAGCTCTATAAAAGAAGAGAGCAACTAGACCGCGGGCCTAGAGGGGACCAGGTACCAGGGTGGGGAAAGCCGAGGACCAGTGCTGGAGTGGACCTCCCTGCCTCAGGCCGCACAGGGACATCACATGAGAATGCTAAGAGCCGTGACAGGAGCGGGCCTGCCCCACTGGAGGCCCAGGGTAGCTCGGAGGCCTGGAGCAAGGGCGGGGGCACAATCCTCTTTCACAGCAAATGGTGGGAAACTGACCTGCAAAAGCAGCCACAGATGGGAATGCTGATAGGTCTGGGGGTGGAGTGCATGCCTGTCTTCCCCGTCCCCACGGCTCCCCGTATGGGGGACATGTGCCAGGGGAGAAGGCTGGGGCAAGAAATGGTGCAGGGGGTCCTATCTAGGAGAAAAATACCTTGAAGAGGTCTTCCCTGGGGTAGCTGAGGCACAGCCAAATCCAGAAGGCCTCTGGGGGAGTCAAAGTAATGGACACACACAGACCCTAGGTTCACAGCCCTGAAGCCGCACTGGGACCTCTCCCCAGCCTTCGGAGCAAAGCCTTTCAGGGCCTACTCAGAGCATTCCTCCTCTCTCCAAGCTTTCTCTGACCCCCTTCTCAGCCCTGATTCCAAGGAGTGACCCACCCCTAACAAGAGGCCCGTCGTAGGGCATAAGGAGCCCAAGCACAGAACAGCCCCTTCAGGCCAGCCCCACCATGCTATGGGGCCTCAGCACTTGGTGTCCACCCAGGCCTTCGCTCCACTCACAACAGCAGTTCTTACTGCTGTTACTTACTCCCCCCCCCCCCCCCCCCACCAAAATAATACTAGCACCCCTGCGGGGAGCAGCAGAGACCAGGGAAATCCTCAGAACAGTGGCCTGGGCTTGTGGCAGAGTGCCACCTGGTGGCCGCCTCGGAACAGAGCGGAGTCAGCCTCAAGTGCAGATCCCTATACTCCCAAGCCTTTCTGGAGATAAACGCCTCCCTCCACCCCCCTCCCCATGCCCCTATCCCCACCCCCACCTCCATCTCTGAGCCTCCATTCTCCGTGCCCAAGGCCTGTGGCAGAGCAGGATCTCATGGGAGTCATGTGGAACCCATCTAGACTAACAAAGTCTCCTGACCAGAGGTGGCTGGGCACAAGTCCCATCACGGCCACTGACCCAAGAAAAGCAAAGCCCTGCCCCAGCCCAGCCCAGGCCTCCATTTCTTTGTTTACAAAATGTGAAAGAGGAGCTATTCTTTTGGTCTGTCTCTGCGCTAGACCAGAGATCAACAAACCTCTCTCATCCTACTTTCTGCATTTCCTTTTTGTTTGCAGGTTGAAATAAATATGTTTTTAAAACTCTCTGGGGCAGCCCTGGTGGCGCAGCGGTTTGGTGCCACCTGCAGCCTGGGGTGTGATCCTGGAGACCAGGAATCAAGTCCCACATCGGGCTCCCTGCATGGAGCCTGCTTCCCCCTCTCCCTGTGTCTCTGCCTCTCTCTCTCTCTCTCTCTCTGTGTCTATGAATAAATAAAATCTTTAAAAATAAATAAATAAAACTCTCTCTGTAGGATAGGGGTCCCAGGACCCTGCCAGCTCCGATGTGATGCTGGGGCTGCTGGGACCGCCTGAACGAAAAGAAACACTTGCAGACACGAGGTGTCCCATGAACTATTCGAGTTCTTCCATGGAAACAGTGATCTAAGAATCTCAATTCTCAACTCTCAAGAGGTCATTTGCTCCAACCCGGGAGCCTCATCACAGCAGCCCTGATGGCAGTCCTGCAGCTCCTCACATACTCCGGGGAGGATGAGCTCACCTCCCAGGCAGCCTCACCCACCTTACTTAGCTCTGATGAAGTGGCTCCTCCCACCCCCCACCGGGGAAGACTCTCACGAGGGATCCTAAATCTGTCCTCCAGGGCCACACAGGTCACTCTAATCCCTCTTCCTGGGATAGAGCCAGGGGATTTCAACAGAGGATTTCAACACAGAGGTCAAACCCTTCTAAATCTACTCTTTTTTCAGGGTAAATAACCCCAGTTCCAACTAGGTCCCTCATGGGGTTTTGCCCATTCTCTGTGATCCTGGCTAACTCCTAAGACATTTTAACAATCTTGTGCAGACAAGCTCTTAGGTGCTGGGCAGCCCAGTTTGTGGCCATCTCCTTCAAAAATAGGGTGGCGAAAAAAAAAATAGGGTGGCGGATCAGAATGCAACATTTGGAAAAGCTTAGTAAAGGGTTGAAAGATTGACTTCCTTCCTAAGGCCCTCCAAAGGCACTGCCTTACTGGGCTGAGACCCCCCCCGGCTACTAAAACCTATTGATCTTAGTCATCCTTGGGCCAATTTCCACCCATCAGCAGTGGCTTTCTGGAACACTGGTTGAGAAAGATGATGAGTCTGAATCTGGGCCTAGGAGGGGGAAAAAATAAGACCCCATCCTGCATGAGAGCAGTCCCCACCACAGGACCTTGGATTGTCCCTATTCCTGTCTCTCTTGGTCGGGATGCCTCATCATCATGACCCTAACTCCATCAGTCACCTAGAACATTCACCAGCCCAGCCCTGACTTGCACATTGTCAATATCCACTTATACAAATCAAGGGAAAATGTCAAACAGGACACCAGTGCACTCCAAGAGGTTACGCTGTCTGTGGAAATGACCTCTCAGCCAATCTCACCTAGAATACTGAATCCCTTCTAAGACGCAAGCTGCCACCTCCTGGAGGGATGAATGGTGAGCAGGCCCCCCAGTGACTCCCATTGGCTTCCAGGTCTGGCAGCCAGGCATGAGGCCTCAAGTGATAGACTGATGCAATCGTGCCGGTCCAATCCCACTGGAGGCCCAGAATGGCCAGTATGGCCCAGTATGGCCATATCCTGTTTCAAGAGGAAGCACTTGTCTGTAAAAGGATGAGTAGGATCTACCTCTCAGGGCTGTCATGAGGTTCAGCTGAGATGGCATCTGTGCTTGCCCAGCTCAACGACTGGCACAGAGACGACAGTGCCTGATAGATGAGCACGCCCATACCGCACTGCTGTCGGCGGCTTTGCCAAGGTACAGTAGGGCAGTGCCTGGGGCTCTGCACGAGGCATTCCGAGCATACAGGAAGCTGAATTCTGTTACCAGCAACTGCAGAGCGTGAAGGAGCCAGACAGGGCCAGGCCCAGGGAAACCAGGGGCACAGCCAAACCGACCTAACCCCTCTCTGGGAGACCCCGAGGGGACTTGGAGAGGCTGGGTAAGCACACGGAGGCCCGGAGGTGGAGGGGATTTAACCCCCCAGTTTTCTCACCAAACTTCTGATGCCACAGCTTGCGGCAGAGGTGACAAGAGGCCAGCTCGGGGCAGGGCTGAGAGCTTGGTCTGGGGCCCAGGCCAGATGGGGCCCATGTGCCCAGCAAGCTGTGCCAGCCCAGCCCATGCCAGCCCAGCCAAATTTGAGTTATATCAGGAGAAGGGATCTGTTCAGAAAATTCACCCATCTTTGCATATTTACATATTCTATTTTGGGGTCTCTTCCTTTTTTTTCTCCCCGTAGCTTCCTAGAAAAGTTCTCGTGATCAATTCCAACTTCACCTCTGTTGAACTGCAAAAGCTCACTCTCAGTTCCATCTCTCCTCTAACTGCCAGCTAGCTCCCCCCAGCTACCCTCTCACAGGCAAGGTTCCCAAGTTCTCTACCCTGCCTGCCTCTGCCGCCCCTACCTCTTCACGCCTCGACTCCGATCATGGGGCTCTGGTTCCACGTTAGCATCTCCAAGGTCACCATGGCTCAGGTTGGCAAGCTCAAGGTTAGAAGCCCTGGTTACTAGGTCTCTCCATGGCAGCTCAGAGCACTGACCATGCCCTCCCCACCCCGTTCCTTCCATTCCGGCCTCATGTTCCCAGAGTGGCAGATGCCACCCCCTTCCATGCTCCATGGTCACCAGCCGCCATCCCCTGCCTGGTCTAATGCCTTAGCGGGCATCCCTTCCTGCTACCTGTCCCTGAAAAGCTGAATTCCCTTCTCACATGATGCAGGCCCAGTCTTCAACTTAAGACTTGCTGGCCGTTATCTACAGCCTAATATCTAACTGCTCTACAAGACATCCCCGCCTGGCTGCTCACAGCACCGTGAGCCCAACACGTCCCAGACTGGCCCTGCACTCCAAATCCCACCCCTAATCCCTTACTCTTGCTGTACCGTCCCCCCCACCCCGCCCCTTCCCCCGGCTCATCCCGTCTAGCCTCTTCACATCTCACATTCCCTCCCCCTCCACCCAGCCCCCTCTGCTGCAGCTCTAGTGGAGGCCCCCACTTGGGTCCCATCTGCAGGCAGCAAGCCTCCTAGCCGGTCTCCTACTGCCAATCTCACTTCCCACAAATCCAGCCCCCACACAGCTGTCAGGTTACCTCACATGAATCTGCGCCCCCCCCACCCCCTGCCTGCCCCTAACTGCCATGCCTAAAGCCACCCAAGGTGCTCTCTGCCGTCGGGATAAAGCCCAAGCTCCTGAGCCAGGGCAGACCCTGCACCACCGCCCAGCCCTCCCCACCCACCAGCCGGGGGCAGCCGTGAGAAGCGGGCCAGCTCTGGAGTAAGACAGACTTGAGTTCCTACGCTGACTTGTCCAAGGCCTCACACCCCTCAACCCCAGTGTCTGCACCTGATAATGGGGGCTAGTTAAGCACACTCACCTTTCCCAAGATGCACTAGGAACACTGATTCCTCGAGGCTAATTTGCTTCCACCCGCCCTCCTCCCACACGGCCATGCCGCCTGGTGAGCCTGTGGTGGGTCACACTAAGCGGATCACAGCTTCCTAGCTGGCCTCCCTCCCCCCCCCCCCCGCCCCCGCCCCAAGCCTGCCCCACACTCCACCAGTTCACACTCAGCAGCCAGTGACCTCTCTAAAATGCAAGCCTCTCTCTCCCCTGATTCAAAATCTCCTGGGACTCCCCAGCGTCTTTAGAGCAAGTCCAAATTCCTTATGTGGCTTAAAATGATCCAGCCTCTGCCTACCTCAAAATCCACCCTGCCACACTGGGCTACAGGAGCTGTGTTCTTCCCGCACCCGGCCCACTCAAAACTATACCTTCCTGCCCAATTCCTTCTCCCCCTCAGCCCTAGGCCAGACACCACTCTCTCCAGGAAGCTCTCCCTCACACAGGTGCCCCCGCCCTAACCCAAGTGAGCTCCCCTTCCTGTGAGCCCCAAGCCCAGGGGAGCTGCCTCCCGAGGCTCTCATCAGACTTTAGCGCAAACATCTGTTTTTCTGTCTTCCCAGTGACGTGGCTCTGTGACAGCAAGGACTCCATCAGGTTTACCTGGCACAAAGCAGAGGCTGGATGGATGTTTGTTGAAAAGGTAAAGGAAACAATGGTGAGGAAGGAGTCCTCGGCCCATGGAAAGCCCCGGACCCCATGGGGGCACTTATCAGACTCAACATATATTATTTAAAACATGGCCACAGGAAGCAAAGCCAACTTGCCAAGACCCTGGAGGAAAGAGCTGACAAAGAAGGGAAAGGGAAATCGTGGAAATGGTTCAATTCTGGGAAGCAGTACAACTGGTATTTGGGGGTCGGTTCCAGGGACAGGACAGAGTTACCCAAACGTCCCACAGCATGGTGGGGGGGGCGTTTAAGGAGATCCAGGGCCTCCAAAGGCAGTCCCCAGGGGCAGAGTATGACTTGCCACAGAATGACACTAGCTCCGGGCAGGCAGTCCCGTAGGGAGAAGGGTTGTGTCAGCCCCATTTGACCAAGTGGTCCCACAAGGATGGAACTGGCCTTTGCCAGCACAAATAAGCCAGAGACACCGGGTACTGAGAGAGAGCTTCCTGGTCTTGTTCTCAACCACAAAGAGGCAGCTGGGCTCCTAGTGGACCACTGAGGCATAGAGAAGCCTGGCACCAAGGAACCTGGTGAGCTCCAGGCCTTTTCAGCCAATGCAAACACCCCTCAACATTAATTCTAGGACCGAGACGGGAATGTGGGAAGATTTCCTGTTTTCTAGAGGAGGAAAGGAACGATGCGCTAGCCGGGCCATATCTGGAATGGTGGGTCCCCCCAGGTACCTCCTGTGAAGAGAAGCACTGGTAACTGGAAGTCATGCAGGGAGAACAGGATGTGCTGGGCACCAAAGCCAGCATGAGCCACAGGGGCAAGCGACCGGCTGCTCCTCTCCCCAGTTAAGGTCCTGCTAACAGAGCAGAGGGAGCAGCAGGCTTGGCTGGGGGTTCCCTCACAGTAGAAAGGAGACGGAAGGCCAAATGCTCTGGGGTGCAAGGGACAGAGGAGGCAGTCCTCGGGAGCGGGTAGACCTCTTGTCCCAGGAAGTGACAAGCTGTCGCTGAATGACCAGGACTGTGGATGCTGCGGACGAAACGCCTGCCAAAGGCACAGGGCAGGAGCAACCTCTGAGCGCCTTTCCAGCGAAACACCATCTGAGGGGAAGGATGTGACAAAGTATTCAAAGCACATGAAACCCACTCGCTCAACTTGGACGTGTCTGCGGCGCAGTAGGGAACGCTGTGCCAAGGGGAACGAGAGCCCAGGCAGATGGAGCAGCAGCTTGGGGGTTGGTGCCCTCTCTTCGAGATGAAAGCTGAGCCCTGTTCGTGTTGGTGTTGTTGTTTAGTATTGTTATTTAACTGCTCTTGTATTTACGCCTTCAGGACAGAGAAGAGGGCCCTGCCTCCTGGCACCACTCTGAGGTCTGGAGTCTGGCGTCATTACGGAACAGGCAGCAGAGACTGCCTGAAGGCACTAGGCCAGGGGAGAGACATGGAATCTTCTGGAAGCTCGTGGGAAGGCAAGCAACCCTACCTGCTCCCACTAAAAATACTCCTGGCCACTCCCCAGCCTGGGGTCATCTCAGGAGCACGTGCCTCTTCTGGTCACAGCAGTCACACAGCAGCCACCCTGGACACTGGGTGGCAGCCTTGCTCCAGCCGTGGCCACGTCCTGAGGATGCCACAACCCCAAGCACCAAAGGGTCTGGGGCTATCACTGAAAACTTCTCCCGAAAGAGAACATGGGCATCAACAACATCCCATGACACAGGCCTCAAATTTTCCACCCAGGCTCAGAGGCAGGGGCGAGCCACGCACCAAGACCCACACACCACACTGCCCGTTGCCTCCACCAGCTCAGGTCAGCCAGAATGGCCACGCAATGGACAGAGCAAAAGGTCAAGCATCAGATGTATTGGGGAGAGGGGAGACGGGGCACCTTCAGGAGTGCCTCCCGTGGGCAGCCACCTCGGCAGTTTGCTGGGGGTGACAAGGAGCAGGAGTTCATGGGGCTCCTCCGGCAAAGATGAGCTCCAGCGCTGCTTGGATGTCACCGCTGGTGGCCTGCAGGGCCCGCAGGCTCAGCTCGTCGTCCTGGATGCCCATGTCACGCAGCTGCTGCAGCTGAGGCTGCCACTGGCTCTGCGGAAAGACAGGACCAGGCAGACGCTGTTAGCTGGGGTCCTACAGGCTCACTCAGCTCTGCTCTCTCAAGCGGACAGAGGAAGGCTGCCTCCTACAGCACAGTCGCCCTGCGAAGTTCCACAGGACACACGGCTTCAAGAGAGACGCCCTGGGGGGCTTGAGGGCTTAGAGAACAAACAAGAAGTTTTCCTAATAAAAAAAGGAAACCGTCAACATAAAGACTGAAAGACAAGGTCGCAGGTTACTCACTGTCTAAATTTCAAAAAATTAAACTTTCTCCTGTTCATTGTATAGACGGATAGACACACAAACAGGGGGAGGGCGTACATTTTTTAAATGAGCTTTGTTTCTGAGCATGATGTAGAGTGAAAAATTTCACTTATGGGATGCCTGGGTGGCTCAGCGGTTGAGTGTCTGCCTTTGGCTCAGGGTGGGATCCTGGGATCCTGGACCGAGTCCCACATCCGGCTCCCCACAGGGAGCCTGCTTCTCCCTCTGCCTGTGTCTCTGCCTCTCTCTCTCTCTGTGTGTCTCTCATGAATAAATAAATAAATCTTTAAACAAACAAGCAAAAAAAGTCTCATTTGTATCCACTCCCATTTCCACCTCTGAGAATCTATTTTACTTTCTTCGAGAAAATATATGTTCCTATATCTACCCTTTTCTCAGAACCTTGTTCTACAGGCAGCAACCCCTCCCAACATTTTTCTAGCATAATTATGTGATCTCTCTATGCCACTAAATAAAGAGCTTAATAATTGTACAATATTCCAATTCATGGACATCCTGAAATGTACCATAACCGAGCTGTTTCCAACTTTTTGCCATCACAAACAATGTGGCAGTGACTGTCTCTGTACAATGTCGCTTTCGACACATGCGTACCTCCACCTCCAGGATAAATTCCAAGAAATGGCGCTGCAAGGAATCACACGGCTTGAGAGGCCACCCGCACTTCCTTTCCACGAAGAGCCTATTCCTGTTCTTTGCCCGTTTTTCTATGGAGCTCCTGATCGTAAATTACTAGAATTCTCCATGCTGGGGGTTTTACCCTTTGCCTGGTATGTGTTACAGATGTTCCCAGTTTGTTGCTAGCCTTCAGTGTTTGCTTGTTTTGTCTGTTGGTTGGGTTTGTTGTGCAGAAACCTTCACTTCTACAAACTCAAAATGTATTACTCTTCATGTGATGGCTCCTGGAATTTGACTCTCAGCTACAAAAGGCCTTTTCTACTATAAGGCTTTAAAGAAATTAACCCACATTTTCTTTTAGTACTTTCAGAGCTTTATTAATATCCCTACCTCATGAAGGACGAAGTGCACAAGTTAGGGAATAGTATGCTCACCCGTGGGAAGGAGAACCAAATTCAGAGAGGCGGGCACGCAAGGGTGAGGAGCTGACGGCTTTTCAGAAACCACACAACCCAACTCGGACTCACTTACAGGCCAGGTGGAGCCAGTGAAAGCTCCTGGGCTGGAGAGCAGAGTGAAGAGGCAACTAGCTGGGGAACGTGAAGGAACAACGGAGAAGACCAGCTGCCCACGGGTCCTGCTTCTCTTCCCCTCACTGTCCACCAGGGCCCATGGTTTAGAAATAGTGTTTTACAGGAGCTTAAACTCTTGTCTTTCCCACTTGAGGACTTCGTGACCCTGGACAAGTTCCAGAAACGCCACTCATCCCCAGGTTCAAGTGAGAAGCAAGGACAGCGGAGTGAAGCCGACAGCTCGTGCGCGGGGACATGCAATCAAATGTTCGTCCCTAGGGTCTTCAACTTAGGTGACCCTTCCAGGAAGCAGAGCAGTGATGGTATCACTTCCTGCTTAAAATCTTCCATGGCTCCCTGGTGATTGCAAAATCAAGTCTGGTCTCCTTACCCAAGCGTACAAGACCTTCACACTCAGGCTCCTGCTCCCCTTTCCACTGGCTCCCTCTCAGGATCTTCTCCACGAAAACACCGCCTCCTAGCTCGTAGGCTTGGGTAGGTCATACGTACTCCATGTGGATGCCTCTGCCTGAATACCATCCTCCCACCTAAATGCCCCCTTCCCGACTCGGCTAACCTCTCATCAATTCTTTGACAATCAACTCAAACACCTCTTCCTCAGGTAAGTTTTGCCCAGGCCCTCACCTCAAGCCTAGGCCAGGCTTCTCACACTGTTGCTCCCCAGTTTCAATCTGTTGGTACTCCTTCAGGACTGGGATGATGATGGCTTGTCTCTGTCCCAGGAGCTGAACCTGGGTCTGGTATATATATGTTCAACACTCAGTCCTGCTCGAGGGATGAATGACTGACTCCTTGACTAAAACTGCCCAAAGTATCCAAGCCATGCAGTCAGTGGAGTCAGGCCACAGTCACAGGGTACACGGTACAGGAGTGGAAGCCACAGGGGCAACTGCTCTTGCTGGAAACATCCTCTCCTGTCACACTGCCACACCTCAGCTTCTCCTAGAACAACGAAGGCCCTCTAGAGAACAGAAAGGAGTTGACTATCCAAAGTATCTAAGAAGTCACCAGTAACTAGGACACCGGGAGGAGG
This sequence comes from Vulpes lagopus, assembly GCF_018345385.1. Lineage (NCBI taxonomy): Eukaryota > Metazoa > Chordata > Mammalia > Carnivora > Canidae > Vulpes > Vulpes lagopus. The sequence continues at coordinate 44,110,019 of NC_054825.1, read as the reverse complement.
GAAAACTGACCTGAAGGCTGGGCTGCCCAGAGGCCTGCAAGGCATGCTGGAGGGCTTGGCTGAAGAGATCATTGGTGATGGGTGTCCCTGACTGGACACCAGAAGACATTGGTGAGGTCCCTGAGGAATGGCCCTAGAGACAAATAAGTGGTCAGTACCATCCTCAGAGCTACCTCAATCTTCCAGCATATACCAGCTGTTGTCACAGCACCCCATCAGGGGTCCCTAGGGTACCCAACGACTGCCTCCCAACAGAGACCTGCATAAGACAACCACACAGGGAAACCTAAAAGCTTGCTGTGGCCAGGAAAGATTCCATCCTCTTCTGCTCCAGAGAAATGGAATCAAGCCTCTGACCTAGCCTAGGACCCCAGCACTGGGAGAGATGGTCTTGGCAGCTAGAGTGACCATTACCAGGAACGCTTAAGCTGGTGACAGCTGAGCCCTGTCAGGGATGAAGAAGGGCATATTATGTGAGGGGGGCGTTCTTCTGAGCTATGAGGGGAGGAATTCTGGACTATCCTGAATCCCAGAGGCTGAACCCTAAGGGCAAGTGAAGGGGGAGGTTGACCAAGCTGCAGTGAGAACCCCACCAGGGCTCCAGGCAGACTTCAGTACAAATCAGATCTAGTATCAAGGTCAGCAAAGATAAGCCCATTGGAGCTTCTCCCCCGGGTCCCGGCCTCCACCTGCAGGGCCTCCCTCCATACCTGGGTGCCAGGAGTCGGCGTATGAGAGCTGCTCTCTGGAGTGCTGGCCAGGGCGAGGGCAGTGGCCAGCTCACTCTGGGTAATGGGCCGGGGGCCAGCAGCTCCACTGTACCCCAGGGAGGCTGGGCGCGAGCTGGGTGTGCTGCTGGAGGGCGTGGACCTAGAGCTCTGAAGAAGAGAGGCAATCAGGGAAATGGCACTGTGACATTCCCAGGGGGACTCCACCCCCACTACAGGAACTACCCGAATAGCTGCCAGGTTCAGAATGGAATAGTATGACACAGATTGGCCACCAAAGGGGTTAAGACCCCCTCCCAGCTTGGGTGTGCCAAGTCCCTGGGAGAGGCGCGTTCCTGGCACCATATCCTCTAAATGGCAAGCAGCCAGACCACTTACTGGGTGAAAGTCGTCTTCATCATCTGAGAGCCCTTCAAACAGGAAGCCACCTGGAGGAGGGAGAACAGATTTTGGGAGGAAGAACAGAAAGGCACAGGCGTAGCTCCAGAATCTCAGCTCAGATACTCTCCAAATTCACATTTTCCTTTCTCTCCTTGGAAAATTACAGGACAGATGCACTCCCTGACTCAAGCCGAGAGTTCCCAAGGAACGCCCTCAGCCAGCGCTATACATAGCTGCTGAGGAAAGCAACTCCCGGGGCCTCCGCCGCTCCCTAGGGGGCCCACATTACACCATCCTGGGGCCTACCCGGCATGTCCCGGTACGAGCCGGAGGGCACGCTTCGGGAAGAGGAGTCCGCTCCCGGCAGCGGGGTGCTGCCTGCCACCGAGTGCAGAACCAGGACGATGGCATTGACCAGGGCTGGGTGGGCAGGCACCAACCTGGGACAGAGGCGGGAGGAAACAGAAGGGTGACCAAGAAGGAACGAGCACCCTCGGCAAGCCACAAGCTCAGGGTGCCCCTCAGGCCGAATGCACTGCCCGTGCCTGCCTTTAAGTCCCTCAGCACCTCCCACCGCTTGGCTCTGTCCTCGGGCTGCTCTGCCCCCAGCACGGTGGCAAGGTCTGCAGTCCTAGTAACCACCACAGATGCTTCACCTTCCCCTCCAGCAAGGCATGACGGGACATGCACAGCCTCGGAGGCTCAGGGGTCCTTCTCCAGGCTTGATTCCATTGCAACTTTCTCCTGGGAAATCTCTGGGGGTCCCTTCTCTTCCCCAGGCTGGGGCTGTTTTCTTCACTTGCAAAACAAGGCAGATCACCTTTATGTCCCTCCTGGCTCTAAACTTTGAGGGACCAAAATGCACCTGCCTCTCTCCCCACCCTAAAATATTTCAAAGGCTCCCCCATGTCTACAGGAAGAGATCTGAACTGAGCCTGGCTGACAAAGCCACCTCCCTCAGAACCTGCTTCGTCCCCACATCTGCCCGTGTCCCTGCCTGTGGGCTCTCTTGGTCCACCAGTGGCCCCTGCTCTTTCTCACCTCCTGCCAGAAATTACAGGTGGACTGGGGGATAGTTAGGGTTGGGCAGAATCAGATACTATTGGGCTATTGCTATTGGGCTTATAAAGAGAGCTTTATCCAAGAGCAGAATCCAGGACGACAATTAGGCTTTTGGCCTGAGGAGATAGGGGACCCCATAAGTAGATGGGGATGCTTACGTATCAAGCATGCTGGGATCCGCAAAGACAGAGAAGAGGTCCTTGTCCTGGAGAACGCCTGAAGGAGAACAGGGCTCACCTCAGAGACTGGAAATCTAGCCAGATCCAGGAGGGTGAAGAGGCTTTAGGCCTCAGAATGACCACTCCACAGGGCCACAGGGCCACAGAGCAGCTCTGTGAGAGGGCAGGGAATAAGTACCCAGAAGTACAAGCCAAGTGTTCACCACCTTGTGCCCCTCTCACCACCTCCCCCCTGCACTGAGGCCACACGCCACCGACCAACACACCAGTCCCTCTTCCCCAAACTTCCGGGTTCATCCAGGTTCATCTGGGGTTCTTCCCTTTGCTGCCTCTTCCCTTCGGCGCCCGCCCGATGTGTGCAGGAAATCTTCCCTGCTGGGGGCTAACTGCTGCCCCCATCTGGCATCCTCCTGTCTCACTTAGGATGGTAGGTAGGTCATGATCTCTCAGGGGCACTGACCGCTTCTGGAGGGCTGGGTATATTGAGAAGCAGCTTGGTCCCCACCCCCGCCCCCCAACAAGGTCAGTGATTCTTGACAAGATGGGAAGGGCCTTCTCTTGCTTTCTCCTTCTCCAACAATTCCTGTTTCCTCAAGTTCAGTCCAGCACTTACCAAGAGCAATAGGGTCACTGCTGAGGCCTGGGGTGGCCACAATGATCTGATCTAGAGATTCCTTATTGCTGAGCATCTTAAAGACCTGCAGGGGAAATGAGGTGGTGGGGGTGAGGCTGAGGACTCAACTAGCCCAACCAACTCAGCAAACACCCGCGCACCTGCATACACTGCTGAAGGGCTTCCTCCCTCTACGTGCTCACACACACACCACAATGGAGCAAGCAATAGCCCCAGGAACCAGACAGACCACAGTAAACCTTCAATTTCTAATCTTCTCTCTCATCTCCAGTTCTAATGCTTCCAAAATAAAAGCTCTCTTTATAAACCCAATAGCAAATGTTCCTCTAGGTCCCCAAAGCCCTTTTCAATCTCTAATAAAATTATCATTTTGTATGCATATATATTGGGAAGTTTGCAGCTCTATTAATTTTGTTTATCAATTCTCCTACCAAGAGACATCAGCATATTTTCCCAGCGGGGAAATCCAGGTAGGAGCAGTGGACCTGCAATTCAGCAAAAGTCAAAGAATGAGGTCCTGCAGAAACAGTATGTGGATCCACTGGCTGTAACTATGTTCAGACATGAGGCCAATATCAGGAGAGGTGGTACCATTATCATTAGCGAAAATCAACAATACCTAGCTGAGAGAGCCTCTTTGGAGGATGATAGGGCTCTACTGAGACCCACAGGCATGACAAAAACTCCCTGAGGAACTCTTGGTAGCCATGGCAACGGGCCTCCAGCTTCCATTCTACACCACTCACCAGCGTTCACACCCTCTCCTGCCACCCTGGCAAGTCTCGGGCAAGGGGCCTAGGCATACACTCACCGCCTCCCTGTAGGAGGAGCTGCTGTGCAGGGCAGTGTGCAGCACCCGGAACTCCCTCAGGGCAGCCACTTTGTCCACAGGTTCTGGGGACAAGACACTTGGTTACCTACAACCCAGCCCTGTCCCTGCGGCAGATGCAGAGCATCATCATTTCAGCGTGTTCCCTCAACACCCCACTGAGAATGTGAGTGCCCGTTCTGAAAAACCCACTGGTGCTACAGATGTGCAGGCTGCGCTCTTTTAAGCATCTCCAGTACATAAAGCTAAGAAATTCCAGTTCCAGCAGAGGTGAATCTTACCACGAGAAAGAGGGCTCTGATCAATATCCTGCGGGAATTCTAGTCTGCGGAATTCTAGACTTCTTACATTTGGAAAAGGGGAGGGTATAATCAACTCACTAGAGTTTTAGACAGTGATTTAAAATAAGTACCGAAAGCCATCTGAACAATATGGAGCTATACTGACACAATATGCTAAGGGAAAGAAATAGAACACAAAGTTGTGCGTACGTTCTCTAGTAAAACTACAGAAAACGTGTCTGTGTGCACGTGGCCCAAGGCTGGAAGGGAACAAAGGGAAGACGAAAAATTCGGGAGGGTGGCAGGATCAAGGCTGATTGTTTCCCTTTTGATATTTTCTTTCAGGCTGTAATATTATTTTGAATTTTAAAAAAATACGTAAGAAGGGCAGAAAAAACACACTGTACCCCTAGGGTTCTTAACAACCTTATACCACGTGCCTGAAAGCAAGTGTTTCACTGAGACTTGAAGCTCCCTTCTGATCTTTGGACACTATGATTCATTCACATATATGGGAAACTTTAGCAGTTATCTTACTTCTACTTGGTTACTTTACTATTTAGGACATCAGCCCATTTCATAGGCGAAGAAATTTGGGTAAAAGGAGAGGGAGTAGGTAGGAAGCTCAGGCTGGATCACACTTTTAAGTGTGGTTTTCCTCCCCTAGGACAGCTACTTGGGATTATACACACTGTGTACTGCCCAAGTCCAGGCAACAGTCCCAAAGCAAGGTGAGAATGGCACCCCAGGGCCTGGGGTGGCAACCATGTCCTTACCTATACTTCTAATCAGGACAATGGTATCTTCCAAAAAATATTCATCTTAAGTGAATTCCCAATTTATTCATTCAACAAACACGTGCTAAGTAATTTATCCCATGCCTGGTTTTGGGAGAGGCACAGGAAGGCAAAAAATAGAGTCCCTGCCACAACAAGGAACTCCTGGGACAGGAGTCAAAGCCAGACTAGATCAAATCCACAAACACACAATGACAAAACAGCATGCTGAGGACCCCAGAAGAGATGTGGACCCCAGTTAGGGCACTAGGAGCGGGGGGCAGACAGCCATCATGGAGAGGGCAAGCCAGGACAGAGGCGTTGTCTCCCAAGGGAGACCATCTGAGAGGGTATTTAAGGCAAAGCAGACGTTTACTAGTAGGATAAAGTCCTAGGCTTAAGTGGGAACATGTGCAAAGTCATGGGGGAATAAAACAATGAAGTGCTTTGATAGAACAGCAAACTGGTTATTGTGGCCGGAGCTCAGGATCCACATCGCCGCTGGCTAAGTGAGATCCTGAAAAGATTTGTACCTGCCACAGGGATCCAGGTGGGAAGAGAGGGACTGACAGGTTCTCCTCCTACAGGTGCTAATCTAGTGGGAGATCAAGAAATGTGCTTCCTCTAAGAGCACTCAAGGATAAAATATCCAAAATACCATCATGATACATTTCTTTTCAGATCTGAGTTTATTTTCACCCCCAATAAAACGTGCCTTTGTTTCAAAAATAAATCTCCAGGCCAAATGGAGGAGGAAAAGGGACTCTTTATAGCTTAAGCCAGGAGTCAGCTAAGAGTTATGGTTGTCACTACATCTCTGAGCTAATCTCAGTCTCACTCTTTGGAAGTGGGAGGCAGCCGGCCCAGTGGAAAGAACGTGGGCTCCAGAGCCAGGAAAACTTGATTCATATCCCAGCTCTTGCATTCACTTTCTAGGTAGGTGACCTTGAATAAATACCTTTTCTAACTCCTTTTCTTCATCTATAAAATGCTAATGCTGTCATCTGGCCTGCAGGTCTAATGATTAAATGGGATATCGAAGAGAAACAATCTGGCTTGAAGGAGCAACAAATGTTACTTTCCTTCTGGCGTGCCCTCCAGCCAAAGACCAGAGGGGCACACTGCAGTGGATCAAAGTGGGTTTACTGCTCTGTAGAGAGGATGCATGCCATGGAAAGTGTGGGCATCCCAAGAAGATGCTGTTAGAGAAGACTTATGGGATTTGGCCTTTGGCTGTGATCGGGGAGGGGGAGTTTAAAGAAGCAGGGTTTTGCTCTAGGTTGAATGCTGTCAGGGAGTGGAAGTGACTTTATGACGGGATATCTTAATAACTGTTACCTAGAAGGAAGGAAATCTAGAGCAAAGCCAAAGCTGTAACTGGTAAAGATGGAGCAGTCACTCATAATAGCCGAGGACAGGGATATTTGGTCATTTTTGTGATTTGGACAATGTCTAGGATTTTGTCTCTGTTCAGAAATGAGAGGGATCTTATTTTTGTCTTGATCCATTACTGCCTCAGAGCATGCGGCCTTATAGATGTTGGTGATCTGTCAAACTTCATGTTTCAAGGCTTACCTGAGGGCCAGGCCAACCCGTTGAATGTTAGAGACTGCCTTTCTTTTTTTCTCACTTCCCATTAGTGGACAAAAAAAGATCTTTTTTGTCCTAATGTTTAGAATAGAAAAGAGGGGAAATTTCAAGCTGATAACCAATCACAGCAATCATGAACGTACCTAAATATAACAAACTGCCAGTTTCACAAAGCTTATCTGTTTTATACAGCTTAGCTTTATCCTTGGGGAAACTTTTTAAACACAGATGTAAAACTTACATTATGAATTCCAAGCCGCACCTTTTATAAATAAATAAAAAGGCATTTGTTTTATAAGGTTTTGGAAGTTTTCTCCCAGAGCTACTTTAATATTGTTCAGATATTTGCAAGCTTCAGGAAAATACATTACCAGTATAGCAGGGATGACCTAACTGAACAAATCACCGCCTAGGGCCATTTCTGGGAAGATTTGCTAACAAGAGGACAAACTACATCATTACAGGAACACCACGAGTTTTCAGTTTTTTTCTAATGAGAACAATAACAACAAAAAGATACAAAGTTCACTGAGAAATCAACTGTTAATCTAAGGAAGTTTAAATAGACACTCACTCCCTACCCCACTAGGAAACAGTGGGTAATGAACTTAAAAAGTAGAGGGATCCCTGGGTGGCGCAGTGGTTTGGCGCTTGCCTTTGGCCCAGGGTGCGATCCTGGAGACCCGGGATCGAATCCCACATCAGGCTCCCGGTGCATGGAGCCTGTTTCTCCCTCTGCCTATGTCTCTGCCTCTCTCTCTGTCTCTCTGTGACTATCATAAATAAATAAAAATTAAAAAAAAAAAAAAAGTAGAGTAACAGGGCAGCCTGGGTGGCTCAGCGGTTTAGTGCCGCCTTCAGCCCAGGGCCTGATCCTGGGGTCCTGGGATCGAGTCCCACATCGGGCTCCCTGCATGAAGCCTGCTTCTCCCTCTGCCTGTGTCTCTGCCTCTCTCTCTCTCTCATGAATAAAAAAAATATATATTAAAAAAAAAAAAAAGTAGAGGAACAAACCCCCTTCCTTTAGCGGTGTTGATAGCAAGTAGATCAAAATCGCACTCTATTGCCAACGGAAGATTAATTCAGTAAGTAATACAGATATCCTCCATCACCATCTCACTTTTTGTTCTACCCAGGCCATGCCTCCAGAACACACAGACCCTTTTCTTGCAGATATTACAGAAACTCTGTCTATCTCAGGGCCCTCCTCACTCACCTGGTTTCTGATCAGGCTCGGGCCAGGACTTCCGCAGAACATGGACTGTGGACCCAGGTTGAATGCCGTAGAAGTCAAGGGTCTGGTCATCTTTAAGCTTCCGGCCACAGTATATCAAATCTAAAAAGAAAACGGTCCACTTATATTTTGCTTCTCAAAACAATGTGGATGGCTTCTGCCTCATAAGAAACTTATCTCAATGGGAGAGATAGCCGGAGTGCTTTAAAAAGTACTCTTATTTAACAGATACGTTTCAATAAAAATCATTAGCGAAAAAAATCATTAGCATGTACAAAGTTATAAAATACACAGTCTGTGCAAGGGAAACCTCTAGAGCTTAATATCCGGGAGACTGATCAATTTAAATAAATGAGAAAGGGCAGCCCGGGTGGCTCAGTGGTTTAGCGCCGCCTTCAGCCCAGGGCCTGATCCTGGAGACCCGGGATCGAGTCCCACGTTGGGCTCCTTGCGTGGAGCCTGCTTCTCCCTCTGCCTGTGTCTCTGCCTCTCTCTCTGTGTCTCTCATGAATAAATAATCTAATAAATAAATAAATAAGAAAACGCAACAACAAAAAAAGGATGAGCCAACTGGATGCCTCAGCTATCATAAATTATGTTTATCATTTAATTCTTTCTTCCTCCACCTAGAATACCCTTGCCAAAAAAAAAAAAAAATACCCTTGCCATCCTCTTTTCCCTTTTTACTGCCTTCTCTCTAACCAATCAAGCAAACAAAAATCCTTCCAATCATCCCTCAAAACCCATCTCGAATACTACATACTGGGGGCCTCCCCCAAAGATGAGCTCCTCCTTCCCTAGCCCACCCTAAATTCCTGCTCTTTCATGTCATTGTTAAGGAACTCCGTGATAAAGAAGCTCCGTATGATGCACAACTGAAACTGCAACCCGCAGTTTTATTACTTGGCTTATGTTCCTCTTCACCCAACGACACTCACTTCCCTGGACACGGTTAACACGGTGGAGGCAACAGACCCCAAAATCATAGTCTACCCTTGTAATTCCAGAAGTGTCCTCCCCAGAAAGAGGTCAGAACAGCATCCCATCCCCAGTCCATAGCAACTCACCAATCAGCTCAGGGTCTGGAACAGACTCCTGGAGTTTGCCAGCAATAAGCTGCTTCAGAAATGAAATACTGTAGCCCCCCAGTGAGTATTCACCCAACTCTGACTCTGGCAACTGGAGAATGGACTTTGGGGCAAGTGGCTGGTCAGCCAGCTTCACCGCCAGGTGCCAATCTGAGAGAGACATCCTCTCTCTTTCGCGCTCTCTCTTTCTCCCTGTAAAGGAACAAAGCCTGAGTGGTTAAAGGGTAGACCACCACCCTACCCCTCCCTACCTCACCCCCACCCCCATGCCCACCCCCACCTAGGGGTTGAATGAACGCAAATTCAGTGTGACACTGTTGGAGAAAAACACAGGACGCAACCTCAGGCCAGAACCAGAATCTGTGGAGTCCTCCCTCTCCTTACTCATACTATGAGAAACAGCACAAGACTTCAGTTTTCTAGGCCTCAGTTCCTTCGATCTTTAAAGTGGACATAAAAACCTCATCTCACCTAATAGGAAATGTGAGGTTCAAACGAGATCATCCAACCCTCTCCCTATGTATGCTCCTTATTGCCAATTTTCTTCATCAATTCTTTCTTACATGATTTTTTTAAAAAAATTTTATTGGAGTTCAATTTGCCAACATGTAGCATAACACCCAGTGCTCATCCCACCAAGTGCCCCCTTCAGGGCCCATCACCCAATCTCCCCAACCTTCCTGCCCACCTCCCCTTCCACTACCCCTTCTTCATTTCCCAGAGTCAGGTGTCTCTTTCTTACATGATTTTTTTTTTTTTATTGGAGTTCAATTTGCTTCTTCCTCAATCCTGTATAACAAGTTCCCTGCCTCTTGCCTCTCTCCCTGTCCAATATCCACACTGCCCCGCAACCCATCACTTTAGTGTTTTCTACTCAAGCTCAAGCGTTTGCATTCCTTTCAAGCGTACAATACAGCAACTCACCAATTTACAGCACTCCCTGCTCATCCTGTAAGTGTCCTCTCAAGCCCCATCATCTACTTCTCCCATCCTCCACCCCCTATCGCCCCCCCCGCCCCCCCCTCCCCACCGAGCTCCCTCCTGGAACCATTTGTTAGCTCTGCCGACTCCTACCTGGATCACCTTCAAATACAACCTCCTCCGTCCCGTCTCCCTTCCCTCTGACGTTCCCACACCCCCCTTTGTAAGCAAACGCTTGCAAATACTTATTTAATGCCCAACCCCCCACCCCATTCCCATTCTTGGGAGGCCCTGCCGTGAAAGCAAAGAATAGAATTTCTGCCTCTTCGTCCCAGTGTTTGGCCGATGTGTCCAGAAAAATGAATCAGAGACTCCTGCGGGTGGGAGACCCTCCTAGGGCAGGGCAGGCCGTGGTCAGAATCATGACCCCGTATCTCACTTGCTCCTCCCGGCTGCTCCCTGAAGGGCCTTATCACGGACAGTACAGACCAGGGCACCGAAACTCAGCAAGGAGAAGCCCCTGGCCCAAGGTTACAGCCAGCCAGCGGCGGGGCAGGGACGCTGTGTCGCAGGCGACGACCCCGCCGCCCCCACGGGGGCTGCTAACTAGTGGACGCTCGTCGGGCCCGCGCGGCCCGGGGCCCCCAGCGCCCTCACCCGTCCCGCGGAAGGAACCCGGCCGCAGAGCCGCCGGTGTAAACACGCTCCGGGCCACTCGCCGGAAACCGGAAGTCCCGCGCTGCATTCTGGGAGTTGCAGTCTTTCTGCGGCGGCCCCACCCCTCCCGAGGCACCGGCCGCCTACTCGGCTTCCGGTCAACCCACGCAGGGGGCGTGGCCTCCGGGCCGCTTGAAATTTCCCGCGCGGAGACTCCACCGCTGGGCCCCCCCGGGAGTCCCGAGAAACTGCATATTTTGGTTGCACTGTAAGAATTGCATTGTAAAAAAAAAAAAAAAAAAAAAGAATTGCATAGTGTTTGCACGGAAGTTAGGATGAGCGCCCAAATGTGGAAGAAGGGGCAGCCCGGGTGGCCCAGCGGTTTAGCGCCGCCTTCAGCCCAAGGCCTGGTCCTGGAGACCTGGGATCGAGTCCCGCGTCGGGCTCCCTGCGTGGAGCCGGCTTCTCCCTCTGCCTGTGTCTCTGCCTCTCTCTCTGTCATAAATAAGTAAGTAAATAAATAAATAGATAGATAGGTAGATAAATATAAATATAAATAGTAGATACGTAGATAAATAGGTAGATAGATAGGTATATAAATATAAAAATAAATATAAATATAAAAATAAATAGATAGGTAGATAAATATAAATATAAATAAATAAGTATAAATAAATAATAAATTAATTAAAAATTAAAAATAATAAATATAAATAAATAAATAAAAATGATAATAAATATAAATAAATGAATAATAAATAGGTAATAAGTAAGTAAAATAAATAAAGAATACATAAATATAAATAAGAATAAATAAATAAAAATAAATAATAAATAAATAGTAAATAAACTGAAGAAGATATCAAGCCTTTAAGAGTAAGAAATGATGAAAAAAGAACAGGCATATTTGAGACGAACCAAAAATAACTTTTAGAAATAGGTATCGTAAAAAAAAAAAAGAAAAGAAAAGAAATAGGTATCGTCACTGAAATTAAGAATTGCACAAACGTAGGTCCTTGTCAAGAATGTGTATTATGAATATCTTCCCAGTGGTTGGCTTGCTCTTTCACACTCTTAATGGTGTTTTATTTTTTGTTTTTTTAGATTTTACTTATTTATTCATGAGAGACACAGAGAGAGAGAGGCAGAGACACAGGTAGAGGCAAAAGCAGGCTTCTTGACCCCAGGATCATGCCCTGGGCCAAAGGCAGACGCTCACCTGCTGAGCCACCCAGGTGTCCCAAGCTTTTTCAACTTGAGGCTGAGTCCTTTTAACATACAGTCCTGGAAGTTTTTGATGGTTTCCACACTATGTCATGACAAGAGTTCTAGACTCATCTTGTACAATTCCTGCCCCAAACCCAAGAATGAACCATTCCTTCAAGAAGCTCAAATGGTTGTTAGTTGGAAATTGTATTGCAAGATCCCAATCAGCACCTAGAGATGCTTAGTGCTACTAGATTGCTCATTATTTCTAAGGTGCTTTGGTGGTCAGAGCTAGAAAGAGATCTAGATCTTTATAGAGATAAAAAGTTTATATGGTTCCTTCAAATTCAAGGCTGCAGGGGGGTTTTCGTAATCTCTCCTATGTTGCATGTTTATTTCCTGTCTTCCACACTGAGATTCTTAGTTCTCAAGAACATAGGGGTATCTCTTTTCCTCCCCAGCTGCTTGAAGCTCAGCCACCATCATGAATGACACAGTAACTATCCAGACCAGGAAGTTCATGACCAACCAACTACTTCAGCGGAAACAGATGCTCATTGATGTTCCTCACCCCGGGAAGGCAACAGTACCTAAGACAGAAATTCGGGGAAAACTAGCCAAAATATACAAGACCACACCAGATGTCATATTTGTATTTGGATTCAGAACCCATTCTGGTGGTGGCAAGACAACTGGCTTTGGCATGATTTATGATTCCTTGGATTATGCAAAGAAAAATGAACCCAAACATAGACTTGCAAGACATGGCCTGTATGAGAAGAAAAAGACATCAAGAAAACAGTGCAAAGAATGCAGAAACAAAATGAAGAAAGTCAGGGGACTGCAAAAGCCAGTGTTGGTGCTGGCAAAAAGTGAGCTGGAGATTGGACAACAGAAGGAGTAAAGATTCTGCAGTGGCTTTATCTGTGGTGATTCTGAAGATTTTTCATGAGAGGATTAATAAACTAAGAATGTTAAAAAAAAAAAACAGAACATAGGGGTAAGCCATAATTACTCATTTACTTTTTTGTATTTTTTTAAAAGATTTTATTTATTTATTCATAGAGACACAGAGAGAGAGAGACACAGGCAGAGGGAGAAGCAGGCTCCATGCAGAGAGCCTGATGTGGGACTCGATCCAGGGTGTCCAGGATCACGCCCTAGGCTGCAGGCGGCGCTAAACTGTTGCACCACCCGGGCTGCCCTACTCATTTACTTTAGCCCACATTATATAAATAACACTCTCCAAAATAAGAGTACAATCATCACCAATATAATTGTTAAGAAAGGTGTAAGGAGTGTCTGGCTGACTCAGTTGAAGAGCATGTGACTCTTGATCTCCAAGTCTTGAGTTCGATCCCCACATTGGGTGTAGAGATTGCTTAAATAAATGAATAACTTTTGAAATTAGGGACGCCTGGGTGGCTCAGCAGTTGAGGGCGTGATCCTCAGGTCCCAGGATCGAGTGCCACATCGGGCTCCCTGCAGGGAGCCTGCTTCTCCCTCTGCCTGTGTCTCTGCCTCTCTCTTTCTGTGTCTCTCATGAATAAATAAATAAAATATTTTTTAAAAATAAAAATAATTAAAAAATTTAAAAAAATTTTTAAAATTAAAGAGGAGAAAAGTTAAAAATTTTCTTTTGCATATACTTTTCACTCTACCCCTTCCACTCCTCTCTACTTCAACAGACATATTATGTATTATCTGAATCTATACTATTAAATACCTTCTTCCTTTTAATACTTTTTAAAAATATGTTTTATTTATTTATTTGACAGAGAGAGCACAAGCAAGGGGAGCAGGATAAAGAGAAGCAGACTCCCTGCTTAGCAGGGAGCCTGATGTGGAGCTCAATCCCAGGACCCCAAGCTGAAGGCAGACATTCAACCAACTGAGCCACCGAGGCATCCCTCTTTTAACACTTTTAGTTCTCCAAGGAATTCTGTGTTTAATGTTCACAACTAGTGGTTTTGTTTTTGTTTTTTGTTTTTTGTTTTACCATTGAAACTCACTCCCTACTAGATTTCCCAGGAAGGGTTACAATATTCTTGGAGCTTTTTCATAGCAATAGCCTTTACATGTAAAAATCAGTTGTCTAAACATAAAATTTTGGGCTCACATTTTCTTTCCTCAAGATATTTCATTTTCTTATGATGAAAACCTAATTTTCTTTCCCTTGCAATTTGTTTGCCCTTTTTACTTGCTCCTAGTTTCATCAAATATTTTTCTTTCTTGGGGCATCCAGCTGGTTCAGTCAGTTAAGCCTGACTTGATTTCAGCTCAGGTCATCATCTCAGGGCTGTGAGAGCCTCACGTTGGGCTCTGCACTGAATGTGGAAACTGCTGAAGATTTTTTTCTCTCTTCTTCTCCCTCTGCTCCTTTTTCCCCAACTCACATGCACTCATGCGCTCTCTCTCTAATAAAAATAAAATTTTTGGATGACTGGTAGCTCAGCAGTTGAGTGTCTGCCTTTGGCTCAGGGTGAGATCCTGGAGTCCTGGGATCGAGTCCCACATCGGGCTCCTTGTGAGGAGTCTGCTTCTCCCTCTGCCTGTGTGTGTCTTTCTCTTTCTGTGCCTCTCATGAATAAATAAATAAAATCTTTAAAAAAATAAAATAAAAATTTAAATTCTCAAAAATAATTTTCTTTTTCTATAAGTTCTGGTAATTTTGCCAGACTATGCCTTGGTGTCACTTGTTCTAGGTCAGTCATCTCAGGCAAATGGTTAGATCTTTCAAAACGTAACATCAATTTTTTAAAAATTTCATGACAACTTTTTTGAATTATAAGTCTTAGAATTGTATGTTTTCTCTTGCTCTGATTTGCTTCTTAAGAAGACTCTTGTTATTCATATGTTGGATCTTTGTTGTCTCTTCAATATTTTTTGCTTTTTCTCCAATCCTTTTATATCTTCCTTTTTTATTTTTTAGATGTTCCTTCTTTCCTCCTTATATTTCTCTTTTAGCGTTACCTGCCGTATTTATTCCTCATGTTCCTTTTGTTTTAGGCTTTATTTTGTATTTTTCTTCTTTTATTTGTATATTCTTTTCTGAGCTCTTCCACTTCATTTCTGAGCTTTCCTAGTCCTGATTGATGTTATGCTTTCATATCACATACCATTTCCTTAAGGTCTTTTAGTTCATTTGGGGCACCAGAGTCGGTTGGGTGACCAACTCAATTTCAGTTCAGGTCTTAATCACAGGGTTGTGAGTTCAAGTCCCATACTGGGCTCTACGCTGGGCATGGAGCATACATTTTTTTTAAAGATTTTTATTTATTTATTCATAGAGACACACACACACACACACAGAGGCAGAGACACAGGCAGAGGGAGAAACAGGCTTCATGCAGGAGCCTGACGTGGACTCGATCCCAGGTCTCCAGGATAACATCCTGGGCCGCAGGCAGTGCTAAACTGCTGCACCACTGGAGCTGCCCGAGCATACGTTAAAAAAAAGGAAAGATCGTCTCGTTCATTTTGAAATAAGTGATTGTCATTTATGTCTGTCTCTTGCTCATATCCTATTGGTATGCTTTCACTGCTAATAAGAATGTAATTCTGCTCCTTATTCCCTTTTTCTTACAATAATCTTGTATGAGATTTGACTTTCTTCCCTGTTGTTTATTATGAATAGCTATGAATGCTTATGTTAAAAAACAAGAAAGTTCTCAAATCAGCAACCTACCTTACATCTTAAGGAACTAGAAAAAGAACAAACTAAACCCAAAGCTAGCAGAAGAAAGGACATAATAAAGACTAGAGCAGAGAGAAATGAAATACAGAAGAGAAATACCAATGAAACCAGAAGTTAGTTGTTTGAAAAAAAACACAAAATTGACAAACTTTAGCTAGATGGACTGAAAAAAAAGAGAAGACAAGTCATTCAAATCAGAAATGAAAGTGGAGAGGTGCCTCAGTCGGTTAAATATCTGCCTTCGGCTTGGGTTGTGATCCCAAGGTCCTGGGATCAAGCCCTGTGTCAGGCCCCTTGCTCGACAGAGTCAGCTTGTCCCTCTTCCCATGTGTGTGCTCTCTCTGTGTCAAATAAGTAAATCTTTTGAAAAATGGAAGTGGGGACATTACCACCGATTCTACAGAAATAAAAAGACTGCAAGAGAGTACTGGAACAATTGTATGCTAACAAATTGGGTAACATTGATGAAATGGACAAATTTGGGGCACCTGGGTGGCTCAGTCAGTTAGGCATCTACCTTCAGCTCAGGTCATGAGTCCAGGGTCCTGGGGTAGAGTCCCACATTGGGCTCCCTGCTCAGTGCAGGATCTGCTTCTCCTTCTCTCTCTACTGACCCCCTGCTTGTGCTCTCTCACTCCTTCTGTCAAATGAATAAATAAAATCTTTTTTTAAATGGACAAATTTCTAGAAACACAAACCCACCAAGACTAAATCATGAAGAAATAGAAGATCCGAATAGAACTATAACTAGTAAGGAGACTGAATCAGTAATAAAAAAATTTCCCAACATCTGACAACTAGAGGGTGCTGAGAAGTTTTGAGTAACACTTTGCTTAAAACACAAACAATCCAACAAAGAAAAGCCCTGGACCTAACGGCTTTATTGGTGAATTCTACCAAACATTTAAAGAATACCAATCTTTCTCAAACTTTTGCAAAAAACTGAAAAGGAGGGAACACTTCCCCACTCAGTTTACAAAGGCATTACCCTGTTATCAAAACCAGACAGCAGGGATCCCTGGGTGGCTCAGCCGTTGAGCGTCTGCCTTTGGCCCAGGGCGTGATCCTGGAGTCCCGGGATCAAGTCCCACATCGGGCTCCCTGCATGGAGCCTGTTTCTCCCTCTGCCTATGTCTCTGCCTCTCTGTGTCTCTCTTGAATAAATAAGTCTTTAAATCTAGAAAGAAAGAAAGAAAGAAAGAAAGAAAGAAAGAAAGAAAGAAAGAAAGAAAGAAAGAAAGAGAGGGATTCCTGGGTGGCGCAGCGGTTTGGCGCCTGCCTTTGGCCCAGGGCACGATCCTGGAGACCCGAGATCGAGTCCCACGTCGGGCTCCCGGTGCATGGAGCCTGCTTCTCCCTCTGCCTGTGTCTCTGGCTCTGTCTCTCCTTCTATCTCTCAAGAATAAATAAATAAAATCTTTAAAAAAAAGAAAGAAAGAAAAGAAAAGACCACAAGAAAACTACACACCCAAATGTCTATAAGCATCCACGCAAAAATCCTCCACAAAATACTAGCAAACAATTCAGTGGCCTATGCAAAGGATTATACACCATGACCGCATGGGATTTATTCCCAGAATGCAAAGATAGTTCAACATACAAAAATGTATTAATGTAATTTACAGCACATCCACAAAAGGAGGGGAAGGAACCACAGGAGCACTTCAATATAAAAAAGGCACTGACAAAACTAATCTAATTTACTAACTGACACCCATTTAAGTTAAAGACACTTAACAAACTAACAATACAAGGAAACTACCTCAACAAAATAAAAGGGGCCTTCTTAATTACATCCCCCTCCAGTCACATGGCAATGAGTTTGGATTTTCTGAGCATACACCAGCTGGCTGGGGGGAGGCAGCCCAGAGGCTGCTGGTTGGGGAAGGGAGGAGAAGGGAGAGGGGAGGGAGTAGGGCCAAGATGGGAATTCTGTGTTCTCACAGCAGAGCGATGATGGGGTGCTGACCCCTGCCCTCTGCCCTCTCCTGAAGGGACCCTCTGCCAGCCTCCTGACCGAAAACCATCTTTGTCCTGCTTATAGGCTCAGAGGATGCGGTGTTCACTCAAGCCAGCCTGTCCTCTGAGAAACACCACTTTCAGGGTCCAACCCACTGAGCCGGCTGTTAGCGAGTCTGGCACTAGACTTGTCTGCTAGTTTGTTAAGACTCCCCGGCTTGGGGTGGCCTGGGTGGTTGAGCTCAGTGGTTGAGGGTCTGCCTTAGTCTCAGGTGTGATCCTGGGGTCCTGGGATGGGAATCATCCCCGCATCCAGCTTCCTGCAGGGAGCCTGCTTCTCCCTCTGCCTATGTCTCTGCCTCTCTCTGTGTGTCTAGCATGAATGAATGAATAAATGAATGAATGAATGAAATCTCTCTAAAAAAAAAAAAAAAAAGAGACTCCCCGACTTCTAGGCGACCCCTTTCATGGGGTGGGGGGGTGGGGGGTGGACCTGAGGCTCAGAGAGGGGACAGGGCTTGCCATCATGCACAGAAGCCCGCAAGTCTGTCGCCTCCAGGCCTGGCTGGGTTCTTCCCTTGGCGCTGGGGCTCCGGGTCGTCGGGGGTCACCGCCTCCACTGGCTCGGCCCGGCCCCGCTGCTGCTGCTCTGCACGGCCGCCCCCCGAGGCCCCCGAAGAGCGGACCCCGGGTCCCCGCGGGAGCGCGTGGGTCGGGGCGCGAGTGTGCGCGCTGGCAGGCGGGGCGGGCCCGGAGCCCCCCTCTCGGCCGGGCCGGGGTGTTGCTCGTCCCCGCGCACGAGCTGCGGCTTCACTCCTCACTTGCACCTGGGGATGAGTGGCGTTTCTGGAACTTGACCGGGGTCACGAAGCCATCAGGTGGGAAAGACCGAGTTCAAGCTCCTGCAAGCGCGGTCTCTAAACCATGGGCGCCGGTGGACAGTGAGCGGGGAGGAGCAGGACGCCTGGGAGGCTGTCTTTTTTTTTTTTTTTTTTTTTTTTTAAGATTTATTTATTATATATAGAGAGAGGCAGAGGGAGAAGCAGGCTCCCTGCAGGGGGCCCGACGCGGGACTTGATCCCGTGACCCCGGGGTCACGCCCTGGGCCAAAGGCGGCGCTAACCCGCTGAGCCCAGCAGGGATCCCTGCGGCTGGTCTTTAACGTTGCTCTTCGTTCCCAGCTAGAGGCCTCCTCACTCTGCTCCCGGCTCGGCTCGGGAGCTTCCGCAGGCTCCACCTGGCCTGTAAATGAGCCCGAGCTGGTTTGCGAGGTCAGCTCCGCACCCCTGCGCGCCCGCCTCTGCATTTGGTTGTCACCCCGGCCTTCTCCTTCCCACGGGCGAGGCCCTGCTCTGGAAGGAAGCCCTGCCCCGGCCTTCAGCCACTGGTGGAAAGGCC
Source organism: Vulpes lagopus (assembly GCF_018345385.1). Taxonomy (NCBI): domain Eukaryota; kingdom Metazoa; phylum Chordata; class Mammalia; order Carnivora; family Canidae; genus Vulpes; species Vulpes lagopus. The sequence continues at coordinate 44,091,399 of NC_054825.1, read as the reverse complement.
AAGAGAACTTCCCAGGTTCAGCTGCTGTTCTCTAAATGGTCAGGCTTCTCAGCGGATGTCTGTTGACTCTTTCTACGAATTCCTATTCTCAGATCTGTTAGATGCCTCCTTCCTCCCTTCTGCTTCTTTCTGCACAGATGCTAATACCGTGCAGGTCCGTGGTTACCAATCATCTGTCCTCACCAGCTTGTATTTTGGAGTTCCTGGAAGCACCGTCACCTTGTATAGAAGTCACATCCTTGCTCCGTGAAGTCATGGAGTAGCTTAAACAATAGAAAGTTATTTCTCACAGTACTGGAGTGTGGAAAGTCCAAGATCAGTGTCCAGCAGGATCTGGTTTCTAGTGAGTACTCACTTTCTGGTTTGTAGATGGCCACGGTGTCCCTATCTGGCCTTTCATTGGTGTGTGTTCATGGAAAGAGACCTTTCCCTCTTATCAGGCCACCCATCCTATTGTATTAGGGACTCATGACTTCATTTAACCTTAATTATCTCCTAAAAGCTCTATCTCCAAACAATGTCATATTGGAGTTTAGGGTTCAGTGTATAAATTTGAGGGGCAAACAGTTCATAGCACCTAGTTTTGTTATAAATATTATCCTTGGGTTTTTGGGTTTGACCCCAGTTGCTCTGGTTTTGTGTGTGTGTGTGTGTGTGTGTGTGTGTGTGTGTGTTTTAAAGATTTTCTTTATTCATGAGAGACATAGAGAGAGGCAGAGACACAGGCAGAAGGAGAAGCAGGCTCCATGCAAGGAGCCCGATGAAGGACTCCGTCCCAGGACCCTGGGATCACACCCTGAGCCAAAGGCAGACACTCAGCCACTGAGCCACCCAGCAGTCCCACTGTTTTTAATTGGGGATCCAGAGAGATTAAAAAGCGTCTCCCTCATCATGCTAAGTAAAATAAGCCAGTCACAAAAAGATAAATATATTATTTCAATTATGTGAAGTACCTAGAGTGGTTAAAATCATAGAGACAGAAAGTTTAAGGGTGGTTGCTAGGGTTTGGGGGAAGGGAGAATGGGAAGTTATTACCTGGTAGGCGTAGAGTTTCAGTTTTACAAGATGAAAAGAATTCCTGAGATGGACGATGGTGCACCACAGTGTGAAAGTACTCAACACTGCAAACTTAAAATGCTTACAATTTTATGTGTTTTTATAACAATCAAAAAATGGAGGACACACACTGGCTCAGTCAGTGGAGCATTCAACTACTGATCTTAGGGTTGTGAATTCCAGCCCCATGTTGGGTGTAGAGATTACTTTAAAAAAAAATCTTAAAAACATTTTTTCAAAGAAAAAACAGGGGAAAAAAGCTATGTCACCACCATCATGATCCAGAATCTTCTCTCCAAACTGCCAATCGTTAAACAGAGTTCCAGATTAAAACCCATCAGCACCTTACTCTTCACATCCTTTTCAACAATGAATATTATCTTTCTTTAATCCGTGCCTATTGGATAGATTTAACACATGAATTACACTAAAGTTTTAATTTGTCTGAAAATAATGACACACGAAAGGATGTCACTGCAGTGTGCTGGTCAGTGTTCTTGGTTACAAACAACAGAAACTAATTCTGGGTAACCTTAGTAGAAAAGGAATATATTGGAATGGTGCTGTGAAGTTCCCAGAATCAACGAAAACAGACATAAACAAATATGAAGGGAGGCAAGAGCCAACCTTAGAAATATCCTATGTCAGTCTACTTATGACCTTCCACCCACAAGCCTAGTTTTGAAATCATGGTGCCTGCCACACTCTGGATAATGTTCCTGGGGTTAACAATGAGGTTTGGCTTAATGCCTTATCCTGTTCCTAAGATCCCAGGCAGATTTATCTGCTCAGAAAAATAATTCTTTTTAAAATAATTAATTAATTAGTTGATTAATTAATTTAAAAGATTTCATTTTAATTCCAGCATAGTTAACACACAGTGTTATATTAGTTTCAGGTATACAATGTAGAGATTCAACACTTCATACAATACCTGGTGCTTGGGCAGCCCGGGTGGCGCAGCAGTTTAGCGCCGCCTGCAGCCCAGGGCGTGATCATGGAGATTCGGGATCGAGTCCCACATCAGGCTCCCTGCATGGAGCCTGCTTCTTCCTCTGCCTGTGTCTCTGCCTCTCTGTGTGTGTGTCTCTCTCTCGAATGAATGAATGAATGAATGAATCAATCAATCCTGGGTTTGTTTCTGGGCTCTCTATCCTGTTCCATTGAAATATGTGTCTATTTTTGTGCCAGTACCATACTGTTTTGATTACTGAAGCTTTGTAGTTATCTGAAAATGTGGGATTGTTTTTTTTTTTAATTTTTTTTATTTATTATTTATTATAGTCACAGAGAGAGAGAGAGAGAGAGAGAGAGAGAGAGAGGCAGAGACACAGGCAGAGGGAGAAGCAGGCTCCATGCACCGGGAGCCCGACGTGGGATTCGATCCGGGGTCTCCGGGATCGCGCCCTGGGCCAAAGGCAGGCGCCAAACCGCTGTGCCACCCAGGGATCCCTGAAAATGTGGGATTGTGATACCATCAGTTGTGTTCTTCTTTTTCAAGATTGTTTTGGCTCTTCAGTGGTTCCATACAAATGTTAGGATTGTTTGTTCTAGTTTGGTGAAAAATGCTGTTGGTATTGTGATAGGGATTGCATTAAATCTGTAGATTGTTTTGGGTAGTATAGACATTTTAGCAATATTTGTTTTTCCAAGTCATGAGCATAGAATATCTTTCCAATTGTTTATGTCATCTTCAATTTCTTTCATCAGAGTGTAGGTCTTTTTACCTCGTTGGTTAAGTTTATTCCTAGATATTTTATTATTTTGGGTGTAATTATTTTGGGTGTAAATGGAGCTGTTTTCTTAATTTCTCTCTCTGCTACTTCATTATTAGTGTATAGAAATGCAGTGGGTTTCTGTATATTGATTTGTATCCTGCAACATTATTGAACTCATTTATCAGTTCTAGTAGTTTTTGCTGGAGTCTTTCAGGTTTTCTACACATATAGTATCATGTCATCTGTAAATAGGAAAAGTTTTACTTCTTCCTTGCCAATTTGGATGCCTTTTACTTCTTTTCATTGTCTGATTGTTCAGGCAATGTTGAATAACAATGATGAGAGTGGACATCCATGACTTGTTCCTGACCTTAGAGGAAAAGTCAGATGTTCCCCATTGAAGATGATATTAGCTATGAGCTTTTCATATATGCCTTTATTGGGTTCAGGTATGTTCTCTCTAAACCTGCTTTGTTTGGGCAGCCCCAGTGGCTCAGTGGTTTAGTGCTGCCTTTGGCCCAGGGCATGATCCTGGAGACCTGGGATCAAGTCCCACATCGGGCTCCCTGCATGGAGCCTGCTTCTCCCTCTGCCTGTGTCTCTGCCTCTCTGTCTCTCATGAATAAATAAATAAAATCTTTTTAAAAAAATAAATAAATAAATCTGCCTTGTTGAGGATTTTTATCATGAATGGATGTTGTACTTTGTCAGATGCTTTTTCTGCATCTATCAAAATGATCATCTGGTTTTTATCCTTTCTCTTGTTGATGTGATGCATCATGTTTTATGATATTGAGGTATGTTCTCTCTAGTATCTCGGTGAGAATTTTTGCATCCATGTTCATCAGGGATGTTGGTCTCTAATTCTCCCTTTTGGGAGAATTTTGGGGTTTCTGGTTTGGGAATCAAACTCAAGGAGAAATGCTGGTCTCATAGAATGAGTTTCAAAGTTTTCCTTCCATTTCTATTTTTCAAAACTGCTTCAGAAGAATAGGTTTTAATTCTTCTTTAGATGTTTGGTAGCATTCTCCTGGAAAGACTTCTAGCTCTGGACTCTCATTTGTTGTGAGATTTTTTGATTACTGCTTCAATTCCTTTCTGGTTATAGGTCTTTTCAGGTTTTCTATTTCTTCCTGTTTTAGTTTTGGTAGTTTTTATGTCTCTAGGAATGCATCTATTTCTTCTAGATTGCCTAATTTGTTGGCATATAATTGCTTATAACATGTTCTTATAATTGTTTGTATTTCTTTGGTGTTGGTTGTGATCTTTCCTCTCCAATAAAATGTTCTTATTTATTCAGGTCCTTTCGCTTTTCTTTTTGATAAGTCTGCCTAGGGGCTTATCAATCTTATTAATTCCTTCAAAGAATCCGCTCCTAGTTTTGTTGATCTGTTCTACTCTTCTTTTGATTTTTATTTCATTGATTTCTGCTCTAATCTTTATTATTTCTCTTATCCTGCTGGATTTAGGCTTTACATGCTGTTCTTTCTCCGTCTCCTTTAAGTGTAAGATTAGATTGTATATTTGGGACTTTTTTTGTTTGTTTATTTCTCGAGAAAGGCTTGTATTGCTATATACTTCCCTCTTAGGACTGCCTTTGCTGCATCCCGAAGGTTCTGAAGAGTTGTGTTTTCATTTTCATTTGCTTCCATGAATTTTTAAAATTCTTCTTTAATTTCCCAATTGACTCATTAATTCTTTAGTAGGATGCTCTTTAACCTCCATGTATTTGTCTTGCTTCCTAATTTTCTCTGGTGATTGAGCAAGTTTTAAAGCATTGTGGTCTGAAAATATGCAAGGAATAATCCCAATCTTTTGGTACCAGTTGAGACCTACTTTGTGTCCCAGTATGTGATCCATTCTGGAGAATGTTCCATGTGCACTCAAGAAGAATGTGTGTTCTGTTGTGTTGGGATAAAATGTTCTGAACATATATGTGAAGTCCATCTGGTCCAGTGTGTTGTTCAAAGCCCTTGTTTCCTTGTTGATCTTCTGTTTATATATTCTATCCATTGCTGTGAGTGGGGTGTTAAAATCCCTTGCTATTATTGTATTATTATCAATGTGTTTCTTTAATTTTGTTATCAATTGGTTTATATAATTGATAACATATAATTGATAACATATAATTGATATAATTGATATTATATATATAAATACGGATATTTATATATATATAATAATGCCCCAAGTTAGGGGCATAAATATTTATATTTCTTAGATCTTCTTATTAGACAGACCCTTTTATTATGATGTAGTGTCCTTCTTCATCTCTTATTCCAGTCTTTGGTTTAAAATCTAATTTGTCACTGGCTGGAGCCTGAGTCCTGGGTTCCCATCTCACCTTCTTACTCTCCGAACAGCATGAGCTTCACCACCTGCTCCACCTTCTCTTCCAACTACCAGTCCCTGGGCTCCAGGCAGTCACCCAGCCACCGGGTCCAGACAATCAGCAGCAGTGCAGCCAGCGTCTATGCAGGTGCAGGGGGCTCGGGCTCCTAGATCTCTGTATCCTGCTCCACCAGCTTTCAGGGTGGCTGGGGGTTCGGAGGCCCAGCTGCAGGGATGGTTGGGGGACTGGCAGGCATAGACGGTATCCAGGGAGAGAAGGAGACCATGCAAGACCTGAATGACCACCTGGCCTCCTACCTGGAGAGGGGGAGGAGCCTGGAGGCTGATGATCAGAAACTGGAGATGAAAACCCGGGAACACCTGGAGAAGAAGGGACCCCAGGTCAGAGACCGGTGGCATTACTTCAAGACCATTGAGGACCTGAGGGCTCAGATCTTTGCCAGTGCTGTGGACAATGCCTGCATCGTTCTGCAGATTGACAATGCCCGTCTTGCTGCTGACGACTTCTGAGTCAAGTATGAGATGGAGGTGGCCATGCGCCAATCTGTGGAGAGTGACATCCATAGGCTTTGCAAGGTCATTGATGACACCAATGTCACTGGGCTGCAGCTAGAGACAGAGATCGAGGCTCTCAAGGAGGAGCTGATCTTCATGAAGAAGAACCACGAGGAGGAAGTAAAGGATCTATAAAACCAAATCGCCGACTCTGGGTTGACAGTGGAGCTGGATGCACCCAAATCTCAGGACCTCAGCAAGATCATGGCAGATATCTGGGCCCAGTATGACAAGCTGGCTCAGAAGATCTGGGAGCAGCTGGACAAGTACTGGTCCCAGCAGATCGAGGAGAGCACCACGGTGGTCACCACACAGACCGCTGAGATAAGAGAAGCTGAGATGACCCTCATGGAGCAGAGACATACCACCCAGTCCTTGGAGATCAACCTGGACTCAATGAGAAACCTGAAGGCCAGCTTGGAGAACAGTCTGAGGGAGGTCGAGACCTGCTATGCGATGCAGATGGAGCAGCTCAATGGGGTCCTGCTGCACTTGGAGTCAGAGCTGTCCCAGCCTGGCAGAGGGGCAGTGCCAGGCCCAGGAATATGAGGCCCTGCTGAAAGTCAAGGTCAAGCTGGAGGCTGAGATTGCCACCTACTGTTGTCACCTGTTGGAAGATGGGAAGGTCTTCAGTCTTATTGATGCCCTGGACAACAGCAACTCCTTGCAGACAGACCATCCAGAAGACCACCACCCACAAGATCGTGGACAGCAAGGTGGTGTCTGAGACCAACAACACCAAAATTCTGAGGCGTTGAGGCAGCAGAAACAGGGTACCCTTTGAGGAGCAGGAGGCCAATAAAAAGTTCAGAGGTCAAAAAATAAAATAAAATAAAATCTAATTTTTAGATTTTAAAAATTGGGGGCACCAAGGTGGCTCAGTTGGTCAAGTGGCTGCCTTTGGCTCAGGTCATGATCCTGGGGTCTTAGGATCAAGCCCCATGTCGGGCTCCCTGTTCAGCAGGGAGTCTGCTTCTCCCTCTGCTTCTCTCCTCATTCACTCTCTCTCTCAAATAAATAAATAAAATAATTTTAAAAAATCTAATTTATTTGATATAAGGATTTCTACCCCAGGTTTCTTTTGACGTCCATTAGCATTATAAATGGTTCTTTACCCCCTCATTTTCAATCTGGAGGTGTCTTTGGGTATGAAATGAGTCTCTTGTAGACAGCATATTGATGGGTCTTGGGTTTTTTTGTTTTTTATCCAATCTGATACCCTGTGTCTTTTGATTGGAGCATTTAGCCCATTTATATTCAGAGTAATTATTGAAAAATATGAACTTAGTGCCATTGTGTTACCTGTAAAGTCAATGTTTCTGTGTACTGTCTCTGTTCCTTTCTTGTCTATGTTACTTTTGAGCTCTCTCTTCACTCGAAGGATCCCTTTTAATATTTCTTGTAGGGCTGGTTTGGTGACCACAAATTCTTTTAGTTTTTGTTTCTCCTGGGAGCTCTTTATTTCTCTTTCTATTCTGAATGACAGCCTTGCTGCATAAAGTATTTTTGGCTGCATATTTTCCCCCTTTAGCACCTTGAATATATCATGCTAGTCCTTTCTGGCCTGCCAGGTCTCTGTGGACAGGTCTGCTGCCAGTCTTATATCTCTACCATTATAGGTTAAGAGCTTCTTTTTTTACATTTTTATTTATTCATGAGAGACACACAGAGAGAGGCAAAGACACAGGCAGAGACACAAGCAGGCTCCATGCAGGGAGCCCGATGTGGGACTCGATCCTGAGTCTCCAGGATCATGCCCCAGGCATGAAGGCAGGTGCTCAACCACTGAGCCACCCAGGAGTCCCAGGTTAAGAGCTCCTTGTCCCAAGATGCTTTCAGGATTTTCTCTTTATCTCTGAAATTTGCAAGCTTCACTATTATATGTCAAGGTGTTGACCTATTTTTATTGATTTTGAGAGGGATTCTCTGTGTCTCCTGAACTTGGATGCCTGTTTCCTTCCCCAGATTAGGGAAGTTCTGTGCTATAATTTGTTTAAATAAACCTCCCCTCAAAAATAAATAAATAAATAAATAAATAAATAAATAAATAAACCTCCTCTCTCTCTCTCTCTCTCTTCTTCCTCCTCTGGAACTCCAATTATTCTAATTTTTTTAAAAAAATTTATTTATTTATTCATGAGAGACACACACAAACACACACACACACACAGAGGCAGAGACACAGGCAGAGGGAGAAGCAGGCTCCATGCAGGGAGCTCGATGTGGGACTCGATCCTGGGACTCCAGGATCAGGCCCTGGGCCGGAGGCAGGCACTCAACTGCTAAGCCACCCACGCATCCCCCAATTATTCTAATATTGTTTCACTTTATGGTATTATTGATCTCTCGAATCCTCCTCTCATGATCCAGTAGTTGTTTATCTACCTTTTTCTCAGCTTCCTTGTTCTCCATCATTTTGTCTTCCATATCACTGACTCTCTTCTGCCTCATTTATGCTAGCAGTTAAGCCTCCATTTTTTATTGCATTTCAGTAATAGCCTTTTTTATTTCAACCTGATCAGATTTTAGTTCTCTTATTTTTCCAGTAAGGGATTCTCTAGTGTCTTCTATGCTTTTTTCAAGCCCAGCTAGTATCTTTATAATTGTTTTAAATTCTAGTTCCAACATCTTACTTATATCCATATTGATTAAATCTCTGGCAGTGAGTACTGCCTCCTGTTCTCTTTCGGGGTGAGTTTTCCCATCTCATCATTATGTCCAGAAAAGAACAGATGAAAGAGAGAGAAAATACAAAAATAGCAACAAGGCACCAGAAAACTATACACTAAACAAATCAGAAGAGAACAGAAACCAAAAAAACCAAAACAAAACAAAACAAAAACAAAAACAAAAAACAAAGAGAGAGAGAGAAAGTCAAACAAGAAATAGAACAGAACAATAAACTAGATCCTGGGTGTATTTTGGTCTGTTTGTTAGAAGAAACTAGACCCCAAAATAGGAGAGAGAAACACACACACACACACACACATACACAAAAATAAAATTAAATACAATGAAAGGAAGCCAAAAATGAGAAATATATATATATAAATGTAAATGTAAGAATGAAAATTTAAAAAGACTTAAAAAAAGAAATGATAAAATAAGAAAACAGCTGAAAAGGAAAAAATATAAAACCAAAAGACTACAGAATAATAAGAAAAACCCCACAAATGCCATATACTGTTTTCCCCAAGAGCTGGAGTTCTACAGCCTTCTATGAGGGGTACACTCGGTATTAGCTGGATGTTTCTGCTGGTCTTCTGGCGAGAGAGGGGCCTGTTGTCCTGATTCTTAGATATTGTTGTCCCAGCAGAACTGCCCCTGCTACAACACTGGGCGCAGTGTAAGCAGCCCCAGATTGTACTATGGGGCTGAGGGCTTTCAGCACTGATGGTGGGGGGATGAACAAGGCTGCAGCCCAGTCTCCAGCCCCAGAGCTGGAAGTTCGGCCCTTCACTCTTCGGTGAGCCCTCATAGAGTCAGGCACCCTGGTCTCCCTGGTGTCCTTCCCCACTCTGTGTTCACCCGGCCTGACACGGAGCATTTTATCTCAGGCATGTGACCCTATTTGGAGTCTCTAAACTTTAGGGACTCCTGCAGCACACGCCTGGGCCGCTCCTCCCAGGGATGGGAGGGAGGCCTCACTGCGGTTCTGCCTCTGGAGGGACGCCAGCTGGAAAGCAGTTGCCCAGCCCTGCCTCAGTTCCCACTTTATGGCAACACCAAGCAGAAAGCCGGAGCCTGGACTCGCTGTTTTCAGCTGGCTTCCCCGCTCCAGTGCTTGGGAACTCTGCAGCACTCAGGCACCCCCATTCTTTTTGTGATCCGGGGGATCCTGAGACTATGCTGTCCCACCTGGGATTCCCACTCCACCTCGCCCCCTAAGCACCTTTCAGGCAGACTTTAAAGAGTTCAACCCTTGTGCTCTGCTGCTTCTAGTACTTTCCAGTGCCTGGCTTACGGAGGCTCTCTCCCTCTGCGGTTTGTCTTCTGACATACTGTCTTGGGTTCACGTCTCCACACCTCCCACCTTGCAAAAAGTGATCACTTTTCTATTTCTATTCTAGCAAGTCTTTTCTCAGAGCTCCGGTTAATTTGACAGGTGTTCAGAATGATGCGATAGCTCTTCAGCTGGATTCCAGGGCCCAGACGAAATTAGGGTCCCCTACTCCTCTGCCATCTTAACTCCTCCCCCTGTAGCGGTTGTCCTCTTGTTGGATTGTTCCCTTCATGATTATGTAATATCCTCCTTTGTCTCATTACAGTTACTTTAAAGTCTATTTTGTATGATATAAATAAATATTGCTACCTTGGCTTTCTTTTCACTTCTGTTTGCATGTTAAATGCTTTTCCATCCCTTCACATTCAATCTGCAGGTGTCTTTAGGTCTGAAATGAGTCTCTTGTAGGCAGCATATAGATGGGTCCTGCTTTTTCATCCATTCCATCACCCGATATCTTTCAATGAGCCTTGAGTCCATTTACATTTAAAGTAATTATCGGGGACACCTGGGTGGCTCAGCAGTTGAGTGTCTGCCTTTGGCTCAGGGTGTGATGCTGGAGACCTGGGACCGAGTCCCACGTCGGGCTCCCTGCCTGGAGCCTGCTTCTCCCTCTGCCTATGTCTCTGTCTCTTTCTCTGTGTCTCTCATGAATAAATAAATCTTTTAAAAGAAAAGTAATTATTGATAGGTATTTACTTACTGCCATTTTGGTCCTTGTTTTGTGGTTGTTTTGGCAGATCACCTCTGTTCCTTCTCACTTCTCTCAGTTTGCTGGATTTCTTTAGTGATATACTTGGATACTCTTATTTTTTTTTGCATATATATTAACAGTTTTTAATTTGTGGTTACTTTTAGATTTAAATTAGCATCTTAAGCATAGAGCAGCCTCTATTAAGTTGATGGTTGCTTAAGTTTAAACCCATTCTAAAAGCACCAAACTTTTACTCCTGTCTCCACCATGTTTTGGGTATATGGTGTCTTACTTTACATCCTTTAATTTTGTGAATTTATTGACTGATTTTTATAGATATACTTAATTTTACTGCTTTCATGCTTCCTAATATTCTTCCTCCTGCTTATCATCTCTCCTTTCCACTTAAAGAATCCCCTCTAACATTTCTTGTAAGGTTGGTTTAGTGGTGATGAATTCCTTTTGTCTGTCTTGAAAGCTCTTTATCTCCTATTCTGAATGATAGTCTTGCTATATAGAGATTCTTGGTTGCAGGTTTTTTTTTTAATATTTTATTTATTTATTCATGAGAGACACAGAGAGAGAGGCCGAGACACAGGCAGAGGGGGAAACAGGCTCCCTGCAGGAAGTCCGATGCAGGACTCGATCCCAGGACCCCAGGATCATGCCCTGGGCCAAAGGCAGATGCTCAACCGCTGAGCCACCCAGGCATCCCATGAGTTTTCTTTTCTTTCAGCACTTTGAATGTATCATTCCACTCCCTCTGGCCTGCAAAGTTTCTGTTGAAAAATCAGCTGCTAGCCTTATGGGATTTCCTCTTCTATGTAACTGTTTTCTTTTTTCTTGCAGCTTTTAAAATTCTCTTTTGCCATTTTAATTACTATGTGCCTTGGTGTGGATCTCCTTAGGTTAATTTTGCTGTGGGCTCCCTGTGCCTTCTGGATCTGGATGTCTGTTTCCTTCACTAGATTCAGGGATTTTTCAGCTATAATTTCTTCAAATACATTTTCTGCCTGCTTTTATTTCCCTTCTTCTGGGACCCCTATAATGCAAATGTTATTATGCTTGATAGTGTCACTGAGTTCCCTTAATCTCTTCTCATTTTTATTCTTTTTTATCTCTCCCATTTGACGTCATTACTTTCTATTACTCTGTCCTCCAGGTTGCTAATCTGTTCTTCTTCCTCTAGCCCACTAGCTATTCCATCTAATGTATTTTTAATTTCAGTTACTGAGTTCTTCATCTCAGATTGGTTCTTTTTCATTTTTTCTGTCTCTTTATTGAGGATCTCACTGAGGTCTTCTACTCTTTTTTTCCCCCTTTTTTTCCTTTTCTTTTTTTTTTTTTTCCTTTTTTTCCCTTTTCTTTTTTTTTTTTTTCCTTTTTTCCCCCTTTTTTCCAATGCAAACACAGGTCTTCTACTCTTTTCTCAAACCCAGTGAGTATCGTTATGACCATTACTTTAAATTCTAGTTCCTTATCAGAGGGTGCCTAGGTGGCTCAGTCGGTTAAACATCTGCCTTTGGCTTGGGTCATGATCCCAGGGTCTTGGAATTGAGTCCCATATGAGGGGATCCTTGCTGAATGTGGAAGTCTGCTCCTCCTCCCATTCATGCTCTCTCTTTCACACACACACACACACACACACACACACATACTCTCTCTCTCTCTCTCTCTCTCAATTAAATAAATAAAATCTTAAAAAAAATAAATTCCCTATCAGGCATATTACTTCTCTCTATTTTGCTCTTGTACTGTAATTTTGTTCTGTTCTTTCACTTAAGACATAGTCCTCTGTCTCCTCATTCTATCTAAATCTCTGTGTCTGTTTCTCAGTATTAGGAAAGTCAGCTACGTCTCCTCTTGCAAGTAGTGCCTTATGAAGAAGAGCTTTTATGGTACTCCATAGTGCAATATCCTGTTTGCCAGAACCTGGCTCTTCTAGGGTGTCTCCTACCTGTATTGTGTGGGCCCCACTCTTGTAGCTGAGTCACCTTTGCCTCAGTCGTCAGTTCAGTCGTCTGCAGTGGTTCTCTTTGCCTCTTGTGGGGAGGGTTTGGTCCCTATAGTATTAGTGGGCCAGTCTGGGGACACCTTAGGCTTGAGTTGAGTCAGATCAAGTGTTTGCCATAGATGCAGTAGCGCCAAATTTCAGGGTACTTTCCCTGTGTTGTCCCCCTGAAAATCTTTCATTGGTGGGTAGGGTCTGCAGGCAGACTAGATGTCTTCCCTCAGCCCACTGCTAGGGGCTGACAGTTGAACTGCTATATGGTTGTCTTCCCCCTTCCCCTGGGCAGGAGTCACTTCAGTGTGGTGCTGACCCATTGAGGCAGCTTGCTCACTGCCCGGCTTGTGGCTCTGCTTTGGATGGACTCCTGTTAAGCGTATGTTGGATTGGGTAGGTCTACAAGAGAACGTAGGTATGGGGTACCTGGTGTTAATGAGGTCTCTGCTGGTTTGCTGTGGGAAGGGACCTGTAGCTGCTTTAGAAAATTCCTGCCCAGGGCATGTTGGATGGGGCAGGGCATGCTGTGAGTGTTCCTACTGCACTGGTTTCCATACCTAGGTGGAATTTGTTTCACATGTAAAAGGACCACATCACTTCACAATGTCCAAAAGTAAAGCATCCCAAGTTCCCATCAGTAAGTGAAGGGCTGAACAAAATGTGGTGCATACACACAATGAAATATCATTCAGCCTTAAAAAGGAAGGGAATTCTGACACAAACTACAACATGGATGAAATTTGAGGACAGAATGCTGGTGAAATAATCCAGTCACAAAAAGACTGTATGATTCCACCTACATGAGGACCTAAACCAGTCATCTTCATAGAGACAAAAATGTAAGGTGGTGGCTGCCAGGGACTGGGGCATAGGGAGAATGGAGAGTTATTATTTAATGGGTACAGAGTTTCAGTTTGGGAAGGTAAAGTTCTAGAGATGGATGATGGTGGTGGTTGCACAATAATATGAGTGTACTTAGGGCCAGTGAACTGCACCTTTAAAATAAGTTAAGATGGGGTGCCTGGGTGGTATAGTCATTTAGACATCCAACTCTAGATTTTGACTCAGGTTGTGATCTTGGGGTCCAGGCTCCGCAATCAGCCGGAGTCTGCTTGGGACTCTTTCTTCCTCTTCATCTGCCCTTTCTTCTTTCGCCTGTGTGCTTGCTCTCTCTCTCTCTCTCAAATGGATAAATAAAGTCTTTATTTAAAAAAAGTTAAGATGGGGGCAGCCCAGGTGGCTCAGCAGTTTAAGCGCCTGCCTTCGGCCCAGAGTGTGATCCTAGAGACCTGGGATCGAGTCCCACGTCAGGCTCCCTGCATGGAGCCTGCTTCTCCCTCTGACTGTGTCTCTACCTCTCTCTCTTTCTCTCTCTCTCTCTCCTCTCTCTGTGTCTATCATGAATAAATAAATAAAATCTTTTAAAAATAAATAAAAATTTTAAAAGTTAAGATGGTAAATTTCATGATATATATTTTTTACCACAATTTTATTTTTTTAAGATTTATTTTTTTTATTGGGAAGGGATACATAGTTGGTGGGGAGGGGCAGAGGGAGAGGGAGAGAGAATCCCAAGCAGACTCCTCGCTGAGTGCAGAGTCCATGGTGGTGCTTGATCCCACAACCCTGAGGTCACGACTTGAGCCCAAACCAAGAGTGGAACACTTAACCAACTGTGCTACCCAGGTGCCCCTACTTTACCACGATGTTTTAAAATGGAGAAGACTCCCATCACCAGGTACCCACTCAAAAAAAGAGCACTCAAAATTTGAATGATCCCACCATTCAATCACTGGGCTGGAACTCCTCCAGCCTTTCACTTGACAGGAGAGACTATTCTATGAATAGAGATTATGAGCTCACTGAAATGACTATAAAATATAAAGATAGGATTGCTACATATGTGGGTCTCTTTTTTCCTCTGGAGCCTGAGATAAATAGGACTACCTTTATGGTAGAGCATTAATGTCACAAATGTTCAAGTGCCTATTTTATGCAAGGCATTATGCCAGCAGCTGGGGGAAATGTGAAAATGGAGCATATACAAGAAGTTCGTAGTCTGGAATGGATATGTCCATGCATAAATTTTTTCATGAATAATTTGAATATGAGATAAAACTTGAGATGTTCCCTTTTTTTGTGCCCTTAAAGCACCCCGTACTTCTCAAATATTGTATATGTTTCACTATATTGCCATCAACTTCAGGCTTCTTATTCTCACACTGTGGGAGATTGTGTGGATCATTCTCCCTGTATCCATCCATGCCCTTTACCATGTAACTGTGCAATGCTTGTCCACCATGAGTAGAATAACCTGCCCGCCCCTTGATTCTAGTTTCCACCATTTCACTTGCTTTGGCAAGTAGCAGCTATGGAATGGTAGCAGCGATGATGGCTTGATATGGTCTTGACCATCGGGAACAACCCTTTTTGCACCTCTGCCATCCCCCTGAGAACATGCCTGGGCTGGCCTGTGGTGAATGACAGGCACTTGTTGCAGAGCTGAGTGTCCTGGATTACCCCAGCAGAGGCCAGCCCAGGTAGCTGTGTGTCAGATGAACCTCTAGACAGGTCAGGGAGCCCAGCCAAGAAAAGTGTACAAAGTATAATTGTACAACTTGATGAATTTTCACTAAGTGTACACATCCATTTAATCAGCACCCAGATAAAAAAGCCAGAACATTCACAACACCTCGGGAGCACCTTGAATGTTCCTTTCTAGTCATTACCTACCTCTCTCTTCCTCCAGAGATAGCCATTATCTTGACTTCTAACACTAAAAATTAGTTTTTGCCTCCTCTTGAACTTCTCTAGACGGAATTATACCATACATGGTCTTTTGTATCTGGCTTCTTTACTTCAATATTACGTTAGTGAGATTTCCCCCTGTCGTTGGGCACATCTGCATTGCTTTGTAGTACAGATGGTATGAATGTAATACAAGGTATTTATTAATTCTACTATTGGGGGTGTTTGCGAGTCGGAACTACTAGGAATGGTGCTGCAGTGAATATTCTTTAGCATGTCTTTTGCTAAGTGTATGTATGCATTTCCCTTGTATACGTGGTTAGGACTAGAAATGCCAGGACATAGGATAAGTGTGTGTCCAGCTTCATACATACAGTCTGTTGCCAAACAGACTTCCCAACTAGTTGTACCAATTTACACCCCCAGCAGAAATGTGAGTCCCACTTTCTCTACTTTCTTGCAAACACTTGTTATTGTCCTTTTAATTTTAGTCATTCCAGTGGGTATGTTGTAGTATCCCATAACCCTTACAACTAGTGAACACGAGTACGTTTTTCATATGAGCATTCAAATACCCTCTTTTCTGAAGTGTCTGTTCACATAAGATTCAAGTTTGTGCCTCATAGAATTCTGCCTCAGGATCAGAAGGACAGCGAGGCAGGTCACACAAGGCTTCCAGCAAGAGATCTTGACGATAAAAAAGAACTTTGCATCAGCTCAAACCCAGCGTTAGGAATAATACAGTGGGATTCCAGCATAAGACACTGAATGCTATAAAACCTCAAATCAATACTGGAGAAGGAGTTGATGGGTTGGATACACGACAATGTGCGGGTCTTCCAGGGAAACCCATTGGCTGGTTGCTGATAGACTCACAAGTTTTCCAATATCTTGGAGACACCAGGACTTCAGGGTCTGATTCACAGCCACACAGGCTCAGAAAGGAGCTTTTGCAGACATGGTGAGTCAGAAATTAATATCAAAACCAGGAGGCTGGTGTATTGGTTTACACTATGAACCAGAATTGCCAAGCATTCCGGTCTCTGGTTAGAGTACTCGCTCCCTATAAGAAAATACCTTGGGAGGTCAAATACAATTAGAAGCCTGCATGATGAGCTGGAATCAGAGCACCAGAATGAGAGATGGGGGCTGGGAATAACAGGAGTGTGCTTCTGGGGCTTTCACAGTAAAAATGGATCTGTCATTGGATCTGGACACGTTATGACCTTGGGCCAGGCTCCCTCTTCCCCACCAGTACTTGGATCGATGAATGTTGTCAATGTTACTTTACAGACTCTCCTTTTTCTTGCTATTTCCGGTGCTAACTAATCCCCCTTTTGATTGATTCCTTCTTTCTTTAGCTGTCCTGGAGGACATTCGTTGATTGTGTTCCTATCAACCATTTCCCTACCTTACTCCCCAGGGGTCCCTGACTGACTTTTCAGTAGACCACAGTTTCCATTTGGGGATGTGATCCATGTAGTTGCTGGGATGACTCCACCCCAAATCTAGGTTTAGAGCTTACTACCTGGGCTAAGCAATGAGCAATTCCATCCTCTGAGCCCTGTGTTGGGTTGAGCATGTTAGCTGCAAATGCTGGGAGCCTGATAACTCTCTATTTGCTTTTGGGCATGAATGACAAAGTTTGTGGCCCTGGGAGCCATCTGAGAACTACACAAGGAGTCAGTAAGCCTCAGATTATTCTGACACATAAGAAGGCAGAGTGGAGAGTTGAAGAGAAACTGGATTCTCAGTGATTTCATTAAGCTGTTGGATCAAGCTGTTGGACTTTTCCGTTACTTGAGCCAAGGTATTCCTTTTATTGCATAAACAATTTGCATTGCCCTGGAAGACCCAGCTGGCTAGCAAGTATCTGTCCTCCTCTTCTTCCTTATTTACAGAACCTCCAGTTTATTAACAGTTTAAAAATATGCAGCTCCCCTGGAGCAAAGGGTGGTGGCCATGTGGCCAATAAGATACAAGTGAAACTCAGTAGGAAAACTGATTTTGTAAAAATGACTGATTTTCTGCCTTAAAGAGAGAGAGTGAGAGAGAGAGAGAGAGAGAGTGAGTACGTACTGGCACATGCATTCTGACTTCTTCTACCCTCTTCTTCTGCCCTGCAAAGCAGATAACAATATCCAGAAGAATGACAATGAACTTGTGATTATAAAACCAAAAGACACTAAGGGTGGCCAAAGGAGATAGAAGGAGCCTAATTCCATGAACAGCTACACTGGCCCCAGCCTGCATATTCCAGATGCATTGTAACATGAAAAAAAGTATACCCCTTATTGGGTTAGGCACTCTGTTGGGTTTTTGTGAAATGCAGTCAAGTACAATCACTTAGAGCATTCAGCCCATGAAACATGGACTTTATTGCATAATAGTGATGGGGCCTTGGGCTGTGAGGGTGCAGACATTGCAAACTGGAATGCCCACAATGTCATTATGCTGTGATGAAACTCTGAGTCCATTTGCTCTTCTAGGGGAGATACCCTACATGCCAACCAAGTCCATTGTGTTAGGGAAAATAGCTGGAATAATTCAGAATATTGGCATGTGCAGATGATTTTGCTCCACTTTCTTTAAAAAAATTTTTTTAAAAGATTTTATTTATTTATTCATGAGAGACACACACAGAGAGGCAGAGACACAGGCAGAGGGAGAAGCAGGCTCCATGCGGGGAGCCCAATGTGGCACTTGACCCCGGGTCTCCAGGATCACACCTTAGGCCCAAGGCGGTGCTAAACTGCTGAGCCACCTGGGCTGCCCTCTTTCTTTCTTTCTTTTTCTTTTTCTTTCTTTCTTTCTTTCTTTCTTCTTTCTTTCTTTCTTTCTTTCTTCTTTCTTTCTTTCTTTCTTTCTTCTTTTAAGATATTATTTATTTATTCACAAGAGACATAGAGAGAGGCAGAGATATAGGCAGAGAGAGTAATGTTCCCCGTAGGGACCCTGATGCAGGACTCAGTCCCAGAACCCTGGGATCAGGCCCTGAGCCGAAGGCAGACACTCAACCACTGAGCCACCCAGGCGTCCTGCTTCACTCCACTTTCTACAAAGTCCTGAAAGAAACTGGTGTACTAGAGTCATCCACACTGAAGGAAAAAGGGAAGAAATACCTGTTCACTGAGTTCCTTTACTATGGAAGAACACTCTACATACAGCCTGCAAATCTTTGAAGGAGGCTCTCATAATCTGGAGATTTGCAGGGCTGAAAAACACTGTTCTTTTTGTTTTTTGAATAGGAGCCGTGGCCGCCAGGCAGTAGCTTAGAAGAAAAGACTGGTGTCCTGGAACTCTCCTAGGCACCACCCTTTAAGAGCCACCACTCAACAGAGGAAGTGAGGTCAGCAAAGTGTTCTCTTCCCAATCTTTGGTTTCCAGTTGTCTCAAGTCAGTAAACATTAAGTTGAAGGTTTGAGGTGTAGACAGAACACAGAAGCCAGAGAGTTATAGAGGAAGACTTTTAGGTTTAAAGACCTGGGCTATGGAGCGCCTGGGTGGCTCTGTTGGTTGAGTGCCCAACTCTTGATTTTGGCTAAGGTCATGACCTCAGGGTCATGAGACCGAGCCCCGTGTCTAGCTCTGCACTGGGGCATGAAGCTTGCTTGAGATTCTCTCTCTCTCTCTCTGTGCCTCCCTACTTGTGCTCTCTTTCTCTCTCAAATTAAAAATGAAACAAGGGGATCCCTGGGTGGCGCAGTGGTTTAGCGCCTGCCTTTGGCCCAGGGCGTGATCCTGGAGACCTGGGATCGAATCCCACGTCGGGCTCCCGGTGCATGGAGCCTGCTTCTCCCTCTGCCTGTGTCTCTGCCCCTCTCTCTCTCTCTCTATGTGACTATCATAAATAAATAAAAATTTAAAAAATAAATAAAAATAAATAAAAATAAAAATGAAACAAAACAAAACAGAAAAAGACCATGGCCACATAGGAGCTTTGGCTGTGGCTACTCACACATAGGACTGAATAAGAGGCAAATGGACTTGAAACCTACATTTTCGAGAGAATCCTATCACCAAAAATGAGAATTTAAGAATCTGGCCAGCAATACCTTATCATTTTTCAGCCCAGGTCTTCTCTGAACACACACAGTAGAATGGGTCTCCTCCCCAAAGTTCACTTCAGATATGATAGAAAGAGGATAATGAATAAGAAGTCCTCTCCAAGGAAGATGGCACTGGACCATGGGGCACAATCAAAGAGGGCTGTCCTTCCCGAGAGCAGGTTGGCTGAGTGAGGAAATTACTGTCAGGGAGGGAGTCCTGGTCACTCCCGTCTAGCAGAATCTGGTCGGTATTTGCTGTAGATTTCCTTCCCATTCTTCGCCTTCCTATGTGGGAGCTGTATTTCATTCCTTCTCCTCTATTATATATGGAATATATTGGGGGAAATAACTTGCCTTTTAGTTTGCAGGTTATTGGACTCTGAGGCTTCACATCAGGGTCACGTGGAGAAAACTGCTTATTGGCTAGGGGTCCAGACTTCTGAGATGGATGCAGTCAATGTCTGGCTAGAGCTCAGCACTGTCCCCACTGGGGAGGTGTTATTCTACCTGTGGGAGGATGGATATCCAGAAGGGTGGACTGTAGCAGTCATTGCTTTTTCCTCCCTAAGAACCATTCTCCTTGTCTTATTAGCGGAACCTTGAATTTGTTTGGAAAAGCAATATGCCCAGCTAAAAACTACACCAAAGTTTTCTAGCCAGTGAGACATCAACAAAATTCTGCCAAGGATATCTGGAAAAGCTTTGCTTCCTGGCTGTAGGTATCATCCCTTCTCTCCTTTTTGCTTCTTCTTTTCTTGCCTGGAACCAGATGGAAATTTGAATCTTCAGGAAGGAATGAGGAGCATCGGAAGTGGTAAATATGTGGATAAATGTCAAAGACTACTTATTCTTTGTGGTTTTTGTACATGCATGTGACAAGTTAAAAAATAGTGTAGGAGTTCCCCTTTTCTATGTTCTGGAATATTTTAGGTAGCTTAGAAGGTTTAGGAGATTCTCCTATGAATCCACCTGGGTCTCGTGTCTTTTTGAGGAGTAGCTCTTTCATGTGTTTAATTTTTTTATGTTTACTGGCAATGCGGGAACCCAGGGCTAGCTGAGGACAAGGCCCGAGCCTGGGGGGCAGCACATTGGCAAGTCCTTGAAACAGGCAGCAGGACAGTCCTCTACAGACTCAGCTGCCTCCATGTTAATACTTTGCTAAGGGCAGAAGGCAACCTTAGCCCGCCCCCCGCCCCCCGCCCCCAGGAGCCTGTAATATATATTTTTTATATATTTTTTTATATATTTTATATATGTTTTATATATTTTTAATATATAAAAACCCCTTTAGAAATTTCCTTTATCTCTAAACCCCCGAAGATACATGTTGGAAATCGTCCTCCAAGCACAAGGCCCACCTATATCCATCTGAAGGGTGTCAGGACTCAGGGTTTATTAGATGGTAATAAGTGACCTTTCCCGACAATAACTGGCCCCCTCAAGGCCCTGGAAACCTTGCTTCCAAGGTTCAATTCCTTGGAAACTACCCTATCCTCAAACCCCTCCCAACTCCCAGGTATATATTCAGCCACTCCTCACCGGCCCGGGGCAGCAGCTCTTCCTGTCTGTGGGTCCTGTCCCCGGGCTTTAATAAAACCATTTTGCACCAAAGACATCTCAAGAATTCTTTCTTGATCTTTGGCATCAGACCTCACCTATATTCTAAAACTTCCTCACTGGGGCCAATTTCAGTAAATGATATCCTCCTAGGAAATCATCATTGGTTTTTTAATACATTGGTCTAGACTCAAAAAATGTAGTATCCTAAGATTTTTTAATTTCTTTAAAAAGAATATTTATTTGAGAGAGAGAGTATGAGCAGGGTGAGGGGCAGAGGGAGAAGCAGACGCTCTGCTGAGCAGGGAGCCCGATGGGAGAGCTTAGTGCAGGGCTCCATCCCAGGACCCCGGGATCATGACCTGAGCCAAAGGCAGACACTTAACCACTGACCCACCCAGGTGCCCCAAGATTTTTAATTTTTCTTCTGTCTCACTGGCAATTTCCTCCCTGCCATTCCTTATCTTCCATATTTATGCCTTTTCTTTTTTCTTCCTGATTAGTTTAGCTAATGGTTTGTTTGATTAGGTTGGATAGATTTGATTTTTTTTTTTTTAAGAACCAGCAGCAGTTGGATGGATTTATTCTTTTTACATTTTTTCTGCTCTCTAGCTCATTAATTTCTGCTGTTATCTTTCATAGTCCCTCCATTCTGCTTTGTTTGATCAATTAAAAAGCTTTTTTTTTTTTTTTTAATTTTTATTTATTTATGATAGTCATCACAGAGAGTCATCACAGAGAGAGAGAGAGAGAGGCAGAGGCATAGGCAGAGGGAGAAGTAGGCTCCATGCACCGGGAGCCTGACATGGGATTCGATCCCGGGTCTCCAGGATCGCGCCCTGGGCCAAAGGCAGGCGCTAAACCGCTGCGCCACCCAGGGATCCCTAAAAAGCTTTTTTAAGCTTTAATTGATGTTTAATTTTACTGATATGTATAGTACATGAAGGTACTTATAATATGTTACCTTCATGTGATCTATTTTATTCTAACAACTGCTTTTGTGGTATTTTATAGCTTCGGATAAGTTGTGTTCATCGTTGCTATTTCATAAAATTCTGCAATTTGGGTCTGTATTGCCTTACTGACTCATGTGCCTAATACACAGCTTTTTTTTTTTAAGATTTTATTTATTTTATTATTCATGAGAGACACAAAGAGACAGCGAGAGAGAGGCAGAGACACAGGCAGAGGGAGAAGCAGGCTCCATGCAGGGACCCTGATGCAGGACTCGATCCCGGGACTCCAGGATCACGCCCTGGGCTGAAGGCAGATGCTCAATCGCTGAGCCATCCAAGGATCCCCAACACAGTTTTTTTTTTTTTAATTAGTGGAAGAGTCTTTTTGCTTTTAACTTTGTTATAATTTTTTTGACTCGCGATCAGAGAATGTTGCTTATGTTATTGTTATTGTTTTTTTTTAAGACTGTATTTACTCATTAGACAGCACAAGCAGGGGGAGTGGCAGAGGGAGAGGGAGAGGCGTGGTGGGGCGGGGCTTGGGGCTCAATCCCAGGACCTGGCACAACCTGCGGGGAGGGCAGACCCTTAACCATCTGAGCCACCCAGGAGGCCCCACCATCCCTATTAAAGTTACTGAGATTTTCTTTTGGGACCTAATGAATCATCCACTTTCACGAACGTTCCTTTCCCTTAGCCAGCAGCCAGTGCTCTGATCCACCAGGTCTCAGGCCTGTCTTGGGTGCCTCCCCTAGAGGGATGGAACCGTCTCCTTTGGAAGCGAGTTCCCGCTGAGGTGGCTGCTCTCGGCCTCCCCCAGGGCCAGCGTACCCCTCTCTTGCACACCCCGCCCTCACCCCTCCCCGTGCCCCAGTTCTGCTGTGAGCTCCGGAGCCGGTTCTGCGAATTCCAGATATTTATCTCCCCATTTACATGTAAATTGAAGTTTTAGGTTTCCTCCGTCTCCCAGGACGCTGTCGGGAGAGCTGAGGTGATTTCATTTGCTGTCACGGTTGATCTGTGTGGTTTCCGGAGGATGGTGAGGGGATTTAGGCATCTGCCCCGGTCCTGCAGGAATTAGGGAGCTCCCTTGTCTCCTCCCCTTTGCCCTTTCTTCTCCAGTCCTGCTTTCCTTCGCTTTATTCAGATGTTCTCCTTTGCTCATCCCTGTGCCTCAGCGCTGAAGCCACAGTTCTGTTCCTGCTCGCCGAGGGGCACCCGCGAACGCGCAGCCCCCACACCCCCACATCCCCACATGGAGCTCTGCGAGGCCTAGAGTTGCCACCGCGGCCTGCCCCTCCCTCAGCCCCTCACAGGCTGCTTTTCTTCACCAGACCATTTTCAGGGCTTCCCCTGCGCCAGGCTGATACAATAACAGACAAAAGTGGGGGGAAGTAGGCCTAGAAGCGTGTTCTGAGGGATTTGCCTTTTAGTGGGAAAGACAAACAAGATACGAGCTTCAAATGCGCAACATGTTACACAATGAAGAGCACTGAGGAGCACAAAGGAAGCAGGGTGGGGGAATATGAAAGCTCACGTGGGCGTGAGTGCGTGTGAGTGTGAGTGTGTGAGTGAGTGTGTGTGTGTGTGTGTGTGTGTGTAGCTAGCCAGGCACATGTCTTGGGGAAGAACATTCTAGCCGCGGAGAATATCAGGTGCAAAGCCTTAGAGGACTTTCTGACAAGGAGGTCTGTGCAGCTGCACGTCCCTCTGGGAAGCAACGGAGGGCAGAACGGCGGGATCTGAGGTCACAGCTCATGAGGAGACCCAAGCAGAGCCTCAGAGGGCTGCAGTCTGGACTACAGTCCGTACTGGGTTTGGCTCTTATCCCAAGATGGGCGCCCCTTGAGGGGTGCTGAACCAAGGAATTACCTGGTGTGCAGCATGTGGTACCAGGTTTACTGAGGACAGAGCGCTGAGGCCAGGCCAGTGAGGAGGCCACGCCGCAACCCACGGGAGCCGGGCTGATGGCTGGCCCGAGGACGGCCCCAGGGCTGATGAGAAGTGGTTGTGTCCTAGGAGTACTTTGAAAGCAGGGAGGCTCAGCAGTTGAGCATCTGCCTTCGGCCCAGGGCGTGGTCCTGGAGTCCCCAGATAGTCCCACGT
Organism: Vulpes lagopus; assembly: GCF_018345385.1. Classification (NCBI taxonomy): domain Eukaryota; kingdom Metazoa; phylum Chordata; class Mammalia; order Carnivora; family Canidae; genus Vulpes; species Vulpes lagopus. The sequence continues at coordinate 44,067,600 of NC_054825.1, read as the reverse complement.
CCGGCTCCCTGCGTGGAGCCTGCTTCTCCCTCTGCCTGGGTCTCTGCCTCTCTCTCTCTCTCTCTCTCTCTCTCTCTCTGTGTCTCATGAATAAATAAATCAAATCTTTAAAAAAAAAAAAAAAAAGAAAGAAAGAAAAGAAAGTTGAGCTGATAGAATTTGATGACTGACTGGTGTTAAAAACCAGTCAACAGACCCAAAAAGGAGTCACTTGTGCTAAGCCCCACATCACCAAACTGAGACTTCACTTAATTATGCTTTTGGCCTCTCCCAGAAGTAGAATCTTAAGTCAGTTGATCCGGAATTGCCTGGACTGCACTAGTGAGGTAGTCTGCCCATAGACCCCTGCCTCACCTAAAGGAAGGTGACGTTACCACGACAATCTACTTGGTGCTGGTATAGCTTTCTTGCTCACTTCTCCCTCTATGTCTTCCACTTTGTAGAGCAACTTGCAGCTCCTTTCTCCCTGCTAGATGGGATGTTGCCTCATTTATGAATTGTTGGATAAAGCCAACAAGATCTTTAAGATTTATTTCCTTGAATTTCGTTTTCTAACGCGAGGTGTAAGGAAAAGCAAGAGGGCAAGGATGACCCCGAAAACATTGTCCTGAGTAACTAGAAGGATAGAGTTGCTGTTAACTTCCTATTGCCTGGCATTTAGTCACCTGCTGTAGGAGGCTAGAGTCTAAGAATGCTCTCAATGCCCTGAGATCCCTCCCCTCTGAGTGTGGGTATGATCTCATCCTCTGATCATGTTGTTACAGAGCAAAAAGAAGGCTGCCCAGGTGGGCCTGCTCTACTCACAGGCCCTTGAAGTGCACAGCTTTTTCCCGCTGGTAGGCAGAAGGGGAAGTCAGAGATTCAAAGGACTTGTACTGTTGCCATTTTATTTTTGTTTGTTTAAAAGATTTTATTATTATTTTTAAATTTTATTTATTTATTCATGAGAGACACAAGCAGAGGGAGAAGCAGGCTCCCTGTGGGGAGCCCGACGGGGGAGCCCAGGACCCCGGGATCACAACCTGAGCCACTGGCAGATGCTCAACCGCTGAGCCACCCAGGTGTCCCACTGATGCCATTTTAACGATGGAGGGGGCTACACGAGCAGGGGACCAGTCAGCCTCAAGGAACAGAGCGCAGGAAACAGGTCCTCAGATCTGTGGCCACATGGATCCAGCTTCGGCCAACAGCCTGAATGAGTTTAGAAGCAGGTTCTTCCCCCAGAGTCTCCAGATGAGAGCCCCACCCAGCAGACACCTTGATTTTGGCCTTGTAAGGTCCTGAGCAGAAAACAGCCAGGCCCAGACTTGGGACCTGTAGAACCCTGGAGCAATACGTGGCGCTGTTATAAGCTGCTACGTTTGTGGTAGTTTTTTACACTGCTATAGAAAATGAATCCTAATGGCTACACACCACCTTTGGGAGGCTGGGAGACGGTGACTCAGTTGGGCATCCATGTGCGTTGTTAAACTTGAGGGCGGGATGCACGTATAATAAAACAAAGAGAAGAATGAGTGCTGGGGGATAAGATGTTCTTGCATACACTGTAAACTTACAGTGTTCAATACAGCAGACACTAGCCACATGTGGATGTTGAGCACTTGAAATGTGGCCAGTCCAAATTGAGATGTGCTATAAATACAAAATAGCCACTAGATTTCGAAGACTTTGTATGAAAAAAAAAAAGAATGTAATATATCTCATTAAGTATTTTATATCGATTATATTTTGAAATAATATATTTTTTAAAGATTTTATTTATTTATTCATAGAGACACAGAGAGAGAGAGAGAGAGAGAGAGAGAGAGAGAGAGGCAGAGACACAGGCAGAGGGAGAAGTAGGCTCCATGCCGGGAGCCCAACGCGGGACTCAATCCCAGGTCTTCAGGATCACACCCCGGGCTGCAGGTGGCACTAAACCGCTGTACCACTGGGGCTGCCCTGAAATAATATTTTTATAATATTTGATAAAATAATTTTTGAGCTTAATTTCAACCTGTTTCTTTTTACTTTAAAAAATTTGGTTATGAAAAAAAAAAATTTGGTTATGGGGCAGCCTGGGTGGCTCAGCGGTTTAGTGCTGCCTTCGGCCCAGGGCGTGATCCTGGAGACCTGGGATCGAGTCCCACGTCGTGCTCCCTGCATGGAGACTGCTTCTCCCTCTGCCTGTGTCTCTCCCTCTCTCTCTATCATGAATAAATAAATAGAATCTTTTTTAAAAATTTGGTTATGGGAGGGATCCCTGGGGGACTCAGTGAATTAGTGCCTGCCTTTGGCCCGGAGCATGGTCCTGGGGTCCCAGAATGGAGTCCCACATTGGGATCCCTGCATGGAGCCTGCTTGTCTCTCTGCCTGTGTGTCTACCTCTATGTGTCTGTCATGAATGAATAAATAAAATCTTAAAAAAAAAATTGGTTATGGGGATGCCTTGGTGGCTCCATGGTTGAGCATCTGCCTTTGGCTTAGGTCGTGATCCTGGGGTCCTGGGATGGAGTCCTGCATTGGGGTCCCTGCAGGGAGCCTGCTTTTCCCCCTGCCTGTGTCTCTGCCCCTATGTCTCTCATAAATAAATAATAAAGAAGATATTTTTTTAAAAAATTTGGTTATGTGTATAACTGAAAATTTTATTTTACTTTTTTACAGATTTTATTCATTTTAGAGAGTGTGCATGAGTGGTGGGAGGGCGGATGCAGAGGGAGAGGGAGAAGCATACTCCCTGCTGAGTGGGGAGCCTGATGCCACCCAGGGCTCAATCCCAGACCCCTGGGATCATGACCTGAGCCGAAGGCATACACTTAACTGACTGAACCACCTGGGCATCCCCGTAACTGAAAAATTTCAATTACATATGTCGCTCGCATTATAGTTTTACTGGACAGTGCTGCTGTAAACTCTTTTGTATATCTCAAATTTTCTTCACATGTCTATGAATTAAATTGTTTCATTTTTATTTTTTAAAGATTTTATTTATTTATTCATGAAAGAGAAAGAGAGGCAGAGACACAGGCAGAGGGAGAAGCAGGCTCCGTGCAGGGAGCCCAATGTGGGACTCGATTCCAGGACCCCGGGATCATGCCCTGGGCCAAAGGCAGACACTCAACCGCTGAGCCACCCAGGCGTCCCTGAATTAAATTGTTTTAAATGTTGGGTTTTTTTATTTTCATTATTACAGGTTTAAAATGCTTAAAAGGCAATGTTCTCATAAGAAATATTAGCAAAGAAAGGAGTTCCTCGTCGCACTCAGCAACCTGTTTCCCAGGCTCCATGAGGACACTAGTTGATGCTTGTACATGTGGAGGTGGGGTTGATGAAGGTTATGACATTAGGTGGGGGCCATCATGGAGATGGAAATGGTGCTTATACTGTCGTGATTCATCCCTTAAGGCTGGGCGTGCGCAGTCCCAAATAAAATATAAATTCTACAGCAAAGGGGAAGGAGTGACTGTATCATTATGGGAGGGAGAACAAAGGCCAGGCTGTGATGCTTGATCTCTGCAGGTACTGCCCCCTGGTGGACGATGGTGGCATTTCAGCCAGGCCGCTTGAGAAATCCCCCACTTCCTACCACCTCCACGGTGTCCAAGCCATCACCTCCGGCAAGCGTTATCCTAAGAGATTCCCAATGGGTCTCCCTCCTTCCCCTCCAGTCCAACAGAATGATTTAAAAAAATTATGTACTTATTCATGAGAGATACACAGAGAGAGGCAGAGACACAGGCAGAGGAAGAAGCAGGCTCTATGCAGGGAGCCCGATGAGGGACTCGATCCCAGGACCCCGGGATCCTGCCCTGAGCCAAAGGCAGATGCTCAACCATGGAGCCACCAAGGCGTCCCCAGAATGATTTTTTAAAAAGATTGATTGATTGATTTATGAGACAGAGAACACACCTGTGCACCAGAGCGTGGGACAGGGCAGAGGGAAGGGGTGGGTAAGCTAAGTATACCCTTAGTATACTTCTTCCTACCCCTTCCAGACCCCTCTGAGTGAAGGGCTCCATCCAGGGACCCTGAGATCATGACCTGAGCAGAAATAGAGTTGGTGGTTCAACCCACTGAGTCGCCCAGGTGCCCCCAGAATGACCTTTTAAAGACTTCATCAGATCCTGTTACTCTTCTGCTCAAAACTCAGGAGCAATGGTCTTTCTGTCAGAGTTAAAGCCAATGCTTCATTTCCCCTCCTGCCATCCACCCCCAACTTACTCCATTCTGGCCATGCTGGGGAGTTTGCCCTTCCTCTGCCAGTGTAACATACCACATGTGCATCTCTTCCACCTGCAACGCATGGTTACTCCTTTGTGACTGCGCACGACCGTCACCTTACACCTTATTACCCTACACAAAACAAAACAAAAACCCCAGCCATCCCCCATTCTACAGCACCCCCTCGGCTGGATTCTTTTTTTTTTTTTTTTGCCTTAGCATGTAATACCATGTGATATATTACATATTTACATGTTACATACATACATTATGTATTTGTTTATTACCTGTCTCTCCTACTGGAATGTGTATTCCAAAAAGGTAGAAAACTTGTCTGTTTTGTTCAAGTTTGTAACTCCAACACTTTGAATGGGGCTTAGGGTTAGTAGGGGCTCAAAAATATTTGTTGGAATGAGACAAGATCTGAACAATGAATAAGCGCTGTACGGCCTCATTGTTTTAGCCTAGGATATGAAGACTTAATGTCACAAAAAGGTCAACCTATACATTTATATAAAATTATTTCCAATTCCAATCTCCATGAGATTTTTTAAATTGGATTAGATCATCTTAAAATTCATTTGGAAAGCATAAAGTTCCTATGAATAGCCAATTATGTAGGAAGAAGTATACTAAGGGTATACTTGGCTTACCAGATATTGGAAGACACCATAAAGCTACCATAATAAAACCCTTATGAAATTGGCATAGGAATAGACAAATGAGCCAGTGTAACTGACTAGAAAATCTGGGAATAGAAATCTGTTTATAAGAATAGAACATATTAGGGGCATGTGGGTGGCTCAGTGGCTTCAGTGTCTTCCTTCAGCTCAGGTCATGACCCTGGGGTCCTGGGATGGAGCCCTGCATTGGGCTCCCTGCTCAGTGGGGAGCCTGCTTCTCCCTCTGGCTTACCCCATACTCCTGGTTTCGCTCTCTCTCTCTCTCAAATAAATAAAATATTTTTAAAAAAGAACATATTAAAGGTGAAATTCAGTGATAAAAGGATGAATATGTCATAACAGTGCTGATGTCTACCAGGGAAAAAAGACTAGACACCAATTTTATACCATTTGCAAAAACAAGTGCCAAGTAGATTAAATACTGAAATGTAGTTGGTACTTTAAGAACTCTAACATAAATACAGAATATTGTTAATTTTGTCCTCATGCCAAACGAAGACATATGGCTGATTTCATCACAGTTAGAACTTATAGTGCGCATTCTTAATCCCTTTGCTTTAAAAATCCCATTTCATGGCTGGGCTCAGAGTATTGAAGCCCAAGCAGAATGAGGAGGGAGTGTGTGGTGGGTAGAGATGGCTTGGTCAAGAGTGAAGTGTTGGAGCCCAAGCACAAGGAAGGTGTCTACAAGGGGACGAGGACGTGATAGTCACCACCCAGCTGGGATGTCAGAGCCCAAGCCAGGTAAGGAGAGTTCATGGAGGAGCAGGACAGTGGTGACACAGAAGATACAAAGGGATTGATCATATAAGTAAATATTTCAAGGATGATGGAATAACAGGAACCAAGTTTCTCACTTATCAAAAATGAAAGGACAAATATAGTATGGAGAAACCAGGAAAACCCTGTGGTGTTGGATTGAAATTGGAAATGGTTTTCATTGAATATAAAATAGGTGGGGTGCCTGGGTGGCTCAGTCAGTTGAGTGTCTGCCTTTGGCCCAGGTCATGATCTCAGGGTCCTGGGATCGAGCCCCACATCGGGCTCCCTGCTATTCCGGGAGCCTGCTTCTCTCTCTCCCTCTGCCTGCCACTCCCCCTGCTTGTGCTTCCTCTATCAAATAAATAAGTAAAATCTCTAAAAATAATAATAATATAAATAGGTAATGGGGCACCTGGGTGGTTCAATGGTTGAGCAACGGTTTCTGCCTTCGGCTCAAGCTGTGATCCTGGGGTTCTGGGATCAAGTCCCAAGTCGGGCTCCCTGCGGGGAGCCTGCTTCTCCTTCTGCCTGTGTCTGCGCCTCTCTGTGTGTCTCTCATGAGTAAATAAATAAAATCTTTAAAAAAAAATGGGCAGAAGACATGAATAGACATTTTCCCAAAGACATACAGATGACCAACAGACACATGAAAAGATAGATGCTCAGTATTACTCATCATCAAGGAAATGCAAATCAAAACTACAATGAGATATCACCTCACACCTGTCAGAATGGCTAAAATCAACACAAGAAACAACAGGTATTGGCGAGAATGTGGAGAAAAAAGAACCCTCCCTCTTACACTGTTGGTGGGAATGCACAGCCACTCTGGAAAACAGTATGGAAATTCCTCAGAAAGTTAAAAATACGGACATCTGGGAGGCTCAGTTGGTTAAGCGTCTGCTTTCAGCTGAGGTCACGATCCCAGGGAGGATCATGCCTTGCATCGAGCTCCCTGCCCAACAAGGAGCCTGCTTCTCCCTCTGCCTCTGCCATTCCCCCTCCTTGTGCTCTTTCGCTGTGTCAAATAAATAAATAAATAATCTTTTTTTAAAAAGGAAGAAAGAAAATTAAAAATAGAACTATTTACGATCCAGCAATCACATTATTGGGTGTTAACCCAAAGAATACGAAAATACTAATTTAAAGGGATACATGGTACCCCAATGTTTATAGCAGTGTTATCTACAATAGCCAAATTATGAAAACAGCCCCAAGTTCCCTCAACAAAGGAATGCATAAAGAAGAGGTGGTGTATACACACACACACAAACAATGGGCTATCACTCAGCCATAAAAAGGAAGGAAATCTTGTCATTTGCAATGACATGGATAGAACTAAAGAGCACTATGGTAAGCAGAATAAATCAGTCAGAGACAAATACCGTATGATTTCATTCATCTGTGGAATTTAAGAAACAAAACAAATGACCAAAGGGAAAAAGTAAGAGAGGAAAAAAAAAACAAGAAACGGATTCTTAACTCTAGAGAACAAACTGATGGTTACCAGAGGGGAGGGAATGGGTTAAATAGATGATGGGGATTAAGGAGCACATGTACTGCGATGAGCACCAGGTGTTGTAAGTGTTGAATTACTATATTGTACACCTGAAACTAGTATCACACTGTGTTAACTAACTGGAATTTAAATAAGAATTTTAACGGGGCACCTGGGTGGCAGTGGCAGTTAAGAGTCTGACTCTTGGTTTCAGCTCAGGTTGTGATCTCAGAGTCGTGAGATGCGGCCCCATATGGGGTTCTGAGCTCAGTGTGGAATCTGCTTGGGATTCTCTCTCCCTCTTCCTCTGGCCATCCCACTCCCAACACACAAATAAATCTTTTTTAAATTTTTAAAAAAGATTTTATTTATTCATGAGAGACACACAGAGAGAGGCAGAGACACAGGCAGAGGGAGAAACAGGCTCCCTGTGGGAAGCCCAATGCGGGACTCGATCCCAGGACCCCCGGATCACAACCTGAGCCGAAAGCAGAGGCTTAACCACGGAGCCACCCAGGCGTCCCAATAAAATTTTTTTTTTTTTTTTAAGTAAGTAGTTGATCCAAACTCAGGTACATGTAAAGAGGGGAGGCGGGGTGGAGAGGGATCCCAAGTCAATAAACTCTTCCTTTCCTGATTTTATGCTTCTTCTCCAACTAGCACCCTTGGAATCCCATTCCACATGTATCCCCTCTGGATCCCCTAGTTCATAATGGGTAGGCCTTACTGCTCCTATGAGGCCCAGTCCCTTTTCTCTCCCTTATCAGGCCCAGCACTTCCATGCTGTGTTATGCTGCAGCTAACCTAGTGTAGGCCTAGTAGCTAGGAGGAAATGCGGGAGCAGATCCAAAGAGGTACCTGTTGCTTTGTGAGGGAGAGCCATCTTCACTGTCTTCCAGCAGAGAGGGAGTGCTGGCTCTCACTAGGAAGAGGGGACTACTTCTGCAGGCTCGTACGGTTCAGAGGAATTTGTGGAGTTAAAATCTTTGGGAGCATCCACTCAGATATCTCCATTCCATGTGTCAGAATTTCAGGTTTTTCCAAACAGGACACTGACTTTAGCATAAGAGATCTGCCTTATTTGGGAATTTAACGGTCTTTGAAATCAGTCACTCATACTAGTAAGTCCTGAGCTTAACCCTCAGCTTCTCTGCCCTTCCACTGAAGGAGATATGCGCTTCTTTGTACGAACCAAAGAGGCCCTCTGGTTTTCGTGCTCAGCTTTTTTTTTTCTCGTACCCAGCTTTTACTGGCTAATTGTTCGTTATTCTGGAGCACATCCATGGAGCTTTGCAATAGCCATCCAGTTCCATCCATCCCTATAGCTACTATTTTCTCCGTACATCTCAAGTATCTGGTACATTGTGCCCTCTAGAGCATTCCATTCTATTGGTTCACTCTCCCAGTTCGCCACTGGGTGTGCTCCACCAACTTCTAGTAACGGGCTCCTGGTTGTCAGATGGGTGGTGATCCAGTTCCAAGACCCCATCTTATCCACAAATTTCTCATCCACTTCTGGTACCAACTGTCAGAAGGTCAGGTTCTCAAGAGTTGATCCTGAGATGGAGTTTGGGATGTAAAATGCTTGCTAGAGACCCACACCTATGAAAGGAAGGGAGCAAAAGCAGGATTGGGCTGAAGAAGTCTGTGCTGCAGGGTCACCAAAGCCTCGGCCAATCAGCAGGTCACCCAGGAGGGAGAGGTTGTCAAGCATCGAGTCTAAATGGCTAGACCTTTATGCCCCTGCTTTGTTAAGTCACCAGATGCAGCCTACCCCAGGAAGGGCATGATTTCAGGCAAGACAGACCTCTGCAGGCTCTGAAAGAACTGACACTGGAGACTGTCTGCTGGCCACTATCTCCGCAGCGGGGCAGTGTTTCTCCTTCAAGGGAACTATCATTCTTCTGTCATCGTAGATTCATGTACCTGGGGATCCCTGGGTGGCGCAGGGGCTTGGCGCCTGCCTTTGGCCCAGGGCGCGATCCTGGAGACCCGGGATCGAATCCCACATTGGGCTCCCGGTGCATGGAGCCTGTGTCTCTGCCTCTCTCCCTCTATCATAAATTAGAAAAAAAATAGATTCATTTACCTGCGTTTTTTATTTTTTTTAAATATCTTCAATCTTTTTATTAGTTTACTCACGAGAGACACAGAGAGAGGCAGAGATGCAGGCAGAGGGAGAAGCAGGCTCCATGCAGGGAGCCCGACGTGGGACTCGATCTCGGGACACCAGGATCAGGCTCCGCTGAAGGCAGACGCTAAACCGCTGAGCCACCAGAGCTGCCCTTTACCTGCGTTTTAAAAAATTTTTTAAACTGTAATCAAATACGTAGCACACAATATTTACCATCTTAAATATTTTTAAGTTCAGCAGTGTTAAATACATTCATTGTTATGCAACCCATCTCCAAAACTTTCCTTCTTGCAAAACTGACCCTCGCTCTATGTACATCTATGCCCATTAAACAACTTCCCCTCCTGTCCTTTCCTCACCCCCTTGCAACCACCATTCCTCCTTCTGTCTCTGTGATTTTGACTGCTCTAGGTAGCTCACATAAACGGGATCATCCGGTATTTGTCTTTTTGTGGCTGGCTTATTTTACTTAGCATAATGTCCTCAGGGTTCCACGTTGTGGCATGTGTCAAAATTTCCATCCTTTTCAAGTCTGAATGATATTCCGTTGTATCGGTATATCTTACATTGTTCACCCACTCATCTGTCAACAAACAGGTAAGTTGCTTCCACTTTCTGGTTATTGTGAATAATGTTGCTATGAATGGGTGAACCTACTTTTGAACTTTATACAAATGGAATGAATTCTATCATGTGTATTCTTTTCTGGTTTCTTTCCTTCAACGTTATGTTTGTGAAATTCATCCATCTTATTCCATATAACAATAGTTTATGCTTTCTCATTGATATATAGCAGTCCATTTTATGATCATACCCTAATGCTCATCTGTTCTACCATCGATGGACATTTAGGTTGTTCCCAGGTTTTAGTATTTACTTATGACTAGTACTGCTGTGAATATTCTTGTTCATGCATTCTAGTATACACATGCACTCATTTCTGAGGCTGTATACCTGACTTAAATTGCTGAGTTGTAGGTTATATATGTTCAATGTTACTATATTCTGCCTCACGGTGTCCAGTGGACTGTACCAGTCTACCCTCTTCGGAGCACTGAATGAGGGTTCCAGGTATTTCACACCCTCAGCAGCACTTGATATTATTACTTATTGTAATTTTAGCCATTCTCATTAGTATAAAGTGCATCTCATTGTGGTTTTAATTTGTAGTTCCCTGATGACTCATGAAGTTGAAAAACTTTTCATGTTTACCAGTTAATTGCATATCCTCTTGTGAAGGGCTTGTTTATATGTCTTTTATCCTTTTCTTAATTGGTTTGTCTTTTCTTTTACTGATTTTTAGTTTTATAGTATTTCTATGTATTTTCCAAAGAGTGGTTAATTCTCCACTGCAGATGGCATGGTCTTCCTCCAGAAGCCCAGGGATCTCTCTGGGGCTTGTCGCAAACTATGCACATCACCTTCTCCCATCTCCCCCGACCATGTGCATGTGTATTCTTTTTTTTTTTTTTTTTTAAGATTTTATTTATTCATGAGAGACACAGAGAGAAAGAGAGAGAGAGGGGGCAGAGACACAGGCAGAAGGAGAAGCAGGCTTCATTCAGGGAGCCTGATGTGGGACTCAATCCCGGGACCCCAGGATCAGGCTCTGGGCTGAAGGCAGCGCTAAACTGCTGAGCCACCCGGGCTGCCCTGAGTGTGTATTCTTGATAAGTGTCTGCTGGTGGATGTATGGATTGCAAATATATTCTCCCTCCCTGTGGCTTGCCTTTTTGCCCTCCTACTGGTTTCTTTCATGAACAATAGCTCTTTATCTTAGCAAGTCTGAATTCTCAATCTTTTTCCTTATGGTCAGTACTTTTTGTGTTTCGCTTACTAATTACTTTTAAAATATGCATAAAAATAAACATGTATCTATTGAAATAAGGATATTCTTTTGTGGGAGCACGGTGGCTCAGTCAGTTTAGTGGTTAAGCCTCCAACTCTTGATTTTGGCTCAGGTCATGATCTCAGGGTCCTGGGACAGAGCCCCACCTCAGCTCTGTGCTCAGTACAGAGTCTGCTTGTCCTACTCCCTCCCTCTCTGTTCTGTCCTGCACACATGCACTCACACACATTCTCTCTCTCTCTCTCTCTTAAATAAATAAATAAATAAATAAATAAATAAATAAATAAATAGGGAGAGGGAGCATGAGCAGAAGGAAGGACAGAGGGAGCAGCAGACTTCCCACTGAACAGGGAGCCTGATGCAGAACTTGATCCTAGGCCCCTGGGATCATGACTTGAGCCAAAGGCAGACTCTTAACCAACTGAGCCACCCAGGCCTCAATAAATAAAATCTTTAAAAAATATTTTCTTTTTTACCCACTTAAGTTTAAGTCATATAACACCAATGGTCCCCAGTAACCCACTAGATGAAACATACACTGGCCAACATGAATCACATGATCACTTCCCTGCCAGGCCCCTCTCACTGCTCTCTTCTCTGCACTTCCCCATTCAGCTATTTGCTTACCCAACTCCCTTGCACTTATATCAGCAATTCTGAAAACAGTATGTCAGGAACTATAGCAGACAATCCTCCTGTTTCCTACGAGAGCCCTGATTGATTGAATGATTGAATGAGTGATCATTTTTTAAAGTAATCTCTACACCCAAGATGGGGCTCCAACTCATAGCCCTAGGATCAAGAGTCACATGCTCCACTGACTGAGCCAGCCAGGCGCCCCCAAGGCCCTGATTTTGTTCAGGCATCCACCCTCCTCCATATGCCTCTGTGTGTCAGGGGAAGATGGCCCCACTCTGAACTATAGGAGGGGCCTCCTGATTGTCTAATCCAATCATGGCTCCACATTCCTCCTGCCATGGGACCCAGTTCTGGCTAGGAAGATGGGTGCAGCTCCTGGGAAAGGCATCTTTGCTCCTGCTGAAGAGAACAGAAAGAGGTGCCCCATTTCTTACTTTGGAACTTATGGGGTCTCAGGGCAAATTCCATACACTGAGCACAGAGATTTTCCTGAAAGAACCTGGGTTTTTGATTGCTGTCAATCACCAGCAATCTTCCTGTGCCTGAAGAACAACCTTCTGCCAGTCTGCATTTCCTTTTGATTTGAGCCTGTTTGAATCAATTTCAGTCCCTTTCAACTGAAAGCATGTGGTGACCTTGGGTGAATGGCTGAAGATGGACCAGCTTGGTGGACTGCGATGTGCAGGCCAGCTTCACCCATGTGTGACCTGCCTGTCCCATGAGGCCTCATGCTCAGGAGCCCCCACCCTCCGCTTAGTTTACTGTTCTGCTGTTACTGTTTCCAAATTCTTAATAACTTATGATCAAAGGGCCCTGCATTTTCATTTTGTACTAGGCCCTCCAAATTGTGTAGCTGGTCTTAGCGACGTGACATTTCTTATCTCCTTGTTTTTCTCCATCTGCCTTCTCAAGCTTTGAATCTTCACAGCTTCATCTTTAAGACCTTAGTCCAGATGCTTCATCTGTAAAACCCGCCAGCTTAACTGGACAAGGAGACTGAGCTCATCCTTCTGAATACTTCCCAGCACTGTTAAGAATTCAGCTTTCTTCCAACACATTTTGGTAAGTAATGACTTTTCAGTACCCAAAACTGACCACTACAGGCAAAATCCAGCCCCCTGGCCTAGCACTCATCATCTTATTCAGTATGTTGTTCATGTCACTCAACCTTAACCTCCCTCAACCTCCATTACACTTCAACAGGAATCACCTACTTCGGTCAAAATGAAAACAACAGAGGCACCTGCCTGGCTCAGTCAGAAGAGCAGGCAACTCTTGATCTGAGGTTGGGAGTTCATGTTGGGGGTAGAGATTACTAAAAAAGAAATAAAGCTTAAAAAAATGAAAACAACTCATGCGAATAGTTGTTTACAGACTAACACATATTACATTTGATCCTTGCAATAATTCTGTGAGGTATAATTTTTAAAATTACCCTCTACTTTTATTCTGTTACAAATAGAATTTGCTGATCAGCATTATGTATAGTGCAAAAGTCCACAAATTTAGTAAATATAGTTACTAGTCACTTTTAACAGCTTTTTATTTTGAGAGAATTTCAGACTTTTAGAATAGTTGCATGAAGAATACAAAGACCTACCATACATCTGTTATCCAGATTCCCAAAATGTTAACATTTCATCACATTTGCTTTATCATTCTTTACCCCCACATATATATAAGTACACACACATTTATATACACGCATATATTCATTTAGGGGGAAAAAGGCATATCCATAATTTACTCTCAAATGGCCAACTGGTTCAGAAAATAATTATATATATATTTATATGTTTAACTATATAACACACTAGGTTATATATGTTATATAAATATACAAAAATATATTTTATTATACATATATTTCCTAAACTATTTGAGAGGAAATTGTAGATATGATGCCTTTTCACCCCTAAACACTTGAATATTTCCTGAAACAAAGACATACTTTACACAATAGGAAAATTATGAAATTCAAAAAATAACATTGTTACACTATCTAACCTACAGATCTTATTCAGATATCATCAATTGTCTCAATAATGTCCTTTATAGCAAAGAGGAAAAAGTATTTTTCTGGTTCGAGATATAATCCAGGATCACATGTTGCATTTAATCAACAAGTGTCTTTAGTTTCCCTCAATCTAGAATAATTCTTCTCTCTTTGCCTGCCATTACCTTGTCACTTGAAGAGTGCAGGCCAGATATTGTGTACAAAATCACTTCATTTGGGTTTATCTGGGTTTTTTCCTCACAATTAAGTCCAGGCTATACATTTCTGGGAGGAATATCGCTAAGAATGACGTTGTATTCTTCTCGCTTCATTAAATCAGGAAGCATATGATGTCTATTTGTCCCATTACTGGTGACGTTAAGTAATTTTGATTCCTAGATTGAGGTGGTACCTGTCAGGGATTTTTGTCCATTTGTAATTAATAAGTGTCAGGTGGACACTTATTAGGAATAGGTTACAGTATTTTTATACTGTAACCTATTCCTTGTAAAACTTTCACCCACTAATTTTAGTATCCATTGATGCTAAAGTAACTATTTCTTTCTTTTTTTTTTTTTTAAGATTTTATCTTTAAGTAATCTGCACATCCAATGCAGGGCTTAAACCCACAACCCAAGATTAAGAGTCACATGCTCCACTGACTGAGCTAGCCAGCCGCCCTAAGTCACTAATTCTTTTAACTAAAAAAGTATACATGACCCAATGGTTCAAAAAAATCCAAACAACATAATGAATATAGTAAACAGTACAGTGAAAAGTAAGTCTTCTGATATCAGATCCTGATTCCCTTTTCCTGTACTTTTTTTTTCGGTGTCCTTGTGACAGAGACAATGTTACATGAAACGGGGTTTCATGGGTGGGTTTCATGATGGGTTACATGAAACCCATTTCATTTTCTTCTTTCTGGGTATGCAAGATGGCAACACTTCCCACCCTGGCTTCCAGTGAGGCTGTGCCCAGGAGGCCAGTTCTGGCTCAAGGGCTATACACAGAAGTGTGTGCACTTCTGGGCTAGAACATTTAGTTCCAGTGTATGATTCCCCAGCTCTCCCTTCCCTTGCTGCAGCAATTGTGGAAGCCACCACACCCAGCACCACAGGATTTACTGTGGACGATTATAGGAAACCAGTTTTTCACTCTCAGTTCGCCACCTACCTCCAGCCTATAAAAGATGTTGGAGAGGTTGAAAGAGATAGAAGATTTAAGGTTTTTAGAGAAAGTTATTGGTGTCCTGAGTCATTGCCACACCCCTAACCTCATCGTAAGGAGTACGTGCCCATCATCTCACACTGATGGAAAGAGTTTTACTGGGATCACAGAGAAGTGCATAATATGTGTCCCTTCCAATGTGAGAGGCACAGTGGCCGGTGTCTGAGTTACATCTGGAATATGCAAAGGGTGAAGGGCTGGCTCAGGCCTCCCATGGGGTAGAAACGAGGCTATGGTTTTGGGAAGAGCATGTTTTGTCTACTCTAGATATGTTACATACGTGAAGGGCCTGGAGAAGCACTGTCTCGGATCCTGTTCAAGAACACTGCCAGAAGTGACTGGTTTCAGTGGGAGGAGGGTGGAAGTGCATCCCCAGATGCCCAGAGTCTTGAGCAAGAATTATAAACAAACAACTTTAAGAGCAATGCATTCATCCACATAAAAGAGGCCACAAAGATGTGATCCCATCCATGGAATGAGGGAGCTTTATAGAACTAAGGAATCCAGTCCCTTCCCTAAAGAGTAGCCTTAAATCTCTGCAAACCCCGGGAAACGCAGATGCCACTCACAACAGCACTAGTGAGGGACAAACTTGACTCTGTCTGGCCTATTAATTCTTCCATATGCTCCAACTTCAACAGGCCTTACGGTTGTGCAAGCCACTGAAAAGTATGCATGGCTGTAGGTGCGCACAGTGGCTGCAATCTCGCCTGCTTTCTGCGCTCCAAACCATATGTCTTGGCAGCGGGTTGCGTCTTCTCAGAGGAAGAATTGCCTTTTTCCACTTCACGCAGAGAGAGGTGCAATTCTCTCCCCACAGGGTGGCATCCATCCACGAGGGGAACCTCCTTCCAATCTATGCCGAGGCAGCACATCAGAGACTAGCAGCCACCCAGCATGGAGGGCTCAGAGGCAATAGCTAGCAAGAAGAAGAAAGGAATGGAAGTATCAAATGATGAAGGAGAGAAACTGCTCACTCAGTCCTTTTCCGTGGGAGGCGACCCACCTCACAGATGCCCAAGCTGGGAGGGAGGGAGAAGCCTGAGTTTTTTTTTTTTTTTTTTTAATTTTTTTTTTAATTTTTTTATTTATTTATGATAGTCACAGAGAGATAGAGAGAGAGGCAGAGACACAGGCAGAGGGAGAAGCAGGCTCCATGCACCGGGAGCCCGACGTGGGATTCGATCCCCGGTCTCCAGGATCGTGCCCTGGGCCAAAGGCAGGCGCCAAACCGCTGCGCCACCCAGGGATCCCAGAAGCCTGAGTTTTAAATCAATTATAGAGTGATGACTATTACAGGGGGCTGGGCATTTTTGTGCTTAACTGATGCTGTTTGGGAGACTAGCATGAGAGGAGGATTTATGACACATCAGGGTGATCAGTAAAGTCGAGGGACCTGACCAAGATTTCATCTAAGAGGGCAAGAGACTAGAGCCCCAGAGAATAAATTAAAGGGCCAGTGGAAGAGTTGTACCCTGTAGTGGAGACCTCTAGCTCCCTACTAATTATGCACATTCCCTTCTTCAGGCACAAAGCGAGGCAATGTTTCCCAGTGTCCCTCACAATTAGATAGAATCTTTTTTTTAAAGATTTATATATTTATTTATTTGAGAGAGAGAGAGAGGAGAGGGAGAGGGAGAAGCAGACTCTCCAATGAGCAGAGAGCCAACGTGGGGCTCGATCCCAGGACCTTGAGATCATGACCTGAGCCAAAGGCAGATGGAAAACCTACCGAGCCATCCAGGTACCCCAGCAATTAGATAGAATCTTTAGACTCAGTTCTCTCCAATAGAATGTGAGACAAGTTACGGTTGGTTAATCTGATGGGTGCCACTTCCAGAACTAGCCTAGTAGCAACCATTATCTCCCCTCCCCCCACCCCCTTCCCATGACATTCTTTGCTTTCCTCTTCTGCTAACTGGATACAGATGGTGACCAGGACACAAAGGATGATAGGCAGAAGGAACCTGGGTCCAGAAAAAATACGCACTAATTACAAAAGGAAAGAGAGTAACTTTAGAGTGGAGAGAACTGACAGATGACTACCTCAACCAAGTGATCAAAGTTAACATCACCATACCATATGCCTCCTGATATCATGCGCTGAAAATAAACGACACCACTTCTGCAGTGTTCCTGCCAGAAATGCATATCCTCAAATCTAATCAGGCAAACTCAAAATAATGGACCTGTACTCTTCAAAAATGTCAAAGCCTGGGGTCCTGGGCAGCTTAGTTGGTTGAGCGACCCGACTTTCGATTTCAGCTCAGGTCATGATCTCAGGGTCATGAGATCAAGCCCCCCATCAGGCTCCATGCTCACAGTAGAGTCTGCTTGGGATTCCCTCTCCCTCTGCCCCTCCCCACACACAGGCATGTGCGCATGTGCGCATGTGCACAGGCAACCTCTCTCAAATAGATAATTTTTTAAAGTCAAAGTCATAAAAGAAAGACTGTAGATTATTTAATTAAAGGAAAATAAACAGGCTGGACTTTTTTTTAATTAAGTAGGCTCCATGCACATTGTATATGAGAACTCTTTGTACCAATTTTGCAACTTTTCTCTAAGTCTGAAACTATTACCAAATAACTTGACACCCTGACGCCTGAATAAGTAAGTAGACCCACAAAAACAACACTTGGATCTCTAGACTTGCACCATTGGGAAGCAGGCTGTTAAGGCTGTATAGTCCCCAAGGAGGGCATGTTCCCCACTTCACGATCACCAGGGACAGTGATGACTAAGGGTGGAACCAGGGTAGAAGGAAAACAAGGACAAGAGAATTTTTCCTAAAGAGCAAACTCAGGTCTAATCTAGGAACTTCTTTCACTGCTGGGAAAGGGAGTCTAGCAGAATTCATGATTGCTCTGGACGTGACTGCTCATCTTTCCCATTCTCTCTCTCTTTCAAAGAATTTTTATTGTCTTCTCTGTCACTGTGTAGTAGGGTAGTGGTGAAGTAGCAGCAATTTGGCTTTTAGTTCATAGATTGCCGGACCACAAGAAAATTCATTCAGGCCAATTAGAAGAGACAGCAATCCAGACTTTGATATGAATGCCATAATGGGATGGGACTTCTTGTGGTCTCCCTTAGGGGAAGGGTGAGTATATTTGGTGACCAGAGAGCTGTCTACCAAAAACCAGGCACACAGCCAGACTCACTCCCATATCCGCTTCCAATTTGGGGATGGCCTTATGACAAAGTATTCTCCAATGTAATGTGAGTGGAAGCAATGTGCACCAGTTTGTGACCTGTGGGGTGGTACAGCACAAGATGGAAGGAGCCTAGGATCATGAATAACAGCAATGAAAGACAGCGATGTCCCTGACCTGAATGTCTGCCCAGGACTGTGAGGTGAGCAAAAAATAATCTATTGTGCTGAGTCACATTTTGGATCTATTTGTTGCAGCAGTTTAGAGACATACTCCATGAGTCATGCTTGCTCGACATAATGATTACATATGTACATCCTTTTTAAGCACAATTATTAATGGTAATATACTAACCACCCTGTAACAAACCTTGCTTTTTTTCATTCAACATCTTGGAAAGTATTTCCTATCAGTACATTAAAAACTTCATTTTTCTTTCCTTTCTTTTTCACTTTTTGATAGCTTAAGTACCACACTATTTAACTAGGTCCCTATTGATAGACATTTAGGCTGTTTCTGATGTTTTTTTCTTTTTTTTAAGATTTACTTATTAGAGAGAGAGAGAGCAGAGAGAGAGAGAGAGAGAGAGGCAGAAGCAGGCTCCCTGCTGAGCAGAGAGAGAGAGAGCTTGACACGGGGCTCAATCCCAGGACCCCAAGATCATGACCCTGAGTCAAAGGCAGATGCTCAACCACTGAGCCACCCAGGTGCCCCTGTTTCTGATCTTTTGCTAAATACTCTCATGCTCAAATTCTTTCAGTTGGGACTCTACAAATGCAAGATACAGGTCAGCTTCACGTCCAGTATGCTCTAGTTGTACTCTCTGACACGGGACTTTACTTAGCTTCTTTTAGCCAAATTGCAAAGCTAATATGTGACATTATTGATTCTCCATGGCACACTATGATAAACTATATATTGAAAAATGAACTCCGATGGTTACAAGTCAAATACTGATACTCCTGGGAGGAATACAGCACGGTGTATTATCAGTATGAATTATAGTCAGACAGCCTGGGTTCAGATCCCAGCTGTGCTCCCTATAACATGTAACTTAACCTTAGGCAAGTTACTTAACTCCTCTGAGCATGTTATCTCACCTGTAAAATGGCCATTGTTGTGAGGATTCAATGAGAAGTGAAGTGCTTAGTGTACAACCATCAGTTAATAAGTACTGCAGATTTTTCTTTAATATAGCATTTTTTTTCTAATGACCAAAGAAAAAAAAGTTAAGTTTGAGTCTCAGGTTAGGGCATGCATCATATGTATCTCCATTCTTTTTTTTTTTCTTTTAAAGATTTTATTTATTTATTCATGAGACACACACAGAGAGAGGCAGAGACACAGGCAGAGGGAGGAGCAAGGAGTCCCCTATATGGGACTCGATCCCGGGACTCCAGGATCACACCCTGAGCCAAAGGCAGACGCTCAACTGCTGAGCCACCTAGGCGTCCCAAGTATAAGTATCTCTATTCTTAAGATGGGAATTGTTTTTCAAACGATTAAATCATTCAATTTTTTTTTCTTTTTCAAAATGAATTAATTTTACATGCTCTTCTGTAACTTGGTAGTTTCTTTTTAAATTCTACCACCAATTTTCTCATATAGGAGAAATTATGGACTTCATTGTTTTATAATGGCTATAAGCATTTTGGGGGTCCATTTTTAATAAGGAGAAAGCCCTCAAATCTTGTGACTATTCATATGAGTTTTCTATCAAACTATTTAGGTTCAACTACATTGGGTCAGGGCTGATCCTATATTGCAGGTCCAGGAAATTCAGTCATTGTCAATTATCATTGATGTTAAAGCAAATGACAGAGAGGCTTCATTGCTTTGGGGAGTGAGAAAGAGAGTTGTAGAAAACACATGCAAATGTAAATACCATTCTCCTAGCACTTAAATTCCAGAAATGAAACTGGAGGGCTGAACTGTCCTTATTAGGAAATGACTGGTTGCTTGATGACCACACAGTTAAGCTCCGTTATTTTGCTTTTGAAGGGGTGGCATGGAAAGGAACTGGTCAGGATATTATTATTAGATCAGTTAGCTTTAACACCACTCACTACTCTGTTCTCTTCCAGCATGATTTCAGTGCAGTTATAAGCATTATAATATCAAACTTTCGCTTCATTTGGGCAGCCTGAAAACCCAGATCAGTTTTTTAATTAAAAAAAATTTTTTTGGGGATCCCTGGGTGGCACAGTGGTTTGGCGCCTGCCTTTGGCCCAGGGCGCGATCCTGGAGACCCGGGATCGAATCCCACATCGGGCTCCCGGTGCATGGAGCCTGCTTCTCCCTCCGCCTGTGTCTCTGCCTCTCTCTCTCTCTCTGTGACTATCATAAATAAATAAAAAATTTAAAAAAAAAATTTTTTTTTTCTTCAATGTGGGGCTTGAACTCATGACCCTGAGATCAAGACCTGAACTAAGATCAAGAGTCAGACACTCAACTGACTGAGCCACCCAGGCAGCCCCCAGGTCAGTTTTTAAAGATGAAGTCTCTGAATCAGATTCCCAAATGAGGTTGTTATTCCTTGAAATTGCAGGTGAAAAGCCCATGTTAAGACTGATTTGAATCAAAGCACTCAACGTGTGCTCTTGCTATGAAGTAGTAAATGAAGGCCTGGGGTACAGACAGCCTTTTCAGCCTCTAGCAGTGCATATATTTCACCTTCATAAAATACCAGGAACCCCCATTTTACTATACTCCGTTTTCTTTAGTTAAGAATCAGGGATAAAATAGTACTAAGCTGGCAATGGGAATTTGACTGTGTCATGTCCTTTTTGAGGACAAAAAAGCTATGAGCCAGGGACCCAAACACCTCAAGCCTCCCAAAAGCAAGTGTTCTCCATGCTGTATTTGAGAAACTCTTTTCTCCACTCCATATTTGGGAAACTTCCTTTTTACTGAAGTTTCTCTAGGACACCTTGCATCCTCTAAGCCCATGTTTCCAAAATACTTATCGTCATAAATTCTCTGTTCTTTTCTCCTGAAATTGACAGATTTTTCTTTTTTTTTTTTTTTAAATTCAGGGAGGACATGAGTCCTGGCCAAGCTTAACAAAAGAAAATGTCTATTACTGTTCTTGATTACTGAACATTCAGTCTTGGTGCTTAGAAATAAAGATTTTTTTGATGTAAAATCCCCTGGGCATGTGTAGGTGTCTATGGACACATTTACATCAATTGTAAATGATTCTCCCAATCAACCAAGCTCACTGCCAGGCCAACTTCAGCTCAGGATCTTCTCCACTTAGACTGACCAGCACTTGAGAGCATTTGGCTTATCACAGCTCTGCTGGGCAAGGAGCCAGATGGCTTCCAAAAAGCCCCACCCAGAGACACAGACCTATGGCCAGATGTCTCATTCTGGGACAGATGGCTTGAACTGCCTCCTGCTGCCTTTTGCTCTGCCAGTATACAGGACTGCTGAGTGCTAGAGTCACCACAGAAATCTGCATGGAGTTTGCAAAGACAGCTTTCAATTAAGTATCAAGAAGAATGAGACAATCCAATGTTTTCAAAAGTGAGTCATTTTGGGATCAGTGAGTCATTTTTTATTTGCTTTAGATGTCTGACTTGTTTTATTCCTAGGTAAAGATTAGAATATAGTCACAGCAGTTCATCAGAATGTTGGCCAATCCCAGAGCCACAGGCTTGGAAAGGGCCTTTGCAGTGAGAGTAGGTCAAAAGGGAATGTGGCAAGAGAGCAGCTACCTGCAGAAGAATGCTGGCTGTCCACTGTCAGAAGTCCTCATTCCTTTGAACACATTCTTAAAGCTCTGCTTTGGGTCTCCGTAATTGGGTGCTGGCAGTTTTCCAGGGTTGACTGGCTTGCGGAAGCTGACACATCAGGTAACTCAAGACATCAGACACCAAATAACAATTGTCTTTCTCAAAATATGAACAGTTCAGTAAAATAAAGGACTGAAGAGACTGTCCTAATGGGCATGCCCCCACCATGGGAAAACACACTGGACAGTGAACTATAGACATTACTGGTGCCTCAAACTCTGTGATGAGGCCCCTGCAGGCGTGTGTAGACTTGATATCATATCAAGGTTCTCTTTCTCTACACAGGTTCCTAACATTTTCTTAGCAGAGGCTTTACACATGCTCATAGAGGCTCTGGAGGCTATACCTTGATCTCAGGACAAGAAGAAACCTTAATTATCTGGTTACATTTTAATTTTCCATGGCATCACAGGTACAGTAACTGCAGTACAGTCCTCTCCTGCCTTACTAGGGTAATCAATCCTGCAAAACCTCTTGTGAAACCAATGTAAGCTAAAAATGTAATCACCATTTTATGCTTCTCATTTTGTATTTCTTGAGTCCCCAAACTGACACTCATTCGTGCTAAAATACCAAATCTCATTAAGACAGGCACAATTAGGGATGCCTGGGTGGCTCAGTGGTTGAGCGTCTGGCTTTGGGCAAGGGCGTGATCCCGGATTCCTGGGATGGAGTCCCGCATTGGGCTCCTTGCATGGAGCCTGCTTCTCCTCCCTCTGCCTGTGTGTGTGTCTCTGCCTCTCTTTCTGT
This sequence comes from Vulpes lagopus, assembly GCF_018345385.1. NCBI lineage: Eukaryota > Metazoa > Chordata > Mammalia > Carnivora > Canidae > Vulpes > Vulpes lagopus. Next base: position 44,044,910 of record NC_054825.1, on the reverse strand, counting down.
GTCTCTCACAAATACATAAAAAATTTTTTAAAGTCTTAAAAAAAAAAAAGACAGGCACAATTACGTTAATAATTAACATTGGCTATCATGAACACAAACGGAAACCATCTTTCCCTTTTCTAATTATGACTAATTACATTATTATTCTATTATATGACCCTTTCCCTGTTGTTTCTTAGCTTTTATGTCCTATATGTTTAAGATTAAATTTATAACAAAACATACATACAAATGATACCCAATACTTACACAATTCAACCTTTGGTTTCAAAAAAAGAATAGGGAAATGAATTAGGGGGGTGGAAGGGGAGGAGGGCGGGGGTGGGGGTGCGTGGGTGACGGGCACTGAGGGGGACACTTGACGGGATGAGCACTGGGTGTTATTCTGTATGTTGGTAAATTGAACACCAATAAAAAATTAATTTATTAAAATAGATAAATAAATAAATAAAAATAAAAAAAGAATAGGATGCCTGTGTGGCTCAGCGGTTGAGCATCTACCTTCGGCTCAGGGCGTGATCCCGGATTCCTGGGATTGAGTCCCACATCAGGCTCTCTGCATGGAGCCTGCTTCTCCCTCTGCCTGTTTCTGCCTCTCTCTCTCCATGTCTCTCATGAATAAATAATTTAAAAATAAACAAACAATAAAATCAGTGAAAACCATGTCAATTATAGTAGTTTTACCAAACAAGTTGAAGTACAAAAGACATGGCGTTGTGAGATAACCCCTGCTGTAAATAAGCAAAACAGTGAGAAATCAGATGGTAGAACATAAGATAACATAGACTATGTGAAGGGGATGTATGGTGGCTCTCGTCTTTAGATGCTAAGCAGTTCCAAGAAGTACACCCAACCAAATCCAGCCTAATGGATGCAAAGAAATGCCATGGGTATCCTTTACCTTTTACTGCAAAACAAACCACCTCAAAATTTATTGCTTTAACTTTAAAACAATATAAACATTATTTTTCACTGGTCTGTGGGTTCACCAGACCACAGCTAATCTAGGCCAACACAGCTGGACTTGGATAGTCTACAATGGCCTGGCTCACATGTCTGGTGGTTGGCAGGTTAGTTGGTCTAAGGGGCCACACTCATATGTTTGACAATTGGTTAGATGTCAGATGAGGTGTGGGCCACATGCCTCCCCTCACCCTTCATGTCATCCATGAGTTTTTCACAAGGTGGAAGAGTTCCCAGGAAGAGAAAACAAGCCACAATTTCTATGCACTTTTTAAAGAATCTCCTTATATCAGATTTGCTAATGTCCCATAGAACAAAGCAAGTCACGTGGCCAAGCCTAGATTCAGAGAGAGGAAAGACTACACCTCTTGAGGGAAGAAGCTGGAAAATAACAAGGCTATTCAGTTCATTTCCTATACTTAGAAGATAAAAGAGAGATTGAACGATAGTCCTTATAACCAGGATAGGTGATTACCTCAGGGTTTAAACATATTTCTCTGGTGAGACTTTTTCTTTTTCTTTCTTTCTTTCTTTCTTTTTTCTTTTTTCTTTTCTTTTTTTTTTTTTGAGACTTTTCTAACTACTGAGATCATTTGGTTAGTCTGCCCTCTTGGGTCCGCTACTGACCTGAGGCAAAGAGATAAAACCAAAGAGGTAGGCAGGGGCTCTGCAGGCTGCATGAAGGAATTTCAGTCTTGATCCCAAGAGCAACGGGAAGCCATAGAGCATTTTTTTTTTTTTTGCAACTAAAATGCTTATTTTTAAAAAATTTTTTATAAATTTATTTTTTATTGGTGTTCAATTTGCCAACATATAGAATAACACCCAGGGCTCATCCCATCATTTTAAGGAGAGATAAGATCAACTGGGCTGCAGTGAGGATAGTAATTCTAGAAATTTTTCCAGAAAGGGGAATAGTGAAATAAGCCTTTAGTTATAGAATATGGGGTCAAGGGAAAGATTTTTTGTTTCTTTTTTTTTTTTTTCAAGCAAAAGATGGTTGAAACTAGAACTTGATAGAATACTGATGGAAGGATCCAGTATTGCAAGAGGTTAAAGGGGAGCCCTGGGAATGGGGAAGAGAACTCATGCATGCATGAAATGTTTGGCTTACAAAAAATTATCATACGATAAAATTGGTTGTATTTTTGTTGTACAGTTCTGTGGATTTCAACACATGCATAGATTCATGAAACTGCCCCACAATCAGGATACACAAGAGTTTCACCTTGTGAAACCTTCCTTTTTGCTATCACTGTACAGTCACTCCTCCACCCCTAACTCCTGGCAACCACTAACTTATTCTCCATCACTAGTGTTCATCTTTTCAAGAGTGTCACTTTGAGACTAGCTTTTCATTCAGCGTAATGCCTCTATTGTTATGCTGTAATGCCAAGTCGTTGGGTATATCAATACTTCATCCTTTTATATTGCTGAGTTTTCATTGGGGTTTCTGATAGCATTCCCCAGGTCAGTAGATGGTTTCACCATTCTACCAGTTACTCAGGCCAAAAACCTTGGCTTCATCCCTGACTCTTGACTCTCTTCTCCAATCCATCACATTCAATCCATCAGTAAATCCTGGTGGCTTTACTTTCAGAATAGACCTGGAATCTGACCACTTCTTACTACCTTCAATGCTGTCACCTAGCTCAGGCCACCATCATCCTTTGCCAGGGCTAGTGTTTCTCCTCTAATCATACCTCCACCTTCAGTCTGTTCTCCCCACGACAGCTAGAATAAGCCTTTTAGAGCCTTAAATCGGATAAGGCCACTCTTCTGTTCAAAACTCTCCAGTGGTTTCAGTGTTAACAATCCAAAGTTGTCACCATGGCCTGAAAGATCCACGTGACTGGGCCCCTGACTACTTCTCCGATCTCTTTTCCTGCAACCATCCCCCTCACTCAGTCTGTATCAGCTATAGGGATTTCCTTGCTATTCTGTTAGCAAGCCAAGCATGCTCCTGCCTCAGAGCATTTGAATCCGTTGTCTTCTCTGCCTGGAACACTCCTCTAGATATCCACATGGCTTACTCCATCAAATCAGTTCCACTTTCTGCTTATCAGTCCTTCTCTAACATCTAAAAGAGCAGCTACCTGACACCACTGTCTAACCCTTTTTCTGCTTTGTTCTTCATCATAGCACATATTTGTTTTTCTGTCTCTCAACACTAAAAAAGTCTTTTAGGATAGGGACTTTTTTATTGTTCACTGCTTAATAAGCACCTTGCCTGGCATAGTGTGAGTTCAATGAATATTTGTGATTTAATAAGTTATAGGAGGAAAAGACAGAATGGGAACACACGTACATTTCTAGATTTTAAGGCATTCTGCATTTATTTCATTTTAATTTCAGTATAGTTAACATACAGAGTTATATTAGTATCATGTGCACAATATATTGAGTGAATAATTCCATATACCACCCAGTGCTCAAGGGTACTCCTTAAGAGACAAGTGTAATCCTTAATCCCCATCATCTGTATCACCCATTCCCCCCACCCACTTCCTCTCTCATAATCATGTTTCTCTATAGTTAAAAATCTATTTCTTAGTTTGTCTTTCTCCCAACTTTACTCATTTAAGTTCCACATATGAGTGACATCATGTATTTGTCTTTCCTTGCCTGACTTATTCAACTAACCATTATACTTCCTAGTTCCATCCAAATTGCAAATGGCAAGATTTCATTCTTTTTTCGGGCTGAATAATATCCCATTGTGTATATACCATGTCTCCTTTATCCATTCGTTTATTGATGGAACACTCAGACTGTTTTTGTAATAATTTGGCTATTGTAAATAATGTTGCAATAACCATAGGAGTGCATGTATTCCTTTTTTTTTTTAAGATTTTATTTATTTATTCATGAGAAACACAGAGAGAGAAGCAGAGACACAGGCAGAGGGAGAAGCAGGCTCCCTGCAGGAAGCCCAATGTGGGACTCGATCCCAGATCCAGGGATCATGCCCTGAGCCAACCGCTGAGCCACCCAGGTGACCGGCATGTATTCCTTTTAATTACTGTTTCTATATTTGGGGTGTATAGGGCATTCTGCATTTTTTGTTACACATACAGTAAGATAATCAGGGGAAGATGTATGGGAAGTGTAGGGTTACAGATTTGCAGAGATAGTGGCAAGCAAGTTAACCAGAAAAATATTACAATGAAATTTCCAGGTACTGTTCAGAGCCCATTTAAGGTTGAAATTAATAACTTAGTGACGCCAGTCTGCTCATCAGGAAAATTTTCTACAGGATACAGGCATGGAGAAGCATGTGGGTCCCTCTAGGGCAGAGGACCTGGGTGGGGAAAAGGGAGTGGCGGGCACGGTTACGACCAAGAGTAGGACTGTAATGGTGTACCATCGTATCTCAGATACATAAGAAGGGAAGTGAAAAACTTCACTGGACTATTGGAGGCTTTCTTTCTTTCTTTCTTTCTTTCTTCCTTTTTCTTTTTTTTTAAGATTTTGTTTATTTATTCAAGAGAGACAGAGAGAGAGAGAGGCAGAGACACAGGCAGAGGGAGAAGCAGGCCCCATGCAGGGAGCCTGATGTGGGACTCCATCCTGGGTCTCCAGGATCACTTCCTGGGCTGAAGGCGGTGCTAAACCGCTGAGCCACTGGGGGATCCCCCTAATGGAGGCTTTCAATGAAGTTAGGAAGAAGTTCCTAGGCAGTCAAGCTGAAAGCACATCAGACTATAATTGGACAGAAGGCTGTTCCAATTACTAATCTGCGATGCGATAACGTTTCTGGTGACAAGTCCTGATTTTTGACTAGGATGGGGGGTGCTGATGTCAGGGTCACTAAAGATGGGGGCTGATGTCAGAGTCGCTAGAGGGGGGGCTGATGTCAGGGTCCATAGAGACGGGGGGGGGGGGGCTGCTGTCAGGGTCGCTAGAGATGGGGGGGCTGATGTCAGGGTCGCTAGAGATGGGGGGCTGGTGTCAGGGTCCATAGAGATGGGGGGCTGATGTCAGGGTCGCTAGAGGGGCGGCTGATGTCAGGGTCCATAGAGATGGGGGGGGAGGCTGATGTCAGGGTCGCTAGAGATGGGGGGGCTGATGTCAGGGTCGCAAGAGATGGGGGCTGATGTCAGGATCGCTAGAGATGGGGGGCTGGTGTCAGGGTCCATAGAGATGGGGGGCTGATGTCAGGGTCGCTAGAGGAGCAGCTGATGTCAGGGTCCCTAGAGATGGGGGGCTGGTGTCAGGGTCCATAGAGATGGGGGGCTGATGTCAGGGTCGCTAGAGGGGCGGCTGATGTCAGGGTCCATAGAGATGGGGGGGGCTGATGTCAGGGTCGCTAGAGATGGGGGGCTGATGTCAGGGTCGCAAGAGATGGGGCTGATGTCAGGATCGCTAGAGATGGGGGCTGTGTCAGGGTCCATAGAGATGGGGGGCTGATGTCAGGGTCGCTAGAGGAGCAGCTGATGTCAGGGTCCCTAGAGATGGGGGGCTGGTGTCAGGGTCGCTAGAGATGGGGGGCTGATGTCAGGGTCCCTAGAGATGGGGGCTGATGTCAGGGTCGCTAGAGATGGGGGGCTGATGTCAGGGTCCATAGAGATGGGGGGCTGATGTCAGGGTCCCTAGAGATGGGGGCTGATGTCAGGGTTGCTAGAGATGGGGGCTGATGTCAGGGTCGCTAGAGGGGCGGCTGATGTCAGGGTCACTAAAGATGGGGGCTGATGTCAAGGTCGCTAGAGATGAGGGCGCTGATGTCAGGGTCGCTAGAGATGGGGGCTGATGTCAGGGTCGCTAGAGATGGGGGCTGATGTCAGGGTCGCTAGAGATGGGGGGCTGATGTCAGGGTCGCTAGAGATGAGGCCCAGATGGTAACGGGGCCTCATTATCCACCTGACATTATCCAGGTGGCAGATAGACGACAGGAAAGCAAGAGCGGGAGCTGGCCGCCCCAGTGAACGGCTGATCTCGAAGGGCGGTTCGACAGGCGGCAAAGTCTTAAGAGTAAGCGTCGGGGAAGCGAGGGTTTTTCCAGGAGGGGAGCGTCTTCCACACAGAGCGCCCCCACCCTCTGGGACCCGGGAAGGGAGGATACGCCTTGCCCCGGGGACGAAGCATCCTCAGGGGGCAGCCAGGTCTCAGCCCGGGAGGTTCACGGGAACACTGACCTGGAAGCGGGAATCTCAGAGGAAGATCGACTTGAAAGCAGGCAGCGCGGGAAAGCAACCGAAGCAGAAAAATATCCCGCGGGCACCCGTGGTGTTTCCTGTGCCTTCCTCCCAACGCGACGCCGCGCCACACCACCCTCCGCGGCCGCAGGGTGCGCGGACGAGGAGCAACGCAGACCGACTCTTTTCAACTCCGCGCGGAAGTCCTGACGCCGGAAGTCCGCGGCCGTGCGCGCCTTCCCATTGGCCGAAATCCCCGCCGGCGTCCGTCCGCTTCCGCCGCCGACTCGGCGGGGCGGGGCCGTCCCTGAAGTCACTTCCTGCTTGGCCCCGCCCCTCGCTCCCTTTTTGGCCGCTTCCGGCCTCAGGCCCCGCCCCGGCCAGTGCGGCCCCGCCCCGGGCTCGCGGCCCCGGCCCCGCGGCGCCGCTTCCGGTGCGGGCCCCGCCCCGGCTGTGGCCCCCGGCTGCGGAGGAGGCCGAGGCGCAGCGGCTGGAGCCGGGGCCTGACGCCGGCGGACCCCGGAGCGCCCCGCTCGGGTAAGCCGCGTGGGGCCCGGCTCGCTCAGCCGCGCGGGGGCGGGGGCTGCTGCAGGTGGAGGGGCCGGAGGGCTGCGAGGGGAGGCAGGTGTGCGGGGGAAGGTGAGGGCGCGGGGAGCGGACCCCACGCGCCGCGCACCCCGGGGGGGGGGGGTGAGATAAAGAGATGGGAGCTGCGAGGGCGAGGGTGATGGGGTCGGGGCGGCCGGGGAGCGCCCGCGGATTGGCTGGAGGGCTCGGGGGAGGTCGGAGTGATGGGGCTGGGGGAGGCGGGGGGGGGGGGCCGGGGCCCCGGCGCGGCGGTCCGGGGGCTTCGGGGGAAATGGGGGGGGGGGCCGGGTTTAGGGACGGAGTGGCTTAGATTTGCGAGGGTCACAAGTTTTCTCTATGTAGGCAGGTGGCATTGTTGTTTGGACCTTTCTGCTTCGGGACGGGGTAGGTGGGCTCTCGGGGTCTCGGGGGGAGGGCGTGTGACCTGGGGCTTGAGTCCTCTCCATCTCACCGAGGAGACAGCCCCCCCCCCCCCCCCCGCTGGGGACAGCGCGCCGGGAAGATGGTGCGGCCGCTCGGGAGGCGGGGGTTCGGGGCCCGGCAGGGCCCGGCTGAAAAACGATTCCCTTTGCGATAGATTGTAGTGATTATAAGGGAAGTTTTTATTATTATTATTATTATTACTATTACTATTATTATAAGGAAAGTTAAAATGATCACCCGATTGTTTGCTGTAGTCTTTTGTTTAATTTTTTTTTTTTTTTTGGACGCCAGTTTTTTTTCTTTTTTTTTCTTTTTTCTTTTTTTAAATCCTCAATGTATATCCTTTTGCCGGCTGGATTGAATGCTGGATTGAAAATCTTTTCATATTTTGTTACACTGTAAAGAGGGCCAAAGCCGACTGAAAGAAGCGCTACAGGCGTTAAAGTCACACTCTCTCAAGCGCCAGGAGAGGAAGTTAAAAAGGCAAGTAAAGAGGCAGACTGGGATTTGAGTCTTGCACTGAACGTGAAAGGCCAAAGCAAGCGCTTCTCAGATAAACAATGAGAATTTTTCATCTTCACTTTTTTTCACCTCGCTTTAAAGAGTTGCACCTTCCCCCTGCCCATTAAGAGATTAATAGACCCAGGCAGTTTTTATTGCTATGAAGGTGATTCCTACCCCCTTCTTCCCCCCCCCCACCTCCGTTCGTTTTTTTTTTTTTTTTAAATCTTTAGTCTCAGTTGGAAAACAGTGAAACAACGCAAATATCAAGTCTCAACCTGTGCAATGAGTTCTTTCATGTGATGACAACACTGTATGCCATTGTTGCAAGTCCTGTTCACCTAAAATGTGCGTGTGCCTAGTAATCCCCCTTCAGTTATGGAGACTTGCTGAGGAAACAGAACTGGAGTGAGGTTCCTTGGGGGTGGGGGAGTGGAGATCTGGAGAGGAGGAAGGGAAAGGGGAAGCCAGAGTGGAGAAGAGGGTGTGAAAGGGGGGATGTGTCTGGAGACTGATTGGTAAGAATGCTGATAAACCTGCCCCCAGAACACTTTGGGCCTGAAAGCCTTTTCTGTGTGCGTTTGTCATAGAATGTCACAGTGGAAGTGAATCAGAAAGAAGAGGGATGTGAAGAGATTTACTTGGCAACTTATGAAAAAGCAGCATTAACTTGTTGTTTACACAATATTGATATCTGTTACAATTTAATTAACTTTAAAATCTCCAGAGGAATTCCTCCCTGTTTGTTTTTTTTTTTGTTGTTTTTGTTTTTTGTTTTGAGCTGACCATTGCAATTTGAAACTCTTGCCCCCTTGCATGTTTCTTTCTTTCATGTTGTTGAAATTGGATTCTTTTTTGAGGCTATAATGTACAGTTAGCGAGGCTCAGCCCCCTTGAAAAGCAGGCCAGCCATTCGATCGGGGAAATTTGAAAAGTTTAAACCTAAGAGCAGTTTGCTGTGTTCTGCTTTTGTAAGAGAGAGCTCATTCTGTCTGCCTGATAGCTCTGGGCCTAGCTAGGGCGGTGCTTTCTTTCTCTGATGGGCCTGGGAACGTAAGCTGTGCTCTCTCCTTTGTAGACAGGCCCTTCTTTCCCTTTTTATTGTGGTTTTCTTACTTACAACTTTTGTACAGTACAAACCTGGTTGCCTTTTCGGTGATAAACACGCTAATGTTTGATAATGTCGAGAGAGAGAGAGAGAGAGAGAGAGAGAGAGATCAGAACAGAGTTTTGCAGGCTTGAAACTGTCTGGATTTACTTTTTATACCCACATTTGTCCACCACTGCTGAGATCCATCCCGAATTTCCTCTCGTAAATCCCATTCTTCTTCACACCATTCCCTACCACACCCACACCCCCACCCCAAGCTCCCAACACCACTCCTCTTAGAACCAGGGCTTAGAGCATATGATTAATGTTTAGAAGTCATACCCTTTACTAGAAAAAAGAAAGTTTTTTAATGTATGTTTTACTGTTTTCCCCCCTGTTTCTCCTTCTTTGTGGTTTCTGTTAATCACTTAAAGTTTAGACCCAGTGTGCTGGCTGGGCTGTACCCAGGTTCAGAACCATGCCAATTGGCGGGTGAAGCTTGAGGCAGTGATGGAACCACTGGCACAACAGAAGCAGCCTCGGCAGCCACCACCCCAGCAGGCCCCTCCCCTGGCTCCTCTGCAGATGGATGCCAGAGAGAAGCAGGGACAGCAGATGAGAGAAGCCCCGTTCTTGTATGCCCAGAAGCTGGTCACGCAGCAGACTCTCCTTTCTGCCACCCCTGGGAGGCCATCCAGCAGCCCTGCCCTGGGTTCCTTAGCCAGAGGGCCACCAGCCTCAGCAGTGGCCCGAGTTTTTGAACGGAGCAACGTGAACTCAGAGCCCGAGGAGGAGCAAGGAGGTCTGGAAGATGAGGATGGGGATGATGAAGTTGCAGAGGTTGCTGAGAAAGAGGCCCAGGCTGCTTCCAAGTATTTTCATGTGCAGAAAGTGGCTCGCCAGGATCCCAGAGCAGCACTTGGATCTGGTCTGCTTCCAGGACCAGGGCTTCCACTGCGTGCACAGCAAGCTAAAGAAGACCATACCAAAGATGCTTCCAAAGCCCCACCTTCAGTCTCCACAGCTGGGCAGCCAAGCTGGAATCTGGATGAGCAGCTCAAGCAGGTCAGTCTTCATGATGCAGGGGGTCATTTATTCTTCCCAAAGGCCAGCTGAGAGGAGAACTGCCAGGGTCAGGATCTCTGCCAGTCTGGGCCTTCTCACCCAACTCAGTGACCCAACAGCCTAGTGATGCATAGACTGTGATATTTTTTTTTCTCCTAGTTGTTTTCTTGATTACAGCAATGAAATGTGCAGGTTCCTCTGAATATAGATTGTTTCAAGTGGGATGTGAAAGAATGTTAGTACAATCTGTTTTTTTTTAAAGGAAGGAAGAGGTTGCAACAGTGTTATGAGGGATATCTAAAAATGTAATTGTAGCTCTAATTACAGTTTTTTTAGTAAAAGAACAGTTTTGCATAAGACTATTGCTTAGCTCCAGGCTAAACCAGCGTCGTGCTCTTTAAGGACAGTTTTGTTGTTTATAGCTAAGTGTAGCTGACACAAAGCTCTTGCGTTGTGTATATTTTCCAAATCATGCCTGCATGATTGCATCATTTCACCCTTACACCACCCCCTTTGAAATAGGAAAGGGTAGACCTCAGAATTCCCAGTTTAGCCAAGGCAGGCTTAAGTGATTTTCAAACATGGCTGAGCATCAGAGTCGTCTTGGGAGCTTCAAAAAATTCAGATTCTGGAATCTTAAAGAATTATCTTGGTGTGGAGTCTCAGGACTCTAAGGTGTTCTCAACCAGGCTTTTGGCTTCTGATTCCTCTTCTCTTTCTGACCTGCAGTGCAGTTTTTCCTCACTCAAAGAATGGGAGTTGCTGATGAGTTGTTCCAGGTTAAGTGACTCTTTGGTGCTTAGGGAGTTTGTGACAAAGCTGGTAGTTTCTAGGTACTCATAAGTATGTGCTCTTCATGTGGCCCAGTGATGCTCTTTGGAAATGAGTCGTGAAGAACTATGGGTTTTCACAGGGCAACTGAGAAGTCATCTAAGAAAAGTGCTTTGGAAGCTGAAAACACAGTGTCTTTGTATAAAGGAGCCCTGCGTAGTTGATCTGAGTTTTACCACAGCGGTGTTTCCAGTGGATTCCAGAGCTGGCAAAGTATGGTTCCATTCTCATCTCTTCCATTTATTACCCTGTGACCTGTCGGTAGGGCTCTCAATCTCTCTGAGCCTGTGTCCTTTCATCTGGGAAGTGAAAATGATGAAGCGTACCTCCCAGGGATGGTGTGAGGTTTGACTGAGCTAGCAGCACCCGGTAGGTCGGAGTGCTCCAGGTGCTCTTTATGCACACAGCGCCGTCCTCTGCTGAGGCCACACCAACAGGCTGGGAAGTGGGTGAGGTGCCCACTGGCACCTGGGGGCACCCGGACCTTCCCGCAGATCGCCAGGAGGTAGAGGCTGAGCTGGGACTTGGATCAGAGAGTCCCAGCTTCCACGACAGAGGCAGCCTGGCCACTGGCCCAGACCCGCCTCCTGGCTGATTGCTTTAGTTTAGCAAAACATCTGTGAGTTGCCTACAGCCCCCGCGCTGCCTGCGGCTGGCAGAGTTCCATGCGGCCGCTGAGTCAGCCCGCAGCGGGCTCCCGCCCTGACAGCACTGGGAAAGTTCAGGCCCGAGGCGGCTGGGCTGCCCCCGCCTTGGCAGCTGGCCAGCCTCTGCGTGTGTGCGGTCGTTCCTAGAAAGTGCAGCCGCCTGCGAGGAACAAGTGGAGCTCCAGAGCCTGTCTGTCTTCAGGAAGTGCAGCAGGTGTTGAGGTCAAGCCATTAGAGCTCTGAAAAAAGAGCCTCTTCAGAAGTGGCGTGTGCGTGCACACATGGGTGCACACCGGCAGGCACCCAGCCCAGTGCTCTGGGCACAGCAGCCCTGTGAAGACACAGCTCAGTGCTCAGGGGCTGGCTGTTGGTTTTCTGAAACCCTTTGGGTTCATTTTAAATTTCTAAGGCGTATTTGACTAATTATAGACTGCCCGGCAGAGCACCTGCTAAGATGTTTTACAAACACCAACAGAGCGGAGGCCTCATCTCGCACCCTAAAATTCCCCCTCCCCTTGGATTTGGAGATCGAGAACTGGGTTAGGGGGTCCTTGGGTAACAGTGACTTTAAAACCTCAGATGCGTGGGCTGCCTGGGTAGCTCAGCAGTTGAGCATCTGCCTTCGGCTCAGGGCGCGACCCCGAGGTCCCGGGGTCCTGGAATCGAGTCCCGCACTGGGCTCCCTGCATGGAGCCTGCTTCTCCCTCTGCCTGTGTCTTTGCCTCTCTCTCTGTGTCTCTGTGTCTCTCATGAATAAATAAATAAAATCTTAAAAAACAACCTCAGATGCACGTCACCCTTTCCTTTTGAATTTAATTTCATAAAATTACTTCATTCTGTACCCTCCTTCTTTGTCTAATTCTGCCTTTAAAGGAGTAAATAATATGCTTGCCGATTAAAACATCTTTTTAAAAAGTTATGCTTAGGCAGGGGGGGGACTGAAAAAATACCCTCGGGGAGAGCCTGTTGAAACCCTTACAGACCATGAAACTAGCCAGCTTTTTTATTGTTCACAGTCTTTTGTTTCTGAGGCAGTTAACTTGTAGAGAGCAGAAATGGAATATGTCTTGCTCTGGCCAACAGTTACAAAGATCTTCTGCAGGTAATACTGTCAATGTGTTGCCGTGTGCATTTTGTTCTTTAATGCAACAGACTTTCACTGAGGCTTCTTTGGGCCAGGCCTGAGCTCCGTGGAACTAAGGAGCTCACATTTTAAGCAGAACCCATGTGGAAACCTTAAGGGGCATTGGTCTTGAATTGCAATAATTTCACTCTGTCCAAAGTCAGCAGAAGCCCAACTGCCCAGTCTTAGCTGTGCTGCAGATATTTTAAAAACAAGGTTTTGTTTCAGACATTTACATACCAAGGTAAAAACATTAATTTTGTCTACAGCGTAGCTAGCTAGCTTGGTAAACCAACAGGAATACTCAAAAGTATCTTGTAAGACTTTGGGGGGTTGCAGGTGGGCAGGCACCTGCTGATCAAAAAGCAAAATTTAAAAGCTTAAGGACACCACAGTTTCCTTTGTTCTGTAATCCCTTTCTTAGAACATATGAAATCAAAATAATTTTATGGATTCTCTTTAAAGAAACTCTTAGAAAATAATTGTTTCTTAAGGCCCAGATCATTAGAGTATAGTATTCTGTGACACCAGGGTGATGGGAAGATGGATAATGCCATTGAGCCAAGCATTCTAAAGCCCATCAGATTTCGATGGGCAGAGTAAACAATTGTAAAACAAGGCAACAGACAAAGAGCTGAGTGTCCCTTCTCTCAAGGGAGCTCAGTAGAGCCCTGTCAGCACACATCCAAGTGGGGGGTGTTGCTGGTCTATTAGGGGTAGTCCTCTGTCTTCCTGGGAAGAGGGTAGTTCAGGCAATACAGGCTTTGTCTGTCTTGAGCCTTTTAGTGAAGCCAGGTTTCCAGAAGGGGGTGGACTTCCTCCCAGAGAATAGAAAGATGAGCAATTGCTTGATAGGCATGGGGGGAGCCAAAGTGTGTGTGTGTGTATATATATATATTTTTTTTCATACTTTGGCAGCCTCCATGGTTACTGAGTGTGGGAAGCTTGAAGGATGGCGGACTGCTTGGTCTCTGGAATATATTGCCAAGAGTTTGTGTAAATAATAAGGTGCCGTTTCTTGGGCTAGTCCTACTTTCCTAGGTACATACTGCATGTCTTTGGAACATTTGATGCTTTTCGTGAAGATTGTGCAAACTATTGCATGAATAAAAATAAGATCATAAGCGTCCCTCACTTTTCTTTGTAGGTCTGTCTTGCATGCCCTTAGCTTCTGCTGTCACAGTGGAGTCTCATCAGTGGTTCTTAATTGAGGTTGATCATCCCCCCCCCCCCCCCCCCCCCCCCCCCGCCAAACCACCAACACACCCTGCTCCCAGATGTCGTTTGGCTGTGCTGACTGGAATGGGGGAGATGCTGGTGCACATCCTAGAATTACCTGGTTCAAGAGGTCTGTAGTGCCAGGTTGAGAAACCTGCTTTATGTTGTGTAATTAGAAAGAGAACATATGCCATGTTTTCGTCAGGCACTGCCCTGGACTGTTTCTTTGTGTTTCGGTCTTGGTCACTGAAGAGTTTGGTACCCTTGAGTTTTCGTTGAATCTCCTTTCAGTATCTGTGTTGAGTTCATGTCTCTCCGCATAGTCACCTGGGTGACCAAACTGTCACTCAGGAGAGGATTGGGACCTAGAACTTGAGCCCTCTCATTTGGCTCTGCCAGCGGTGCTTCTAGCCTAGCATTCTGTGATGCCTGAGATGTCTGTGGTGATCTGTGAGACAGCTTGGTTGCTCTTTTAGACATTAACCCCAAAAGGTTAAGGTATAAATACTCAGCAAACATGTTAATTAGTAACAGATTTAATTATTAAATCAACATTGGTTTTGGGGCCAGAAGGCATGGATTTAGATCCTCGCTCCACTGCTTGCTCGCTGTAGTACTCTGGACAGGTGCCCTAACCTACCCCTCTGAACCCATACATACTTGTATCCCAGAGGATGGTAATCCTCTCCCACCATGCTCAGGGAGCAACTGTAAAAATATTACCAAAGTGGAAGAAGAATACGAGTGTGGAAGATCTTTGTAAATTTATACCATCAAGCAGGTTAGGTCACCAATACACATCTTGAAGCTGTATTTCTTCAGGCTTTACTACCTTTGTAGGTAAGATGCTCCATAAATCCTAGACACTGCTTTGAAACAATTCCTTTTCAAGTTTCCCAGAGCTGTGACCAAACTCTCATAATCTGGAGTTCTCTGAAACATTTCAGGATTATGTGAGCTAAAACTGTTGCACTTTAGTCAGCACTTTAAAAAAAAATCTTTTCTTTTTCTCCTTGTTGAGAAACCATTGTACTTTTGAAGCTGCTTCTTTCCACATTAAAATAGGAGCATGTGCATGGCACCTGGGTGGCTGAGTGGTTGAGCGTCTGCCTTCATTCAGCTCAGGTTGTGATCCCAGGGTCCTGGGATCAAGCCCACGTCGGGCTCCCCACAGGGGAGCCCCTCTGCCTCGGTCTCTCTCTCTCATGAGTAAATAAATAAAATTTTTAAAAATAAAAATAAGGACATGGGCATGTTTCTTCTTTAGGTAGAATTAAGCTTTATTTACGTTGAATTCTTTTTTTTTTAAGGGAGCAGGGAGCCTGCTGTGCAGGGCTCTATCCCAAGACCCCAGATCAGGACCTGAGCCGAAGGCAGAGTACCTGACTTAGCCACCCAGGTGCCCCAAATTTACTTTGAATTCTTATAGATACATGGTCATGACTTAACTGAAGTCCTTACCCTTCTTACCAAACACTGATCCCACCACATGCATCTGAGACCCCATCCCCCTCCTAATTTTCAGGGACTTGCTTCATCAGAGAAAGGGCTCTTTCCCTGACTCTTTGGACCCACTGGCTTCTGAAACTTTTTCCACATTCATATGTGTTCTCCTGTCTCCCAGATTTAAAAACACAACAATAAGCTCCTTTAATCCATAAATCTGTCTGGTTCATTTGTTACAGGGGAATGAGAAGTCATTTTTAAAAAACCTTCCCTTGACTACACATCTCTTTCCAGCTTAGCTCTTGTCTCCGTCCCCACAGCAGAGCTTCCCAGAGGCATTGTTTGCACTCCTACCTCCACTTTGTCACCTCCAGCTCACTCCTCAACACACTGCAGTCTAGACTTTGTCTCTTCCGTGTTCCTGAAGTTCCTCTTGGTGAGGCCTCCCAGTCACCTCCATGCTGCTAAGCCCAGCCTGCTCTCACCTCACTTGATTTCTCAGTGGCATCGAATACAGTAGACTCCTCTCCTCCAAACATTCTCTTCCTTTGCTCTCCATATCCCCTCCATTAGCTTATTTTCCTTTCTCTGTCTCTTCTGTGTGAACACTAGAACCCCAAGTTCTCCAGGGCTTAGCGCCTCTTCTCTATACCCCCACCCCCACCCCGCCCTGGGCAATTTCTTTCACTCTCAGGGTTTTAAATAGTGTCCACAAGCCATTGACTCCAGTATGCATCGTTTGGCCCTTGTTTCCATTCTGAGTTCAGTTGCCATATTCCCAACTACCTTCTTGACATTTCGACTTCGATGTTTTACTGGCATCTCAAGTCTAACACCTGTGAAGCCGAACTCCTGATTTCCAGCCTACTCCCCTACGATTATTTCCTCCTTAGTTCTTACTTCTCTTAAAGGACATTTCTCTCCCTTTGGTCACTCGTATCAGAGACCTTCTTGTTGACTCACTCTCATACTCCATCTGGTGATGTCCAGTCCCTCACCAGGTCTTACCAACTCTCCTAAGTGTCTAGACCACTTTTCTCCTCCACTGTCACCTCCCTAATCCAGGCTGCCGACCTGCTGCTGGAGCTATCAACAAGTGTCTGTGTCTTCCCTCCCCCATTCTAATCCATTCTCTACACAGTAGCTGGAATGATCTTCTAAAAAACCAATCAGATTATGTCATTCCTTTAATGCCACCCAAGTATGATGTCAGTTGCTCTAATTGGAAAAGCCCAGTCTGCATAATCTGATCCCTGCCAGTTTGTCAGCCTTATTTTTGTGAATCTCCTGATGTATCACTGTACTCCAGCCACCCTGGCCTTTCCATATGCTAGTCCTCTTACCTGGAACACTCCTCTAGGCTAACTCTTACGCAGCCTTCAGTTCTCATGTTAAACATCGCTTCCTCAGAGGCACTGTCTTCACCTTTAGTGTAGATCAGGTTATAGACTGTCATTGAACATCATACTTTTACGTTCAATGACTATACTTTTATAGGTTCAGTGAACTTATACCGAAACATCATTATCCCCAAAGTCTCTAGTTTACCTTCCAGTCACTCTTGGTGTTGTAGGTTCTGTGAGTTTGTGTGGGGTTGGCTTGTTGGGTATCTGATTCCTATACTCGACAGTAAACTCTAAGACAGCAGGAACACAATCTGCCTTGCTTATCATTGTATCCTGGTGCCCAGCAGAGCAATGGCAGATTATAGGTACTGAATAAATATTTGTGTCTCCCACTGTTTTTGGTTTGCCCTGTTCTTGTTTCTGTTCTTTAATGCAAATGGCACCATTTCATTTTTTTAGAGCAGTCTTAGGTTCATAGCAAAACTGAGCGGAAGATACAGTGATTTCCCATATTGTCCCTGCCCCCACGTATGCATAGCCTCCCCCACTATCAAAATCCCCCATTAGGGGCACCTGGGTGGCTCAGTGGTTGAGCATCTGTCTGCCTTTGGCTCAGGTCATGATCCTAGAGTCCTGGGATTGAGGTCTGCATCAGGCCCCACGCAGGGAGCCTGCTTCTGCCTCTGCCTATGTCTCCGCCTCTGTGTGTGTGTGTGTGTGTGTGTGTCTCATGAATTTAAAAACAAAAAAACCCGACTGGAATGGTACAGTTTTGCAGTCAATGAACCTATACTGAGATATCATTATCCTCGAAAGTCTCTACCTTCCAGTCACTCTTGATGTTGTAGTTTCTGTGAGTTTTGACAAATGTATATATAATGGCACGTATCCACCGCTGTAGTATCATACATAGTTTCACTGCCCTAAAAATCCTCTGTGCTCCTTTCTCTTTAAGTCCTGGCAACCCCTGATTTTTTTTTTTTTTTTTTGGCTCCATAGTTTTACCTTCTTCAGAATACCATATAGTTGGAATCATACAGTGTATATGTAGCCTTTTCAGATAAGCTTCTTTCACTTAGTAATATAAATTTAAGATCCCTCATGTCTTTTCATGGCTTGATAGCTCATTTCTTTTTAGCATTGAATCTGGATGTACCACAGTTTATCCATTCACCTATCAAGAAACATCTTGGTTGATTGGCAAATATGAATAAAGCTGCTATCAACATCTTTGTACAGGTTTTTGTGTAGACGTAAGTTTTCAGCTCATTTGGGTGAACACCAAGGAGCACAACTGCTGGGTTGTATGTTAAGAGTATGATTAGTTTTGTAGGAAGCTGCTAAACTGTCTTCCAAAGTGGCTGTACTATTTTGCATTCCCACTGACAATGAACGAGGATTCAACATCCTCGCCAGCATCTGGTGGTGGTAATGTTTGGTATTCTTGCCTCTTTTTTTTTTTTTTTTGCCTCTTTTTTAATTGAAATTTTCACTGAGATCATTGTAGATTCACATGCTGTTATAAAAAGGATAATTTAGAGAGATCCCTGTACACTTTGCCCAGTTTCCTCCAATGGTGACATTTTATTTTTAATTAATTAATTAATTTATTTATTTATTTAAGATTTTATTTATTTATTTGAAATTGAGAGACGGCACACAGTAGGGGGAGGGGCAGAGAGAGAGTGAAAAGGAGATGCAGACTTCCTGCTGAGTGGGGAGCCCAACTCAGGGCTGAATCCCAGGACCTCGAGATCATGACCTGAGCCCAAGTCAGACACCTAACTGACTGAGCCACCCAGATAGATACCCCCAATGGTAACATTTTACAAAGCTATAGTATACTATTACAACCTGAATATTGACAGTGTTATTAGCCACTGATCTATTACATTTTCCAAATTTTACATGTATTCTGGGTCTATTTTTTAAGCCTATTTAGTTGTATGTTTAATACATCTTCTGAAATTCTTCTTACTTATTAATAAGTGCATTTGAAGCTGTAGATTTCTCCCAAGGTCACATTTTTCCTGTATCCCACAAATGTTGATATGTAACATTTTTCATTGATTGATACTAAACATTTCATTATTTCAGTTGTGATTGCTTCTTTAATTCATGGATTGTTCAATAGTGTTTTTTAGTTTCCAAATATGTGGGTTTTTAAAATATACTAACTTCCAGCTTTATAATAAAGCTCTAACCATTATAGTTAGAGAGTTGGTATGATAATAACTTTCTAGAATTTGTTACAATGTCCTTTTTGTTGGCCTTGTGTATGGTCAGTTTCTATAAATTCTCCATGTGTGCTTGGAAAGAATGTAAATTTTTCTTTTGATAGATGTGGGGTTGCATATCTGTCTACTGGATCAAACTTATTAGTTGTGTTACTCAAATCTTCCTTATCCTTACTAAGTTTCATTTGTGTTTATCAGTTTCAGAGAGAGGTGAATTAAATTATTCCAGGGTAGGACTGGCTTTCTTTTGACAAGTGCTAGTACATTTTTTTTCCTTACACATACCAGTGTTTATATCTTAAGACCACAAATCCATGTAATTATTAGGATTGGTGATACATGTGGGTCTATTTCTGCCCTCTAGATTTGGATTTTCAATTTGACCAAGGGTTCTCTTTGCTTCTTGTTTTGTCCTTTCCTGTCTTTTGTTCATTTGAGGTTTTGTTTTTTGTTTTTGTTCTGTGTTGTTTTTACTCAGGCTTTGTCTCCTCTACTGGTAGAAGTTATAATTCAGTTTCTGATCTTTTCCTGATTACATTTAGATTTTACCTTGCATTCTTGACTTTTTGTACTACTCTCAAACAATATTAGGACCTTAGAGATTCTAGTTTTTGTTTTGTTTTGTTTTTAAAGATTTTATTTATTTATTCATGAGAGACACACAGAGAGAGAGAGAGAGAGAGAGAGGCAGAGACACAGGCAGAGGGAGAAGCAGGCTCCATGCAGGGAGCCCGATGTGGGACTCAATCCCCGGTCTCTGGGATCCGGCCCTGGGCTAAAGGCAGCGCTAAACTACTGAGCCACCCGGGCTGCCCTTAAAATTTTATTTATTTATTTATGAGAGACACGGAGACAGAGGCAGAGACACAGGCAGGGGGAGGAGCAGGCTCGATGCAGGGAGCCCATTGTGGGACTTGATCCCAGGGCCCCAGGATCGTCCCCTAAGCTGAAGGCAGACACTTAATCGCTGAGCTACCCAGGCTCCCAAATATTTTCATATTCTATTTTCCAACTTTGAATTCTCTCTTCAGCTCTTTCTATGCTACTTAATAACTTAAAAAATTGTTTATCTTAATATTGTGTTTAATTTCTGTACTTTTTTGACTTTTAAAAAGTCTGCCTCTTAAAAAAAAAATCTGCCTCTTTTTACCAGTTGGTTTCTATTCCTTTTTTTTTTTTTTTTTTTTTTTTATGATAGTCACAGAGAGAGAGAGAGAGGCAGAGACACAGGCAGAGGGAGAAGTAGGCTCCATGCACCGGGAGCCCGATGTGGGATTCGATCCCGGGTCTCCAGGATCGCGCCCTGGGCCAAAGGCAGGCGCCAAACCGCTGCGCCACCCAGGGATCCCTCTATTCCTTTTTTAAAGCACTTTGAACATCTTTAACTTTTTAAAAACTTTATGTTACAGAATTGTTAAAACTTTTTATTATGGAAATCTCTAGCATACAAAGGAAGAGAGAATGGTAGCAACTGTCTGTGTCCTTTACCCAGCTTTCAACAATTAGTAACATTCTGCCATTCTTTAAACATGCTTATTTTAGAGACTTTTTAAATTATTCTATTATTATCTCATTCTTGGAGTACTATTTCTTGTTTCCTGTTACTCTCCCATATGATGGCTTATTTCCTCTTGTGGTCTTTTTGTTTTCCCAGTGGAAGCTCATTTTGAGTTGGGATTTGTTTCCATGGGAATCCCATGTGCTGGATTATGGAAGCACTCCTAAGGGGAGTTTTGTCTTCTCTTCTGCTGGGGCCCTACAAGTTTAGCTAGTTGTCATTGCTTTGGGATAATGTGAATTTGGAGTTCCATCTGTGCCTGGTGAGAGCCTGGGCTTCCTTTTCTTATGGACCCTATTCTTCCACGAGGCCCTGGGCAAACCACAAGGTTCCTTACTTCTCCAGGCTGGTGGGCAGTTTTTTAAGCACCAGTTAATGGGGGCATGGGGGGTGGAAGTGTAGTCCTTCATGACCTCTGGCTTTATGCATTTATCTCAGTTCTGGTTCCTGGCATGCAAGGCGCCTGCAGCCTGGACTCCTCTCTCTTGCAATTAAATCCCCGGTCCTCAGCCCTTAGATGTTAAGAACTATATCCAGATCCCTTCTCCCTTGAGTCCTACAGCTTTGGCACCTGCTCACTGCTGGTTGATTCCTTTATGTTTCCAGCACTGTGGACTCTGCTTTCTGTCTTGGTTTCAAACTCATCTGTATGTGTAAGGGGTGTGGGGTGCTGAATTTTATCTAGTATTTCTGAGTGAAGTCTTCTTTGGAGAGGGAGGGAGGCAATAGACTTCTTCTGTTTCAGACTGACCTTAATCATGATTTTGTTTGTTGAGTTTTTTTTTGTTTTTGATTTTTAGTAGCTTAGGCTTTTTGACATCTTGTGTGCCAGGTACTTGCCTTATTTCATTGAGTTGTGTGAGTCAGATCCTGATTTTTATCTCTCTTTAAATGTTTGTTTTACAAATGAGGAAAGAATTATGCTGCTTGTAGTCTCACAGTTGAGAAGCTGGTATATTAACCCACAGGGTCAGACTTCAGCCTCTTCCTGTGCTCTTTCTCACTTAGCCATTCTAGATAGAGCAGGGCAATGATGATCTTTTTTTGGTGCTCACATTACTCTATAAGTAATTTTGTTTTATTTTTTCTCATTGTCAAAGTAAATCAGACTCATTTCAGAAACATAGAAAATATAAACATTTGTAAAGGAGAAAATATAATCACCATAACCACATAACTTAGATGTAACTGTAAACATTTTCCTGGGCAGTTGACCCTTGAACAACACAAGTTTGAACTGGATGTTAAAGTTTTATTTATTTATTTTAGAGAGAGAGAAAGCATGAGCAGGGGTTGGGGGAAAGCTTCAAGCTGACTCAGAGCTGAGCATGGAGCCCAGTATGGGGCTCAATCTCACAACCCTGAGATCATGACCTGAGCTGAAACCAAGAGTCCAGTGCTTAGCCAACTGTGCTACCCAGGCACCCCTGGATGGGTCTGTTTATATCTGTATTTTTTTCCTATAAATACAGTATAGTACTGCAGATGTGTTTTCTCTTTGTGTGATTTTCTTAATAAAAGTTTCTATTCTTTATCTCAGTTTATTGAGATACAAAAAATACAGCATATAATACATATACATAATATGTGTTAATTGACTATGTTATCGATAAGACTTCTGGTCAACAGTCAGCTATTGGTAGTTAAGTTTTTTGGGAATCAAAAGTAATATGCAAATTCTCCACTGTGTGTAGGGTCAGCATCCCTCGTTCCTAACCCTGGTGTTGTTCTGGGGTCAACTGTATTTCCTTTGTGTTTAAAAAAAAAATGCCTGTAGGGGCGCCTGGGTGGCTCAGGCCAGTTGAGCATCCAACTCTCTTGGTTTTGCTCTAGTTATGATCTCAAGCCCTGTGTCCCAGCTCCAAGCTCAACAGGGAATCTGCTTGAGATTCTCTCTATCCCTCTGCCCCTCCTCACTGTGCAAGCATGCACGTGTGCTCACTCTCAAATAGATACATAAATCTTTTTTAAAACTGCTTATGAGGGATCCCTGGGTGGTGCAGTGGTTTAGCCGCCTGCCTTTGGCCCAGGGCGCGATCCTGGAGACCTGGGATTGAATCCCACGTCGGGCTCCCGGTGCATGGAGCCTGCTTCTCCCTCTACCTATGTCTCTGCCTCTCTCTCTCTCTCTCTCTGACTATCATAAATTAAAAAAAAAAAAAACTGCTTATTATAGTGCATTTTATATATAATTTCATGGCTAACCTTCATCATCTAGTAGACTATAAGTAATTTTTATCATTAAAATTTATTGTAAAGGATTATTTTTAAAGTTTAAAATAATGTATTACAAAAGTTATATTAACTCCGTTAATTTTAGAAATATAGAAATGTATAAAGTAAAAACCTGACTTTTGATTGGTCATTCTGAACAGTTTGATGCTATGTATTTTTTCAGAACTTTTTTCTCTTTACAAATATATTTGCTTGGGCAGCCCGGGGGCTCAGCAGTTTAGTGTCGCCTTCGGCCCAGGGCATGATCCTGGAGACCGAGGATCGAGTCCCACGTCGGGCTCCCTGCTTGGAGCCTGCTTCTCCCTTTGCCTGTGTCTCTACCTCTGTCTCTCTCTATGTGTCTCTCATGAATAAATAAAATTTAAAAATCTTAAAAAAAAATAGCCTTGGAGGGGTGATCCTTCACTTGAAAAACAAAAACAAATACATTTGCTTGTTTTTAACAAAAATAGGAATGCTGCACATTATTCTACAAGGTACTCTTTCACTTGGTATTATGGCTGTCTTTCCATGTGTGTTCATAATGATTTATTAATATTTTATAAGCGTTTATCTCGGAATTATACAAGTAATATGAATAGACACTCAGGATAATTAAAACCACATAGGAAAATGCAGAATAAAAATTTATAGTTTAAAAAAATACAGTGTTCAGGACATCTGGATGGCTCAGTGGTTGAGTGTCTGCATTTGGCTCAGGTCATGATCCCAGAGTCTTGGGATCGAGTTCCACATCAGGTTCCCTGCAGGGAGCCTGCTTGTCCTGCCTACATCTCTGTCTCTCTCTGTGTGTCTCTCATTAATAAATAAAATACTTAAAAAAAAAAAATATATATATATATACATACAGTGTTCTGTTGCTTTCCCTGCTCCCTTCTACCTCACCTCATCCCATCCCACAGGAAACTGCAGTTGGCATGAATCAGCTTCTACGGCTGCTTCTGTATATTTACCTACTTAACTGTGTAGTTACAGAATGTGTTAGAAAAGAGTGTGTGTGCTATGTGTATGCATTTAGTATAAATTAAACTACCTTTGTAGATGCTGTATAACCCTGTGCCTTAGTGTCAGCATTTCTATGGTAGGTGAGATTATCCTGGAGATTTTGTTGTATCAGAGGATAGATAAATGTATATTGTTCTTTTCCTGTTTGCCTTTTGTATTTATTCTTGCCTTATCTTGCTTGTGGCCTTTGTCCATTTTTCTTTCTTTTTTTAATTGTAAAAACACATGAGATTACCCTCCTAACAAAATTTTAAGTGTACAGTACCTATTAACTATAAACAGTGTTGTACAGATCTCTAGAACTTTTTCATCTTACATAATGGAAACTTACTCCCCATGTTCCTACCCCATCAGCCCCTAGTGACCACCATTCTCCTTTCTACTTGATGAGTTTGACTACTTTAGATATCGTATGTAAGTGTATTCCTGCAGTTTCTGTCCTTATATGACTAGCTTATTCACTTACATTTATTTAACTTTTAATTGAAATATTTTCATTATTTAGCATAATGCTCTCCAGGTTCATCTATGTTACCACATCCTGCAGGATTTTCTTCTTTTTAATGACTCAGTCTTATTCTGCAACTGAATAGAGTTGACACGCATTAGTTGCAGGTGTACAACATAGTGATTGCACAAGTCTCTACTTTCTGCTGTGCTCACCACAAGTGTAGCTACCACCTGTCACCATGCAACACTGTTATAATATCACTGACTGGGTTCTCTATACTGTACCTTTTATCCTCATGGCTTATTTATCCCACTCCCCTTCACTCATTTTGCCCATCTTCCTATCTCCTTGCACTCTGGCAACCATCAGTTCTTTCTTTGTGTTTCTGGGTCTGTTTCTGCTTTTTCTTTGTTTACTCATTTGTTTTTCAGATTCTACAGGTAAGTAAAATCATATGGTTCTTGTCTTTCTCTGTTTGACTTATTTCGGTTAGCATCATACCCTTTAGGCCCATCCATGTTGCTGCCAGTAGCAAGATCTTACTCTTTTTTATGGCTGAATAATGGTGACACGTATGTGTATATGTGTGTGAATGTGATATGTATATATACCACATCATCTTTATCCATTCATCTATCAATGGATCCTTCTATCAATGGATACTTCAGTTGCTTCCATATCTTGGCTTTTGTAAATAATGAATACTGCTGCAGTAAACATAAGAGTCCACATATCTTTTTTAATTAAGTGTTTTCATTTTCTTTGGGTAAACACCCAGTAGTGGAATTACTAGATGATACGATATTTCCATCTTTAATTTTTGAGGAACCTCCTTACTAATGTGGCTATACCAGTTAACATTCCCACAAACAGTGCACCAGGATTATTTTTCTTCGCTTTCTCACCGATACTCGTTATTCTTGTCTTTTTTTTTTTCTTAAGATTTTTATTTTTAGGTAATCTCCACACCTAATATGGAGCTCAAACTCACAACCTGAGATCAAGAGTCACATGCTCCAGTAGCTGAGCAAGCCAGGCACCCCTAGTCTTTTTGATTCTAGCCATTTTAACAGGTGTAAGGTGGTATCTCATTGTGATTTTGATTTGTATTTCCCTGATGATTAGTGATGTTGAGCATCTTTTCATGTGTCTATTAGCCATTTGTATGTCTCTAGGAAAGTATCTGTTCAGGTCCTCCCCCCTTTTTAAAATCCAGACTATTTGGGTTTTTTTGATGTTGAATTGTATAAGTTCTTTATATATTATGGATATTCCTTTTGAATATATCATTTGCAGATATCTTCTCCCATTCAGTAGGTGGCCTTTTGTTGATGGTTTCCTTTGCTGTGCAAAAGTTTTTTATTTTGACGTAGTCTCAGTAGTTTATTTTTGCTTTTGTTTCCCTTGCCTCTTGAGACAAATCTAGGAAAATGCTGCTAAGGCCAATGTGAAAGAAATTACAACCTGTGTTTTCTTCTAGGATTTTTATGGTTGGAGGTCTCATATTTAGGTCTTTGACACATTTTGAGTTTATTTTTGTGTCTGGTGTGAGAAAGTGGTTCAGTTTCATTCTTTTCCATGTAGCTGTCCAATTTTCCCAGTGCCATTTATTGAAGAGATTGTCTTTTCCTCATTGTGTACTCATTCTTGCCTCCTTTGTTATAGGTTAATTGACCATATAAGCATGGGTTTATTTCTGGTGTGCCACATTTTCATTATTCATTCATCCATCAATGAACACTTAGGTTGATTCCATATTTTGATTATTGTGAACCCTGCTGCAATGAGCATGAGAGTGCAGATATTTCTTTAAGATCTTGATTCTTTTTTTGTTGTTGTTTGATGATCAAATTATTTATTTATGTATTTATGTGTTTTTTTTTTTTTTTTTTACATGCAGAATTCATATAATTACTCCTGGATTTTCTTTTCATCAAGATACTTCTGGGTGAAACAAAAATGGCAATACAATGTATTTTTAAAGTTATATGAAACATGAATATTAAATGAATGCAAGCCTAAATACAGATGTGACTTTATGCAGCCTTATTTCCTCTTTCTTTGCATTTACACAACCATAAACACACAAAAAATATTCAAGCTCTTAAGCATGCTAAACCTACTATGATTTCACAATGGACAGTTGTCTGGTATTTCAGTGATTTGCAGAAAAGAAAACACACTACAATATTCTAAAAGAAATATTCTCCCAATACCACTTCATTAAAAAAATAAAGAGTAATGTTATGACTATGTGTTTATTTTTTAATTTAAATTCAATTTGCTAACATATAGTATAACACCCAGTGCTCATCAAGTGCCCTCCTTAGTGTCCATCACCTAGTCTCCTAAATCCTCCACCCTCCTCCCCAATCCTGATTCTTTTGGATAAATAATCCAGAATTGGGATTGCTATATCATATGGTAGTTCTGTTTTTTATTTTTTCAGAAACCTCCATACTGTTCTCCAGATTGGCTGTACCATTTTACATTCCCACTAACAGTGCACAAAGATTCTAGTTTCTCCACATCTTCTCCAATACGTTATTTTCTGTTTGTTTTTACAATGGCCATCCTAACAGATGTGAGTGACATCTCATTGGCTTTGATTTGCATTTTCCTAATGATTAGTGTTGTTGAATATCTTTTCATGTGTCTGTTGGCCATCTGGATGTCTTCTTTGGAGAAGTGTCTGTTCAAGTATTTACTCCTTTTGTAATTGGGTTATTTGGGAGGTTTTTTTTTTTGCCATAAGTTGTAGGAGGTTCTTCTTTTTCTTTTCTTTTCTTTTCTTTTCTTTTTTTTTTTTTGTAAAGTTTATTTATTTGGGGGATAGTGTAGGAGGCAAGGAAGAGAGAGAGAAACAGACTACCTGCTCAGTGTGGAGCCCAACACAGGGCTCTATCTCATGACCCGGAGATCATGACCTGAACCCAAATCAAGAGTTGGATGCTTAGCTGACTGAGCCACTCAGGCACCCCTGTAGGAGTTTCTTACATCTTTTGGATATTAACCCCTTACCAGATAGATGATTTGCAAATGTTTTCGTCCATTTTTTTCTTTAATTTTGAAATTTTTTTAAAGGATTTTATTCATGAGAGACACACAGAGAAAGGCAGAAACATAGGCAGAGAGAGAAACAGGCTCCCTGCAGGGAGCCCTATAGGGGACCCGATCCCAGGACCCCAGGATCATGACCTGAGCCAAAGGCTCAACCACTGAGCCACCCAAGCACCCAAATATTTTCTTCCATTCTGTATGTTGCCTCTTGCTCTGTTGATTGTTTCCTTGGCTGTGCAAAAGCTTTTTATTTTGTTGTAGTCCCATTTGTCTATTTTTACTCTTGTTGCCTGTGTCTTATCCAAGAAATCATTGCCAAGACCTGTGTCGTGCAGCTTTCATTCTATATTTTCTTCCACGAATTTTGTAGTTTCAGGTATTATATTTAAGTCTTTTACGTATGGTATGAGCTAAGAGTCCGTTTTCATTCTGTGCATGTGGATATTCAGTTTTCCTGACACCTTTTGTTGAAGAGACTATCCTTTCCCCATTGTGCATTCTTGATATCCTTCAAAGAGCAATTGACCATACATATGCAGGTTTATTTCTGGACTCTGCATTCTGTTCTGTTGGTCTATAATATCTGTCATTATGCCAGATATGCTGTTTTGATCACTGTAGTTTTGATATATGTTTTGAAATTAGGAAGTATGAGGCCTCAGCTTTGTTCTTTCTCGAGATTGATTCAACTGGGCAGCCCCGGTGGCTTGGTGGCTTAGCGGTTTAGCGCCGCCTTCAGCCCGGGGCATGATCCTGGAGACCGGGGATCGAGTCCCACGTCTGGCTCCCTGCATGGAGCCTGCTTCTTCCTCTACCTGTCTGTCTGTCTGTCTCTCTCTGATAAATAAATAAAATCTTTAAAAAAAAAAAAAAGATTGATTCAGCTATTTGGGCTCCTTTGTGGTTCCATATGAATTCTAGAATTGTTTTTTCTATTTCTATTTTTTAAATGCCACTGGGCTTTTTGTGAGGGTTGATTGAACCTATAGATCTCCTTGGTAGTATGGATAGTCTAATATTAGGTCTTCCCATCCATGACCATGGAATGTCTTTCCATTTTTCTGTATCTTCTTTAATTTTTTCAGCAGTATTTTGTAGTGCACAAGTCTCTCACCTTCCTAGCTAGGTTTATTCCTAAGTATTTTATTCTGTTTGATGCTGTTGAATATGGAATTGTTTTCTTAATTTCCTTCTTGGGTTGTTCGTTGTCAGTGTAGAGAGACACAACTGATTTTTGTGTGATTTTGTATCCTGAAACTTCCCAGAATTCACTTTTTAGTTCTTTTTTTTTTTTTTTTAAGATTTTATTTATTTATTCATGAGAGACAGAGAGAGAGAGGCAGAGACACAGGCAGAAGGAGAAGCAGGTTCCATGGAGGGAGCCCAATGTGGGACTTGATCCCGGGTCTCCAGGATCATGCCCTGGGCTGAAGGCAGGCGCCAAACCACTGAGCCACCCAAGGATCCCTCACTTTTTAGTTCTTTTTTTTTTTTTTTTTTTTTTTTTTAAGATTTTATTTATTTATTCATGAGAGATAGAGAGAGAGAGAGGCCAAGACACAGGCAGAGGGAGAAGCAGGCTCCATGCAGGGAGCCTGACGTGGGACTCGATCCCGGGTCTCCAGGCTGAAGGTGGCGCTAAACCGCTGAGCCACCCGGGCTGCCCTCACTTTTTAGTTCTAATGGGTTTTTTTGGTATGTGGAATCTTTAGTTTTCTACATAGGAGATCATGTCATCTGCAAACAGAGATAATTTTATTTCTTCCTTTCCAGTATGGATGCTTTTTATTTCTTTTTCTTGCCTAATTGTTCCAGCTAGGACTTCTAGTACTATGTTGAATAGAAACGGTAGGAATAGGCATCCTTGCCTTGTTCCTGACCTTAGAATAAAAGCTTCTAGTTTTTCACCATTGAGTATGGTGTTAGCTGTGAGCTTTTCATTCACAGCCTTTAAAATGTTGAAGTAATTAATTTCTGTTCCTAAGTTTATTGAGTATCTTTGTCATGAAAGGATGTTAAATTTTGTCAATTTTTTTTTTGCATCTATTGAGATAATGTGATTTTTCATCCTTCCACCTGTTAATGTGGTATATCCCCTTGATTAATTTTTTGTGTGTTGAATCATCCCAGGGCATCAGTCCCATTCGATCACGGTATATGATCCTTTTAATGTACTGTTGATTGTGGTTTGCAGTGTTTTATGAAGGATTTTGCATCAGTATTTATCAGGTAGTTTCCTTGTGGTGTCTTTCTCTGGCTTTGTTATCAGGGTAATGCTGACCTCATAAACAGAATTTAGAAGAGTTTGGGAAGGATTGGATGTTAATTCTTTTTAAATGTTTGGTAGAATTTACTTGTGAAACCATCTGATTCCGGCCTTTTCTTTGTTAGTAGGTTTGGATTCTGATTCAGTCTTCTTACTAATTATAAGTCTGTTCAGGTTTTCTATTTCTTCGTAATTTCATCTTGGTAGGTGGTAAGTTTCTAAGAATTTTTAGTTTAGCTCAAGGTTTGACAATTTTGTTACCTTTTCAGAAAAACAACTGTTAGTTTTGTTGATGTTTTTCTGTTGTTTTTCTAGTGCCTGTTTTGTTTATTTCTGCTCCAATCTTGATTACTTCTTTCCTTCAGCTAACTGTGGGCTTAGTTTGTTCTTTTTCTGGTTCTTTGATATGTAGAGTTAGGTTGTTTGATATCTTTTTTAATGTAGGCGTTTATTGCTATAAATTTCCCTCTCAGTCCTGCTTCTGCTACATTCCATGAGTTTTGGTTTGTGTTTTGTTACCTTTACCTATTTTTCTATTTGGTTACCTTTGTTTTATTGAGCTGTAATAACTCTTGTGCATAGGCCCTTGTCTTTATGTTGCAAGTATTTTTCACATTTGCTGATCCTTCATCTTGTAATCCTTTCATCAAGTAGGAGTTGACATTTTGATGTAGCTAAATCAATTGATATTTCCCTTTATGGTTTCTCTCATATTTTAAAAAGCCCTCCTCTCCCCAGGATTATGAGAGAGAGAGAGAGTGTGTGTGTGTGTGTGTGTGTGTGTGTGTGTGTGTGTGTGTGTGTTTAAGATGTCATTCATTTATCTGAGAGAGAGAGAGAGCATTCACAGAGGGAGATGCAGACTCCCCACTGAGTGGAGCGCCCAGCTCACAGCTCCCTTCCAAGACCCTGAGATCGTGACTCAAGCCAAAGGTAGACACTCAACTAACTGAGCCCCCCAGGCACCCCAAGTGTATATATTATTATTATTTTATTATTGTATTTTTGTATATAGATCTTCATTACATCTGGAAAGGATACAAAATAGAGATCAAATGTTTTATAAAAGCAAGGCTACCTTTGATTGGCTAAGCAGTGTTCTGTCACAGAGGTGGCACCTCTGTCATGTGTTGTCTGTTGCCTTAATGTCAGACATCTGGACTGTTTCTAATTTTTTGCTATTATAAATAAAAGTGAGGGGGATCCCTGGGTGGCTCAGCGGTTTAGCGCGCCTGGCTTTGGCCCAGGGTGCGATCCTGGAGTCCCGGGATTGAGTCCCATGTCGGGCTCCCGGCATGAAGCCTGCTTCTCCCTCCTCCTTTGTCTCTGCCTCTCTCTCTCTCTCTCTCTCTCTCTCTGTGTGTGTGTGTGTGTGTGTGTCTATCATAAACAAATAAATGAATAAATCTTTAAAAATAAATAAATAAATAAATAAATAAATAAAAGTGAGGATTCCTGGGTGGCTCAGTGGTTTAGCGCCGCCTTCTGCCTAGGGCATGATCCTGGAGTCTCGGGATCGAGTCCCACGTCGAGCTCCCTGCGTGGAGCCTGCTTCTCCCTCTGCCTAGGTCTCTGCCTCTGTGTATCTCTCATGAATAAATAAATAAAATCTTTTTTATTTTATTTTTTTTAAATAAAATCTTAAATTTAAAAAAAACTGCACTGGGATCCCTGGGTGGCGCAGTGGTTTGGCGCTTGCCTTCAGCCCAGGGCGCGATCCTGGAGACCCGGGATCGAATCCCACATCAGGCTCCCGGTGCATGGAGCCTGCTTCTCCCTCTGCCTGTGTCTCTGCCTCTCTCTCTCTCTCTCTCTCTCTCTGTGACTATCATAAATAAATAAAAATTAAAAAAAATAAAAATAAAAATAAAATAAAAAAAACTGCACTGTATTTCTAGTCATTTCCTTAGGGTAGATTCATAGGACAGAGTTACAAGATCAGTAGGAGACTGGGACTGTAAAGCAGTTACAAGCAGGGGCTTGAAAAGGCGCTGCCTGCATTTGATTCTCAGACTCCTCTGTTCAATTGTTTTTTACCTTTCTGCCAGATGTTTCCTCATGCGTTCCTTGTGCCTTGGTTTTCTTGTCTGAAAAATGGAGGTAATAATAGTACTCCTCAGAATTGTGCTGAAGTTTAAGTGTTTAATACACTTAAAATACTGGAACAGGGCCTGGCAGTCTACTGCTCCGTCTCCCTCTGCTCCTCCCCCTAGCTCGTACTCACTTGCTTGCTCTGTCTCAAATAAATAAAATCTTGTTAAAAAAATTAAACTGCTGTCTTTAGGAAATGGTTTATGTTGCCTTCAAAGTCCCTTTTATAGAATTATGTTTTTGGAACTTAAAGCCCACCTTATTTGTTGTTGTTTTTAAAGATTTTATTTATTCATGAGAGCACACAGAGAGAGAAGCAGAGACACAGGCAGAGGGAGAAGCAGGCTCCATGCAGGGAGCCCGATGTGGGACTCGATCCCAGGACTCCAGGATCACACCCTGGGCCAAAGGGAGGCTCTGAACACCTGAGCCACCAGGCGGTCCCAGAAGCCCACCTTCTTATAAGGGTTTGCTTTCCCCCTAGTTCGTTACTTAGCCTGCGGTGATCCTCCTGAGTATATGCTCATAGCTTGTGCTTCAGATACTGATGTCCACTTGAGCCCCTGCCATCTGCCAGACCCTCTGCTGGCACATTGGCCTTACAGAACTGTAAGTCACTGTGTATGAGGGACCACAGCCTGGGAGAGGTGGCAGGCAGCATAGGGCAGGGGACACCGGACACGCACACTGTGCTGCCACCTGTGGGATCAGGTTGGGGGGGTGGGGGTTGGCAGAAGCCTTAGGAGAAGTTCTCAGAATTGTAACGGGCTGACCTTTTTTTTTTTTTTTTTAATGATTTTATTTATTTTTTTTAATTTATTCATGTGAGACACAGAGAAAGAGAGACAGACAGACCTAGGCAGAGGGAGAAGCAGGCTCCATGCAAGGAGCCCAATGTGGGACTCAATCCCAGATCCCGGGATCATGCCCTGAGCCAAAGGCAGACGCTCAACCACTGAGCCACCCAGTTATCCCAGGGGCTGACTTTTAAACACAAAGTGCAACTGTTTTCTGCATGAGGAAACCCACTCTGTAACATACCAGACCTGAAATGAAAGGAGGGTTTTTTGTTTTGTTTTTTTACTTTATAAAATAATTCATAATAGCATTTTTAAAAAATGTATTCTTATAATCTGTAGCTTGGGGGTGCCAGGCTGGCTCAGTCGATGAAGCATGGATGGACTCTTGATCTCTGAGTTCTGAATTGAGCCCCACGTTGGGTGTAGAGATCAGTTAAAAAAAAAAAAATCTTTTTTTTTTTAATCTACTTCTGGGGCACCTGGGTGGCACAGTTGGTTAAGTGTCCTGCTTACTCTTGGTTTCGGCTCAGGTCATGATCTCAGGGTCCTGGGATGGAGCCCCGTGTTGGGCTCTTTGCTCAGCAGGGTGGGTCTGCTCTGTGTCTCAGTCTTAGACTTGGCTGGGCTGGTTCACTCTTTGGCAGAGCATATCCTCATCATCAACACTGCCCTTTAGTTTTTCTTCCTCCCTTTGTAGAAATACCCCATTTCTGGATGGTCTTCTTGGGTAGGGCCTGGAGGGAATGTGTGCCTAGATGGGAAAATAGGACTGCTCTCCTCTCCCCTCCCCCGCTCTTCCTCCTTTCTACTGCTTAATCAGAAAAGTGTCCCTTAGCTCTTTTTCCAAGCCACCGAGTTTGAATTGATTTTTGCTGCTAGTAAGAGGTGGGGAGGCACTTTCTGGTTCCTGCTAAAGTTACCTGACAGCGGAAGGTGTGCATCTGATAATTATAACTCTAGTGCTTCCAAGGCCTGAGAGATTTAGCTAAGAGCAGTAATCCTGATCTTATCAGGAGGGTTTTGTAGTCCAACAGCGTTGCTTATAACAATATCTGTTTTACTTCCTGGGGCTTCAGCCGCCTCTTAGGATTCTCCTATAATCCTGCCCATTACCCTGTTGTGCATGTCCCATTACCTCCTGGAATCAGTTAAAAGTGGTGGGAGGGCAAAGGTGTTTTTCTTTTCTTCCTACTAAAATCTGGCAATTGGACTTTTTTTTTTTTTTAAGATTTTATTTATTTATTCATGAGAGACACACAGAGAGAGGCAGAGACATAGAGGGAGAAGTAGGGTCCTTGCAGGGAGCCCAATGTAGGACTCGATACCCGGACCACGGATCATGCCCTAAGTCGAAGGCAGACACTTAACTGCTGAGCCACCCAGGCTTCACTGGGAATTGGATTTTTAACATCACAACCTCATCAGCCTGGCCAGCAGTAGAGCAGTCACAGTCTAGTATAGGTGATACCTGCAGTAGAGTTAAGGTCTAACCAAAGAGAAGATAGTTTATGGGTTGCTTATTTAAAAAATAACAATAGTGACAGCAACAATATTCAGCCCAAATACTTTGTTTACATTTTATATTTCAGAGCAATTAAATAGTATCCATGAGTTTGAGATCAGCCCCTTTGAAGTCTAGCTCTTTTGCTGATAACTGCTTTGAGATTCAGGCCCCAAGAATTTGCCCAGATCCTTGACCTTGGGGTTCACAATCTAGTAGATTTTAGAGAGTAGACAGAAAGGAATCATTACTGTTCTGTGTCTTCAGGGAACATTCAAGGATCTCTATAAAGGTTGTCAGTAAGTGTAATGGTATTCTAAAGGACATTTTCTTAGAGGTTCCAGAATATGGGGAGCCCAAGTGAAGAGTTGGAAGCTTAGCCGCTATGCTTTCAGTCTGCAGGAAAGGGTTAACTCTTGCCTTGGGGAGGAGTGAGGAATGGGAACTAAAATTGCTTTGGACATCTGAGCTGTGCTTTAATAAGATATTCCAGGTGGTCAAGGAGTAATCCTAAAATAGCCTAGATACTTAATTGCTTTTAAAGTCAGGCGCTCCTGTCTCTGGGGAGGTACAGCTCTAAGGAATGCAGTGCTGGCTCCTAAGATCTTGGAGGCGTGGTCTGGTTGGGCTTTTTTTTTTTTTTTTTTTCTTTTCCAAAATCCTAGTAAAAAAAAGGCCCAAGGGTAGCCTTCTTGGGTCAGGAAACACTAGTTGAATTTCTCCCTTTCTCCTCACCAGAAGCTTGGCTCTTGCCACTGCCAGCCTCCATAACTTGGCTTCTTCCAGAGTTGTGGGATATTCTCTCTGTCGTTCTCTGTCTCTGTCTCTCTCTCTCTTTCTCTCTCTCACACACACACACACATCCCATCCACTGGAGACAGTGGTCTATTTTCATTAGTGCTCAAAGGCTTCCTGCTTGATTCCTTTTTTTTTTTTTTTTTAATTTTTTTTTTTATTTATTTATGATAGTCACACAGAGAGAGAGGCAGAGAACAGGCAGAGGGAGAAGCAGGCTCCATGCACCGGGAGCCCAATGTGGGACTCGATCCCGGGTCTTCAGGATCGCGCCCTGGGCCAAAGGCAGGCGCTAAACCACTGCGCCACCCAGGGATCCCCTTCCTGCTTGATTCCTTGCTCAGCGTCTCTCCATTTCCATCAGAACATACCTTTCACAGGATAAGATAGATTCACATTCATCCTCTTTCTCTTTCATCCCGTTAGTCCAGATCCAGTCATCTCTCTGGTCCTGCTGCCCCCACCCTGGATTCTTCATGGGCTCCTGCATAGCCAGCCAGCCCCAATGATGGCTTTCCCTCTCTGGTCTTCTGTGCATTTTACAAAGTATGTTAATACTGCAGATCATTACTGAGGGCCATTCAAAGTGTATTTTGTTAAATGAAGAGTAATACTGCTCCCTTACTTGAAAGATTACCTATTATGAAGGTGTTAGTTCACTAAATTATTCTAGAATTTTAGTGCAATCCAGATTTTCTTTGGGGGCGAGGGAGAAGCAGGAGAGCAAGTCATAGATTTTTTTTTTTTGCAAGTCATAGATCTTGACAGATGATTCAAAGTTAAACTAGAAAAAAATAAGCAATTGTTTTTTTAATTGTCTCTCTTTCCATTAAGCTCCACAAGATCAGAGGTCCTTAACTGTCTTGTTCTTTTTCCCTCAGAACCCTTCACAGTATCTAGTATATCCTAAGTGGTCAAATGTTTGTATGTAAATGAATATAATGAAAAACTGAAAAGTGAAAAATTCCCCATCTCAATCTAATTAGGTATCTACATATATTTACATATTTATGTTATATTTTCTCCAACAAAAGTGGGTCATTAAAATCATCTAAAACACTGGTTTAATCATTTATTTTTCCATTCAGAAAACATTCACTGCTTCCCTCTTGTTCACAGTTCAGAGTTTAAATTTCCTCCTGGTATTCAAGGCATCTCACAGCCTGTTTCCACCTCAACTATTCAGACTCGCATCCTCCCTGCCAAAACACGCCCTGTTTATCCCCCCACTCCATGCTCATTTACACTGTAAATCTCCCCTCAACCCATTCTTCCAGGCCAGTTTTATCTCTACCTCTGAGCTGCCCTCCTTTCTTCCACCTCCTGGGCACTTTGTGTATTGGTACTTTGACTTGCTCTATTAAATGCTGTGTCCAGCTTGTTTTTCCAACTACACAGTAAAACTCCCAGTGCTGAGAATCACTTTTTTGCGGGGTGGGAGTGTTCTCAGCAGCTTGCACAAGGCTCTACCTGGGTGGGTTCTCAGGAAATCAGTGTTGAATGAATTTGTCATAGTCTGTGCTTTTCAGGACAGAAAGGGCCTCTAGAGGCCCTCTCATGCAACCTTGTCTCATGTTGGATTCCACGGCGTGACGTCCCAGAGAGATGGCCATCCAGGGGTAGGAAGCTGTCCACCTCTTGAGAAGGCCCCCTCCATTCCTGGCCAGTTCTGATTGTTAGAGAAGTCCTTCTTCTGTCCACCTGAAATTGTCCTCCTGACAACTTCTGCACAGTGACTCTAGTTCTGTACAGAAAAAAGGAAAAGGAAAAAACACCATCACTCTTCTTCTGCAAGGCAACCTTTAAATTTTCAAGGAGTGAATACATTTTCCTGCTGTCTTCTTGATCTTCCAGGGTTGAGGTGTTGAGGAAGTACTGTTTTAATTTTGAGGAGCAGTCAGGTTAGACTTTGACTCATTGTTTTTTGAAGGCCTTTTATGTGCAAGTCACAGCGCTAGGTGCCATATTCCGCTGGTCCTCCCAGAGACATAACCTGCTTTGTCACTCTTTCTCTTTCCCTTGATCCCCTGGCCACTGGGGGAAGACAGGGGCCCATCTTACCCTGGATGTTTTAGTGTTGAAAGGTTAGCAATTCATATTCCAGTACCCACCAGTTTCCTAGTTAAGTTTCCCAGGCCCTTGATGTATGAGAAAGCTGCTTCCTGGTTGGCTGTAATTCCCAGATGTAACTGATGAGATGACTCAGGGTATATAAGACTCTCCCTTTGAGAGGGCCATGACTTGGCATTGTAGGCATTCTGTGGCCAGAGGATTTTCTTCTTTTCCTCCTCCCTCTCTCCTTTCCTGATGTCCCAGGAGAACACCTTCTGCTGTTCTTTCCACCCACGAGGCAGGATGGCATGACAAAGAGAGCCAGACCTGGGTTTGTTACATGCTGGTGCTGCCACTTGGAAGCTCTGAGACCCTGGGCCAATTAAGTAGCTTGCTTTTTGAGCCACTGTTTTCCCATCTCTAAACCACCTCTACATCACAGTGAGATTCAGTGAGAAAATGCCTGTTAAGCCCCTGGCACCGCCCTTTCTCCTTTCCCCAGGTTTCTTTCCACTGCCAGTTTTGAGGAATTTAAAGGCACAGCACCGGGATCCCTGGGTGGCGCAGTGGTTTGGCGCTTGCCTTTGGCCCAGGGCGCGATCCTGGAGACCCGGGATCGAATCCCACATCAGGCTCCCGGTGCATGGAGCCTGCTTCTCCCTCTGCCTATGTCTCTGCCTCTCTCTCTCTCTCTCTCTCTCTCTCTCTCTCTCTCTCTGTGACTATCATAAATAAATAAAAATTAAAAAAAAAATAAAATAAAATAAAGGCACAGCACCATGGCTTCCCCAGGGGAAAGAAGCTGAACGTGAACATAGTAGCCAAAGCTAGTCTTGGGTGGGTATTTGGGAACAAACTGTCAGTTTCCTGTGAGCTCCTGGTGAGATCAAAGCCGATAGGAGAGTTCGCAAGTAGGAGAGGCTGGAAAGGTTGTAAATGGCCCTAAGTGACCACTCGCTCCCGTTGACTCACCTGCACATTTGGGGGCTCTTGAGTGCTGCTACCTGCTGACCTCCTGGTCACGCAGTCTGTTCCCTGGCCGATAGGCTTGCATGCAGCAGCCCTTCAGCTGAAATGCTTTTCTTGGGGACCCCTCGAAGCCATTGAGCTGGTTCCCTTTGAACGTGTGTTCCGTACACCCACATTCTGCTACTCCCCACTTTCCTCCCCACCCTTAGCCTCAGTTGGCCACACTTGGCATCCAAGAGAAACATCAGTGGGCTTCCAGCAGTCACACCCACAGCCCAGCGATAGGCCAAGAACCCTGCACCTAAACTCGAAGTGCCTGCATGAGCTGTGTGTTACAGTAGTTGAGAGTGAAGAACCACTAAAATAGCCACAGAAACCTGTACTCGGTCTTTCCCCTAACGAGGAGGGAGAAGAGAGGAGTTGTGGGGTTCGAGACCCCGTAGGGGAGTCCATCCCTGCCTTTCAGTGAGCGTGTCCGTGTTTTCTATGTGCTGGCGGCTGGGGATATCCTGACAAGCCACAGGCAGACTGGGGACAGGGGCGGGGGCACAAGCAGCCGACCCAGCAGCTGACAGCCAGAGGAGAAAGGTGTCGAGGCTTCGTGCAGGAAACAGCATTCCAGCTGGACTGAGAAGGGTGGGTAGGGTCCAGGAATTACTCTCACTTCAGCCAGAAAATCCTGTGAAGCAAGGTTTAACTGCCCCAAGACAAAAGAGAGTAAGGCAAAGAGAGGGGACAATTCCCCCATCGGCCCCAGCTGAATATTTTAGATTAGGTAATGGCCTATCCTTGCCTTGGACAAAAGAAAACACCTCCACTCCTAGGAAACTCCCCTTTGTTTTCTTTAAATCATCACTAAAATTCCTATCTGTGGAATGGGGGTCAGATAGTGGGATTGCCAAAGAGTTGGGTGTCCTGTTCTGGCAGGTCTGTCCATCCCCCGCAGTCAGAGAGCTAGGGCTGCTTCAGGCTAAAATCCTGTCACTAAGCAGCGTTTTAAGGCTCTGATATTTAGGGGGCCATCGAGCAAGGTCTGCTCAGGCTCCGATGCTCTTTGGAGCAGAGCTGGAGAAAGCCAAGGGGTCAGGACAACCCCCAGCTGCCTTCCTTCCCCCCCCCGCCCCCAAGCGTCCTCCTCTGTTCCTGAGCCGAGCCCTCCCTCGCACCTGGGTGTTTATTTTCACACGTAGTCACACGGTGGTTGCACTGGTGTGCTTGTTTTGACACTCTTCTCCTGCTGTGGGAAGCCCTGTCTGGGTTGGGGTTGTGGATTCCGTCCTCCCCACCCAGCTGAGTGTTAAATCGTTTCTCAGGGAGCATTCTGAGTGCCTGGAAGTTACTGTAATTAGCAAAAACCTGTGTTTTCATCTCTCCTGGTGACCGAGAGAGAAAGAATCCTCCTGCGAACAGAATCTGCTTCTGATCTCCAGCTAGAGAGAGCTGGGAATTGAGCTGCTGCAGTAAACAGCTGACATAACAGAAGCGGCAATGATCCCCCATTAAATGTCTTTCAGCCGATAGGGGCTCCCAGGATAATTGACTTTCCAGCAGGAATTACTGGCTCAAACAAAATCACTGGGCATTAGGGCAATCTCCTGCATCCTTTGAAAGGGGGACTGTAACTCTGTCTGGTTTTGCTGACCTGACAGGCATAATTCATCTTGATTATTCATTGTGCTAGTTGCCACCAGATGACACCAGATTTCTGTTGACTGTAATTACAATGTGGGGGTGAATCTTAGCTTTTTTTTTTTTTTTTTTTTTTTTAAATAATGTTTCTCCTGCTTGATTATTGGCCTGCCTCCCTGAGCTGAAGAGCTGTAGGGAGATCTCTAACAACGTCTGCCTGGGGAGATGATGAGTGCACAGTCAGATAGCATTTACTGAGCACTTCCTTACACACATCTTTTACGAGATAAGCAGGGAAACAATTTGATGTAGCCTGTTTCATTTCAGCTGACAGAGTGTCACTTCTTGGTTATACTTACTTTCCTGTGAGCCAAATTGCTCCTATCAGAAAGTAGGTCTACATTTCAGAGCACTTTTTGAGTAGGGGAAGCAAAGTATGGTCCCAAAATATAACTGAATAATACCTCTTGCTTTCAGGCAAGCTTGATTAGAGGGGGAGATAGGAAAGAAGGGAATTGGACCAGGCTTTTGTATTTATGGACGAGGTTTTACAACATGACCCCTTTGCAATACAAAGAATGTCCTCCCAAGAAACCTCTGTTCCCCATCTCCAGATGTCCCTTCCCAACTATACGTACACCCCAGTACTTGCACACGTGCCTGTCTTGGGGGGAGGGTGTGTGAAGTGAGAGAGTGACAGGCTCGGTGCATCCAGTCCCATCCATTGGGTCCCATCCGTTGACCAGTGTGGCATAAGTGAATAGCAGACGTCTACTGTTCATATTCCCCACTAGTGAAGGGCCTTTTGGACTCTTCTGTACAGTACATGTGTATATTTTTAGAAGAGGTGATTCAAATGTCCCATTACTAACTTTTAGCAATGATTATAGTTCATCAAGCATTCACTGGGGTGTATTAAGTGCCAGGCAGTGTGCTGTATGTTGGAGGTACAAAGATGAATGAGAAACTTTTATTCTTGAGGAGCTGACAATGTGGTGAGGAAGATAGATAATTTCAAAAGACGTTAAATTCTAAACTCGAAACGTACAGAGACTGCTTCCAGAGTACTAAGTGCGGCTGAGAGTGAAGGGAAGGCTTCCCCCAGAAGATGTTGCCTAATTTGAGGAGTAAGAGTTAACCCAACTGAATATAGGCAGGAAGCGGGTCCCAAGAACATAAACAAAGGCATATTTGCCATTTTCTCCTGTTTGTATGGTGTTGGTTTAACCTAATCAATCAAATTAGGATTCGGTTTTCATTATTTCTCTAATGGAAATGGATTTCACCCTAGTGGCACAATCTCTGTACCTTGGGAATAATGTCAAGCTCTGAGAGCCCTCATATCACTAGACTTAATGGATTCTAGCAGTGGGGCTTGGCCGAGAGACCAGAACTTCAGGACCTGCGTCCTGCTCCCTCCTGCCCTTTACCTTCCACTTAGAGGGTCATGAGGGAAGCTGGGCTCAGTGTCTTTATAACACACTGTATAGTACAAACACTCCGTAAAAATCATACAAACACATATACCATACAGAACCTGAAGAAAAGTGGTACATCTCACAGTGATGGCTTCTGGAAGATCAGCTAGGGATGAGCAGCTTCTCAGAAAGTTGGGCCTTTGTGTCCTCCTTTTCCAGGATTTCAAGGATAAGTAACACCTGCCCTCTTCCAACAAATGGGCGTGATTTTTCTACCTGACTCCCATTTACTTTGGAACCGTAACTGAAAGCAAAAGATGTCCCTGTTGGAGGGGCAGAGGGGGTAGACTAAGCTAGGATAGCCCAGTTGCTGAGGGTCTTCATCTTTGCCCTGAATGATTGCCTTGCCCTCTGCCGCTCTGTCCTTCTGAACTCTGTGCTTTGTTCCCCTTCAGAACGGTGGTTTGACCTGGAGTGATGATGCAGATGGAGGCCGGGGAAGAGAGATCTCTAGAGATTTTGCCAAGGTCTGTAATGTTTCCTCTGTGATAACAAAAGGGGCAGTGCTAGTGCTGCCATGGGGTGTTGTATCTATTCCCCCCCCCCCCCCGCCCCCAAGGAATAAGGACAGGAGTGGTCTGTGAGTCACATTTGCAGTCATACAGAGAGATACAGAGATGGTTGTGTATGTCTGGTGTAAAACTTCCTGCATTAAATGGAATTTTTCATTGTGTTTTTTTTTTTTTTTCTGGGGGGACCGGGACTGCAGCTGTATGAACTAGACGGTGATCCGGAAAGGAAAGAGTTCCTGGATGACCTCTTCATCTTTATGCAGAAGAGGGGTGAGTGTGCAGTCTACTCAGTTTTTCAACTCGGTGAATATTAATTGAGTGTGCAAGTCACTGTTAGCCATCCTGACTGCAGAGTGCCAGCATCTTAGCCCAGGAGAACAAGAGGCGCTTCCTGCCAACTGGTTCTGGCCTTAGCAGAGTAATTGGCAGACAATGAGATCGAAATGGGCAGAGAGGACCTGGGCAGAAAATGAGTGGAGTGATGCATCCAAATTTGGTCTTGCCTTGTTTGTGATGCTCTCTTCTCTTTAACTGTTCTGTGGAGGTATTTAAAATTCAAATATACTTTCTCCATAGCCTTCTAACAATGTTGGACATCACCACCTAAACTAGTATGTGGGGTTTTCTGTTGATGTACCTAGTCTTACAGAGACTGACAAAGGCCAATAAAAGAATAGAGGCCCCTCAGGATTTGTTGAGAGGGTCTGAAAGGATCCATGAAAAGGAAAGGCTCTTTTATCCATTGGCTCTTTGATTTTTGCACCCACTGGCTTGGTTGGGGCATTCCTGCAGTTAAATTGTTGTAGATTACACGGACATCTGCGCCTTCCCACTTCTCTGTCCATCTCTCCTTCTCACTCCCACCCCACTTCCCCAGACGTGTCCACTTTGGACACTGGCGTGACTGAGTCTTGAGCCCAGTGACTTAACTTCCTGGCTTTACATCCTGTCACAGCAGTGGGTTCACCAGCCAGGTCAGCCCTCAGGAAGCATGGCCAGAAACCCAGCCTTTCTAGGAGAAGGTCCTCAGCAACCTGCGTAGCTCCACCTTCATCACCCTCAGGACAAAGCCGCACGAGAGAGCTATTCCCACCAGCCTCTTGCCTGGGATCCCGCTTATGTCTGATCATGCATCCCTTGGTTTTATGCATCAGCAGCTTTACTGAGACCTGGGAATGAAATTCTCTATCTTAGGCTGAGCTATAACAGCAGCCCCCAGCAGGTACTATTCTGTGTTAACTCCTTTCTCTCCCCCCGCCCCTTCCTTTACCGTCTAAAGCCTCATTGCTGTCCCAGTAGCCTGCCCATTACTGCTGGTTTGCTTACAAAGACAAAGTTTTGAGTCTCAGTGTCCTCCCATCTCCACGCCTCTCAAAGCAGTCTAAGCAGCCTAATTAGTTTACTCCTCCAACTGCTATCTGGAGCTGTGTGTGTCGGTAGAGAACAAGAATATAATCCTGAAAGATAATGTGACTGGCAGCAATGAAACTCCCTGGTTGCCCTGAGAGTGAAAAATCCACTTAATACTTTGGTCTCCCTTCCAATTACCTTTTAATTATTTACAAGCTCCACAAGCCCAGCTGGTGCAAACCCAGGAGCTGATCTCATCTCAGAGGGGCTGCCATAGCAATATAGATTTTAATCAGCGATGTGGCTCCACTGCTTTATTTTCTATGTTATTGTCTCTCTCCCCAAAAGGACTTTTTAAAGGGAAACGGAAGTTAGATTGGCCTAGCCAGGAGTCAATATCGGAAATTATTTGTTTACTACTCTGTGTCCCCACTAGACTAGGAGCTCCTTGAGGACAGCCCCTTTATCATATCTTTGTGTTCCCAATGTTAGCACAGGGCCAGACAAGGGGGTGCTCAAGAGGTGTTGTCTGTGGGAACAGTCCTATAGGTGTCCCTTACTCAGCAGGCCCTGTGCGGGGAGGCTGAGCTGCCCCCCTGTAGGTAACCATCCTGTAATTGGAAGTCGGCAGCAAAAAGCAGTGGGTGTGCTGAGAAGCCCGCCACACTCTACAGTGGCGGGGGGCAGGGAGCCACTGCTAGACTGCCATCAAGTATGTTTCTGAATGACTCCAAAGCAGGAGTAAGTGACACCCTTTGATCATATCAGTTCATGGTGATTCAGGCTGAACAAATTTTCTTCTGTCCTCAGCACTTACGTTAGGTATTTCACTGTTTGCTGGCATCACCCAGAGAAACAGAGGAATCCATTTTGCTACTTGTTAGTTACCCAAATACAAGGTTTCTCAGCCTCAACATATTTACTTTGGGGACCGGACAGTCCTTTGTTGTAGGGGGCACCCCCCCTTCATGATAAGCAAAAATATCTCTAGATAGTGTAAATGTCCCCTGGGGGACAAAAGTATCCCCACACCCCCACCCCCGCCATTGAGAACCACTACTATAAAAGGATGAGAAAGAAGGTAAAGATCTAAAACTTCGTTTGCAGAGATACTTTTTATGGAAATCCTCCTCTTACCTCCATTCAGGTAGCAGTACCCGAGGGCGGCAGGGGCCTGTCCTGGGCAGTATCACAAGCACCCCTCCTGTGGCTGAGTACCAGAGGAGTGGGTGCTGGGACCGTGTCCGGGTCTGGAGTGCCGGGGAGGCCTCCCCGGGATAGGAGGTAATGGGAGTGGAGGACCCACACAGGCAGAGGCAGAAGCGTGGTCGTGCCCATGGCCCAGGCACAGCTGGAAGGACCCTCGTCTGTGCCCTGGCTGAGTCAGCTGGCACCACACGGTGACAGGCCTTATTTGGCCGAGACGTTAGTACTTTGGTCTATGGACGTAGAACATAGAGAACGTG
Organism: Vulpes lagopus; assembly: GCF_018345385.1. Classification (NCBI taxonomy): domain Eukaryota; kingdom Metazoa; phylum Chordata; class Mammalia; order Carnivora; family Canidae; genus Vulpes; species Vulpes lagopus. Next base: position 44,001,079 of record NC_054825.1, on the reverse strand, counting down.
GCCAGAGCTGGGCCTTCAGGAGGCTCACTGTGGCAAGCAGTTTGTGTTGGGGGGAGAGAGGGGAGAGTGAGGCAGAGACAGAGTGGAGGTTGTCCTTTAAACTCCCGGTGATCTCCCTGGACACTTGCATCTGCCAGTGGGAAGTCGAGGGGGCGGCCAGGAGGGTGGTGGGGGCACAGAGCCCAGCCTCACTGACGTGAAGCTTGTCCTTTTCACGCTTCACGCAGTGGTGAGACCGAGGGCCCTGGGACAATTGTGACTGATTCATCAGTCCCAATTCAGAGCATCCGGGGCACTCAGGAGCCAGATACTGTCAGTTGGGGCTGAGGAAAAGCCTCAGAGAGGCCGGCAGCAGGCCAATGACTCCTCCGCCAGAGCTAACAGGAAGAGAAACTTAGATTTCACAGGCACCACTGAAAATGGCCTGGGTCTCAAAGGCCTGGTGACTCCTGCCTGGGCTAGGGGTGGGGCTGGGCAGCTCTGACACTGCAGGCTGCACCACAGAGGACGGGGACGGGGCTCCCCGGGGGGCAGGGCCCGGCAGGCCCCCCCAGTGACCACAGCTGCAGGTGATATAGGCAGTCCCCGGGAGAGGGGCCTGGCTTGTGACCGCTGCTTTGACCGCTGCTTTGGGCGGGGTCTCCTTCGCTTGTTAACGCATTTGAGTGAATGGACTACAACAGATGGGCCTTTCGGCTCCAGGCACCTTGGTTTCTGGGCCAGACCAGGGTGACTTGCACCCTGATGACCCCTCCCCCATCGGGCTCGCTGTCTCCTGCCTGCCTCGGGAAGCTGGAGGCTGAGCGCAAAGCCAGGGTCACATCCCACCCATCTCCCTGATCTGGAGCAAACCCTTCTCCCCCTGGAGGCCACAGGTTCCTGATATATAAAATGAGAGGGTTCATTTAGAGTTAATCTGGAAGTTTCTTCCAAGTTCTGTGTTCTGTATTATGTCCATGATTGTGTCTTTTTGCTGTCAACAGATAATGAGCCACCCTCAGTGACCAAAAAGAGAAGAAAAGCCCCTTTAGCAATTTTCTCGCAAAACAGTTGTGTAAAAACTATACCAAGGACCTCCAAGACCAAGTGATTCTCACCTTCCCTTGTGTCCTTGGGTGGAGGAGACCCACCTCCACTAAGCGTGACTTAGCTTTTCCATTCTACACTCACATCTTGAAGCGAAGTGCTTGACACTAGATGCGCACTCAGATGTTAGCTTCCCTCCTGCCACAGGCTGGCCCAGGACCTGGCCTCTGCTGGGAGATGTCCCACAGCGCCTCGGGTTGGCGACCAGGCAAGGGCCTGCCCACACTCAGAAGCTGGGCAAGATCACCCATGGGTCCACACCGCACCGTAGGCCCTGCCATTCCTCATTCACACAGAGTCAAGTGAGCAATCTGTCATAAAGCAGAGAAAATACCACCTTCCAGTCTCTGCTAATAGGTACTTCTGCGATTAAAGGTCAATGCTATTAAATTCATTCACTGCGTAAAGAAGGTGGGGCAGTTTACTCGTAATTTTCAGAGATATAGGTAGTATTCCTATAATTAAAATTTTAATTTATACTGTTAAAAAAAAAAAAAAGAAAAAAAAAGAAAAAAGAAAGAAAAGACTGGTCAAATTGAAGTAAACAAGTTGCCTTTGGTTCTGCCCCCCACCTGTGTTTCTCTAGAAAGACTGGTTAGATTTCAGAGTTCTGATGCTCCTTCTTGCTTAACCTTTGGTTGCATGCACACACAGGCGTGCGCGCGCGCACGTGTGTGTGTAGAAAATCCACACGCGTTTCCTTGCCAAAAATAAAGCCAAACTGTTGTAAATAAAATTCTTTGGCTAATTGAACTGACTGTGGGTGGTTACTGAGAGATCATTCCATGATAGATTTTCCAGGGGGATCTCTAGATAGGCCAGAGGGGGACTGATATGGAAGTTTGATAATCAGAGGCTTATAAACAATTCCATTCTTCAGCAGTGAGGAAGAAAAGCTTGTTTTCTTGTTCCCTAGGCCATGAAACAGAGAAAAATAGGTCATCAAAGAGGAGGAAGAGAATAATTTTGCTCTTATTTTTACTATCCTTTGTACTTTATAGAACCCTTTCAACCCATTTTTTGATTTGCTCCCCACAGCCCCAGCTCTAAGGGGTAGAGAAAGCAAAGGTCACCAGGTTAAGTGACTTGCCTAAGGCCACAGAGCCCATTTAACACTTGTCCCCTAACACCCAGGCCAGGGCTCCTTCCCTCTCCTGCGCTCAAGAAACATGGTCCCTAGCACCAGCAGCTCTATCACTTCCTGCCCGGGCAGTGGGCAGGTCTGCTCTCTCCTTCAGCCTTCTGAGCCTCACAGAGAATGCTGGCTGGTCTCCACAGTAGGGCGTCTGGTAGGGTCTGACAGTAGGGCAGTTAACGCAGATGTAGAACTATTCATGCAAGAGGAGTCTTCATCTCAAGAGATGGCCCATCTCTCAGGGAAGGGCAGATGTGACAATTCACAGTAGCACCGAGGCTGCCATCTGTTAAGGCAGGATGCGATGGGGGTAGGGGGCATAGGAGACGGAAGCCCTGGCCCATCATGCACGCACCCAGAGCACCCACGAACAAGACTCTCCTCTCCCTGCCCGAGCTGGACACACCAGATGAAAGAACTGCTCAGTCACATAGAGGACACGTTTTGTCAAGACCTCACCCAGAGAACTGCCCTCCATCCCGCACTAGGTCTGTTCAAGGCTGCAAACTGACCTTGGTTTTCCCAAATGGATTGTTGAATCTGTTTTTGATGTGTATATACAAAGAATTTACTGTGGGAAAAGGGTTTGGTCTGCCTCAAAGTGCAATTTGAGTGTTTTTCCTTCTGTTGTGTGCTTATCTATCCATCTCAGGCAAGGAAATGTTCATGACATATATTGCTTTGCCTTTTGGTGGAGGCAGTTTCTCATATATTCTTTGTATCTTGCAGTAAATGGTCTGTGCCATGGACGGTCTTCCTGATAGACTAAAATATGTTGTCTTTGTCAGATGAAATAGGCTTTGGGGCTTCATTTTCTAATTTTATCCCCAGATGAAAATGTAAAATGCAAATCTTTGTCTCACAATTAGCCTTTGTTTGAGGCCCGATCTTTTTCGCCCCCCCAGGTGTTCCAACTACTATTGATATACTGCTTGTTTCTTTTTTCCACTTATAATAGTCATTTAATGCCCTCTATCTACTCAGTTATCTGCAATAATGGGAAGAGATCCTGGTTTTTGGACGGCGTGGCTAAATTGAAAAGCCCACTTTTGTCATTAAATTCAGCCTCTTCCCCTTCAAATTTTTGTTTTTAAAGATTTGTTTATTTATTCAGAGAGAGAGAGAGAGGCAGAGACACAGGCAGAGGAAGAAGCAGGCTCCATGCAGGGATCCCGACGTGGGACCCAATCCCAGGTCTCCAGGATCACACCCCAGGCTGCAGGCGGCGCTAAACCGCTGTGCCACCAGGGCTGCCCCCCCTTCAAATTTTTAATTGATACTTTTAGTATTTGATAAAATGGAGTTGATAGTTTTGCCTTTTTTTTTCCAAGTGAACTAATACTTGGTACGTCATCCAAGGGTTGGTGCAGGAAAAGTATAGAGCAAGAGTTTGGTCCACTTATCCTGTGGGAAAGTCTACTGAGTCTTGAGAAGCTAGAGGCACGGATCGGCAATGGAAGGCAGCTATGCAGTGTCTAGGCCAAAAGGCCCTTGAGTTGTTGCCTTTCCCCAGCCAACTTTCTGCCCCCTCTCTTGGAGACACCAGCCAGGTCTGTTGAATCAGCCACAGTCAAAGCAGAGAAGACCCGGTGGTCCACCTCCTTCTGACTCCTTGGCCAGCTTCTCTGAACACAGTTCTCAAGGAAGGAGCCTGCACAGCCCTAACCTTGATTATAAAGCCATGGGAGAACACAGCATCACACTGACCTTCACCTAAAGCACTTAGTCTGAGCTACAATATCAAAAAGAGTGAGGAGTTGAAGGTGAACCTCTCAAGCTGGTATGTGCAGTACTCCCAAGAATGGCTGCTAGGAATATAAATGGGCATAAGCACTTTGGAAATGTACATGGTAGCATTTGCTACAGCTAAATATATGCCGGCCCTGTTACCCAGCAACTCCACTCCTAGGTGTTTACCCAACAGAAATGAGTGCTGCACTCACTGAAAGACCTCTCAAAGTATTCAGATTCGATCCAGAACTCCGGAAAGAACCCCAGCGGCCATCAGCAGTAGAATGGACAAATGAAGGGTGGCACAGTCCTAGACTGGAATACGGCAGAGCAGTAAAAAAGGCCGTACACAGCGGAGGGCTCTCAGAGACCTCATGTTGAACAAAAGAAGCCAGACACAAGAGTATAGACTACATGATTACGTGTATCCAAAGTTGAAGAAAAGCAGGTCAGGATAATGGCTGCCTCCTAGGAGGGAAGAGGTGGAGGATGTATATTGAGTGGGAAGGACCATGAGAATTTCCTGGGGTGCTGGAAATGTTCTGTATTCTGAGCTGAGGAATGGTTACAGGGCTGTACACAGAAGTGAAATTCCACCGAGCTGTATACTTCAGGTTAGTGTACTGTAGTATGTGTCTGTTATCAGTGGGAAATCAGAGGTAGAGGCCTCCAGGACACCTATCCGTGCAGAATTGGGATATTTGTGCATCTTGCCTCCGCTCCGCTTTGTGGAACAGTTAGCTACACGTTGAACTGCACGCTGCCAGACGCGGCTGCACAGTTTCCTAGTATGCAGTAATTTCTACGTAAACAAGTTAGGAGGAAAATCACCGGTCATTTCTTTGCCTGTTTCTGGGCAGCAGGACCAGAGCAGGGCAAGAATTAATATGCAAGGAAGGGCAGGAAGCCTGTCTGTCTGCCTGTGCACAGTCCCTACTTACCATGGGTCCTAATGATTCTAGGCTCTCTGCTCAGCTGCCCAGCTCTCTTGACAGGCCATGGAAATGATTAATGATCTTTTTTAAAGCTAGGAAAAAGCAGCGAGCGTCCTGGGCAGGGCCACGTCCTGGGTCCAGGGCCCTCACCCCTCATCAGTGGGCAGGAAGGCAGCCATGTGACTGTCTGGGGTCCCTACCCCTGATTGCATCTGGTTGTCATTGGAATGGTCCCATTCTCTGTGGTGGGGAGGAAGTGGCCCTCCCTCCAACACTCCTGCCACCTCCCATCTTTGTCTCCAGTGCCTGAAGAGGCCATCTCCTTTGCCTGCCCTCACCCCACCCCTAACTCTGGCTCCGCGGTCTGAGTGGCAGGAAGGAGAGCAAAGTGCCAGGGAGCAGGATTTTTTTCTTTTTTTTTTGGCTCCCCCTGGCTGGAAGCTTCTGATGACAGCTTTGGCCTTCACTGTCCCACCACCCAAGGGTTAAAGCCCCTGGAGCCCCACAGCAGAGCTGGGTCCATGCTGGGCCCAGGGCCCTCATAAAAGTCTTTTCTACACCATCCCTCAGGCTGCCTCAGGCTCCTGGCTGAAATCTGATAAGGGCCCTTTTGTTGGATCTGTCAGTCTCCTTTATTGAGGAGGGAACTGGAGACCAGCGGCATTTCTTGGGGTACAGATAAGGCCCTGGATTCCTGTCAGAGGGAGCATGATTAATTACCCTCAATCCCAGCTCCTGCTTTGATAGCAGTGACTGACAGGACACAGGCTTCCCCACTGGGTGCTCAAGCCCCCCTGGGAGGGGTGAGGAGGGCGGAGACTCGGCCTCCCGCAGGGCCAGCCGTAGTGACCCCAGAGCGCTCTCTGCAGTGGCTGCTTGCCTCGTTCCTGGTTCTTCGCAGGTTGCTTTTCAAGTTATGGTGAACAGAGACCTATCACCTCTCAGATGAGGAGCCTCCTTAGAGGAAGATAGAATCTAGTCCAGAGAGAGCAGGCCAGAGACTCTTTCCTGCAAGGTTGGGCAGAGAGTGTATGGATCTGGTCCATGGTCACACAAGGGCCTTCCTAGGACAGGTTCTTAAACCTTTCCATCTCAAGGTCACTTGGCAACATTATCCATAATTCAGGCATGCTCCTAAAGACAAGTCACTCTCCCTTCGGTAATAAGCACAACTATCAGGTTTTTTTAAAGATTTTATTTATTTATTCATGAGAGAGAGAGAGAGAGAGAGGCAGAGACACGGGTCGAGGGAGAAGCAGGCTCCTCACAGGGAGCCTGATGTGGGACTCGATCCTGGGACTCCAGGATCAAAGGCCAACGCCCAATCACTGAGCCACCCAGGCATCCCATTTTTGTTTAAAGGTTTATTCTTAGACTCATGGGACTGAAAGTCATCTAGTTCAAATTACTCATTTCACAGATGGGGAAACTGAGACCTGAATATGTCGATCCCCATTCCCACCCCCCAGTATGGTCTGTTGGTTCTCTTTCTTGTTCAGAAGGTAAACTCAGCTAAAAGGCCTCCCTTCTCTTCGTCGTGGAGTCTCCTTGGGACAAGGGGACGGCTGCCAGGTCCATTAGGCAGAGAGCAGATGCAGAGACAGACCAGCCTGAACATCCAGCCTCTTGGTTGTTAGAAGAATCAAAGCCAGGGCAGGTTTTGTGTCTGGATTGTCTGGATAATGTGAGAAAACCGTACAGTCATCTAGAGCTAGCGCTCAGGATGGTCTTGGCTTTGTTTCTGACAGTACCCGGGGGCTTCCTGCCCTGGGAGCTATTTTTAGTGGTTTCACAGAGGGCTAGACTCTGGGAAGAGCATGTCCTCTTATCCACTGAACTCTGAACCATGGTACCTGGCCGGACCACAGAGCAGGACTGTGGGGGCCACCACCAGGTGCCAGTGTACCCCAGACCTGTGGTTTCCCCCAGAGGTGCTAAACGGCCTGGGCACTTCTATTGTCCTGGCTTGCCTCCATGAATGACCATTTCCAAATGTAAAACACACCTTTTATGTTTGAAGATCTACCACAATTGGAGATCCCGGTGAAAATAGTGCCGACTTAGAAGGCCATTTGCGAATGGATTTCCAAAACCACAGCGTAGCTTGTTCCCCAAGGCAACTGTTCTGGAGAACGGTGCCCTGGGCAAGTCCCCTGCCTGGTGCTTATACACTCAGCTGCGCCTATCCATGGACAGCACAGACCCAGCCACGTTGTACACTTTTACCCCTACGTCCCCTTCCCTTCCACCCCGCTGAGTGCGGTCATAGATTCTTTACCCCCAGGTGCCCCGGCCTCCAGCCATTCTGCTGCTGCTTGTCTGCTTTTCATGGGACCTGGACACAAAATGCTTAGGCACCCTGGGCCTCCTTTCCCCATGCTGTTTACCAAGGGTCATGACCCTAACGAACCTGCTGGGGTCTGAGAAGAGAGGGTGACTTCTGCTTGGGGCTGTTGCCATCAGACAGGTGATGCTGGCGACGGGTCTGGCGGGCACACCACATGACAGAAGTGCATCTGATGGTCCCTGTTGGGTGACCCATAGCTGGTTGTTTTGACTCTGAGAAACGTTTTTTCCCCATCTGCACGGCAGTTTAACCTATTAAACACTCTAATATTTAAGACCTAGTGAAGGAGAAACAGTCTGTCTCTGCCTTCACAGAGCTCACAGTCCTCCTGGGATACCTGGCGGACATACATGAAATGATTAGAGACCTTTCACCTGCTGAATTTGTAGGGCTTGTGATAGGAATTCTGAGAGAGAAGAAATCCCTCCGAATGGGGATAGTTAGCAGATTCTTCCTGAAGCCCAGCACGGAGAGGATTTAAGCAGAGGCAGGTCGTGTTAGGCTGGGGATGGGCGTGACGAGAGGCAGCTGAAGAGTGAGAGTGCGTTGTGGGGATGCTTAGAATACCTCCTAGGCAGTGTCTCCAGGGGTGTTGGTGACCCGGGTGGTGAGACTGGGCAGGCATCAGGATCCGTGGGTGTTGAACGAGGAAGCGAGTGCCGTGGTGGCAGCGGTGTGCAGGTGTTGCACGGGGGTAAGAGGCCTCTGGGCTGGAACAGAGTACACTTTGAGAGGCGCCTCCAAGGAAGAATCAGTGAAGCCTCCTAACAATCTCAAGGTGGCCAACAGGAGAGAAAAGAGGAGCCAGTGCCTCCTCATACCTCAGAGCATGGTGGTGTCACTGGAGGAAGAAGAAGTGGTGAGAATGGAGGGGCTGGCTTTTGGGATAAGGATGAGCTTAGTGTGAATATTCTGACTTGGAAGTGAACAGGTCCTCGTAAAGATGTCCCGGAAGCTTCTGGAAATGGGAGGGGACCTTGAGAGTGGGCCTTCTAGAGTCTCCATGTGACGCCATGAGGATGTGAACTGGCCTGCACTGTGAGTGTGCTCGAGTAGACAGGCCTCCAGAAGGAGGTGGCCCTTAGAGCAGTTCTGCTGTACCAGACCCTCCTGTCTGTGTCAGCAATCAGGTTGACTGTCCAGAGCAGCACAGGGAGGAAAAGTTGACCAACACGGGCCGTGTGTATTGACAGTGTACCCACAGTCCTCTGAAGTTTCACCTGTGAATCTTTGGATCTAGCACTGGGACCCGTTCATCTTTGACCCTCCAAGGACCAGCTGACCAAGACGAGGTTCTCGAAGACCTCCTGGCCCCGCCTCACACTTAGGAAAGAGGCCTGGTGCTGCCACACATCGCCCCCATGTTCATGCTGTTCGCTCTTCTTCATGGGACCCTCTGCTCCATTCTCTCGCTTGAATTACCCTGTGAAAGAGTTGATGAGGCCAGCAGTTCAGGGCTGTGAAGAAAATGCCATTTCTTGAGAGGAAAGAAGCAGGAGGAGTTGAAACAAATAGCACTTCTGGAAAATCCAGCTGGCTTACCATCCAGCAGGCTGCCAGCGAGGCCTCGGAGTGTCTGGGGCGGTGGGAGGGGGCTGAGGCAGAGGAGAGCAGCCTGTGTACAGTAAAAGGAGTTTGCCATCAAAAGGCAACAAGTCTCATACCCTGCCCCGGACGGTGACCCTTCCCTGTGGAATTCTCCCCTCTGACCTCCAGATCATTAATCCTGAGGCTGCCAAATGACAGTCATCCATCACGCCTCCCGCCGAGCATCCCAGCGGCCTGTGAAAGGACCCCAGGCCCGCCCTCCCTGCCGTCCCCTGGTGCTCATTAGCGGGCCTTCCTGCCTGGTGCCAGGCTTCCTAATCAAGTCCCCGGCTCCTCTCACTTCCCTTCGGGGCCAGTGGCGGAAGCTGCTGTGACCCTCCCTCTGTCAGAGGCCAGGGAGGGGTGGAGTGATTAGTGGGGAGAGAGCCGTTCAGTAGCTTTTCATCCCCCTGGAGATGTGTGTGTCCAGCAGCTCCTTTGACTTGTGGGGACACAGGAGAGAAAACATTGCTGTGCCCTGCCTGCCGCAGGAGAGAAAGAAGCAGGCGGTATGCAAATGAAAACACTGTTAAAAAGTGCACCTAGAGATACAGATGACGGCCCCGGGAGCAGTGCAGGTGGGTGGTGGGACGGCTTGAGTGGCTTCTGAAGGCCCCAGAGGAGTGTGAGTTGCCACATCATTAGGAAAGAATCTGGGCTCGTCCTGCTAGCCAGACACAGCACAGCACAGCTCTGAAGCCATCTAGCACAGCCCTCATTTACCAATGGGAAGACAGGCCCAGGGAGGCTAATGCTTTAAGCAGGACCACAGGGCCTGTGAGTTGGACCGGTCTTTCTGCTTATCCCAAGGAGAACTGGCAGCAAGTCTAATAGCTTCGAGCTTTGGGAGCTTGAGTCAGCTGAAAGCAGACTCACGAATGTCTTTCCAACTCAGCAAAAGCTGGGCGCGTGCGTACATCTTCTTTCTCTGCTTGATGACACAACCCTCTGTTTCTCTATTTGGACAATCACAGGGACCCCCATCAACCGAATCCCCATCATGGCCAAGCAAATCCTGGACCTGTATATGCTGTATAAGCTGGTGACAGAGAAGGGAGGTCTGGTGGAGATCATCAACAAGAAGATCTGGCGGGAGATCACCAAAGGCCTGAACCTGCCCACGTCGATCACCAGCGCCGCCTTTACCCTGAGGACCCAGTGAGTGGCCAGGGCCCTGGGGGAAGGAAGCTGAGCCTGGGAGAAAGGGAATGCGTTAACCTAGACGAGGGGAAGGAAGGAAATTCCACTGTACAGTGGGCAGGATGAGGATTCCCGACGCAGCCAGGAACTTTCTGAGATGCATCCCTTCCTATGATCACGAGAGCTGCCATTTCCCAAGTGCCTCCCTAGGCTCCTTTGCCATTCTGTTTCTTGCAGACCTCGCCATCAACCCTGGGAGGTAGGTGCCATCCCGTTTTTCAGAAAACAGAAACCGAGTCTTAGAGGTTAAATGGTTTGATCTACCAGCTGGCAGTGATAGAGCTCAGATTCGCCGCTGGCCCTCCGGCCCCATCGCCGCTCTTTCCAGGGCAGTGTCTCCCACACGGCACGTCCACCCTGAGCCTAGCTCTTCCTACTGACACTCAGCATGCCCGGCAACAGGACCTGGGATTTGGGACCTGTTTTTGTAATCGTCTGAGTTAATTACGAGGCTAATAGGAGCAGGAGAACCAGGAGTAGCATCAGAGAGTGAGGAGCAGAGGGGAATCTGTCCTTTGGAACACACTGGGTGTCACTCTCTGGAGCATACAGAGGGAGCATCAGGCAGGCAGCTGTCACAGCCTTGTTAAAAAGTAGAGGGTTTTATCTTCGTAACTGTAATCAGTACAGCAGTCCTTCTGTCAAGCTTCTTGGGTAGAGAATTGTTTCTGGGGACGTGGGATGCAACGAGGGATGGCACCATAGGTCCACTCACCTACAGCGTGTGGAGAGGTTGTTCCTTTTGGACCAGCCTGGCTCAGGATGGTTAGGGCATCCAGGAGCCAGGAAGACATTGCAAAGCATTTCTAAATGACCCCTAAAACGCTGCCAAAACAAACCCAAAACATGAGTGAAGATGGTCTTTATTTCTCTTAATGAAGGGTACCTCCAGGGCAGCCTGGGTGGCTCAGCAGTTTAGCGCCACCGTGGGCCCAGGGTGTGATCCTGGGGTCCCGGGATCGAGTTCCATGTCGGGCTCCCTGCATGGAGCCTGCTTTTCTCTCTGCCTGTGTCTCTGCCTCTCTCTCTCTCTCTCTCTCTCTCTTTCTCGTTGTTTCTCATGAATAAATAAATAATATCTTAAAAAAAAAAAAATTGGTACCTCCGGTTGGAGCAGAGTTTGCTGCGGTGTTGAGTAGCAGCTCGACAGGCCTGGGCTAGCGCACCCCAGGGCCCTGATCTCTCTTTTCTGCCAACTGATCCTATGTCCCAGAGGCCTGCCCCACAGAGACCCATGAGCTTAAACTGGGTGGCCTCTGGTACCATTCTGGATTATTCTCCTCCCTCCCTTCCTTCCCTCCAGGTACATGAAGTATCTCTATGCCTATGAGTGTGAGAAGAAAGCCTTGAGCTCCCCAGCCGAGCTCCAGGCAGCCATCGATGGCAACCGGAGGGAGGGCCGGCGGCCCAGCTACAGCTCCTCCCTCCTTGGCTACTCACCTGCTGCTGCCGCTGCTGCCACTGCCGGGGCACCTGCCCTCCTCTCCCCACCCAAGATCCGCTTCCCTATCCTCGGGCTGGGTTCCAGCAGTGGCGCCAATGCCAGCAGCCCTCGGATATCCCCAGCAAACACTCTCAGGAAAGGTCTGCAGGGCCCAGCAGGGAGGAGGGTGGGCAGGGAAGGGCATGGTGGGGCCAGTGTCAGGTGGGACGCTTGGTCCAGCTCTGGTGCCTTTGCCAGGTGATGGAGTCCCAGTGACGACGGTGCCTGTGCCAAATCGCCTGGCTGTGCCCGTGACCTTGGCAGGCCAGCAGGCCGGTACCCGGACGGCCACACTGGAGCAGCTGCGGGAGCGGCTGGAGGCGGGGGAGCCCCCTGAGAAGAAGGCGTCCAGGCTGTCAGAGGAGGAGCAGCGCCTGGTACAGCAGGCCTTCCAGCGCAGCCTGTTCAGCATGGCGCGGCAGCTGCCCATGAAGATCAGGATCAACGGCAGGGGTGAGTGCCAGGCCAGGGCAGCGCCTCCCCTCCTGCTGGGTGTCGACCTGGGCTCCACTCAAGGGCCTGGTCACGTCCCAGGACTGGGGTGGGGGCCCTGCAGGTCCCCAGGACCGTCACAAGGTCAGGTAGTCACATGGGGCTTCTGTGCCCACTGGGATCTCAGCTCACCAAAAATTGCCTCAGGCAGTGCCCTGTTCTCTAGCAAAAGGGAGGAGTCCTTCGAGGAGGAGGAGCCAGAGGCCCTGGGGGCGGCTGCTGTGCTTCTCTTCCTCACCAGCCTTTTGATCTGTCTAAATGAAAGGGCTCACCTCCCCCTGCCCCCAGCGCCTCCCCAGATGTAGATCTGGGCTCTGGGCGGAAGGCAGCACCTCCATTCCCAAGCTTCCAAGGAAGCCCAGTGCCTCAGGCCAGGCTGCCTGTGACCCTCAAGAACCCAGGGAAAGAGGAAATACAAGTTTGGCAGCATCGCTGCCATCTTCCCTTCCCCTCCTCGTTTCTCTTCCCCTCCCTCCTCAGCTCCCTCCTCGGCTCCTGAATCCCACACTCCGTGCCCCTTGTTCCTCCTTTCTCCCGTCCTCCCCCTACATTTTCTTTGCCATTCTTGCCCTTGACTCTACCTCAGAACAAACTTAAGCATGTGATGGAAAGAAGTCAGGTGTGAAGGGAGCTGTGCATATTCGCGGGCCGCACCCCCTGCGCCCTGTCCCCAGGTGAGGAGCAGAAGGACGCTGGCAGCACAGCTCTGCTCTCTTACCCTCTTGGGGCCGGTGCCCTTGGCCCTGCGCAAGCCAGACACTAATAGAAAAGCAGCTCCTCTGGAAGGATTCCTGGCTGCATGATGAAAGGGCAGAGTCGGGGTGAGCCAGGCAGAGGGCCTGGGTGCCAGCGCACGCAGCTCTCTGCAAATCCAAGGTCGCCAGGGTGAAACGGGTGCCAGGTGCTGGGCCACACGCTGGGCAGGCCGACCCTCTCCCTGAGGTCCTAACCCGGTTGGGGTCGGGGGAGGAAAGGCAGGTCCTCAGGCAGTGGTGGGTCCCTCGGATCTCCGGTTCCCCAGCCTGATGGGTAGTGGGTGCTGAATCAGGATTTGCTGGATCGCGTGACAAGGGTCGGTGTGTAGCCAGGAGCTGGGTCGGTCCTTGCCGCCTGTGATCCCTTTCCTTGGACAACAGAGGACACGGGGGCAGAAGTGGCTCAGAGGAGAACATAGCAAGTGAGAGAACATTGGCAAGCCCGGGTTCTCGTGCCAGACCTTACACCCGAGAGAAGAGCATATGGCTGCTGTCTAGCAGTGGGAGGCCTCAGGCAGCTGTGGCCTGTCTGGGGAAGTGGGAGGGCCTCGGAGAGGACACTGGTGCCAGGAGACCTGACCAGGCCCACTGTCTCCCTCATCCCAGCAGAAGACCGATCAGAGGCCTCAGCTGCAGCACTGAACTTGGCCACAGGCAGCGTCGGGAGCATCAACATGTCCGTGGACATTGATGGCACCACCTACGCAGGTGACGCTCTTGGCATTCCCAGGGAGTCCCACGGCCCCGGCTGCCCCCTCCCTTGCATGTAGTCTCAAGGTTCCAAGGGTTAGGTGGTGTTTCCAGCCTAGGGGAAGCAGAGGGTTGCTAACCGGATGACAGACCCCCCGGCTCTGACAGAGCGACAGGAGCCCTTCGTCCGGCCCCCTGGGACCATGGCTGGCTCATTAACTGCGGCCGCCCTTTAGTGGGAAGCCCCGTAATCGGCTCCATGCCTTCACCCTAGACATCGTGGCGTAAGCCGCCTCCACCATGGCCAGCACGGGTCTCCTTGGACCGGCTCAGCCCCGCCCACCTGAACACCCCCTGTTCCCTGTCTTTAAAATGGGCTGAGGACTGACCGCAGGCGGCGGACTCTGAGTGCGGCACAAGCAGCCCGTGCGTGCGGCTCTCCCCAGCCCTCCACAGTCGTCTCTCGGGTCTAGTGGGACGGGGCTTTGTCGCCTGTGGTTTAGCATCTCTACCGGGTCTCCGGTGCTGGAAGCCAGTCCCTTCCAGCTCCCGTTTCTCTGATGTAGGTGGGAGTTTGGGAACGAGCCCAGCACAGCCGATGAGGGGCACCGGGGAGCCTGGGCGTGCTGGCTTCCTGTCACCCGGACGGCCCGGGAGGTGCCGGGTGGAGGAACTTTAAAGCTGCACCTCCCATCAAACCTTGGGGGGAGCCATGCTCTGTCCCTTTGGACTCTCCCGTTCTGGGGGGTAGGATCCGGGCCCTCGGGGCACCACGCTGCAGGCCTCACGCTCGAGCTCTGCTGGGCCGCTGGCCATGGGCATCAGGTTGCAGCCAGGGAAGGGGCGATGTGATGCCAAGTCACCGCACAGCCGGTGCTTCAGAGGCCATGTTCGGAGGTCTCTGCCTGACACCGGGGGCCCTCGAGGAGACCAGGCGAGCCAGCGGGCAAGGCGCAGGTGCCCTTTGCCTTGTGCTGTTCAATGGCCTAGGCGGCGTGGGGGCTGTGAGTAGGTCCACGGAGAATACGGGGAAGGAAGGGATCGGCACCTGGCTCTGCTGTCCTCTCCCCTCTCTCAGGAGAAAGGAGAGGATAACGCCTCCTCTCAAAATGGGGAGCAGTCAGAAGAGAGGTGAAGGCTCCCCGGACCTCACCCACCTCAACCCCTGTCCCACCTGCGCCCTTTGTCAGTGGGTGTGCAAGCTGCATAGGCCAAGAACCAGGAGCTTGTTCCCCAGGGCCTCCAGAGCCTCCAGAACCCCTTCAGGGCCCCCAGAACCCCCAGAACCTTCAGAGCTCACAGGTCCCCCAGGGCTGAGCGGTCCCCACTGCTCTGTTCTCTCCCCCTCCTGCCGCCTGCACCCCCCACCCTGCTGCTGCCCTGGCTTGGGCCTCTCCCCGCCGTTGGAGTAGTGGCCTTGCGGTCCTCCAGCTCCACAGAGGGCAATTAAAACACGGATCTCATCATGTCCCTCCCCGTCTTAGCAACTCCTGGGGCGTCACCACGGTGCAGGGCCAGCCTTCCTCCCGGGAGGCACACAGGCTTCCCTTCCTCCTCCTCCTCCCTTCTCTGCAGCCTCACCTCCGCACACCCTGCCTTTTGTCACCGTCCTCCCTCTCAGGAGCCCATGCTGCCGGGCCACCTCCAGCACGTTGCCACCTCCCCTCCAAGGCCCTGTCCTGGCATATCTCCAGCTTGCCCCTGCCCTCTGACACCCCTCCTGTTCCCATCCACCCCCCCAGCCCCGGGGAGGGGAACAGCGTCCGCAGGGCCCTGGTTCTCTCCTCAGGAGCGCTGTGTGCCTCCCTGCCCCTGGAGGCCCCCTGAGGGCAAAGTGCGAGGGCTCCGGCAGGGCCACACGGGGGATGGGGCACCCGCCTGGCTCAGCCGCTCACTCCTGCTCCCCCTGCCCAGGTGTGCTGTTCGCCCAGAAACCGGTGGTCCACCTCCTTGCGGGGCCTGCCCCCCCGAGTGTGGGCGGCAGTGCCAGCGGCAGCAGCAGCTCTCACTGCTCCCCAAGTCCTACCTCGTCTCGGGGCACCCCCAGCGCCGAGCCCTCCACCAGCTGGTCCCTCTGACGGCCAGGACCCGGCTCCCCACCCCACGCTCTCCTGCCGAGAGGGAAGGAGGCTGATGCACAGTTTACCTCATCTCACGGAGCCCATGTCAAACACCATTTGGCCAGATATTGAGAGTTTGGACGTGTCCGTCTGTCCAGGCTCCATTCAGGTCCTGCTGTACTCTGGGGACAGGGAGAGGCTGCAGGGGCAGGACAGGGCAGCGTTGTCCAATCAGGGATTGTCCTGGAGAACCGGGCGGGGTCCGCGGGCTCCCGGCTTCCTCCCGGGTCCGCAGGCCACCTCCCGTCCCGGGCACAGTGTATCGACAATCGGTAAGCCGGCACAGGGCTGGAGGCCCTCCAGAGCCTTTCCCCTTTAATTTATTGCCCTTTCCCTGCCTCCTGCCGTGACCCCAGGGTCCCTGGCTTCATCCCCTGCTCAGACCTCCAGACTAATTCCGCGTGGGCTGCTCGGCGCCAAGACCATGCCTTCGTGGCCCTTCTCTGCTGAGCATGGGATGGGGCCCTCCTAACCCACCTTGCCCACCGGGTGTGGTTCCAGAGGTGTGGGTCCCTCAAAGCCAAGTCTTGAAGCAGCCCTCAGGGCCCCGCACCCCCCCTTTAGACTCCCAGGAAGGGGCACATGAGGGCAGTCCTCAGGTCCAGGCTGACTGAGCACCTGCTGAGGGAGAGGCAGAGCCAAGGGGGCTGCCCAGGCAGGCCCTGGCACCTGCTCCACACTGACCCTTCTCTGGCCCTCCCAGACCTCACGCCCTCACTCGCCCTTACTGGCCGGCTCTCCCGGAACAGCCCACTTGTCCCTTGGGCCCTCCTGTCTCATGGGGCCACCTCGGCCCCAGCGTCCCCAGACCTGCTGACGTCAGGTTCATTGAAATACCTCAATTTGTAATTGCTGATGTTTTGATTCTTCAGGAAGTATTTGCATCTCTGAAATCTTTTTTTATATGTGTTTTGCTGACTTTTTTGTTTTTAATTTTTATTGTCGTTATTGTAGCACCAAAGAAATGAAAGCAGATCACCCCCAGAGCCGAGCAAACATTTGGTACCCCAGCCCCTCCGGCCCTTCGCTAGGACCCCAGTGAGGAGGCGGGAGGCAGGCAGGAGGGATGACTCAGGGATCAGAGTGGCGGGGGAGACAGTGGATCAAGAGGCCCGTGCTGGCAAAGATTGGGTCCTGCGGCCACGCAGTCCCGGAGATGGCCCCCGACCCATTTCCTGCCGAAGCAGGGCTTGTCCCACACCCTTGCCGGCCCTCCAGGGTGGGGACAGAATGGTGGTCCTGGACTCAGCATTCCCAGCTCAGGGTAGGGGCAGGCCAGGGAGGCCCTGGGCCTTGTAGCTGCGGGGCTGCCCCAGGGAATCAGGGATGCTGGGACCTCTGTTCTCTGGGCCCCGGGCTGGAGCAGGCTGCTCCCGTGTTGGGAAGATGGGGTGATTGTCCCACAGGCTCACCTCATTGGGCACGGCCCGCAGAGTTCCTAGAGCCCCAGCACTGTGACATCACCAGGCTCTGGCGGGGACAGGCCACGTGGGCAGGAGCCCTCGCACGGCTGGCCCTCGGCCCCGTCTACGCAAGGAAAGGCAGCTCAAAAGCTTGAGCACAAAACAGCTACCTCAGCCCGGTAAGCTGCAGCTCCCCCCGGCCTTCCGCACACTCGCTGTCACACTCACACAGCCCCATCCCCCGGGGCCTAACCCTCTTCCGCCCTCGGGAGCCTCCCCACCTTGCCCACTGGGTAAGTGCAGGCAGCGGGCAGAGAAGGGCATCTGGGGTCTGGTGCCAGGGACGAGCCCAGTTGGCTGGCACTGGGCCCACTTAAAAGTGTCGGAACACTTGGCCAGTGTGTCTTTCTCAGGGGTTTGGTCACGAAGGATGGACTCTTCCCAGCCGGAGGACACGGGCACGCACTGCAGCTTTCTGGTCATTGGATCCCCCTTCCCTAGGCAGCTGCCCGGCCTTGCCCTCTCGGCAAACCCTCTCTGCCCTCAAGGAAAAAAGCAGGGTCTCGGAGTGAAAGCCCAAGAGCGGGGATGCCCGCAGGTGCTCCAGGGGCCGGGCCTGGGCCACAGAAGCTTTCCCGGAAGGTTCAGTCCCAAAGGCCCCAGGGCAGGCCGCGGGCCGGGCCGCTCTGCCCCCCCGCCCCGTCCACGCGGGCTCCGACCAGGAAGATGTGCTAGCACACGGTAGCCTAGGCGGTGATGAATACCTCAGACGTCCTCTTGCAGCAAGTGTCTGTATATGTTGTGGTTTTTTCTATCTTACATGTTCTCGAATGTTTATATTTCAATAAACCTCTACCTCTTCACACAGCGGGTCTCTTGGGTGTTTTCTGTGACTCTCCCAGGGGGCGGGGAGGGCCCGGAGGGTGAAAAGGATCTGCTTCTCTGAATCCCCAGGCCTTCCGAACCTTCTGTCCTTTACTGCTCGTGCACCCCCGAGTGCTCACTCTCCTCTTGTTTGGGGCTTAGCGGGGCACCCCGGCTATTGCCTGGCCAGCGGGACGGACTCCAGTGGTGCTCCACAGGTGCAGGGCGGGGGCGGGGGGGCACCTAAACCTTCTCCGAGCTCCTGCTGGGTGTGGTCCCCGGGCTACGGAGCCCTGGCTTGTCTGGGAGGCTCGCACACTCATCCGATCAAAAACCGATTCTTTAGAGTGCAGCGTGACTCCCCCGCCCTGGCAGGTAGATGCTGGAGCAGCTCCCTGAGAAATCTCCGGAAAGCTCCCCGGAGGTGGCAAGATTTAGGCTGGAAGAGGGAGATGGTCAGCTGGAAACCTGAGGAACAGCACTCTCAGCAGGGCAGTGATACATCTGGAAATTCAAAGGACCTGCCCTTGGGGAACTGTGGCCAAGGCCTAGAGTTGATGGGGTGGAGGGGTGGAGAATCGGAAAGTGTGGCCGGGGCCAGGATGGATCCCAGACGAGGGGGTCTGGGTGCTATCCTCTGAGCATCAGGGCACTGCCAACACGTTTCAACCAGGAGGCTCAGAAAGACTTTTCTGGAAGGGTCTTCTGGGGCCGGGAGACATTCTGGGCACAGACTCCAGGGTGCTCAGCCTATCTTTCAGACACGTACCTAAGATTAGGGCTCCAACCCGGTTCTGGTGCAACCAAAAGAAATGGGCAGTTGGGGGAGCACTGGGGACCTGTAATTGCCCGTCTCCATGACAACATGCACCTCACGCAGCCCCCAGCCCCCTGAGGCGGGCGAATGGGGACCTCTGCCACTTGGAAGTGCTGGCAAATGAGAGATGCTGGGACAGTCTTGAGCCTCACTGATTTCTAAACACCTTTTGAAAGAAATAACCAATACTTTGTGCTTTTTTTTTTTTTTTTAAGATTTTATTTATTTGACAGGACCCCTGGGTGGCTCAGCAGTTGAGCATCTGCCTTTGGCTCAGGGCGTGATCCTGGAGTCCCAGGATTGAGCCCCACATCGGGCTCCCTGCAGGGAGCTGCTTCTCCCTCTGCCTGTGTCCCTGCCTTTCTCTCTGTGTCTCTCATGGATAAATAAATAACATCTTTTTTTAAAGAAGTATTTGAGAGAGGGAGTGAGCGAGCAAGAGAGAGCAGAAGCAGGGAGAGTGGCGGAGGGAGAGGGTGAAGCCGACTCCCCGCTGAGCAGGGGAGCCCGATGCAGGGTCCATCCCAGGACCTGGGATTACACTTCACCAGCTGAGCCTCTCAGGCACCCTTTGAGTGCTGCTTACAGCGTAACCTACGCCCAGCGTGGGCCTCCAGGGCACAACTCCGACATCCAGAGTTGCCTGCCCGCCAAGCGAGCCAGCCGGGCACTCCTAAGACTTGAACAACCGCTAACCCATAGTTGGTCTCACACCTCCCAGCTTCCTGTGACACAGCAGGAGGCTGCCACATGGAGCAGTGGTGGGCCTCCTCTACAGGGCATGGAGAGGAGAGCTGAGGCCAGAGACCTGCAGGGTGGGGACGGTGCACAGTGAGGACTGCAGGAGGCGACGCTGAGGGAGACCGTGGCAGATGAGTCGGGCTCCCGACGGACCCGGAGAATCTAGGAAGAACAAGGCAATTCACAGAAGACGGACTTAGCTTGAGCAAGGAAGAATTTCTCAATCTAGACCCTCGGGAAGAGCTCACCAAAAGACACCCGCCATCAGATGGCAAATAGGGGGTGTGCCTGGGGGCTCAGTCAGTTGAGCATCTGCCTTTGGCTCAGGCCATGGTCTCAGGGTCCTGGGATGGAGCCCCACGTCAGACTCCCTGCTCATCTGCAATCTCTCAAATAAATAAAATCTTTAAAAATAAAACGAAGGGACGCCTAGGTGGCCGTCATTGGACGCCTGCCTTCGGCTCAGGTCATGATCCTGGAGTCCTGGGATCGAGTTCCGCATTGGGCTCCCTGCTCCACCGCGAGTCTGCTACTCCCTCTCCCTCTGCGGCTCCTCCTACTCATGCTCTCGCTCACTCAAATAAATAAAATCTTTTAAAATAAAATAAATAAAAACAAAATGACAAAATGGGAGAAGATGGCAACACAAAACTAGCAGTAGCCAGAAGTGCGTGTGTGTGTTGGTCCTGGCAGGGACGGGGAGCAACGGGAGCCTTCGCCGACCGCTGGGGCGTACCTGCGCCCAGCAGCCAGCAGCCGAGGCCTGCATCCCGGGAGCTGCCCGCGGCCCCGGGGCCCCACGGCGGATTTCTGAACGGGCTGTGCGCTGCTTAAGCTCTTCGCGTGATGAAGTCCTCGGACCCGGTACATGTTTATGACACAGGACTATTGTCCCCATTTTAAAGATGAGGAAACTGAGGCCTGAGGCCTACGCTGCCCCGCCGCAGGGGTCCTCACCAGGGGCTCCGCCCAGAGCCCCCCCCACCGCGCCCTCCGTCCGCTCCTCCACGAGGCGGCGACTCGGGTCACGTCGCAGGGGAAGGGGCTGAAGGGCGTCACACGTGCCGCAGGCGGCAGGGCGGGGAAAGGGCTCCGGGGGCAGCGGAGGGGGCCGACCCGGGTCGCGCGGAGCCCTCGCAGGGCCCCGCCCCCAGCCGCCGTCCAGCCTTCTCATTGGCCGGCGCTGGCCCCGTGCCCTCCACGCAGCCAATCGGGGCGAGGGGGCGGGGCAGCCGGGCGCCGCGCGGGAAGCCCGAAGCCGGCGGGCCTCGCGGGGGGGCCCAGGGACGGCAGGGAAGGCCAAGGGGGCGAAGGGGGCGGCGGGGGCGGCGGGGGCGGCGGGAGGAGGGGCCCCAGAGGACGGCGCTCGGCGGCGGAGCGCACGCGTCCCCGGTGGGCGGTGCAGACCCCCGGGCCCCCGGGCCGCGACTTACCTGCGTGGGGTGCAGGGGCCCAGGGGCACGCGGGCGGGGGCGGCCTCCGCAGGCGCCGCCGCGGAAGGTTCTCGGCCCCTGAGGCCAGCGAGCAACGGGGGACCCGACAGGTCGGGTCTGCGTGTCCTTCCGGGGACCTCCCGGGTGACCCGAACCGCCCCATCCGGTTGCACCGCCCGGGAATCGTCGGCTGCGCCTGCGGTCACCGAAATGCAGCCTTTTGCACCACGAGAAACAGGGCAGTGACGGTCACCAGGTTCGCTCTGGGTCCAGTCTCAGCCCTGGGGAGACGACTTCAGCTGCAGCCCAGGTGGGCTCAGGACCCGGTGCCGGGCGACCCCCCGAACTCGGCGGCCCGCGCGGGGCGGAGAACCCTCCGCAGGAGACGCGGGGGAAGCAGCATCAGCCGCCTTCTGTCCTCTGCAAAACTCTGCCTCCGTGAAGTCATCGCCGGCGGGGCGCGGGGTTCCAGCTCTAGAGGCATCTGGCCCAGCTGCAGAGCCCTGTGGGGCAGGAAGCACAGCAGGCTGGGGGTGGGGGGTCGGAAAGGGGGAGCTGGCCAGGTGGCTTCCAGCGGGTCACCGCCAAGCCGGCCTTGCCCGTGGCCACGGAGATGGCCAATCTGTCCAGCTCAGAAACCACGAGAAGCCTCCTTTGCGGGACAGGTTGGGGGCCCCGGGGCTTACTGCTGGCTTGCTGTGTGGCTGCGGGCGCGTTACTGTCCTCCTCTGGGCAGCTTCCCCGTCTGTGGAGCGGGGCCTCGAGTGACCTGGGCATAAGTGAATCAGAACTCACTCTGAAGTCTGAAGCCCGGTGCCTGGCGCTCAAGTCCAGCGAAATGTCCGTGGCCATCGTTCCGCTGGCCCCAGAGCAGCGGGTGGATTGACCGGGCCCCAGCAGGACCCCAGCACCCCGGCCGCTCCTGGCCCAGCTCCATTCCGAGCCAGCGGGGCCCGCCAGGAAAGGGCAGGTGACCTCCTCCGCCGAAAGGCAGGAAGCTGGTGCCACCTTGGCACCTCGGGCCCTGTGGCAGGCAGGGGACCCTGTGGCAGGCAGGGGACCGGGAGGCCTCCACTGCGGCCGCCCGACATGGGGCCTCAGAGCTTCGGGGCTCCCCCGCCCCAGGGAGCCCTGGCTGCGTCTTGGTTTCTGGCCGTCCCCGGTCCGCAGTCACGGTCCCAGTCAGTCTGTGGCAGAGGGAAGCTGTGACCCACGCCCCGCCTGGGGCAGTGCCCGCCGCCAGCTGTCCGAGCTGCTGTCTCCGCCTGGGCCGAGCGGCAGGCCGGCAGGGGTGACCCAGCTCTCCCCAGGGAAGGGCCCTCAGGCGCCCGCCCGCCCTCAGCTTGCGCAGAGGCAGGGGTCGCTCCGTTCCCCAGAGGGTCCCCGGCTGTACCCTGCGGGGCGCCGGAGCCTGGTGCTCGAGCTGCATGGGCTCTGCCCCCTGGGGACACTGTCTCAGCCTGAGGGTCGGAACCCCTGAGTCCCCCAGGTCCCACCGGCAGGCGACCCCGCCCCTTAGGGGTCCTCAGGTTGCAGCCGAGGCAAAGGCTAGGGGTCCCGTCGCCCCGGGCGGTGGCCCGGCCACCTTGTCGGTCCCTGGCAGCTCCCGGTGACAGCATCTGGCTTCCTGACTCTGTCACTTGCCCACAACGCCGTGGTGGAGCTCCGGAGCCTCTGTGGATTTCCGACCTTAGCACGGGCGCCCCCGGCCCCAGGCCTGGGAACTGGGGACCAGGTGCATGTCTCCTGTGAGCCCCTCTGAGGTAGGTCACTACCTACCGCTTCACCGCTGGGAGCCCGAGCTGCCCCAGGGCATAGGCCTCTCCTTTTGTGCGTGGCCCAAGCCCAGGGACCGGGGCACCCAGAGCCACCTGGCCACGCCCTTCCTGCTCCGTCCCGGTCCCCAGCCCCCCAGAGGCCAAGGCAGGCTGGGGAGTACCCCGGGGTGCGGCCTGGCAGCGTGTCCCCCCGCCCAGCATGTCCTCCAGGGCCCTCTCCCATCTACCCCAAAGCCTCAGGGGAAGGGGAAGAGCTTCCCCTTCAGCTACCCTCAGGGGAAGAGCTCGGGGCGCCTCTGTGACAGAGGGGGCTTCTCCCGCGGAGCCCCTCACTCCTCGGTCCCCACTTTCCCACCCCAGCTTCTTGGCAAGGCTCCCCGTCACCTTGGGGTGCAGGCCCAGGGCAGTGAGTGCTGTCCAGGGCCTGGGTCCCCCAGGAGCAGGGACAGAGTCTGGGGGAGGGCAGGCCGAGGCACAGGGGCTGGTCACAGGGGACCGCGTGGCCCCTGGACATGCAGGCCCGGTAGAGGCGCTGAATGCCGGGTTCTGGGCACCCTCCGGGCCCAGCTGCTCCTGCAGAGAAGTGTGCGCGTGGGAGGCAGGGAGGGGGTCACTGGCTCCTAACCTCATCTGGCTCTTCAGGCTGTCACCCACCCAGTCCCTGTGGCCCATTCTCGTGGGGGGCCCGCCTGGGACTGCCTTGACCAAACGTGGGGCTGGTGGCTGGGAGATGCTGGGAGAGGCCGCGAGGACAGCACCTGCGGAGCGAGCAGGAGGCCTGTCGGCTCCTCTCCACGCATGCGGGACCACAGAGGCCGTTGAATCCTAAAACAGAATAGAGGTACCCCTCAAGCTCCCCGTCCACTACACTGCTCTCCGGGAGCAGGCCAGGGCTCCAAACCCTCATCTCCAGACCCCCCACCGTCCCCCACTATGTGCCAGGCCCGGCCTGCAAAGCCTTTGTCCTGATGCACTTGCTTTGCACTGATGGGTGAGCCCAGCCTGTGTGCCCGGGCCCCTCTACATCAGGGCAAGGGTGAGGCCGCCCAGGGCTCCAGCCTGGGTGGGTCAGTGGATCATCCCGATGATCCCAACTCCCCGCTTCCAACGGCCAGGCACCCCACCTCACCCCTGCCTCACCTCCCCAGTGGCCTTGGTCTTAGCTCTCCGGTCCCTGGTCACCAGGGCCCAGTGTGTTTTTAGAGGGTCCGGTCCACACCGCCAAGGCGGATCCGAGCCTCATCCTCTGCCTGGGAGGCCCCACCTCGAGCTCTGCCCCCACCCGGACCTGAGGAAGCACAGCCAGGACTCCGGGCACTTTTACTCCCCGTGGGGCCATCCCCTGCTGCCCGAGGCGCCCAGGAGACCCCACGGTGCTAGTCCCTCGGGACTGTGGCCAGAGCTGAGGGGAGCGGGCTTGTCTGGCCCCAGGCCTCCGCAGGGGGCGGAGTGTGGCGTGGAGCTCATCCCTGTGCAGACTCGGGCGGGGGAGCTTTGCCACGGCCTGCGCCTGTGGGACGGGGCCAGGGCTGGGACTCAGGGACACCGGCCTCCCGTCCAGCTTCTCTTTCTCATTCGGGGCTGCGGGCAGGCCCAGGCCACGCTGACCTGGGGGGTCCTGACCCAGTCTCAGCACCAGCTGTGCCCTGCTCCCCGGCATCCGGCTCAGCCCCAAGTGCAAGGCGCTCGTCCACTTGGGACACATGGGCTGCCCACGCCACACGGCGGCACCTGAGCCCCGAAGCCCCACGGAGGGGCAGGCAGGGCGTGCGGGGCTCACCACACAGACCGAGAGCCTGGGCTGTTGAGGAAAAGTGGCTGCTGACTGCGGCAGAGCCCGGGCGCCCCACTCTTGCACCAGGCCCCTGATTTCAGGTCTGGGAAAGCCTCTCAGGTCATCAGGAAGGGCTCCTTGAGGGCCCTGATCCCAGGTGGGCTCCGTACCACCCCCCAGGCAGCCTCCAGCCCCTGCCCCGCCTCTGGATCCCAGCAGCCATCCGGGGGCTTTCCTTCCCCAAAGCCGGTGTCTCGCTGTTGCTGGCCACAGAGGGGGTCCCCACACCGTCCTGTCACGCCTGTAAGTACAGGTTCCTGGGTCTGCGCACAGCCTGGCCTGTGGACAGGAGCGCGATCTCCAGCTGCGCCAGTCCGGGGCTCTGGAACGCCGCCCATGCAGAGGACTCCCCCACCAGCTCCCGCCTCCCCCACCCCACGCCAGGCATTGTCATTGGCAACTTCCACCCACTCGATGGGTGTGTGGCCCCAAACCACGAGCTCTGGGGACGAGGGGTGGTCTGATCTGACCTTGGTCCTCCCGCGCACAGCAGGGGGCCCGACGCGCCGATGTGTTGGGTGCAGGCCGGGTGCGGGCAAGGAAGGGCGGGCGGGCACCAGGGCACAGGAGGAAAAAGCAGAATGAGGGGGTGTAGCATCAAGCTAGGGGGCGTCCTAAGGGCTGGAGGCGCCTAACTGGCTTGCAGTGGGAGAGACTGGGCAGCGGGGAAGAGAGTGGGTGGAGGGGCATTGTGGGGGGTGGTGGGGAGGCGGGGAGGCCGGGCCTCCTGCACCTGTGGCTGCTCTGCAGCTCTCCTGCGGAGTCGGGGCAACTGCCACCTGGTGCCCCGGGCCTTCCTGTGCTCAGCCCCCCCAGCTGCCCGTGAGGGGGCGCGGTACCTCCGAGGCCTGGGGTGTGCTAGTAGAAATGGAGCTGTCTGGGCACTGCGGGGGCCCCAGGTCACCCCAAACCACTTCCAGTGGTTTCTTTCCAAGTGGCACAGATGTGCTCCCTAGGTCTCACCGGCTGGGAAGGGGACTAGGGTGGAGATGCCTCCTCTGCGGTCCCCTACACACACGGGAGCCTCAGTCCCGGGCCCTTCCACCGCTGAGCACCCCGACTTGAGCCCAGCAGCTAGGGTCCTCTCCCCTCTGCATCCAGCCTGGCCCTGGGCTGGCAGCAGGGCTTTGGCCACATGTGGCAGAGGCAGGACTTGCTGAAGCTGAAACATTTCCCACATGCTGCCCCGAAAGGGCCCAAACCAGGACAACCAGGAGGACTGATCCCTGGGGAAGGGAGCCTGGCTTCGGCCACGTGAGTCAGGGTTTGGGGCTTGGGGCTGTTCCAGCCGGAGACGGGGGCTGGCCCACCTCCTGCCCACAGGGCCACCTCGCCCAGCGTGAGAGCTGGGCCCCCAGTCCAGCGGGGACAATAGGAGGGTGGGCCCGAGCAGCACCCCCCCCCCCGGCACCCCCGGGGCCTGCGCAGGGCCCTCCGCCAGCACCGCCTCCGAGGCAGTCACTGCAGCGGCCACCGGCGCTTCCCCCCAACTCCTCCAGGAGGCCCCCCTGACCACAGCCCACGGACGCTGCTCCAAGCTCCAGGCCTCGGCTCTGGACCAGGCGGCACCAGGCTGCACGCTGTCAACTAAGGATGCTCTTCGTGGGACTCCAAGTGACGGCGGTGCTGGAGCAAGCTGTGGGGACGTCCTGCTCCGGTCTGTCCCTCCTGGATGTTCTCTCTTCCGCACTGTCACCCGGCTTCGGAATCCCTCAAGGGCGGGGCCTAGACTCCCCTGCTTCTCTGCCCCCTGGCACAGGTGGGCACAGGCTTGCTCAGTCGGTGCCCTGCACACCCTGTGGGGCCAGCCCTGCCAGGGTTCTTGGGCCACCTGGGCAAGCACGAGCAGCTGCTCCTATAGGAAGGTTGTGTCCTGAGCCTGGGTGGGGACTCAGACTCCATCCAGGCCCTGAAGAGTGGGGGCGTCTTCCCAAATGCTTGGCGGGGACGGGGGGAAGGGAGGGTCCCTCTCTGGGCTGCACAGAAGCCTGTCTTGCCTTCTTCCTTCCCCGCTGCTGCTCCAAGAACGAAGGCCAGAGAATAGAGTATAAGGCAGGGCCACGTTCAGGGCCGTGCCCGCGTCCACTTAGAAGAGGCCCTGGGCCAAGGGGGAGCTGTTGGCTCCTCTGCTCCAAACAGCTGCGCCTTCTCCACCCCACCCGCAGCAGCAAGATCTGCCCCAGGACTGGGTGTCCTGGCTTGTCTTTCGCGTCCTGGTCTGGCCTCCTCTACTCCTGTCCCTGGGCCCCCTGGCCACTGTGCCTCTCCGGCTCCAGGTGGGCCAGGGGCATTCCACCTGCCAGGGGCGGGAGTGGGGTGCTGCACAGGGTGCTGGTGAGGGCCGTCCCTGCCCCCGGGCACAGCCGCGCCTGTGGACCCCGATCGAGCAGGCTGGCTCCGCTAGCTGTGATGAGCCCAGCCAGCTGTGATGACCGCCAGCCCAGCGTGGACCTGTGCCCTGGCTCACACACAAGGGACACAGCGCAGAGGGGGTGCCCAACTATTATCGCTACGGGCCCCAGATGTGTGGCCTTCCACTGCCAGCCGGACCTGAGGCGGACCGGCCGCTGATGGCTTTGGAGCTCCAGCAACAAGACAAGGGACGCTGTCGTGGAATAAGAGCTGGGAAGCAGGAGCAGACAGGCTGCCAGGTGGGTCCCCAGGGTGACCCCAGGCACGGGAGGGAGCAGGAGCTCTAGGAGGGCTCAGCTGTGGGCTGAGACCCCCAGGTCACTAGGCCGTCACAGGGTAGCACTGCCCACACCCTCCCATGGGGCACGGGTGCTGGGTACCTCCCCTAGGACCTTCAGCTTGCATGAACCTTCACCCTCCTCTCCCCTGGGGACCGTAGCTTTCACCAGGGGCAACTGGGCCTTGAGGGGACCTTGACAAGCCTTCTTCCTGGTGATAACACGACCTAGATGTGGGCCCCAGCCCTGAGCATTCTGGAGCCCTCAGCCTGGGAAGAGGATCCTGCTAGCTCAGGGCTTCGGATAAGCAAGGAAGATCGCGGGGGGGTGGGGGCAGGCGACGGCTGGGCCAGGAGCCCCCCAGGGCCCCGCGGAGTCCCAGCTCGCATCCCACCTCTGCAGCACCTGTGCTGCCTGCACCGCCCGCCCCCCGCCGGCCACACCCACAGTCCTTCTGACAGCCTCCAGCCCGCTCCTGGGCTGAGCCCCTGCCAGGAAAGGCTTTGACCTGGCCCCGACGCCCCCCTGCACCCTTTGGGCCTCCGGGAGCGGGCGTGCCAGGGAGACATGGGGCAGGCTCCAGGGCCACGGGCTCTACCTCTGTGTGCGCCCTGGGGTGGGGCAGTCCTGCCCTCAGAGCAGCGGCTCCGAGGCCCCGGGGCTGAGCGCGCAACTAACCCTGACGGCCCCCTATAACCCTGACGGCCCCGGGGCCCAGGGCTTTCAGATTTCAAACCAACATCAGCCTTGACCCCACTAAGCAGATCTCTAGTCCAACGGCTTCCAAGCGCCGTGGGGCTGACTGGCCCGGCCACTTGCTGACCACCAAGCTCATCGGGCCTCCCCGGGCCTCCCTGGCTGGGGCAGCAGAACTGAAGCTCAGCAGGGGACACCAGTTGCCCCAGGTCATGAAGCGGGACTGCTGCAAACTGGGCCTGTGCTCCGTGGCCCCTGCTGCTCCCCCCCAGTACGGGTGTCCGGGACCCATGATTTATCTCTAACGTGGGGGTCAGAAGGCCTTAAACCAGCTTAGTGCCTTGGCACGCCTCAGGCTTCCACAGCTTTGGCTGTATGATGGGGGCCCCGGGCGCCACCAGCCACCAGCTTGGCAACGGGACTGCTCAGCCTCCCTTCGCCTCTGGGCCGGGGCCTTGGGTTCCTACCACTGTCCTTCCGCCCACGGCCCAGGCACCAAGGCCCCTGCCCCAGCTGTGTGGGCCCGGGGAGAGGGTGTCCACTGAGGAGAGGCTGAGCTCCCCTGCCCCCTGACCTGCTGGCTCA
Source organism: Vulpes lagopus (assembly GCF_018345385.1). Taxonomy (NCBI): domain Eukaryota; kingdom Metazoa; phylum Chordata; class Mammalia; order Carnivora; family Canidae; genus Vulpes; species Vulpes lagopus. The sequence continues at coordinate 43,972,677 of NC_054825.1, read as the reverse complement.
GGATCGCTGCCACCCACCAGCCCTCTCCCTGCTGTCACCCGGACACTCTACGGCCTCGACGCCAGGCCACATCCTTGCAGCCCCTCTGCGCGCTCCCTCCACGTTTCAGCACCTCGCAGGGCCTCTCTGACATGGCCCCAGTGCTCACTGGGAACGCTGCCTGCTGGCCGTGGGGGCTGGTGGCCTCGGGCCTGCCGGCGGGTTGGCCGGGTGGAGCCGGCGCGGAGGAAGGCACAGGGCCCAGGGCCCGGGGCAGCGGAGGGGGCCTGGCCGGCCCTGGGGCGCCCACGGAGGCTTCCCGGTCCCGGCGGAGGCTCAAAGGGGAATGAACTGCCCAGAGAAGGCAAAGGCCGTGGAGAGTCGAGGGGGCAGGACAGGGAGGCCGGGGAGCTGCAGCCCAGCAGGCAAGAGGCCGAGCGAGGGGCGGGAGCTGCTGCGGGTCCAGCCGGGGCCCCTGAGCCAGAAGGCTTGGTGGGCGCATGTGGAAGGCGGCTCCTCGGCCCAGGCCCTGCGCTGGAGCCCGCGGCGCGACGGGTCAGGCCCTCACTGCGGGGCGCTCGTGCCCTGCACCCGGTCACGTCCCGGTCACGTCCTCCTCCGCTCGCCCCTTCGCCGCCAGGTGGGATTCCTCCAGGAACAACGAGGCAAAGAAGCTCTCGTGGCGGAACGGGGGCGGGGGAAGGTCTTGGACAGGCGCCCCCATTCCAGAAAACGAGAGCATCCTCCCTCCCGGGAGGCAGGGGCTCCCGCGTGGGGGCGGCAGCGCGGGGCCGGGGGCAGGAGCCTCCGCGGCGCCTCCGCAGCCTCCACCGCCCGCGGGCCACACAGCGGCGGGGACACCGGGTCCCGTCGCCCGCCCGGCGGGGGAACCCAGCCCCCGCCCCCGGGGCCCGTCTCCCGAGCTCGGCCCGGAGCCCGGAGGGGCACAGCCGGGCCCACGCTCGGCCCCCGGGTCCGCGGAGGCCCCGCCCCGACCGCGCGGCCTGGGCACGGGGGGCGTCGAGGGCCCGGCCGCACCCGGTGCCGCGGCACACGCAGAGCCGGGCCGGTCCGCGCCCTCCGGGCCCCGGGGCCGCAGCGAAACAGGCCGCCCCGCCGCGCGCCGAGCAGGGCAGGGAGGGCAGGGCGGAGCCGGCGGGCGGGGTGGGCTCCGCGGCGGAGGATGCAGGCGCCCGGCCGCGTCGGGCCCCACCTCCCGGCTCCCAGCTCCCAGCGCCCGCCGCCGGGCCGCCTCCCCGGTCGAGGCTCGGGGCCTACGTGCGTCGCGACACGCGGAGGGCGGACCGCGGCCAGGGGCGGCCTCTCGGTCCCCCGGAACCAGTGCGCACGGCGGCGGGGCCGGTCCCCCAGAGCCTCCGAGGGACGGGCTAGAGAGGCCGGTCCCCCCCCACAGGGCCTCCGAGGGACGGGCTAGAGAGGCCGGGTCCCCCAGAGCCTCCGAGAGACGGGCTAGAGAGGCCGGTTCCCCCCCCCCCCCCCGGGCCTCCGAGGGACGGGCTAGAGAGGCCGGTCCCCCCCACCCAGGGCCTCCGAGGGACGGGCTAGAGAGGCCGGTCCTCCAGGGCCTCCGAGGGACGGGCTAGAGAGGCCGGTCCGCGCCCCCCGAGCCTCCGAGGGACGGGCTAGAGAGGCCGGTCCCCCCGCCCCCCGAGCCTCCGAGAAACGGGCTAAAGAGACCGGGTCCCCCAGAGCCTCCGAGAGACGGGCTAGAGAGGCCGGTCCCCGCCCCCCGAGCCTCCGAGGGACGGGCTAGAGAGGCCGGGTCTCCCAGAGCCTCCGAGAGACGGGCTAGAGAGGCCGGGTCTCCCAGAGCCTCCGAGAGACGGGCTTAGAGAGGCCGGTCCCCGCCCCCCGAGCCTCCGAGGGACGGGCTAGAGAGGCCGGGCCGCCGGGCGGGGCCCGCCGAGCGCCGCGTCACGCGAGGGGCGGGGCCGCGCGGCGGAGGCCGAGCCGGAAGCGGAAGAGGCGCTCGGAGCGGGGAGTGGGGCCTAGCCGCAGCCGGATCCTGGGCCACGGTGAGTGCGGGCCCGCGGCGGCGGCGGGGGGTGAGGCGGGCGCGCCGGGCGCGGGCCTCTGGCCCCGGGTGGGTCCCGGCCCCTCCTCCTCCTCCTCCTCCTCCTCCTCGGCCCGCCTCTGGCCGCGGCCCCGACCTCTCACCCCTGACCCGCGGCTTCTCCGGAGGGGCGGCCGCCGCAGACCCCGACCTCCGGGCCCCGCGGAGCCGGTGCGGGTGTCGGGCCGCGGCGTCTGAGCGCCGGGCGGCCGGGAGCGGGGTCCCCCCGGGGCCTGCGCGGGCCTCGGACCCTCCCGCGGCCCCTGCGCGAGGCCTGCAGGCTCCTCCCCGCGCCGCCCGGAGTTGGATCGCGGTTGAGGCCGGCCCCCCGCCCGGTGCGGCGGTTACGGGGAAGGGGCCCGGGGCCGCAGGGGCGTCAGGGAGGGATGCGAGCGGGGCCGGCGGCGGGGGGAGCCGCGGATGGAGCCGCGGGGGGGAGCCGCTCCCGCCGGGGGAGGGGCCGGGCCGGCCGGCAGGGCCGGGGCGCTCGGGGCGCGCTGGTTCCGGCGCGGGCGCCCCGTTGCGGAGCCGGGGAGGGAGCTGCCTGCGCCGGGCTCCCGTCGAGGCGGGGCTGGCGGCTTTCCAGCTTCCCTCCTCCGTGCCCTTGAAAAGGAGGAGCGTTTCCCTCGGTGGCAGCGGCTCGTAAGGCGGCGGGTTTGAGGCTGCGGCGGTGCGGCGGCGGCGGCCAGAAGTAACCGCGGGGCGCTGGTGCGGCGGGCCAGGGAGCGCAGAGGCGCCCGCCGGCTGCTCCGCTTGCCAGCCCGGCCCGGTTTCCTTTACGTGGTCTCCCTCTTCGCTGCAAGAGCAGAGCCCCCTGGACCTGACTGTGACCCCTAAGTAACCGGCTTGCTGGGGTCTCAGAGCATCCGAGGTCGTGGATGAGGAGGGGTAGATGGGGGCATCTTGCTCCCAGCGCTTGGGTCTAGCATGCGTTAAAGGAGAGGCCACCGCCCTCGGATCCCTTGTGCGGTGCTGGGAGCGCTCCTCCTTGTCACCTCCTCTGCCAGGTGGGCCCGACGGTGTTGTCTCCAGTGTTCAGGTGTGGTGACCAAGGCCTAGCGTGACTTGTGTCAGGTCCCGAGGCCACAAAGTGGCAGCACTAGGATTCAGTGGGGGGTTTTCTACCCAGGGCTCTTTCTCCTCTTGGAAGGGGCTTAAAAAAAATATTGTTTCTGTTCTAACATAGACTCAGAGGTGTTACCTGGAATCTTTTTTAATCTGGCTAATGAAAGGCTGACTTCAGCAAAGCCATTAGGTATTGTCGAAGTGGCATAATTAAATCCTCGCAGAGCCCTAGGAGGGATGGCTGTTCCCTCGTTGCCAGAGGAAGTCGAAGGTCAGGGTAGTTGAATAGCTTGCCTGACAGCAGGCGCACAGCTGGCAGGGGCAGTGTTGGGATTCTGGCAGCTCTGAATTTGTGTTTGGTTCACTATGGTGAACACGGGTGGACACATGAATCCTCCAGGTCCCAGGAGGCAGTCTTGGGGGTGAGGTTTGAGGTTGCAGCGCTGGGGCAGCATCATCCAAAAGTAACCACGGGGCGTGAGTGTGGAGGATCGCGTCCTCCAGCTCTGGTGCTTCTGTCCGCCTGGCCACCAGAGCACGCTCCACGTCACTCAGGGAGACATGAGATCCTGCCCTCACCCCATAACTTGGGCGCCTGGCCTAGGTAATTGCAGGAAAACAGTGAAACATTAGTCAGCTGGTCATCAAAACAGAAAAGCAATTTAAGCTTTTGGGGAGCTGTTGGTGATTTCACATAGTATTTACCTCCAGGGGTTGCCGGGGCCTGGGCCTCCAGGTGGATGGGGAAGAGCCTGCTGGTGGGGAGACGAAAGCAGTGATTTTCTCAGGGTCCTGGAGAAGCTCCCAGGGATTTAGTCAGACACGCCTGGCTGCCCTGCTCACCCACGAGGAGCTTGTTCAGACCCTTCTCATGAGATGGGGCAGCCCTGGTGGCTTTGTCCAAATGTGCTTGACCAAGCAAGCCTGGGACTGACCACCACTGGAGGTTGGCTAAGGCCCAGGAAGGGGTTGGGACGAAGGCCGCCACAGTCTCTGGCCCAGCCTCCGGACGCAGGCAGGGCTAGGTTTTGGGTGTGGGTGGAACGGGGAGCTGGCCTCACAGCCGTCTTCCTCAGCTGCTGTCTGATCCAGCCTGGCGATCTTCTGTGGCAGGTTTAAGTCCCACTGAACAGGGATGGCGAGGTAAGGACCCTTTTGGCCTGCCTCCAAGCGCGCAAGCTTGCCACACGCTCAGCCCCGCACCTCCCCCCCCCCCCCCCCCCCCCCCCCCCCGGCTGCTCCCAAGAGGAGCACAGGAGAGGGGACGGGAGCAGGGCGTCTAGACAAGGGGCACATCCAGAGAGGCGAGGCATGGCCTGCCGCGGCACTGCAGCGGGTCGGAGGATTCCAGGGGGTCTTGGGCAGGGAAGTTGGGGGCTCTGAGGATGCTGGCGTCGGTTTACCAGTGCTGAGACGGAGTACGGAGTAGCAGGGGCTGGATGGCCCCCAGTCTGCGCGGGCTAGGGCCGGTTTGTGAGACCCTTTGCGTCGCCTGCTCCAAGGGCAGGTCTCGTTTCTGCCCGTGGCTCCTCACACTGACATGTGGTCTTTGCTCCCTTGAGTGAGGTCCAGTTCAAGGCCTCGGCCAGGCAACTTGGCCTCAGACTTGAGGGCTTTCACCTTTTGCTCCTGAGTGTTGGCTCCCTGCCAACCGGCCTGTGACTCTGGCCTCTGGCTTGACAGACCAGTCCTTTCATAGAGCCGCACCGACAGGAGGCTCTCCTCCCCTTGGCCTTGGTCGCCGGGGAGGTGCTCCCCAGCCCCCCTTCTGCCTTGGCACCTGTGCCGGTCCTCCGGGTGTCCCCGGGCACTCAGGCCCCCAGGCCCGTGATGCTGCGCTGGGGAGGCAGCTGTTTGTTCGCTGGCAGAGAAGGGTGTTGCCCGTTGTGTGCTGTCTGACCAGTGTGACCTCAGAGCTCTTTTTGGCTTCATAAACCCCTGGGAGGGGCTGCCCCCAAACACAACAATGGGCCTCTTCTCCAGGAGTGCCTCGGCCGAGCAGCCCCACGCCTTGCTGCCCTCTGAGCAGGGCTCTCTTTCTCGTGGCCTAGATGCATCACTGTAAGCGATACCGCTCCCCTGAGCCAGACCCGTACCTGAGCTACCGATGGAAGAGGAGGAGGTCTTACAGTCGGGAGCACGAAGGGAGACTGCGGTACCCGTCTCGAAGGGAGCCTCCGCCCCGGAGATCTCGGTCCAGAAGGTGACAGGGGCCTAGGTGGGAGGAAGGGGCCCCATCCCTCGGTGGGGCTGGGGAGACAGCCTGGAGGCTGCTTTGGGGCCGGCCGCCTCTGCCCCTGTCCCCTGCCACACACGCCCCCCATCTCAGCAGTGTTCCTGGGCCCCGGGCTCACTGCCGTCCTGCTGCCCGTTTCCCTGTCCTTGAGCCTTCTTTCCCAGACGTGTTCCCCTCTTTTCCAGCATGTCCCCTGCTGACTTCTGAGCTTCCCTCAGTGGGGTTAAGAACGTAGCCTCCATCCCTTCCAGAGCTGGGTCCCTGGTCCTGTCTCAGTGGGCGTGGGGACCCCCAAGGCCCTTCATGCCGCTCACCTTCCCCGGAGCTCTGCCTCCTACCGCCAGCGTTGGGCCTCATGCACACGCCCTCCCCTCCCCCCAGGTCTAGATGCCTCTGCTCCAAGCCTTGTGAGCTCTTTTTGGGAGCCTCACCACACATCTTTTGCCCAGAAGCAAACCCTGGGCCCGTGGGAGGGAAGCTCCCATCTTACCAGTGTTCCCATCTTCCTCTGGCAGCCACGACCGCCTGCCCTACCAGAGGAGATACCGGGAACGCCGTGACAGTGACACGTACCGGTGTGAAGAGCGGAGCCCATCCTTTGGAGAGGACTGCTACGGATCTTCACGTTCCCACCATCGTCGGAGGTCCCGAGAGAGGGAGCCGTACCGGACGCGCAAGCACGCCCACCACTGCCACAAACGCCGCACCAGGTCTTGTAGCAGCGCCTCCTCGGTGAGTGGTGGCCAGAGTGTGCTGGCTGGGGCTTAAAGGCCTCCTGTCTCTCTAGCCTTCTCTCAGGCTGGCTGGTCCGGGTGAGTACTGCCAGCCCCACGCACGCGCATCGGGTGTGCGTGCATGTGTGTGTGTGTCTGTGTCGTCTGGTCCAGGTGCAGGGCTGAGTAGGAGGCCCGGCCGCTCCGTCTACTGGCCCGTCGGCAGTGGCAGCGGGGGGCTCTGGTTCCGGCGCTGGCTGGCCCCCGGCCTGTCTCTGTCTACACGCTGCTCTGGGCACAGGCCACATGGTGTGAGTGGCCGGGGACACTTAGGGAACCTGATAGGGCTGCTGGTATGTGGTTTGGAGCTGCGCGGCCTGGTCCTTCCCCACCCCGGCGTGGCCCACGCACAGCAAGCTCTCTCGGGTATGGACAGCACCCACCTCCAAGGTCTCTCTTCTCCACACCCCTCCCCGGGGGCCTGAAGGCTGGAGCGCCCACGGGTTGGGAGGTCTGCCTGGCAGCTCGGACTGCACGCTGCCTTCTGACCTGCAGCCAGGCCCTCTTCAGCCTCGCCTCTTCCCGGGAGGGGCAGTTGAGACCAGGAGGACGTGCTGCCCATACGACGGGCCATCTGACCAGGCGGCTAAGCGGCCTGCGGCCCAGGCCTTGTCCAGTTGCCGGCCACCTGCCAGGAACAGGGCCTGGCAGTGGTGGTAGCGCCCAGGTCATCTAGATCTCTGCCGAGCCCGGGAGTGCACGCTGCCCTCGAGCCCCTGCGAGGAAGGCCACTTGTGTGTCTGTCAGGTTATGTGCTGTCTTCTCTTCTTCTCCCCATCTCTCTTCCCTCCCGCCGGCCAGGAGGCCCCCCAAGGAGTAGTGGTGCAACCGGTGCAGGGGCCAGGCATCTCTTCTGCTCAGCTTTCCTGTGACTTCCTTGAGTGGCCACAGGTTGAGGGTTGACCGCGGGCGGCCTGCGTGGCCCAGTGGCCTCTGTGCACATTGCCACATTCTGCTGCAGGATGGCGGTGCAGGTCTGCAGCTCTGCTGCTTCTCTTTTTGGTGCCCCGTGTCGTCACGAGGCTCAGGATGGCCTGGCTCGTGAGTATGGTGGGTGCCAAGGCCAGGGCAGGAGCTGGTGTGGGGCCTGTGTGGGCCGTCGTGGTAGGAGGGCGACCGGCCCAGAGGATCCCGGGCTCCTTCCCTGCTCGAGGCCGGTGGCACGAGGGCTGCCGACGGAAGGCCGTTGCTGGGAGGCGATGTGAAGTCTGGCCACGGATGCCATCGGGGGCAGGTAGCAGCTTGGCTCTGTGTGGCAGCTGTCGGGCATGTGCAGGGCTGCGTGTGCGAGTGGAGGCAGGCAGCGACAGGCTGGGCGTTCTGCGGTGGAAGCCAGAGCGGCCTCTGACCATTCCGGACGATCGGGCCCGGGCTGAGCCGGCCACCTTCTTGCGCCGTTCTCACTGCGTCTTCACCCCGGCTGGATCCATCACGGGAGGGCCTGGGAGGGGGACACTCGGCGAGAAGGGAGTTGGGACCGTGGCTCTGCGCGTGGCCTGGCCCCTCAGCAGCAGAGGCTGGTCGTCTTTCTGAGCGTTGGCGGCGCCCTTCTCTTAGATAATGTCCGAGTTTTCTTTACATACCTGTAGCTGTTTTTACTTTTCTGTTTTTGAAGTCAGTTTGTGTCTTGACGTGTCCCTTGCAATATCCCTATCGTTATATATGCTGTGTGCCTTATGAAATGCTGGGATCTGGAAAATCCAACCAACCAACCCACCGGCTCCTCACCGTCTCCACCTCTGCCTTTGACTGACACCTCAATCTGTCAATCGGAACCGCCTACCATGCGATTGGTCGGATGGCGTTTCGGGGGGCGGTGCATGCAGAGAAGCCAACAGAGCAGTAAGCGCAGCAGCCGGAGTGTGGAAGATGACAAGGAGGGCCACCTGGTGTGCCGGATCGGCGATTGGCTCCAAGAGCGATGTACAGCCACCTTTCGTAAAACTTTACCTCTCTACTTTCTACCCCCTTGTTAGACGAGACCTCTCCTGCCCGGAGGGGCCTCTAGTGCTCGTGGCGCCTTTGCGGGGCCACCAGTAATTGCCTGAATGACACAGACACTAGCAACTTCTGTTTTTAAGAGTGTAGCAGTGAGAGACAAACCTTTTTTGTTTTTGAGAATTTGAATGCTGTGAACTTGCAGGAGCTGCCGGCCCTCTGCCCTCCAGGCCCTCATGCCTTGCTTCTTTTCTCTCCTAGATGAGATCGTGGGGAACCTGGGCGAAGGCACGTTCGGCAAAGTGGTGGAGTGCTTGGACCATGCCAGGTGAGCGGTCATCCTGGGAAGAGCTAGCCTGCGGTTCCTGAGGGTGGCGGCAGTCCGAGCCCCCGTGTGCTTTCCGAAGGGCGGCGCCATAGCAGGGTGCTGGCCCGCGCATGTCGGGCTTCTGCTGATCCCCTGGAATGGGGAGAAGTTCGGGGCTCCACAGGCATGCGGCATCCCCGCCCAGGGGCACTGCTGTGGTGGCCGTGACATCCGCACAGGGCTGGGGCCCTGGCTCTTCTGTGGTCGGGGTCGGCTTCCTGCCGTCACTTTTGGCGTCGGTCCTGCGGGGCTTGAGGACACTGCTGGGCTGAGAGCAAGTGCAAGCCCGCCCTCTGGGGCCTGCCTGAGAGGCTGGGCCCGTCCCTGTTGAGAGAAACAAGACTTGGGCTCTCACCTTGTGGCCACTGCCGCCTCGGGGTGGCCAGCGTTGACCATGGGTCCTCTGAATGTGTTCGGGTGGAACGGGGTGATACCTGTGTGTGTTTGGAGACCTCTGGGGAACCTTGCTGCCTTCCAGATTTCATGCCCCTCCACCTTAGTCTGGGAGACCGCCTCCTGGGCGCCCCGTCTCCCTCCTTTAATGGCACGGTCATTGGTTTGGTGCTCTGGCTCCCAAGCGCGTGTGACCGTGCTGTCTCATTGGAGCTGCACGCTGCCTGTTGTGACCTTTCTGCTGTAGTAGAGGTGAAGAGAGAGGCTCAGGGTTTACCCATATCCCCCGATTGTCAAGTGATGGTGCTGAGTACCCCCAGACGGGGCTCAGAAAGGACGGCCGGCCCTGTGGCCTCCACATAAGGTGGTGACAGCTACTAACAGGAAATCTTCTGGGCTCCCAATTCCAGTTTACACACCCCTCGGACCCAGTGGGCCCAGGTTAGGACTGGAGCCAGAGGGCATAGGGACGCGTAGGCCATACTGTGACAAGAAACGTGCCAGATCTGCGAGCTGGGCACATGGGGGCAGCTAAGCTCTCTGGGCTGTGCCACCCTGAGTAGATAGAGGGGAGGTAAGCATCTGAAGTCACTAAGGGGCAGGCACAAGGCTCCCGGAGTTCCTGGGGGGTCCAAAGGGAATTGGCTGGTGGGGTTGTGAGGAGGAGGTAAATTCCTTGGGAGAGGAAAGGGCGGATCCTCCGAGCCATGGAACCCTGGTGGTGGCTGCCTGGGGACGTGATGCGTTCCCGGTGTTGAGCATCAGACTGCCATTGAGGGATCCTGCTCTAGGAGCCTGCAGCAAGTGGCCTTTGCCTACCGTCAGGATCTGGGGAAATGGGATAGGGAGAGAAAACCAGTGCGTTCTCCAGAAGATGCCTCTGCCCTGGGACCTGTGAGCCTTCTCTTAGGCACCAGGGCCAGCCTTCCAGAGGCCTCAGGGGGCCATGTCCTTATGAGCCAGGGCTGTCTCACTCTAGTTCCCCACGGCTTCTGAAACCGGGGTGTCCCTTACGGATAGCCATCGTCCCCTGCTCTGCTGGCATCCTGCGGTGGCCTGCCGGGCGGGGCTGGGGCTGGGACGCCTGGAGCAGGAATTCTTAAAAGTCCTCACTAGACGCTGAAGAGGCCTCCTGGCACTCAGTGGTCTCGGATAAATGCTGTGGCTGGTTGGTAGGCAGGCTGGGGTGGGGGCTGGAGTGTAGCAAAGGGCCCCGGGGACTTGCGGTGAGAGGACCCTGCTGCTGGCACCCTTACCCTCTGTCCAAGGCTTCATCCCATCCTGGAACCCCCACTCCAGGGGGAGCTGTTTGCCCAGCCACGGAGAGGCACTTAGGAAGGTCAAGGGGGTGCCGCAAGGAGGATGTGGCTGGGGTGGCCTGGCCAGGTCAAGGTAACTGGCCTACAGGCTGGGTCACCGAGCGGGCTAGGCCTCTACTCTACTCTCACTCTCCTCGGGAGCCCGAGGTGGCTGCCATCGGATAAGCCCAGGCTGGAAGGGACCCACTAACTCACAGACGCCAGGGGACCTTGCTGCTGGGAGAGGGAGGTGTGGCGTTGCCTGCGGGCAGGCCGGGTGTCGGGTGTCTGCACTCTTCTGAGCGGGTCCTGGGGTCCTGTTCCTGGAGTCCCGAAAGCTGTGAAAGCCGTTTGCCAGCAGTTGCCGGATTGGGGTGGAGGGTGGGGGGAGGGGCTAGGGACCTTCTCATGAGAACCCCTGCTTCCTTCCCGGCTCCCAGAGGGAAGTCTCAGGTTGCCCTGAAGATCATCCGCAACGTGGGCAAGTACCGGGAGGCCGCCCGGCTAGAAATCAACGTTCTCAAAAAAATCAAGGAGAAGGACAAAGAGAACAAATTGTGAGTGTCAGGAGGTAACCAGGGGGAAGCTTCCAGTGGGGATGGCGTCCTCAGCCCCGTGGCCTGGACCCCCCAGCTGTGTCCTCTCCCTACCCATGGAGCCGGGGCAGCTGGGCCAGCGAGTCCTGCTGGTGGAGCTTGGAGTTGCCATCCAGGTCCCCCCATCCATCCTGTGCACTGAGGCAAGCCTCCCAGGCCCGCTTCCATAAATAGGGGCCCGTGGGTCACGGCAGGGGTCAGGCAAGATGCGCCCCGAAACTGTTGGATCCCCACGTGGTCAGAGAGCTCCAAAGGAGAGCCAAGAGCCTCTCTGGCACACGCACGCTGGGTAGTCCCTTTCCTGCAGACTCGGGAAGCTCAGGGGGGCTGGAGAAGGGATGCGCGATTCCATCTCTTCCTGAGGTGCAGGGATGGTGGCCAGGGCAGGACAGCTCGAGTCAGACCCCCCCCCCAATAGCTGCCCCAGGGGCAGCGACCAGCTTGAGGGAGGGCCGGGGAGCCAGCGCCACCGAGGCTGAGCCCTGCGCGCCATTCTTCTCCAGCCTGTGTGTCTTGATGTCGGACTGGTTCAACTTCCACGGTCACATGTGCATCGCCTTCGAGCTCCTGGGCAAGAACACCTTCGAGTTCCTGAAGGAGAACAACTTCCAGCCTTACCCCCTGCCGCACGTCCGCCACATGGCCTACCAGCTCTGCCACGCCCTCAGATGTAAGCGTCTACGCTCCACACGCCAGGGGCAGCCGCGTGCACCCTGCCAGCCGATCTGCGGGGCCCCGAGGGCTGAAAGGCCTTCGGGTAGGACTCCGGGGGAGGGGCCTCTCAGGCAGAAGGGGGCGCAGCTCCAGAAACAGCCCAGCCACTAGGCCCCCCCTCATGCCCGTGGAGGATGGAAAGGCTGCGGCCCGACTCGTAGGCCCCACGCACCCCGTGCTGCAGGACGTGGTGGTCGGCACGGGCCGGGCTCCTGCACAGGTGGAGGGCGGGCCTCGGAGCTAGGCTGCACGGGGTCGGCTCAGGCAGAGGGCACAGGACACACACCCGAGCTGGCCGAGGGGACCCGGCACGTGATGTCGGGGAGGAGACAGGAGCACGAAGTGGCGGGTGCCACCACTGGTGGGGCAGGGGCTGGAGGAAAGAGGTGGATGTCTCCCCCAGGCTGAGGGACGAGGAGCAGCTCCAGGGCCGGCCCTGGGGTGGTTGCTGGAGTGTTCTGTCGCCGTCATCTTGATACTTAGTGACTTTTTCCCAATTTGCCCCTGGCCCGCCAGTACCGCAGCTGGTACTGGGGAGAGAAGCCCCCTCAGCTGACGCTGCAGCTTCGGGGAGACGGGCCGAGGAGGCCAGGCCTCCACCCAGGAGGTGGAGGGAGGTTCTCTAAAGGGAGGGTGTCCGTGCCTGCCCCTCTGGGTGAACACTCGGAGCCAGGCAGGGCCACAGGCACAGAGAAGTCAGGGAAGCCTGGCCGGCCTGGTCTGCGGCTGGCAGGGGCCCGAGGGCAGCCAGGTCCTCAAGGCCCGGCTCCTTCCGCGCTTGCCTCCCCAGTTCTACACGAAAACCAACTGACCCACACAGACTTGAAGCCAGAGAACATCTTGTTTGTGAATTCGGAGTTTGAAACCCTCTACAATGAGCACAAGGTACGGGTTGGGAGAGGCAAGACCTGCTCTGGGGTGGGTCACCCGCTGGGTCGGACTCCTGACCCGACTCCCTTGCCTCAGAGCTGCGAGGAGAAATCGGTGAAGAACACCAGCATCCGAGTGGCTGACTTCGGCAGTGCTACCTTTGACCATGAGCACCACACGACCATCGTGGCCACCCGTCACTATCGCCCACCTGAGGTGATTCTTGGTGAGTGACCGTGCGGCCCCAACTCTGACCACGTGGACGCTTGTTGGGAGGGTTAGGACTGGAGGCAGGGAGGTGCCTGCCGCCAGGGGCCAGTGTCCCTGTGGGCGCTGACTGGACCTCACCGGGAGAGGGTCTTCTCTGGGTTTGGGCAAGAGTCCTGCCAGCCGGAGGGCAGCTGACCTGTGACCGGAGTCTCCTGTTCTCTCCCCACGCTGGCTTTCAGAGCTGGGCTGGGCACAGCCCTGTGACGTCTGGAGCATCGGCTGCATTCTCTTTGAGTACTACCGGGGCTTCACGCTCTTCCAGGTGAGGCCCCCTGTGGTGCGGCGCGTGGGCCCTGCTTGGGCAGGCTGCAGGAACTGGGCTGGGCTGGGCAGCCCTGCGACCACCCACCCGTTCCGACGGGTGGGACGCCCGGGCTCCTGACGTCAGTGTAGTGGAGCGGAGCGCTCGGCCTCCGGATGGAGGCCGGGGCGGAGGGGGGAGGAGGCACAGCCTGCGTGAGGGTGCAGAGAAGGGCAGGGCACGTTCCGGGAGGAGTGAGCAAAGGAACTGGAGATAGGTGCTCGCTGATGGACGGGTCTGAGAGGCCCCGGAGCACGAACTTGACCCTGAGAGAAGGGGCTGGCGGCTGCCACCAGGTCAGAGGCCAGGACTACTGCTCACTGATGGGTTCCCATCTCTGGGGGCAAGAAGACACTTGCCCATCTTTCTTTTTTGTCCGTCCCTTACCTCCTGTGAGGGGCTGAGGCTCGCACTGAGCCTTGCTTGCTCTATCCCCGAAACCCCAACAGACCCATGAAAACCGTGAACACTTGGTGATGATGGAGAAGATCCTAGGGCCCATCCCGTCACACATGATCCACCGCACCAGGTAAGGCCCTGGTGGCAGCCTCCGGGCTGGCCGTAGGCCACTGGCCAGTCTTCCTGGGACATCGTGGTTCCCCCAGACTCCTAGCAGCCTTCCCTCCCGAGCACCACACTGCGTGACCTGGGAAACCACCCGCGCACACATTCCTGCCCTGCTCGGTTGGGCCAGCTAGGATCCTGCACCTCGCTTTGCGGCCACTCCCGACTGCCACTGTCTTCCGCGACCTCCACCCATGACTTGTCGCTCTGCCACCCCTACCACATCAACCCCTTCTTTTCTTTCACTTTCAGGAAACAGAAGTATTTCTACAAAGGGGGCCTGGTTTGGGATGAGAACAGCTCTGATGGCCGGTATGTGAAGGAGAACTGCAAACCTCTGAAGGTCAGTTCCTGGCTTCCCCCAACTCAACTCCTGCTGAGGAGACCCCAGGCCCTGGGCAGACACAGCAGAGACAGGCTGGGCAGCTAAAGGCTGCCAGGGGCTGGCCGAGGGGCCCCTCCCCACAGGGTGGCTCTGGATGTAATTGGGGAACCACCAGAAGAGCCAGATGTCAGAGACCTGCTGCCTCCTGCCCCCTCTCCTCTCAGTTTTGGGAAGAACTAGGCAGGGCTGAGAGGGGGAGGGAGGACCTAGACATGGCCCGGAAGCCTCTGTCAACGGCATTCGGTGCCTGGACCCGTGAATTCTGCAGAGGTGATCTCTACCCACCTGTCAGGACTTTGCATGCGGGGGCAGAGGCACCGCGCCAAACGCTCTACACAGGCATGAAAGGAAAGGAGCTGCTTGCTGTCAGGAGGGCAAAGTAGTCCTCCAGGGAGGCGGCACTGCCGCCTCAACCCGTGCAGCAAGGCTTCCCACGAGCCTGCCGTCACACTGAGGCGCCTTGTGTCCCTGAGCAGAGTTACATGCTCCAGGACTCCTTGGAGCACGTGCAGCTGTTTGACCTGATGAGGAGGATGTTAGAATTTGACCCTGCCCAGCGCATCACACTGGCGGAGGCCCTGCTGCACCCCTTCTTTGCTGGCCTGACCCCTGAGGAGCGGTCCTTCCACACCAGCCGCAACCCGAGCAGATGACAGGCGTAGGCCACCGCAGGAGCCGGAGAGTGGGACGGGGCCACCCGGCCTTTTCTCCAACCCCCACCACCGGGCCCCGAGGCCAGAGCCACCCAACGAACAGTGCAATGTGAAGGAAGGCAGGAGCCTGCAGGGGACGAGACTTGACGCCCGCCCAGCTGCCAGAAAGCACAGATTTGCCCCAAGCTATTTATATGTTGTAAAGTTATAATAAAGTGTTTCTTACTGTTTGTAACCCCTGGTACCAGTGTGTCCGTCTCCAGGCTCTTTGCCATCCTCACTCCCGGCCTTCTTAATAAAGTCTTTCTTAGCAGTTCAGCTTGTGGAGAGCTAAGTAAGTATGAACTGGGCTGCCCAGAGGAGCGGGGTGTCCCCCCACACACACACCCCAGGGAAGTGCCCTGAGGTGCTGGGCCCACTGGGACCTGGCTGGGCAGCAGCCAGTCTCCCCTCCTCCTGGCCCCGTCTCCAGCCAGCACTTCAGGGCATATCTGCCCAAGAGCCGTGGCTGACTGAAGGCTGGCGGACGAGGCCTGACCAGCTGGGCTCCTGGGCCCAGGCAGCAGCTCCAGGCCGCAGCCTGCACAGCAATTTACCAGAGCTCACGCCTCCGTCATTCAGCTTTATTTTAAGTGCTGGTTTTTGGTTCCCCAAGAGCTGCATGAGTGGTAGTCCTGACCACCTGGCTGGGGACTGGGGGGGACAGGATGGGACACCTCTGAAAAAAGCTGAAGGCAGAGGAACCATGCTGATCTTTAAGACCACCAGGAAAGGTCCAGGCTGGGGGCAGGAGGAGGCTCCAGAGCCTCCCGAAGGGAGAAGACAGGCCCAGGAACAAGCTCCCCGTGGCCCCTGACCAGGCCCTCGCTCCCAGGGCTGCTGCAACTTACCCACTGCAGCGCGCAGAGTCCGCTGGGCCAGGCTCCTCAGGCTCCTCTTCCACTGTACCCAGCGCGGGGAGGCTTACCAACAGGCAGGCACCCACAGTCTACTGGCTGCTTACTGAAAATGCCCGTAACCCAGCACTGCTCCTCAGACTGTGGCCCTGCCTCTACAGAGAGGGCTCCATCTTGGAGCTTCTTGGCCCTGAGAGTGAGCAGAGGTTCAGGGAGGATACACACAAGGCTCACAGTCTCTGGCTGCCTCCCACTGCTGGAGACAATTAACATTTGAGGAAGAATGGGAGGAAAAGAGGGACCAGCCCTCTGCCCTGCCTCATCTGCTCCTGGCTATGCTCCTATGAGAAGTGGGAAGTAGCCTGCAACAATCCATGGTACCAGGGCCTACCCTGTGTCCATATTCCTTGGCGAGCCCTCCCACTCACCCCCTTAACCAGAGTGAGTGGGCAGAAAGCAGAAGCCTGAAGCCCTGAAAATGGCTTTAGAGCATGAGCTTTTTGCAAGGGCCCCTGGCAGGTACTCTAGGGTATGGCTTGTGTTCTGAAACCAGCCTCCAAGGCCTAATCACATGAGGTCCAAGGGCTTTCCTGCCTTAGGATCTGAGCAGCAGTGTGTTCCTATGGCTGAGACCCACCAGCTAGCTCATCTAGAACTAGCCTCATTTTGGCATCTTTGGGAGGGCGCTGGCCCCAAGCCTACTCATCTAGAGTGGACAATCATAAAGGGTTCAGAGCCTAGATGGGAGGGACTTGTTTCCTGCTCTGGGACAATAGCTGCAGAGGACCATTTCAGGGGGAAAATGGGAGAAGAAAGGGGGGTATATGTGCAGGCAAGGAGGTAGGGGCAAGGTAGTGGTGGCCTAAGACACAGAAGCACCAGGGAGCCTCTTCTGGCTCAGCACCAGGCTCCCCCAGGGACCTCCCCAATACTGAACATTAAAGCTGCACCCTGAGGGCTCTGGCCCCAGCTAGAGAGGGTATGGGGCTGGGGGGCACTGCTGGCAAGATGGGCACTGTGGTTCTACAGTAACATAACCTCATACTACATATGCAGAAAACAGAAAAACAGTATAAAATCCCAATACAGTAAAACCATCCTGATGCCACCCCCTTTCCTGCCTCTCAGCGTGATGGAGTGGAAAGGAAGACCCTTGAAAAAAATCCCAACATAAAACTTGCATCAGCTCAGGAGAAAGGGTCAAAAGCCTCCAAATCAGCCCCTAAATCAACTTGCGGCAGGACTCTGGGAAGGCCGCCTCCAAGCCCTCGCCAGGAACGCAGTGTGAGTCTGCCCTCTAGCGGGCAGCTGCAGCACAACTAGTTTGACATGATCAGAAGGGGGGGTGCAGAAGCAGGGGACACGGAGCCAAAGCAAGTACAGGGCCCCAAATAGGACCCGCCCCACCCCGCAAGGTGCTTGCTCAGGCCCCAGTGACTGTAAACCTGAAACACAGTCCGTGAGTGAGCTGCCTAAGTCTGTAAACAAAGCCCCATCCAGCCACGCAGGGGGCCAAGGGTCGAGATGCCTAGAACCACTCAGCCTGCTGCCCACCCAGCACATCCACACACCTGCCCTGGCTACAGGCAGGTGACAGGTCATTTTTAAATATGATCTGTTCTCTCACAGAAGTAACAAATTCAAAAGCGAAAAAATTTAACAAGGTCCATGAAGCTTCACATCCTTAAGGCGTTCGTTGTCAAGTACAGTGTGTCCGGAGCAGCAGGGGACCGCTGGGTCTAATTCGCCCAGAGGCCCTCTAGGCCGAGTGCAATGGAATGACAAACTTGCAGCCAAAGGGGGAGTGGTAGCTGATGCCCACCTCCTGGAACACCTGCTGGGGGAGGCCGATGTCGCACAAGTAGATGCGGCCTGCACGCTCCCCCAGTGGCAGAGGCAGGCCCAGGGCCAGTGACCACTTGGCGTCGATGCCCTGTTCGCCTTCATGCACGGGAGGGTCTATGCTGAGCACTGGCGCCCGGTTCCGGTTGGCCCAGGCCACAGCTGCCTTGTACCAGGGCTGGTCCCGCAGGAAGGCATTCTCGGGGCAGTCCAGGCAGTTGATCACTAGATCCACAGGGCTAGTGGGCAGATCTGCGGGAGGAAAGAGCGCTATATGGGAATCGCTATAAGCAGAGAGCAGCCCAGGTGGGGCCTGGAACCCAGATGGCCCCAAGCGTGTCTTGTCCTGACACCACTCCAAGGACTTGCCACAGACTGGCTTTCTCAAGGCTGGGCCAGGCCCCTGGACCTCTGCGGCCCGGTTGGGCTAGGCACCAGAGACTAAGGGCATGTCAGCCCAGTGGACCATTGTCCTCACGGAGTCCCCAGGCTGAAGTAGCATCCTGCTGGCCATGCAGGCCATCTCCAAGAACAGCAGATGCACATCTAACTAACTCCCTGGTACACTATGAGCTCTGAGAATGGGGCGCTGACTGCCAAGTCAGCCCTCACAGGGAGCCCTGCCCAGAGCCCAGATGAAATGGGCTGACTGCCATTTGCTGGCTGGCCCAAGAACTGGAAGCAGGCCAGAACGCACATACTTACTCTACCTCGAGCTAGCCGCCTCACCGGACAGGAGCCAGCCCGGCTTTGCTGCACCCCGCCCCACCTCGTGAAAATGGGCTCTCCTTGCAGCCCACTCTGAGGGATAGGGAAGGAATGGACCACTTCTCCAGGCATTTAAAAAAGTTTATCTGCTCAAACCACACCTCTCAGGCGGCGTAAGAACAGATGTCTCAACAACTATGTAAGTCTTGACCAGCTTAAGAGGATAATGGAGAATAGGAGAAATCAGACCAACTCAAGATCAGCATCTTCAGACTTGGCTCCTGGAATTGAAATAGGAAGGCTTTTGGGTAGCCAGAGGAAGAACTGCCTATAACACAGTATCATGTTACAGATCTCAAGCTGCGGAACCCACGCCAGACCCCCTTCCTGGCTAAAGTAATGATATTTCTTAATTAGGGACTCATGGCTTCCTTACTTAGAGCACCATGAAGAAGGTGGCGGGGATGTCCCTGGGGGCCAGGAGGCTTTCAACAGTAAGGGAGGGTCTTACCTTCCACGTGCACACAGGAGGCTGGCTGGAAGGAGACAGAAGTTATGGCCCAGGGTCTGGCCTCAACCTGCCATCTGACCTCCAGCAAGGGCCTTCTTCATATTTCTTCTCTCTTCTCTTCCTGCCCTGCTCTCACTAAAAACCCATTCCAATCACTTTGTGGTCTCTACCCTCCCTTCCCCACCGGCCCTTGAAACTGCCCTGGTCCAGATTATCAGGGGCTTCCACACAGTTAGATCCAGTGGTCGATTCCCAGACTTCACCTAAGCCTAACCTAGGGTGGCTTGCTGGCAGAGCCGACCGCATCCTCTTCACTTGCCTTCAGGTATCCGGCTCTCCTGCTTTTCCTTCTCCCTCACTGACCACTCCTTCCCCATCTCCTGAGTTGCTCTCTCAACTCCCTGACTTCCTAACAAAGAACTGAGTCTCACAACTTCCCTACCCCTTCCTAGGAGATAGCCTACCCAGGCTCACTAGGGCTCATTCCCGCCTACACACCTGGTACTCAGACCAGACCCCTTCACCTACCTGTGGACTTCTCTGTATCAGGCAACAGTTACACCTGCTTATCCAACAGGTACCTCCGACTTTCTGCTCCTCCTCCCACAAATCTTCCCATTTCAGGATGGCACTTCCATCCTTCTGGTGACTCAGGCCGGATACCTTGGAGTATCATATAATCCTCCCGTGTCATATACCTTACAACAAGGCTGCAGCCTCTAGCTCCAAAACTTAGAAACTAACCCCGCTTCACCTCTTCTACCACTACCACTCTGTCTCAGTCCCCAGCATCTCCTCCCAGTTTATCACAATAGCCTCTCAACACTTCTCTTTGTAAACCTCTAGTCTCTTCTCAAACAGCAACCACATGATCACTGGGACCTGAGCTGGATTCTATCTTCCTTCTACTTATTCCTCCAGTGACCCACCATCTCAGCCACGGTAAAGTTCAAACCCTTAACAGTGATCTGCAGGCCCTATACAACTTGACCCTCAACGCCTAAGTTAGCTACTCCCTACCCAACCCTCCAACCCTTTCTAGCTCCCTTCCCTACTTTGTCTCCAAAACACCACCATCTGGCCTAATAGAAATGTTACTTATTTGTCTCTTTGTCTGCCCTAAGTAGAACGTACACTCCATGGAAGAATGGATTAAAAAAAAAAAATCTACTGCCACAACCTGTGTCAAGAATAGTGTCTGTTCTGTAATGTTTGTAAAATAAACAAATGAGCCCCCGGCTCTATATGACTGTGCTGGAGAGTGAGGACAGCGAAGGGATGGGAAGTAAGCAAGTCAACGCCCGAAGTATTTCCTTTGTGTACCAAGACTCCTAATAGGCAGAGTACGCTTTACATCTGTGGTAATGTTCCACTTGTTGTCACTGGGTGGCAGCACCAGACCATCAAATTCTGTGAGGAGGGAGGAGGCCAGAGGCCCCGGGCCAGCCCCAAGCAAGGGCTCACCTTTGAGGTTAGATACTTGTTGGCCTTGGGTCTTGCTGAAGAGAGACAGCTCGTTGGTGATGGACTCCAGCATCTTGACAAAGTTGGGCAGGAAGAGAATGACCTGGACATCATGGTTGGCCAGGTGCCTTCCACAGCTGATCCCCTGGGCCCCTTTCACATGGGGGCCACACAGCAGGGCCACCGTGGGCCTCTGGTGAACATTTTTGGGGTTTAACCTGGAACAGAAGGTAAATAAGCTTTATCAGCTGCAGATCTGTCTTGCACCCTAACCAGGCGAGTGCCTCTCAGGACCTGTTGCTCTCAGAGCTCTCCACAGTCCCAGGTCCCAGAGTGAAAATCCACCGCATTCCAAGACTACGGGTGGCATTCCCACGGTCCCATGCCCACGTCACTTCATCTGCTGGGTCCTTTCACTAGGCAGATCACCCATATCTTGTTCCGTAGAACACTGTTGCCAGAACACTGCTCTCTGGGATGCCCAGGGGGCTCAATGGTTGACCGTCTGCCTCTGGCTTAGGGCATGATCCTGAGGTCCTGGGATCGAGTCCCACATTGGGCACCCTGTGGGGAGCCTGCTTTTCCTTCTGCCTGTGTCTCTGCCTCCCTCTCTCCCTATATCTCATGAATAAACAAAAATTTTTAAACACTTTAATAATAATTTTTAAAAGAGAAGACTGCTTTCTGACTAGAAACACCTAACTGTTCTGTGGGACCTGTGAGGTCCAAACTGACTAGCAAAGAGACTTCTCCATCTCTACAGCCTTCTTTGCTCTTCTTCCCCAACATATTGCTCCACTGCAGTAAGGCTGGCCTCACTCTCTCCTGTATTATAAAGCTCTTTCTTGGGATCCCTGGGTGGCGCAGCGGTTTAGCGCCTGCCTTTGGCCCAGGGCGCGATCCTGGAGACCTGGGATCGAATCCCACGTCGGGGTCCTGGTGCATGGAACCTGCTTCTCCCTCTGCCTGTGTCTCTGTCTCTTTCTCTCTCTCTGTGTGACTATCATAAACAAATAAAAATTAAAAAAAAATATATATATATATAAAGCTCTTTCTTGCTTTTCCTCAAACTCTGTCCCCTGCCCAGAAAGCCCCTCACCTGTCAAACTCTGACCCACCTTTCCTTTGAAATCCAGCTCAAGGCTCACCTCTTCCAGGATCACTCAGCTCACCTCCTAAGAAACTCACAGCAAGTACCAAACGGGGCAGTTCTAAATCGTCCTCAATCAGTTACCAGACCAAGTTCTCTTTACTGAGCTGCCAGTAAGCAAAAGAAGGGCAACCCTAGATACTAATAGTACCTCTTCCACTCACAGGATGTTGTGTGGATCAATGCATTTAGAACGGGGCCGGTACATTAGAGCATTGGTCACAGAGAAGGCAGCAGGCTAGGGGTTTCCTGATCTACACTGGCAGTTCCCTTGGATCCCCACCTTCCTGATGAAGTCATTTCCAGCTCCTGCCATTCAAAGCCGAGCCACAAGTAAGGAGGTGTGGGGGATAACTCTGGAGCTGTTCCCAACTCCAGACCAGTACGGTCTATCTCCAGGACAGAAGGCGGCGGGGAAGATGGACAGCAAGAAACAGGCTTAGGTCCCTCCTTAGCAGTGACAGTCACTTACTAGTCTCCCAAAGAGGGGACAATGACAGATGCTATTCATGTCTGAGAGGAAGCCCCTGTGCTCCAAATAAATGTGGGGGAATTTAGCAATGTACCCTGCATATATACCAAAGCATTCATTTCAAACCCCCACTATGTTTGCATCTTAGGGAAATGTGATGAGCACTTCTTCCTTCAGATAGACATCGTTGAGCTGTAGTATCTGACTCACCCATGTCTGCTGCTAAAACAGACTCTTCCTCTCAGAACCCCCCCCCATCAGAGGACTCAAAGCAGACCCTGGTACCATACAGCCCACAGCAGGCGGCAGGGTCCAACCACTGGAAACAGACCTATCTGGATGGGAGACCTGGCTCTACCAAGTACCAGCAGAGTCAACGTGGGCAAGCCTTTCAGCTCTCTGCGCCTTAGCTGGCTCATCCTCAAACACCAGACTATTTACCTTCGAGGCTAAGTCATGAGGATCAAATTAAACACGGCTGTGAAAGCACAGTGAAAAACTGCATGGTACTGGACACACATGAAAAAGATTACTAGCTGTGGTGATCCTTCTCAAAGGCGCTGCAGGAGACAGCCCTTCTGAGAGGTCAGATGTGGCGAGAAAAGAGGCCCAAGGACAACCAGCCCCAAGAAGCTGGCTAGAGAGCAAAGTGACTCGGTGAGGATGTTCATATGCTGCCCCAACACTGCTGTTTCTGAAAGCCCTTTGGCAGCTCCCTACCGCGCAGCTATCGCAAAACCCTACTTCCCAGCCACACAGAATGACTCCGCAGATCCCTGCCACATCCACACTGTTCTGTTTGCCCTCGGCGTAGGCTCCTCCCCAGACCTGGACTTCTGGCCCTGCCAGCTTGTCTCTGTTGATTCCCCGCGCCCCCTGCAGGACTCAGCTTGAAGGCTACCACAGCTTCCCAGACAACCACGGCAATGTATTTTCTGGAGACCTCACAGCCTTCGAGATGGCAGGCTCAGTGTTTTATTCTCCTGTGTGTCCCCAACACAAGGATTGGCACAGGAGATCAGTAAATGACACAAATACAATTAAGCACTGCTCTTGACATAAGGGCCCAAAGGGCAGGTAGGAAGGCACCAAACTCCAGCTCTCCCACCCAGCTGTCAGGGTGGTTCTAGAAGTTCTCAGATATGGAACTCAGGGGCTGATCTGTATCCTAGCCCCTCCAAACGAAATACAAGTGTCAAAGGCTGAGTCTCTGAAGGTTCTTAAAAAGCAGGCCTCTGGTAGCCAGCAAGAGGTGTCAAAGCCAGCTGTTATTGGAAAGAAAGGGTCAAAGAGCAGCTTGCTGAGAGAAGAATGAGGATTTCCGGGAGGTGGGTAAGATGGGCAAACAAAACCTTCAGAGCTCCAGGAAAGGGACTTCACAGAGGGACTCACACTGTCTGAGGAACTCTGTGCAGCGCACTGGTGGTGCCTCAGCAGAGCAGAACCTCCCCACCCTCAGCCCTCACCAGTGTAGAGGCATTTACCTGTTGGGTCCTCCAAGCAGGGTCAGGGCCATCTGACTGGCACACACTCCTGTCATCTCCAGTCTCCGCTCCAGAGTCAACCCGTGCTTCTCAGCCACAGACAACAGCTTTTTATGCAGTTCGTAGGAAACACTTGGGACAACCAGGCCAGAGTCTGCAGTTCAAAAGGAGGTGAGCAGAGAAAGGGAAAGTGAGGACAGGAAACCAGAGCCACAAATCAGTGTACTCGATCCAGGATTCTGGGAAAGCCGAGACTCTAAGACTGGCCCTCCGCTGGCCCATCCTCCTGATTTGGGATGGAGGTGTAGTATGCAGCCCTCCAGAGTAGTAGATGGAGAAGTGAGTAACAACATGTGCATGTTACCAAAGAGTAGGTGTAAGCTTAAGCACTCTTAGCAGTTTATTATTTTTTAGACTTAATTTATTTGAGGGGTGCCTGAGTGGCTCAGCAGTTGAGGTTTGTCTTCGGATCAGGGCGTGATCCTGGGGTTCCAGGATCGAGTTCCACACAGGGCTCCTTGCATGGAGCCTGCTTCTCCCTCTGCCTATGTCTCTGCCTCTGTGTCTCTCCTAAATAAATAAATAAAAATCTTTAAAAAAAATTTTTTTTTATTTATTTGAGAGCAAGAGGGCAGGTGCAAGCGCCCAAGGTAGGGAGGCAGGGGGCAGAGCAGAGGGAGAGGGATGAGCAGACTCCTCACTGAGCCAGGAGCCACAGAGCTCAATCCCAAATCCCAGGTCCCCGAGATCATGACCTGAGCCAAAGTCAGAGGCTTAACCAGCTGAGCCACGCAGGCGCCCTTCCCTTAACAGTTTAGCTTTAGACCACAAAAGCCAAGTCTCTCAAGACCTACTTGGTTATTGCAGAGAAAAGGCTGGCACAGCATGTAACAGCAACCTGTGGGCCATTGCAGAAGAGAACATGCTTTTCCGAAAATGGGGGAAAATGCTGTTCCTGGCAGTGGGGCTGTCCTCATGGACTCCTCCTCCTTCCCCACAAATGGAAGGGATGCTAAGCCTCCCGACCCTCTGTTCCCCAGTGTTCAAGGTCTAGGCTGGATGATTTCCCCATTCCATTTGCTCCCCACTTCCTCTTCTTTCTCCTCTATTCTACTTAGTCCTTCCTATTTGCTTAAGAAATTCAATGAGTGGAATGCTAGGTGGCTCAGCAGTTGAGCATCAGGGCGTGATCCTGGAGTCCCGGGATTGAGTCCCACATCGGGCTCCCTACATGTAGCCTGCTTCTCCCTCTGCCTGTGTCTCTGCTTCTCTCTCTCTCTCTATCTCTCTCTGTTTCTCATGAATAAGTATAATCAAAAAAAAAAAAATTTCAATGAGCAATTTCTTTTCTCAAATAATTTGTCATTTTCTCCCCTTATTTGGGGTGAATATAACCTAATACTCAAATCTCAGGGAAAGAGTACATGGAAAGCAACCTACTCCAAAGAATCTTGAACATTTTATTTGCCATAAGGAAAGGAACTCTATAAAGGTTAGGGAGAATCAGTCATTGAAAGTACACCATAGAAAATACTTAGTTTTATAAGGCCAAAGTCTGCAGCAACTGGTACACTTGCAAGAGTCTTACATGCATCAATACCAACATATCAGATATCATCTCAGGGCCCAGAAAACCAGGACAGGAAATAAGTGCCAAAATAAGTAATTGTGATCTGTAATGTGCAGCTTGTCTTGACAACCAATGCCATCTTAACAAATACTAGAAGCCACTGGACTAGCTCCCCCAAGGGAGCAGACCTTTGCCAAAGAGCCCCATTTGGCCTCTCTGGCTGATAGACCAACACACACAAATCCCAATAGCAAGTCATCATGGAATCTCACATAATTTGCTTTGTCTGGCTGGATCAGATCCATTTTTAGATCCTGGGTCTTCATCTATACTAGACTATTAACTCCTCAAAGCAGGGAAATAAACTTCTTTGCCCCCATTTCAACTGGTCTCAGACACATTTAACAACAAAGGTGAGTTTTTATCAAGTACTCAAACACAGAATGATGCAAACCCAGTGCTATTTATGGTCTGGCCTAAGTCTAGTAGAACTTTTCATGAAGCTCATCATTACCATATTGGTTCCAAAGCCCTGTATAGAAAAACGTCTTCCTCCTTGATCATTTCAGGAATAATTTCTTGAAGTTCTATGAGATACCCAGTCCTGCCTACATCGATTCTTAAAACCACACAGTACCACTATGGTGGTACATTGGAAAAACAGGAATCCAAGCACAAAGACTGAACCTCAAGCACCAAGGTACATATATCCCTCTTAAAGGCAGGCAAAATAATAATTTAACGTAGCAAGGACAACAAAAGATGTCTACTCATCAAAATTAACACTATCCTGTTGGTTAACTGAATTCTCTACTTGCCTGAGTCCTATTCCTGCCTTGGCACAAACAGTGCCATTAGGAACACTGTCTCTTCTCTCACTCTTTCTGAAATGTCAGTCCTAGGTGCCAATGCTGGAGGCTGCAGCCTGACCTTGCGTGTCAGCAGCTGATTAAAAGAGCCATTTTTATAGCCTGCTCCAGACACGCACATATTATCAGAACTAATTAGGAATCGTTGATAGCAGTGTGAAAAGGTCAAATGAATTCTCAGGAGTCCTAAGCCACTAACAACCCTAAACCTGTCAGACACGTCATGCCTACTTCAAACACCCTCTTTACCTGCGAAGTCACGCAAGAGAGCGCTTTCCCTCAACCCTGTGCATTTCTTCACCCATTTCCCATTTATCTGCCTTCTGTTGAATCTGAAACAAATCGAGACTCACTAGTCCTGAGCATGCCACCCTACAAATCAAGCTTGCTTTCTGGACCTACATCTTGTACTGTGTGTACAGGCACCCCCTCTCACTTCCTGAGGGCTCTCTGAAGGCAGGTAAGTACTTTCTGCTACCTTTCTCCTCAGTCCTGGAGGGTACAAAATGCACAGTACAGGGAGAGGAGAGCTGACCCTGCAGCCTGGCTGGCTGGCGGCTACAGCTCATGCCCTCACTGGTGGTGGGAGCACTGTTGATGAACTGGCACACTTTGTAGCCTAGGGCAAGACGAAGCCAGGAATCCTTTCTGCTCAGGCTGCCAGTTACAGGGCCTAGGTTTCCAATGAACCTTGCATACTCAGTTTCTCTGAAAGGAATGTGCAGGCACCACAAAATGTTCCTTTTCAACATTTACACACAAAGGCCAACGAGGCCAACCTCGTCAGACTGGCTTATCAGAAACAGGCAGAGGGAATAAGATAAACTCCAAAGGAAGGGAACCAAGAACATAGCGTGTAAATTGCAAACAATAACACTGTCAAAGCCTGAACATGAGCCAAGCCTAATTATGTTTGGGCTGGAAGGTGGATCTTATTGTTCTGGAACGAAGGCAGTAAAATCAGTTGGTAGGGTTTCTCTCAGTATGTATTTTACAGCTGTCGGTAAAACAAGAAAGGGAGATATAATTACAGCCAGTTCGTGACAAGCAGAGCACATCTAAGGACCTGATTAACCTTAGGGTATCCCGGAAAACGGCTGACTCCTCTCCACACAGCTCACTCGGCAGCATGAGGCTAGAGCCACGCAACCTCACAGGCCAGCCACCCCGGTGCGTGCTGTGGCCTCCCCTCTTCAGGTCTTCCTCACTTCCACATGGCTCCTTCCAGTACATACGACTTACGGCCTCTGCCCCTCCTAGGGACATACTTACACATTCTCACACCCTTAAGCACCAAGTCCAAACCTTCTCTAGCAGCCTCTGCATGAACATCCCTCCTTGTCCTTCAAATCTCCCGGCCTTCTGGTTGTGTGACAAGGCTCCCACGACAAAGTTGTCAGTTCAGAGCTAAAACTCAATCTTCACGCTGACATGGCCCTTCAATTAGAAAGGCCGTGTACGTCCCATGTCTTATCAATGAGGAGCACAGCTCACTGAATGCTCAATGCCTCAGTGAGGGCATGGTGATTTCTCCAGAGCCGTCAATTCAGATTCCATTCTGTGGGGGTCACATAACCGTGGGGAGGCATCATACTGGTTCTTTTTCTTTTTTCAGTCTTTATTTTAATCACCTAGTGCTCATCAGGACAAGTGCCACTTCTTAATCCCCATCACCTATTTCACCCATTCCCTCCTCTTCCCCTCTGGTGACCTCTGGTTTATATTCTATAGATAAACACACTGGTTCTTCTTGGGAGTATAAACCAGTAAATTCATACCCACAGACCCACATTGTACAAGAGAGCCCCTGTAGATTTACATTAAAGCTACACAAAATGAAATTTGGTGTCAAGTGTACCTCTGAAAGAAGGATCTGTTACAAGAAGCCTAAAAACTCTTAAGGTGCTTTATTAGGGCCCACGAGGCCTCCCATGATCTTGCCCCTGTTTACTTCACCCCCTTTACCTTGGACTCCAACTCCCACCATGCTCCAAGGCACCTCAGCTGCTTTCTGGTTCCTAAACACACCTAGTCCCTTCTGGCCGGAGGAAGCACATCCCCTTTCCTGGGACTCACTCTCTTCTCTCTTCCAGTGCTCTACTGCACTCATGGCTGGTTCCTCATTCTTCGGGTCTCAGCTTAAATAACTCTCAGCCTCTGTTTATTTGCTGTTTATTTCCTTTACCGTACTGAACACATCACGTAAATGGCTGTTCTTTCTTTCTGGACCATCTACTTTGTCGGACTGTAAGCTCCATGAAGGCAATGACCATGTTCATCTTGCTCACTACTGTACCCTGCTCTTCATGGTCCCTTCAGTGTGAGCACAGGGTCTGGCTGGGGCTACATAAATATGTAACTAATGAACAAATGGGAAGGAGATCTATAAAAGCCTCAGCACTTTGCATTCTGCAACTCGGTAAGAGCCCAGCTGTAACCAAAGGTAAATGTGGGTGACATGTTTCTGACTCTCCCTACCCTTTCCTTCCCACCATTTACAACAAACTAGACCAAACTCTATCCACCCTGGACCTCATTCCTTCAGGTTAAAGCTCCACTGGAATAAGCTTTGGACTAAGGGGTAAAGGACCTCCTGAACAAGATGACTTATTAATTATGAAGAGAGAAGTATCTTTATGAAGAAGAAACCCAAATGCCAATACCTTGCCAAGTGATTAACTCGGCCCCAATGGTGAGACAAACCGACATTGTATTTTCTTACAATGTGATACCCTGAGAGAGACAGGGCCTCACCAAAATCTTGGAAAAAATGTTTAACATGAATCACATGGAACACGAATCCAAAGGAACAATCAGTCTATAAAACTGGGATGCCCGGGTGGCTCAGCGGTTGAGTGTCTGCCTTCGGCCGAGGCCATGACCCTGGGATCCCGGGATCCAGTCCCGTGTCTGGCTCCCTGCATGGAGCCTGCTTCTCCCTCTGCCTGTGTCTCTGCCTCTCTCTCTCTCTCTCTCTCTCTGTGGTCTCTCATGAATAAATAAAAATCATTAAAAAAAAAAAAAAAAACCTAAACTAAGGGGTATTTCTGCAAATCGAGTGGCCTAGACTCTTCATAAATGACAGTATCCTAACAGACACAACCACTGACTAAAGCTATAAAGGACACGACCGGGATAATCAAAAAGCTGTGGATATGGAGTATGCATTAGAGAATACTTCTGTGTTAACTCTAAGTTTCCTGAGAGCACTCTTACAACCTGGTTGCAGAGAGCAACATTCTACTGAAAGTACAGGGAAGTAGGTAGGGGTAATGTAACGAAATGTAACGAGAGCAACTAAATCTCAAGTGGTTTGGGTGTGTTCTTGTTTATATAAAGTAAATGTGGCAAAATGTTAAGAGGTGAATCTAAAGATTTTATTCATGAAAGACACAGAGAGAGGCAGAGACACAGGCAGAGGGAGAAGCAGGTGCCATGCAGGGAGCCCGACGCGGGACTGGGATCCCAGGACCCCAGAATGACAACCTGAGCCAAAGGCAGATGCTCAACTGCTGAGCCACTCCGGCGCCCCAAAAGATGAATCTAAATGAAGAGTGCATGGCGTTCATTATACTATTCTAGCAACTTAACGTGTGAAACTATATTTATTAAAAAGTTAGAGGGGGAGGGCCTGGGTGGCTCAGTTGGTTGAGCGTCTTCCTTCAGCTTAGATCATGATCTAAGTCATGATCTCATGGTCCTGGGATCCATCCCCGGGTCGGGCTCACTGCTCAATGGGGAATCTACTTCTCCATCCCTCCTGCCCCTCCCCACTGCTCCTGTCTCTCTCAAATAAAATCTTTAAAGGGAAAAAAAAAAAAAAAAAAAGAATGCTAAAATGTTTTTTTAAATAATTAGTTGGGAGAAAAGAGGAAGAGAGTAAAGATGATCAGTAAATCTTTTCAGAGTAGTAACACATCAAGCCAGTGGTGGAGTGGTGAGTGGCAGGAGACAGTAAATAAAAAGAATACATAAACAGACCCTGTTCCCAGTCTTACAATCTAGCTGAAAACAGAAAATAGATGTGCAAATACCAGAGAATACACACACTAAACTATTATCCTGAGCACAAGTGTAAAGTATTGATTTCAAACCAGGAGCTGCAGGCAGGAAGTGTCAAATTCTCAAACTGAACTCTGCCTTAAAAGACAGGCAGGACTGTAGTCAGAACAACAGGAGGGAGAGAGCACGCCAGGTTCCAGTGGGGAGGAACCAAGAACAAAGTTCCAAAACTGGAATCTGCGTGACACATGCAGATGCAAACTTCCCTGCCCGGAGCCCAGAGGCTGATACAAAGGCTGGCTTAGACTCAGAGTAGTGGGCAGGCCCAGACTTTTGAAGGCTCTAAAGGCCAAGTTGTTTTATGCAGGGAAAGGTAAGTGGCTAGAAAATGAACAGAAAGACTAAGCAGAACTGATATCAAGGGACAAAGGGAACTCGTGGAGTAGCACAAGAAACTGAAAAGTCATGAGCACTTCAATGGCAATTCTGAATGAATAAGAAGAGAACCTGAAGCCAGAATGAATACTGCAGATAAAGGAAAATTCCTTGCCAGGGCTGCTACAGAAGGAATCACTACATCTGCTATTGAATTAGAAAAAGGGCTGTAAGGGTGCAGCATCTGTTACCCCTCTAGTCGCTAGGGTTCATCTGGCTGGTCTGGCTGACTAGGCGAGTATCCCCTTCCTCCCTCACTGCTCTATGTGTGTTCCTCCTAAAGCAGTGCACTGGTCAAAGAGGATGACCTTCCCCAATGGAGGACCATTCTTCGGTCAAGGTAGCTGCGCTCCCCTACTAGAACCTCCAAACAAGCTCTCAAGGTCCAGTTGTAGGAGGACACAGGGTAGTCAAGCTTCCAAGGCTCTGGACACATCCAAATGAGGGGCTGCACATGGCATGAATTTTTATGAGAAGGAAAAGGTGAAGGTAGTTACAAAGTTTTATGCCAGATACCTTAAGAATAGTGACTGCAGTGAAAGAAACAGGAATGCAAAGGAAGCAAGAACATTGGGCAGGAGGAGAATATGACTCCTGAATATTAGTGTGTCAAATTTAAGGAAGATGGTGGATAGTGCATACAATGAAATCAAGCTCCATCCTCACTGGCTAGACACCTGTGGCTCTGGATGGTGGCAAGAGGATACATATTGGCAGAGTGATCATATTTAGAGACCAATTCATTCTCTAAAAAATAATATGATATGATATGATATGATATGGTATGGTATGGTATGGTATGATATAATATAATATAATATAATATAATATAATATAATATAATATAATATAAACAACTAGCAGCTTTAGCAAAAACTCAGGTGTCAGGGGAAGGGGGCACCTGGGTGGCTCACTTGGTTAAGTGTATGACTCTTGATTTTTGTCTCAGGTCATGATCTCAGGGTCATGAGATTAAGCCCTGCATCAGGCTCAGTGGTGCTGAGCAAGGAACCTGCTTATGATTCTTCTCCTTCCCTCTGCCCTTCCCCCTGCCCTTCAAGTGCTCTCTCTTAAAAAATTTTAAAACTCAAGTGTTGGGCTATAATGTGCCAAAGCCCCAGACCCTCCAGCTCTTAGTTTGAATTTAAATTCTTAAATTAAAACTCTGGCAACAAGTTGTCGTGAGACCTTGTCCCATGCAAAGACCTTGTCCCATGCAAAGGAAGCACAAATGTTCGATACTGGGAGACGAGTCTTTTTTTTTAAGTTTTTATTTATTTATTAATGAGAGACCCAGAGAGAGAGAGGCAGAGACACAGGCAGAGGGAGAAGGAGGCTCCACGCAAGGAGCCCGACATGGACTCGATCCCGGGACTCGAGGCTGGGGGACGAGTCTTAACAATACTGCCCTATAACTTCATGAGACTGCCGATGACTACAACCAAGCCCTTCAAGTCTATGACAAGTATCCACCATCTTATCCAGGCCCAGAAACTCTGAAGGACACAACATTAAGGGGACTGACTACTCTCTCAACTAGAGGATCTGCTTAGAACCTGAGGTTCCCAAAACCAACCAAGTCACTGCCAAGGAAGTCCACTTGCAGAGACACAATTTCAAAAACCAGTTTCATTAACTCTGTTCAGTGAGTAAGTCATAGTGGCATCTGCTACAGCACAAGTGTGTTAGTGCAGCATTCCAACCCAGAACATCTCCTAGAATCTACTTCCGGATATGTCCCTGTGGTTCTCAGGAGCACAACTGCTGAAGGAGGTCTCACTATACCCTTAGAGTAAAATTCTTCAATGGCCACTTCTAAACTCAAAGATTTATTTCTTCCGGAATTCCTGCTGAACATACATACAAACCCAAAACAGATTTCCTGATTATCTGTTCTTCAAGAGATAAGAACACTGCTGGTCTTGAAAACATTAGCATACCTCTTGGTGACAAGAAGCAAAAGAAGGCAGCCAGAGCTCAGAGACAGAAATGCAAGACTAGCTGTGGAAGACAACTGCCAGCCTCAAATATGAAGGTCAAGCTTGTCCTAAGAGCAAGACACATCCCCACTGAAGCTCAAAGATTTAGCTAGCCAAGGTGGGCAGTGTAAAGAGACAAGCCATAAAGCAACAGAACCAATGGTGGCTTCACCAGCAGCTCCCCTTCAGAGTAGGAACCAGAACTGCTTTTACCAAGAGAAATGGGCACGTGTAAGTGGTGCTGGACTCAAAGGGAACTCAGACCAGAGTGCCTCACTCAAACTTCGACTTTTGCAGTAAACAGTAACCCTACTTCAGGTCATCCTCCTCATACACTTGCTGCTCACCAAATCTCAGCAGGTAGATAGTAAGGAGGCACAGGAACATCCTTCAGGAAAAGCAGATAAGACAACTGCAGAGATTCAGTGTGTGCACCAATAGCACCCCACTGCCTCTCATCTGGGTTTCTACACACTCGAGGGCAGAAGGAGACTACACAGTGGAAAACAAACGGCACAAGTTAGTAAGAATTCTACCCAACAGGAAGAGTTCTTGAATAAATATGCCAAAGAAGAATTTATTAGCACTCAGGAAATGAATTCGAGACAGTTTAGTCTTTCCTGATTTGAAAGGTTTACCGGATTACTTAATGCCAACAAAATGGGGATAATAACAAAAATGGGGAGGATAGGGATCCCTGGGTGGCACAGCGGTTTAGCGCCTGCCTTTGGCCCAGGGTGTGATCCTGGAGACCTGGGATCGAATCCCAGGTCGGGCTCCCAGTGCATGGAGCCTGCTTCTCCCTCTGCCTATGTCTCTGCCTCTGTGTGTGTGTGTGTGTGTGTGCGTGTGATTATCATAAATAAATAAAAATTTTAAAAAAAATATTTTTAATGAGGAGAATGGTGTAATCTCATAATTGCACTCCATGAAAATTGTGACAAACATGTGAAGTGCTTAGAATGGTGCCCGTGACACAGTAAACATCCAATGAACTTTCAATACTATGACACTGATCATAATGCTGCTGCTTCTCCTGAGCCAGGCTCCCACCTCCAAACCTTGTACATACTTCTATTATTTGGTTACTTGATAACCTAATTAATCCGTAACATTTAATTACTCCATAAGGCCTCTGAGGTGACCAACAATACCCAGAGGATCTAGAATGGCACCTCTCACATAGTAGAAATTGTATAAATGTAGGTGCTTTGAAATAACCTTCCTGAGGCAGCCTTCACATTCATACTTGAAGTCAAATACCAACAATCATAAGTTGGGCGTTGTACTAGCTGCTTTTCCACATGATCTCATTTAATTGACAATTTTATCCCATTTTACAGAAAAGGAAAGGCTCAGCATCCCCCATTTGGCTACATAACTCCATTCTCTGACTCTACAGAAGCCTCCTCATTGAAGCTTTTAGTAACTCCCTGACCTCTCAGTGTGATAACTCTACTATCTGCTTTTTCTGAGCTCAGCCACAAAGCACCACAGGAGGGAAATCACATAACCACGCAGACTTGGCAAACTAACGACAGCTAGACACTCATTGCCATTCTTCCTGCCCCACAGGTGCAATGCCTTTGAAACCTCCCGCTCACTCAACCCTTTTTCACCTGCTTTCAGCCATCAAGTTCTGCTCTGTCACTTCTCTCACACCTTTGTCTTCCATCCCATTCAGTGGTCCAAACCTCTGGTACATTAGTTACATCATGAGCCTAACTAGTCTTCCTGGTTCTGCTCTCTCTCCTCTCACTCTACTCTGAAATCTATCATGAGACCAGTCTTCAAGACTGTAAGTCTTTCTAATGAGATCTGGGATCGCATCTCTTTCATTCTTCAGAATCCTTCAGTTGTTCCCTATGGCATAGGACAAGGATAGCATATGCACACAAGGCTCTGTGCTCTGTGATCCAAAGCTATTTTTAATTCCTGCTAGTTCCCCAACACTGTCTGCCCTGGCCAAACCTCCCACAGGGCCCTTTAGTCACACTATTCACCAGCACCTATCGGCCTACCCACATACTCCTCTTCCTCTCTGCCTGCTGAAATCCTGCCCATGCTTCAAGGCTTCTGTCCTGCTCCCTTTGTAAGGCTATTCCTGATCAGCCCACCTTTCAGAACCTCTCCTGCCTCTCAACATCCAGCACAACTAATGTCCACACTCACTGGACTCCAGGCAAATATGGTATCCTTCCATTTCCTAATAAATCTTAAAAAAAAAAAAAAAAAAAAAGATGTATTTGAGAGAGAGAGTGCACGTGTGCTGGAATGGGGACAGGGGACAGGGATCTCAAGCAGGCCCCACCCCCACTCCCACTGAGCATAGAGCTTGATCCCAAGACCCTGAGATCATGATCTGAGCCAAAATCAAGAGCTGGACACTTAATCGACTGAGCCACCTGAGTGCCCCTTCCTAATACATCTTAATAACAAATGCAAGGTCTTAAGAGTGACTTACACAAAATAAGCATAGTATTTAGATGAACAAAAGGTCTTCAGTATTTCTTTTAGAACAGTATGAATGTTGAGCAAATATTCTTCCATAAAGCCTTACCTCTCTCCTACCCAGTATTCTTTGAGGACCTCTCACAACTGAAGAGTGCTCACACACATCTCACACTTTACAGCCAAACTTAATACACAAGTATGTGACCACTAGATATCATTATTTAGCAGGCTAAGTCCACGCTAGAGAAATGTCTGACCACCCACAACTGCTGGGCACAGTAACACTGTCAAAGGACTCAAAAAGGCTTTCCAGAGAAAAAATCTGGGTTGAACAAAGAGCTAAATTTAGCTGCTTCCTTAATGTGTTTTTCCAATTGACAGACCTTTTATAATACTACCCCATCACATACATACACACAGCTGGTATTGTACTGCCAAGAGGAGTGTGGCAATTACAGAAAATGGCTTAGAAACTGTTGACACCACTCAGCACACAGTCAACGTGCTGGATACCAGCAGCAAGCTGTCAGAATCCTAAGACCCAAGCCATCACACCAATGGGTAGTAAACATGTCGTTGTTCTTTTGTACCCTGGAGATTAGTAGAAAATAAGGCATTTGGGAATCTAGGACATGCCAGAAGGCTAGCTGGGGAGCTATCCAAGCCACCCTCCACAACGACCGATCTAAGTTGATCTGCTTCTGCGGACTCTAAAGAGAAACGACTATAGTCTATTCCGCCATTACACGGCCCTTCTCCTCTGATACTATATCCTTCCTCCTCTTTAACTTAGCGACCTTCCGAAAAGAAAAGAAAATATAAGGTTTGTTAGAGTCTTTATCTCTCTGGGCCTCAATGTCCTCATCTGTAAAACAAGAAAATCATACTAAGTGATGAAGTAACCTAACGCTAACATTTGACAGTCTTATGTTGTTGTTTCTCCACATGTTCTAGATAGTTTGCCTTATTCTGACCATAACATCTGCATAGGAGATCCAAGTGGAAAAGTGCCCCCAGCCAGGTACCATCTGAGTAACAGTAGAAACCAACTTGTGCCTTGTTGATGGAACAGAGATAAAAACCACCTGTAGGAGAAGCTGCTCAACAAGGCAACGGTTTGTTTGCTCGCTATTTCCAGCATAGACCCTGCTTGGCAAAAGGGCTTCATTTCCACTCTTATCACTACTGAGGACAAAGAGAAAAACCAGATAGCATGAAGCTGTGGGGCCTTCTTAGCCCCTCACTGTCATGCCTCAGTGAAGTCCAACTGGTCAGCCACCATATCTGAGTTCCTGGCTGAGGACCAGCTCATATAGTTTGTTTTAGGTTTGTTAATGGCAATTCTGGAAAATAGTTTCATGTGAGAGCACAGAACTTTCTATTTGTCATTAAATTAAACACGGCATCTGGGTGGGCTCAGTGGTTGAGCGTCTGCCTCCAGCTCAGGGTGTGACCCTGGGATCCTGGGATAGAGTCCCACATTGCGTTCTCTGTGGGGAGCCTGCTTCTCCCTCTGCCTATGTCTCTGCCTCTCCCTGTGTCTCTCATGAATAAATAAATAGAATCTTTAAAAAAATAAAAATTAAAAAAATTAAAGAAAGTGTGAGTGAAAATCAAGTTGGGGAGGCTGACTGTGTAGTAGTAAAAAATTCTCACACTCCCCTTTGCCTACTTTAGCAATGTTTTCTCAGGCTCTTTTAGATCTGATAATCTTTCCTGAGTTTACTATTTTCTTCCTTTTAGCCACTTCATTCCAAGGCAGGCCATATCTCCCCAAGCTCAGGAATTTCAGGGAAAGGACCTGCTGCATGACCTGATCACCTCAGCTCAGTGAGCTACAGGTAGAGGCAGCTTATTTTGCTGTGGGCAGTGAAAGAAAAGCTACAGGTAGAGGCAGCTGAATGGCAAGAGCTGACTGTATTTTCAGACCTGCAGGATGATGGCTGCCTCTGAAAAGCTTCACACCTGGCAAATGAAATGAAGCCTGATTCTGAGCTAGGCTGTCTGCCCACACACAAGTGGTAAAAATCAAGAGTTCAGTAAGTCACACTGTCAGTACCACTTAGGGAAACCACCTTAGTAAAGAGGCATGCCCATCAGAGTCCGCCAGTGAACAACGGAAAATAATAATCTGGCAGTCTCTCTTAGCCTGGCAGCCTGCTTTTTTCTCCCCCCACGTGGAAAATGCATGCAAACTTCTATACTCAGCAAACTAAATAAAATACAACACGGCCTTACAAAAAAGCCATGCTGTATCTGATTTTCCTCCAAATTTCCATATTACTTTCTATAACTGCTACTACTGTTCTAAATTTATATTCCTTATACTCAAACCCTCAAACCAAAATGAGTATTATACTTAGTTCCTCCTCTAATTAAAATGATTATGATTCCGGGATCCCTGGGTGGCGCAGCGGTTTGGCGCCTGCCTTTGGCCCAGGGCGCAATCC
Organism: Vulpes lagopus; assembly: GCF_018345385.1. Taxonomy (NCBI): domain Eukaryota; kingdom Metazoa; phylum Chordata; class Mammalia; order Carnivora; family Canidae; genus Vulpes; species Vulpes lagopus. Next base: position 43,935,915 of record NC_054825.1, on the reverse strand, counting down.
TGGAGACCCGGGATCGAATCCCACATCGGGCTCCCGGTGCATGGAGCCTGCTTCTCCCTCTGCCTGTGTCTCTGCCTCTCTCTCTCTCTCTATGTGACTATTATAAATAAATAAAAATTAAAAAAAAATATTATGATTCCTCGTTCAGCTCTTTAAGATCATTCAATAAGAATGGTTTTCAAATTGTATTCGAAGAAACTCTGGGAAGGGACAAGGCCAGGGGTGAGGTAGATCACCTCTCCCATTGCTGGTTTTATGTGCCTCAAATGCCACGTTTGAAGAAAAGATCCTCATGTCACAAAAAAAGAAACTTAAAACCACTGAGGTAACAGACTATCCTATACAGTGACCTACATAACTACCAAGACACTACTTTGTTAAGTGAGAAATAGGACCAGCCAAACCTCCCATGACCAGGGCTAGCAGGAGATGAGAACAATGTAGTAACAACAAATGTGATTTACTGAAACCCCAATTTTAGCCAGTGGTTTCAACCATCTATCTTCGAATGTTTTTTACACCAATAAATAACTAGTAAAACAGGTGAACTTCCCGTAAAATACCTAGGCAGTAGCAGGCAAGCCAAAGTGAAAAGTGAGAGATCTGATTATGTGAATCTACATAGTTGGCTCCTATGCCTTTAGTTGTTAATCATTATACACTAAATAAAGAACAGACCAGATCCTGTCAGATGCAGGACACCAATGGACATGAAATCAGCCCCCTACCCCACACCTCCACATCACCATGGTAGGTAGGATGCCATATTAACCACGATTCCCAAGAGACGATAAGAATGTGCCAACCACAAAGCCACTTAGTTAATTCCTACTGCAAGAGTCTGATTCAGAATCTACATCATTCTCTTTCAAGCAAAACAAAAACAGGAGAGCAGCCAGTAGGATGGAGACCTGGTGCAACTCACCCGTGCAGAACTCCTTGCTCACATTGTGGGGCACTGTGATCCGCCGGTAGACAATGGGCTCTGACTCCAAGATGTTCTCATCATGGCGGTACCGAGTTGGTCTTTCATTTGGGATGCCCCGGGAACGGGTACCACTTCTCCTCTCATAGGTATCAATCTCCTCAAACACAGCTGCCTTATCAAAAAGGGCCAGGTTCCCTTCAAAATCAAAATCTGTATCTGGGATCTCTTCGATATCATCCCCGAAGCACTCGTCATCTTTATTCTTCATTTGGCCATTCTTTAAGCCACTTTTCTTTGGAGTTGCCTGATTTGGGTGTCTGCTACTAGATGACCCTAGAGAAAAAACAAGGACTAAGGTCAGTGTGCCCACAGGAAATACTCAGGGGAAGTGGAAAATACATTAGTCCTTTATAGAGAACATTATAGGAATCAAAGTGAAGATGGTAAAAGCTATATCTAGATCACATTAAAGTAGCACAAACTACCACAAATCTCATGGAATAATTTATTTCATATATTACCTAATAATAGTGAATATAAAATAAGTACAACTCCCAGAAATCTTAACCAGTTCTATCCTTCATGAAGAAATTAGTCAACAGAGGTTTTTTGACAAATGAATATCAAAAATGTGGAAGAGCAAGAGTAGAATCGTTTCTTCCCACAGGTCTGGGTAGTTTGATCTCCAATGTCTAGCAGTTAACAGCGAAATAGGGCCAACTCTTTGTAACCTGAAGCTCATAAGAAGAGAATACCCAACTGGCTTTTAATTCATTGCTTACCAAGCAAGCTAACATCTAATTTTTATTTGATCTCAGGTTATTGGTATGCCAAATGCAACCTCCAATATGGTTTAAATATCCAATATGGTAATGTACTTCCTTTTGAAAGACTAAAAGCTCCTCAATTATTAAAAATACTCAGGTAGAGGTTAGAAAGATCACAAACAAATCCCCTTACACATTTCCATCCAGCTATACTACTCTAACTTCTCACAGCAACTCCTTTCTACCCTATGGACCAGCCAGGAGACTTAGGATCTAGCTGCAGTTCTTGTTAACATGTTATATAATCTTACACCTGTCATCCAACTTCTCAATTTCCCTGTATATAAAATGCTCACTGTTGTAACCCCAGCATAGTTCCTAGCACATAGCAGGCAGTCAATAAACATTTGTGTAACAAACTCTTCAATACTGGCAAGATCAATTACAATAATTACTTTGAAAGGTATGTGCTGGGCACCTGGGTTGCTCAGTCGGTTAAGTGTCTGACTTCAGCTCAGGTTATGATCTCAAGGGCCTGGAACTGAGCCTTGCATCAGGCTCCCTGCTCAGCAGGGAGCAGGGAGTCTCCTTCTTTGCCTGCCACTCCCCTGCTTGTACTCTCTGTCAAATAAATAAAATCTTTCAAAAAAAATGGAGGGGAGAGGGGAGGAGAGGAGGAGAGGAGACGAGAGGAGAAAAAGATCAAACAGACTTCGTATCCCAAGTCTTTTTTTGTTTTTTGGAAGATTTTATTTTTATTTTAGAGAGATGGAGCGCAAACAGGGGAAGGGATAAGAGAAGAGGGAGAAGCAGACACCTGGCTGAGCAGGGAGCCCAATGTGGAACTCAATCCTGGGACTCTGGGATCATGACCTGAGCCAAAGGTAGAAGTTTGAGCCACCCAGGCACCCTTGTCCAAAGCTTCCTAATGCCAAATATTAGTAAGGAAAAGGGCTAAGCTGGAAGATGATATTTAGCCTCTGAAAAAAACTAATAAGGCTGACCAAAATTATAAAGGAGAGAAAGATCTAGCTGAGCCACCATAAACAGCTTCAACTATGAAACAATGACAAAGTTGTCAAAATCTGGGTTCTAATAATCTGACAAAAAATTTTAGTGAAAGCATGCTGTGTGCCAGAGTTAGATTCTAGGAATACAGTATATAACCAAGACATGCTACTCAAAAAAGAAGCTAAATATAGTTTATCTGAGAGAAATGAATGGAGTGGTCTCCAAGAGTATCTTCATTTCAGCCAACTGCACCTATCATCACATCACTGCTTATTGAATCCAAAACACATTTCACTCAGGAGAGAATTCTGATCAGCAGTTTTTTCTAAATTCGTTCAAAAATGTTCATTAAGCATCTGTTATCCACTGGGATCAGTGCTAAGTGCTAGAGAGTCAACAGTGAACAATATAACATAACCCCAGTCCTCATCTAATGTTATGCTCATCTTCTCCTTTACTAAAACTCTCAATCACTTCTGCTGACCCAGTAAGTCAAATTGCCTACATCTTCCACCATGGCACTTTCAACAGGCCCTTGCCACAGATAAGCAATTTTAGAGTTCTTTGCCCTATAAGCAGACTATGTTATTGCCTATCCAACATCCAGACCTCTCTACCCTTAGAATAAAATCCATTTAAAAAATAAATAAATAAATAAAATAAAATTTAAAAAAGGGATCCCTGGGTGGCTCAGTGGTTTAGTGCCTGCCTTCAGCCCAAGGTGTGATCCTGGAGACCCGGGATCGAGTCCCGTGTCGGACACCCTGCATGGAGCCTGCTTCTCCCTCTGCCTGTGTCTCTGCCTCTCTCTCTCTCTGTCTCTCATGAATAAATAAAATAAAATAAAATAATAAAATAAAATAAAATAAAAATAAATAAAATAAATAATAAAATCCATTTTTGTTCAGACAAGATACTACACTCTCCTCTAAGGCGAAGGAGTGGGTTAATTTCTGAATCAATCATGCCAACAACTGATTTAAGCATGGGTACGAGAAAAATACTGGTCAAGAAGACAAGATGGGGTGGCGGGGGGCGGGGGCAGAGGACAGATTTGCAGCAGTTTCTGATAAAGGTTTCTTCACTCCTAAAGAACTTTTGATTCTCAATCAAGGGCAATACTATCCCACATGGGACATCTGACAATGTCTAGAAACATTTTTGGTTGTTAAAACTGGTGGTGGTTGAGAAGCGCTCCTGGTATCTAGAAGCTAAAGTCCAGGGATACTGCTATACTGCTAAACATACTACCATGCACAGGACAGTCTCCCATAACAACAACAAAATTATCTGGCCCAAAATACCAAGAGTACTGAGATTAAGAAACCCTGCTAAAGATGATACACTGGAAGAGACAATGTCTTTCTTCTCTCCTTGAAAAATCTGGAGGAGACACACAGAACTGCTGAAGCCAGCTAGTTCCAGTTTGAGGACAAAGCCAACCTACAAAGGAGAGCTTCAGAGAAATAAGACTGAAGGCCTGATTGTACCGTACCTAGAAACGTCCTAACTCTGGACTTCACCTGTGACATAATTTCTCTATCATTTGAGCCACTAGGTAGGGTTTCTATTACTCACAGCCAGAGCATCCTGATATAATCCACTTTTACATTAACATTTATCATGAACTTTTTCACAAAGATTACTTCACTGTTATAATGCTTTAAAGTATTACAAGGGGGACACCTGGGTGGCTCAGCGGTTTAGCGCCTGCCTTCGGCCCAGGGCGTGATCCTGGAGTCCCGGGATGGAGTCCCGCGTCGGGCTCCCTACATAGAGCCTGCTTCTCCCTCTGCCTGTGTCTCTGCCTCTCTCTCTCTCATTAATAAATAATCTTTACCAAAAAAAAAAAAAAAAAAAAGTATTACAAGGTATTAGAAAAGTAAGAAAATACTTAAGATGGTTATTTTTTTGAAGATTTAATTTATTTGACAAAAAGAGAGCACAAGCAGGGGGAGCAGCAGAGGGACAGAGAGAAGCAGCTCTCTGCTGAGCAAGTAGCCTGATGTGGAACTCGATCCTGGGACCCCAGGATCACACCCTGAGCCAAAAGCAGTCACTCAACCGCTGAGCCACCCAGGCATCCCTCCAAGTATCTTTTTATATGATTTTTTATAGATTATACTCTACTGATCTATACCATACCTACTGATGAACGTTTAGGCTATTTCTCATTTTTATTGTCAGACTCAGCCCAAACACACCACCTTGATTACTCCATCTGACCACCTGCAGCAGTGTGGGTGCCATTCCACTAGCACTTGCCCTAGAATACACCTACTTTCTTCTGCAGTTATAGGTGTTCTTACTCTAACTCCCCAAGGACACTGTAAGTCAACCAAGGGTAGGAACCCTATCATCCAGATCTGTCACCCAGTTCTTTGCCTGGCCCATCATAAATACACAGGTCTCTGAATTAATAAAAACAGCCATATTACACACACACACACACACACACACACACACACACACACAAACAGAACACCCCAAACAAACATCAAAAGTTAAGAGGTTAAAAGAGGTCACAAAAGAAAACGCAACTTGAGATTAACTATGGGAAAGAAAGGGAACTATGGGAAAGAAAGGGCACTATGGAAACCATGTATGACTGAAAAGGAAAGGAAGATGAAGAGGCCAACAATAATACGAGGAGGGAGCACAGGAGGAAAGGACCGCAGTGATGCCTGTAGGAACTGACAATGAACTACTCAGGATCTAACACAACGACAGATGGAGACAAGCAATCATCAATTTGAGAGAAGACAGGGGAAAAGCAGTAAAATGGAAGAAGCCATTTTTGGCTCAGCCTGAAGACTACAAACACCACTTGCAACCAAACCATATTTTTGCCTTTAGAAGGAGTCAAGTATATTTCCTCACAGTCTCACTGAACACAGACCTTATATTCACTCGTTTGACAAATATATACTAAGAACTAGCTATGTTCTAAATACTGTCAAGAAAGGAGAATGAAAATAATTCCCAAGAGGAAATATTGTAGGTCAGCAAGAAAAAGATAAAACAATATGAAGTAAATGGAAGGCAAGCCAATATGCTCAGATGTCTCTCATTCTTCCTTTTGTTCATACTTGAATACTAATAGTGGAAGTCCTGGGTGAATAAGCTATCTCAATACTTAGTTTACTCAGCCCAAAGAGCCTGGCTCTGTAGGTATGTATGTATGTAGGTATGTATGTATGTATGTATTTTAAAGATTTTATTAATTTATTCATGAGAGACAGATACACAGGCAGAGGGAGAAGCAGGATCCTCATAGGGAGCCTGTTGTGGGACTTGATCCCAGGACCCCAGGATCACACCCTGAGCCAAAGGCAGACGCTCAACCACTGAGCCACCCAAGTGTCCCTGGCTCTGTATTTAAAATGGCCTCTGGCCACTAGGAGAGAAAAGCACTTCCCTTGGAAAAGATAAACAGTGCTTCACAGATTTCTTTACCTTTCAATTACAAGGGCCAAGTATGTGTTAAGACTAGAGGCTGGGTGCCTTCCTGTGCCATTTTGCTGCCAGCCTTTGACACAAAAGCCCTTTGGCCTAATTTACAACAAACCCATTGTTGTGTAATCCTCAGTGCCACTTATTTATTGGTTTTTGTCACACACATATTGTAAAGGAGAACTTTGTCCTGCAGTTAGCACGCTAAAGGGCACCTGAAGGTCAAACTGCAAATGCTTTAATGTCAGACTCTATGGGCTTCATGAAGAATCTGGGACCTTCTTTTCAACCCCTCAAATTCCAGGCCTTAGTAATCAATCAACTTACTGGGCTCCAGCAGCAGCAACAGGGTATTCAAGACTGTTGGAGGAAGCACACCCAAGGAGGTTAAGTCAAAGCAGGACCTCAGCAGGACCATAAAAACTGACCTCTGATGGTGGGATCACTGTTACACTGAACAGATAATACAGAGAGCTTAGCCGGTCTCAAATGGTTTCCCTCTACCTCCCAGGGTTAATGTTCCATTCATCTACTTGCCAAATATTCTGAGTGGTCAGTTCAATGACCAAGGTCACAGGAATTATTCTCTATAACCACTGTGCATATACATGCAACCCAAAAAAGAAATTTAAATCCGCTCGTGCTAAACCTCTTATCAATGTTGGACTAGATAACTAGAACCAACAAATCCCTCGACAACTCATCACTGTGAAAGAACACCTAAACCAGAGATTATATTCCTATAGTTTTATCAATCTACTAGTCTCAATATCAATGTACATATACCAGAGAAAATTCTATTTACGTATCTCTAATAAGAAAAATATTTAATCTCTATTTCTTCATTCATCGATGAGAAAAACACTGATAATCTACATTACAACTGTGGTAGGAAAAAAATGTATTTTCTTGGAATCCTTAAAATGCCACATAAAACACAAAGTAAGTCTCTGACAGACCTTTCTATTCATTTTACAGAACCGATATATAAAGGCAACCCCACTTTCTATCACAAACCAATTTGAGCCACATCTTATCATCAAATTCCCAGGCCGCAGACCTTTTCCACACTAATGTGGATTCACAAATAGTTCTCTGAAAGAGGAGCGCCTAGGTGGTTCAGCCGGCTAGCTGTCTTACCTTCAGCTCAGGTCATGATCTCAGGATCCTGGGATTGAGCCCTGCATCAGGCTCCCTGCTCAGCTTCTCCCTCTCCTCCTACCCCCTGCTCATGCTTTCTCCATCTCTCTCTTTCTCAAATAAATAATTAAATTCTTTAAAAAGGTTCCCTTGGGGCAGCCTGGGTGGCTCAGCAGTTTGGCGCCTCCTTCAACCAAGGGCCTGATCCTGGAGACCCAGGATCGAGTCCCAAGTCGGGCTCCCTCCATGGGGTCTGCTTCTCCCTCTGCTTGTGTGTCTGCCTCTCTCTCTCTCTCTCTCTCTCTCATGAATAAAAAATAAAAATAAAAAAATAAAATAAAAATAAATAAATAAAAAGGTTCCCTGAAAGAGACTAACATTTTACTACCGTGATCTCTTTACCTTATTTATATGTACTTAATAAACTAGGGAATAGACTAACCAGAAGCAGCAGCATCAACCAGGGGATGTTTCTGAGAGTGATCTCATTTTTATACCAGAGTGACTTGTTAAAGATCAAATAAATTAAAAAAAAAAAAAAAAAGATCAAATAAATTGAGGCACCAATTTATTGAGCTGGGTGGCTCAGCAGTTGAGCATGTCTACGTTTGCCTCAGGGTGTGATCCCAGTCTGGGGATTGAGTCCTGCATCAGACCCCTGCGGAGAGCCTGCTTTTCCCTCTGCCTATGTCTCTGCCTCTCTCTGTATGTGTCTCTCATGAATAAATACATAAAATCTTTAAAGGGTGGGGGATGACACCTGGGTGGTTCAGTGGTTGAGTGTCTGCCTTCGGTTCAGCTCGTGATCCTGGAGTCCCGAGATCGAGTCCCACATGAGACTCCCTCCATGGAGCTTGCTTCTCCCTCTGCCTATGTCTCTGCCTCTCCCTGTGTGTCTTTCATGAATAAATAAATAAAATCTTTTTAAAAAGTAAAATATGGAAAGCCCTGGTGGCTCAGTGGTTTAGCGCCGCCTTCAGCCCAGGGCGTGATCCCGTGATCCCAGGATCAAGTCCCACGTCGGGCTCCCTGCGTGGAGCCTGCTTCTCCCTCTGCCTGTGTCTCTGCCTCTCTCTCTCTCTCTGTGTCTCTAATAAATAATAAAAATAAAATCTTTAAAAAATAATAAATAAATAAGTAAGTAAAATAAGGGCAGCCCCGGTGGCTCAGTGGTTTAGCGCCACCTTCAGCCTAGGGTGTGATCCTGGAGACCCGGGATCGAGTCCCACGTCCGGCTCTCTGCGTGGAGCCTGCTTCTCCCTCTGCCAGTGTCTCTGCCTCTCCCTCTCTCTGTGTCTCTCATGAATAAATAAAATCTTAAAAAAAAAAGTCAATGAAGGGGGTTGAGGGTCTAGGTTGGTAATTCTGATAGTGCTATACCTGCATACTAGAACTGAATCATTTAAGCCAATGGCAGATGGTAGGAGACAGGTTCTCACTGAAGTGAGAAGTTACACATAAAACAAGGAAGCAGCTAGAATGATGAAATGTAGTAATGGATTCCAGTTAGAGACATCATCAGTATGAACTCACATTTAGCTTAATGAAAGTTACACAGGAAAATAGTAATAGATACATGTACATACACTGTGAGCATACATATACCTATTTCCCTGCTCTGTCAGCCAAAAAGGCAACACCCAGTAAAAATGAGCACACCTTGCACCCAGACAGTGGCTTACAATACTATTCTCTAATAAAAGAAATAAGGCTCGTTGGAGATACAGCTGATTCTAGGGTTAGAGTAGGAAATACAGAGGATAAACCTGGAGTATCTTTGTAGTACCAGAAAGTAAAGAAGTACTAGGAAAAAACCCACCCACAATAATGGGGGAATGTCAAAGGAACACAGGAGCTAAACAAAACAACTCCCAGTGGCCAAAGCAGAAACAATTTGAGCACTAAAATAAAGCAGTGATGAATTATAACCCAAAGTATAAGATAAATACCTACGAGTCCATACTGATAAAAAATAAGTAAATAGGAGAGAAGAGACAAATCTCTGGTTTAGAAGAATTCCAAACTATTTATGCAGATACCTGCATAACTTTCCACTCTTTAAGTGTGGATTGCACACAGTCCACTTCCTCCTAATATAGAAGGGGGTGGGGAGAACTCTACAAGAGAAATGTGACCTACCCACTCCCTCAGCCCAGTTATCAAGGTCAATGTTATGTCATAAACCATGTTGATATAACATAACCTTGACATGACATGATGAAAATAACATCTCCGTGGTCATCTTCCCCCAAATACATAACCCCAATCTATCATGAGAAAAACATCAAATACCAATTGAGGGATATTCTACAAAATACCTGACCAGTACATCAAAATAGTCTAGGTCACCAAAACCAATGAGAGTCTGAGAAACCACCAGGGGCAAGAGGAGACATGATTACGAAGTATAAGGTGTTGTGCTGGACAGGAGCCTACAATGGGAACAGTAGATAAAAACTAAGGTTATCAGAATGAAATAGACTTTAATTAATAATAATGTAATTGTAACAAATTTACCTTAGTAATGTAAGACATTAACAACAGAAAGAAAAAAATATGTAGGAAAAAATTACTAATGAAAGTTGTCTCTCCCTCTGCCTATGTCTCTGCCTCTCTCTGTGTGTCTCTCATGAATAAATAAAATCTTTAAAAAAAGGAGGGGAGGCACCGCCTGAGTGGCTCAGTGGTTGAGCATCTGCCTTCGGCTCAGGTCATGATCCCAGGGTACTGGTGAATCTAGTGAATCTGTTATAATTCACTCTTATACCATTATTTTAGTGAATATGTTAAAGAACATACCAAATTCTAATGAACTAATTCTAATTAGTTCCATAGTGAGTAAATGGCATCCAAAAATTTGTGTCAAACAAAACTGGGCAATCAATACACTCATGCATTTTCTCCTTGATGTGTCAGTAAGGACAGTGAATACAGTAAATTTAAAATTGTAGAGACCCGGGATCGAATCCCACATCGGGCTCCCGGTGCATGGAGCCTGCTTCTTCCTCCGCCTGTGTCTTGCCTCTCTCTCTCTCTCTCTCTGTGACTATCATAAATAAAAATTTAAAAAAAAAATTAAATTTAAAATTGTCGTCTGTCAGAAACTGATCACAGAGATGTGCAGGCGAGTCCCTTCTCCTCTTTTCTTGAGGATGGGAGCCAAATCACAAGTTATTCAAGAATCCCCAGGAATGGCCAAGTGCAGACTCAACTCACACACCACCATCTCCATCAGTCACCAGATTAAAGACAATAATGGCTTTCATCTATATGAACTTGAGGCAGGTCACTGACTTTTCTTGAAGGAAGTTAAGTGGAGGGAGAGGGCAGGGAGTTGGTGTCTCTAACAGCTTATTTTCTTTCCCTTAATATCCTGAGAGACAAGCCCTGCAGTAAGACAATCATGCTGTATTTTTGTGAAGCTCTGCCAGCATCCATTTTTACTGGAGTAATAAAGAATTTGTTTAAAGAATGGCAGTGGATAAGAGCTTATAGCCCTGAAAGACAAGGTTAAGAAGAAATATCAATTTGATCCAACTTACAAGAGTTGTGCCGACGGCGGAAACTTTTGGATTGACTCAAGGATTCCGTGTGCCTGTCCACATAGCTCTTTGAGCACTGTTGCTGCTGTGGGGAAATGGCAACATCCTGACTCTTCACATCTGTCCTCTTAGGGATATTCTGAGGAGCACTGCTGGAAGAGGCTGGCTTCTTCACCAGCTTGCCCATGCCATTCTGGCTGATACCCACTTGGTATCCAACACCAGATGGGCCTAATTCTGTCTGATGAAGGTCTCCAAAATGCTGGTTTTCTCCAGGACCTGGTATCTCCAGAATTTTCAATTCCGTAATGTCACCTGCCCTGAAATACACAAAAGAGTCCAAGTCTCAAAACTTGCCTATGTAACAGTGTCACACCAATGTTCATAGCAGCATTCTCCACAATAGCCAAAAGGTGCAAACCCAAGTGCCCCTGTAAGATAAATGGATAAACAAAATACAGCACATACAGTGAAGTACTTACTTACTTAGCCTTTAAAAGGAGAGAAATTCTAACACATGCTACAACATGGATGAACCTTGAAGACATTATGCTAAGTAAAATACACCATCACAAAAGGACAATTATTAAATGATCTCACATACCTAAAACAGTTAAATTCAGAGAAAGAAAAGTAAAAAAGTGGTTTTTAGGGCTAGAGGAAGAAGAGATTGGAGAGTTAGTGTTTATGGTGTATGAAGTTTCAGTGTGGGAGGATGGAAAAGTTCTAGAGGTGGACAGTGGTGATGGGTGCACAATATGTGAACATACTTAATGCCACTGATTTGTATACTGAAAAATGGTCAAAACATAAACTATATGTTATGGATATCTCAACACGTTAAAAAATAATACAAGCAATGTAAAAAAGACAAAGCACGAGAGTGATAAAAATGATGAAATTGGGATCAATAGCAACCAGTTACACTTTTGCAGAGCTGTAATTTTTTCCCCCTAATTGAAGTATAGTTGACATACAGTATTATATGAATTCCAGGTGTACAACATAGTGATCTGATATTTATATATACCACGAAATGATCACCACAAAAAGTTTAATGGTACCTGTCACCACAGAAAGTTATTTTATATATATATATTTTTTTAAAGATTGTATTTATTTGACAAAAAAAGACAGCATAAGGAGGGGGAGCTATAGGCAGAGGGAAAGGGAGAAGCAGTCCCCCCTCAGAGCAGGGAACCCAATACAGGGCTCAATCTCAGGAACCCCTCGAATCATGACCTGAGCTAAAAGCCATGCTTGACTGAGCCACTCAAGCACCCTGAAAGTTATATTAATGACCATATTCCCTATGTTGTCCTTTACATCTTATGTCTTACTTATTTTATAACTGGAAGTCTGTACCTCTTAATGGCAGGGCTTCATTTCATTGAAATAGCAGAGGCAAAAATGAGGAAAGGTGGTAGAGTACTTAAGGACAAGGCTCAGGCACCAACACTGCCCTTTAAAGAGACCTATTGTTGGGAGCCTGGGTGGCTTGGTCAGTTAAGTTTCTCTGCCTTTGGCTCAAGTCATGAGCCTCGAGTCCTGAGATTGAGCCTCATGTCAGGTGGATGTAAAGGAACGGAAGAATACATGAAAAGAAAACCCAAAGAGGCAACAGAGAAACTAAAAGAGGGAACTTCAATAGTTAGGGAGCATCTGGATTAAGGTTCAAATTAAGATACTGCAACTCAATTTGGCTATTAGGTCATTTGTAACTTTGGCAAGAGTGAGTTTCACAAGATGGTGAAGTTTGAAAAGTGGGGTAAGGAAAGACTAGAGAATGAGGCCACAAAGGGAATGAAAGCAGACTACTATTTTGCTCTGGAAAGAACTGTGGTATGTATAAAGAGAAGGGAAATGACAGGGCAACAGCTGATGGCTCACACAAGGCGTGGTGGGTATGTTGGTGTGTATGGGTGTGCAGGAGTGTGTGAACTGTGGGGGAAGGCTGGGGAGGGCTTCACAAGAATGCAAAGAGGAAAACGGGTATGAAGGTTGAAAATGAAGACACAAGAGACTGAGAACGGTATGAAAGGAGACCAAGGGATCCCTGGGTAGCGCAGCGGTTTGGCGCCTGCCTTTGGCCCAGGGCGCGATCCTGGAGACCCAGGATCGAATCCCACGTCGGGCTCCCGTGCATGGGGCCTGCTTCTCCCTCTCCCTCTGCCTATGTCTCTGCCGCGCGCGCGCTCTCTCTCTCTCTCTCTCTCTGTGTGTGACTATCATAAATAAAAAAAAAAAAAAATTTAAAAAAAAAAAAAAAAAAGGAGACCAAAAAGGAGAGTATATAAAGCATATGGGATAAGGGTAGCCCTGAACACAAAGGGTATGTCTTCTATTGAGACTTCAGAAGGGGAAATAAATTAAGAATGGATACTCCTACAGAAAAGATTAAATGAAGGTATCGTTCCAAAAGTCAAGGAAGCGCTTATCCGACAGTTGTTTGTTGCCACTGTTCTTATTTTAACCTAAGAAAGGGAGATTTTATGAAAAACTGGTGAAAAGAGAGATGTGAAGGCCACTGAACTTGAGATCCACAAAAACTAAGAAAACTACATTCCTGTAACTACAGATGTCAGCTACTGGCGACAGTGTGCTTCCAGAGATAAATTATAATACAAATCTACAAAGAGAGATACATTTATGTGGTGGTGGGGGAGGGAGAGATCAATAAAACACAAATAATAAAAGCCTAAGAAAATAGATGATTCTGAATTTGACTGTTTTAATTAAGAATATTGAGTGTTTGACAGAGATTAGGAAAAGGTTTCACAAACCCTGATCTATTAGCTAAAAGTTAATGATGACATAAAGTCTACGCTGAAAACAGCCGCTAGCCTCTAAGAGTTAAGACTGTAAAACCTCACCCCTGACAAGACTACTCAGATGCAGCCCTCTGCAAGAGAAAACTGGCAACTGGACCTAAGCTCAAGCTCCACAGACCACCAGACTAGATCTGAAAAACTCAGCAAAGACACTCACCTGAAGGTGACTTCCGGCACGAGGCACTTCACTCCATTGTGGAAAGGCCGGGTGAGAGAAATGGTCTGGCTGACCTGGTCCACTGCGGACACTCGTCCCTGATAGACTCCCAAGCTATCTCCACAGTTGATGGACACAATACTGCCCAGCCAATCCGTAGCCATGATTCTGATGTAAGGCCACTGTCGCGAGAAGGAGCCACACACAGCTTGAGAAACAGACAAACCTTTAATTAAATTCAGCAGAGACTAGGTCAGGCTCTGAACCAGGTGTTGCTTAATAATGCACGTTCTGGGGGTGTCTGGGCAGTTCAGTCCATTAAGCATCCAACATCTGATTTCAGCTCAGCTCACGATCTCAGGGTCATGGGACAGAATCTGGGGTTGTGAGACAGGGCTCTGCACCCAGTGGGGAGTCTGCTTGGGGTTCTTTCTCTCCCTCTCCCACCTCCATCCTGTGTGCATGCATATTCTCTAATAAATAAACTTTTTTTTTTTTTTTTTTTTAAAAGATCTGAGACCTTACAACTGGGGGGAGGGCAGAGGGAGAGGGAGAGGGAGAGGCACAAGGAAACTCCCAGTAAGCAGGGAGCCTGCTCCGGGGCTTGAGCCCAAGACCCTGAGCGCTCGACCTGAGCCAAAGGGAGGCACCCAGGCACCCCCAAGTTTTATTTTTCATACTTTATTACTTCAATTAAGGATGTGACAGAATGTGTAGTAGTTTTTTTTTTTTTTTTCTTAAAGATTCATGTACTGGGGCCCCCAGTGGCTCAGCTGTTCAGTGCCACCTTCAGCCCAGGGCCTGATCCTGGAGACCCAGGATCGAGAACCATGTCAGGCTCCCTGCATGGAGCCTGCTTCTCCCTCTGCCTGTGTCTCTGCCCACCCCCCCCACCCCCCCGTGTGTGTGTGTGTGTGTGTGTGTGTGTCTCTCATGAATAAATAAGTAAAATCTTTTAAAAAAAGATTCATGTACTGGGGCACCTGGGTGGCTCAGTCTGTTGAGTGCCTACCTTCAGCTCAGGTCCTTTCCCCCTGCTGCTCCCCCTACTTGTGCTCTATTCTCTCTAATAAATGAAATCTTTTTTTTTTTTCTTAAAGATTTTATTTATTTGACAGAGAGAGAGAGAGAAAGCACAAGCAGGGGAGCTGCAGGCAGAGGAAGAGGGAGAAGCAGGCTCCCCGCTGAACAGGAAGCTCCACGTGGGACTTGATCCCAGGACCCTGGGATCATGACCTGAGCTGAAGGCAGATGCTCAACTGAGTCATCCAGACATCTCTAAGCAAGATCTTTAAAAATAATAATAATAAATAAGACTTTTGGTGGGAATACAAACTGGTACAGCCAGTTGTGGAAAACAGCATAGAGGTTCTTCAAAAAATTAAAAACAGAACTATCTTATGATCCAGTAATTGCACTACTGGGTATTTACCCGAAGAACAGATATGATGTGTGTACACACACAATGGAATATTAATCAGCCATGAAAAAAAGAATGAAATCTTGCCATTTGCGACAACATGGAAAGAGCTAGAATGTATAAACCAGTCAAATGGTGCATGGGTGGCTCAGTCGGTTAAGCATCTGCCTTCGGCCCAGGTCACAATTCCAGGGGACCAAGGCCATGTCTGGCTCCCTGCTCAGCAGGGAGTTTGCTGGTGCCTCTCTCTCTGCACCACCTCCACCCACCCACCCCCGCTCTAAATAAAATCTTTTTTTTTTAAAAGATTTTATTTATTTATTCATAGAGACACAGAGAGAGAATGAGAGGCAGAGACACAGGCAGAGGGAGAAGCAGGCTCCATGCAGAGAGCCCAACGTGGGACTCGATCCAGGGTCTCCAGGATCACACCCTGGCTGCAGGCAGTGCTAAACCGCTGCGCCACCGGGGCTGCCCTAAAAAAAAAGAGGGATCCCTGGGTGGCTCAGCGGTTTGGCGCCTGCCTTTGTTCCAGGGCGTGATCCTGGAGTCCCAGGATCGAATCCCGCATTGGGCTCCTGGCATGGAGCCTGCTTCTCCCTCTGCCTGTGTCTCTGCCTCTCTCTCTCTATGTCTATCTACCATGAATAAATAAAATCTTTAAAATAAATAAATAAATAAATTAATTAATTAATTAAAAAGAAAAAGAAAAAAGATACGCCAGAGAAAGACAAATACCATAGATTTCAATCACATGTGGAATTTAAAAAACAGGGCAGGGCAGCCCAGGTGGCTCAGTGGTTTAGCACCTGCCTTCGGCCCAGGCGTGATCCCGGGATCAAGTCCCACATCAGGCTCCCTGTGTGGAGCCTGCTTCTCCCTCTGCCTGTGTCTCTGCTTCTCTCTCTCTCTCTCTGCGTTTCTCATGAATAAATAAAATCTTTAAAAAAAAAAAAAAAAAAAAAAAAGAATTCTCAGAACTCAGTAGTGTTAAAAAAAAAAAAAAAAAACACAGGAATATTTAAAAGAAATCCAATTTAAAAAATGGTCAAAATCTGCCTGTGTCTCTGCCTCTCTCTGTGTGTGTGTCTCTATGAATAAGTAAAAAAAAAAAAAAAATTTTTTAATAAAAAAAAATGGTCAAAAAACACAGACATTTGAACAAAGAATATATACAGACAGCAAGCAAGCACATGAAAGATGTCCAGCATCATTAGGGAAATACAAAGTAAAACTACTGTGACGTATCACTATATACCCACCAGAATGGCTAAAATAAAAAAAATAGTGACAATACCAAGTCCTGGAAAGGAAGTGGAAAAACTGGATTCCTCATACATTGTTGATGGAAATATTAAATGGTGTGGCCATTTTGGTAAACAACATGGCAATCTGGGACACCTGGGTGGCTCAGCAGTTGAGCACCTGCCTTCGGTCCAGGGCGTGATCCTGGGGTCCCGGGGTCAAGTCCCATGTCGGGCTCCCTGCATTGAGCCTGCTTCTCCCTCTGCCTGTGTCTCTGCCTCTCTCTCTCTCATGAATAAATTAAAAAAAATTTTTTTTTAATTGGCAATCGATAAAAAAAAAAATAAACATGCAACTGCTACATGGTCAACTGCACCACTGGTCATTTATCTGAGGGAAAGACTTAAGTTTACACTAACAGCCCCAAACTAGAAAACCCACGTGACCTTCCACGGATGAATGCTTAAACTGTGGTATATCCATACCACAGAGAAAAAGTGAAAAAGTCAACTCCCAAAAGTTACATTCTGTATAATTCAATTTGTGTTAACATTCCTGAAATGACTAAAGAGGGCAGCCCCAGTGGCCCGGCAGTTTAGCTCAGCCTTCAGCCCAAGGTGTGATACTGGAGATCTGGGATTGAGTCCCACGTCAGGCTCCCTGCAGGGAGCCTACTTCTCCCTCTGCCTGTGTGTCTCTGGCTCTCTCTCTCTGTGTCTGTCATGAATAAGAAATAAATAAAATATTAAAAAAAAAAAAAAAGAGAAATGACTAAAGACATGGAGATGAGTGGTTCCCAGGGTTTAGGAAGGGATGGAGGCAGGAGGAAAATGAGAATGGCTATAAAAGGACAATAAGGGGATCCTTGGGTGGCTCAGCGGTTTGGCGCCTGCCTTTGGCCCAGGGCGCGATCCTGGAATCCCGGGATCGGGTCCTGCTTCGGGCTCCCGGCATGGAGCCTGCTTCTCCCTCCTCCTGTATCTCTGCCTCTCTTTCTCTCTGTGTCTATCATGAATAAATAAATAAATCTTTAAAAAAATAAAAATAAAAATAAAAGGACAATAAGGGGATGTCTGGGTGTCTCAGCACTTGAGCCTCTGCCTTTGGCTCAGGGCATGATCCTGGAGTCCCAGGATGGTGTCCTGTGTAGGGCTTCCTCCATGAAGTTTGCTTCTCCCTCTGTCTATGTCTCTGCCTCTCTGTCTCTCTCTGTCTCTGTCTCTCATGAATAAATAAAATCTTTCAAAAAAAAAAAAAAGGACAATATGGAGGATCCTTGTAGTAATGGGAATATTCCGTTCTTTGATTGGTAGTGACACGGTACTATAATTTTTTGAAGATGTTATCAATGAGAAAAACTGGGAAAAGTATATGAAATCTTTCTGTATTATTCCTTAGAAGTGCATACAAATCTACAATTATCTCAAATAAAAAGTTTAATTGAAAAAAAATCAAAAAAAGAAAAAAAAATCAATGTCTTCTATAGCATTAACAAAATAAATGAGGAAATCATGTATGATATCAATAAATATAGAAAGATAGGGGCACCCGGCTGGCTTAGTCAGTAAAGCATGCGACTCTCAATATTGGGGCTAAGGTCAAGCCCCACATCGGATATAGATTACTTAAAAATAAAATCTAAGATAAATGCATAAAGATAATCCAACAAAACTGAACACCCATTCATGATATCAAAAAGGGTAGTGGTGGTATCTCCAAAACAATTACAGCTAACACCATATTAATGCTGAAATAATGAATCCTTTACTCAAGACTAAGGACAAGGCAAGGATGTTCACTTTCACCACTTCTAAGCAACATTACACTGTACATCCCACTCAGTGCAATAAAACAAGAAATAAACACAAATAGGGACACCTGGATGGCTCAACGGTTGAGCTCTGCTTTCCACTCAGGGTGTGACCCTAGAGTTCAGAAATCAAGTCCTACATCGGGCTCCCTAAGGGGAGCCTGCTTCTCCCTCTCCCTTTGCCTATGTCTCTGCCTCTCTCTAGAGTATCTCTCATGAGTAAATAAATAAAATCTAAAAACAAAAAAGAAAGAATATTGAAAAGAACTATATAAATGACTTTTGTTTTTAAGGTTTTATTTATTTGACAGAGAGAGTGCACAAATGAACAGACCAGCAGATAGAAGGGAGAGAGAGAGAAGCAGGCTTCCCACTGAGCAGAGAGCCCAGTGTGGGACTCAATCCCAGGACTCTGGGACCATGACCCAAGCCAAAGGCAGACGCTTAACTGACTGAGCCAACAAGGCACCCCATTAAAAAAAAAAAAATTAAGATTTTATTTATTTGAAAGAGAAAGAGACTGCACACATAAGCTGGGAGAGAAGCAGAGGGAGAGGGAGAAGAAGGCTATCCACTGAGCAGGGAGCCCCAGGTGGGGCTCAACCCCAGGACCCTAGGATCATGACCTGAGCTAAAGGTAGACACTTAATTGAGCCACCCAGGCACCCCTCCAAAAAGGTCTTTATTTATAGCCATACAATTGACTGTATGTAGAAAACCCTAAGAAATGTACCAAATAAAAAATTCCTATTAGAATTAATTTAGCAAGGTCACAGGATACATGCTGAATTAAAATAAACTGTATTCTTTACAATAACAACAAAAAACTGAAAATGAAATTTTAAAATACTATTTATAATAGTATTAAAAAACATAAGGTACTTAGGACTAAATCTAATAAAACACGTGCAGAATTTCTATAATGAAAACAATATGAGACCCCTGAGAAAAATTAAAAGACAACCTAAATAAATGGAAAGATGCACCACCTTTGTAAGTCAAAGGGCTCATTGTCAATTCTCTCCAAATTGATCTACAGATCAAACACAAATATCGATAAAAATCCCAGCTGGTCTTTTTTTTTTTTTTTTTAAGATTTTATTTATTTATTCATGAGAGACACACACAGAGAGACAGAGAGAGAGAGAGAGAGACAGGCAGAGACACAGGCAGAGGGAGAAGCAGGCTCCATGCAGGGAGCCCGACATGGGACTCGATCCCGAGACCCCAGGATCACACCCTGAACTGAAGGCAGATGCTTAACCACTGAGCCACCCTGGCATCCCTGTCAACTATAATTTTAAATAGACACTGATATCATACATTCAAGTTTATATTGTTAATAAATGAGAATTTTAAAAAAAAATAAATAAATAAATGAGAATTTTTAATAGTTTCTTTCTTTTCTTCCTTCTTAAAGATTTTATTTATTTATTCATGAGAGATAGAGAGACAGGCAGAGACACAGGCAGAGAGAGAAATAGGCCCCCTGCAGGAGCCTGATGTGGGACTCGATCCAAGACCCCAGGATCACACTCTTATTCAAAGGCAGACTCTCAATCGCTAAGCCAGGCATCCCAATTTTTAATAGTTTCAAAATGTGGACTGCCACTTCTACATTAATAGAAGTTTTTTAAAAAGTAACTATTCAGGACGCCTCGGTGGCTCAGTGGTTTAGTGTCTGTCTTCCACCCAAGGCGTGATCCTGGAGTCCCAGGATCAAGTCCCACATCAGGCCCCCTGCATGGAGCCTGCTTCTCTGTCTCTGCCTCTCTGTGTCTCTCGTGAATAAATAAATATAATCTTTTAAAAATAAAATAAAAGCAGTGTTTAGATAGTCTGTGTGGGAAGGGCTTTCTACTCTTCTTTGTGTACTTACTACTTTTATATCAAGGTATAATATATATAGTAAGTCAACATATTTTAAGTGTACAGCTGAATCAATTTTTGCATACTAATTCACCAATATAACCTCCATTTAAGACATCGAATACTTCAAACATCAGAAAAGATTCCACTGTGTCCCCACAAGAGCAGCCATTATTCTGACATCTAACACAAAAGATTAGTCTGTTTTTGAACTTCATGTAAATGGAATCATAAAGGTTCTCCATAAAGAACCAAGGTTTAAGTTCTTTTGCTCAATATTATACCTGTGAGATTCATCCTTGTTGTTACAAGCAGCAATAGTTCATTCTTTCTCTGGCTACATAGTATTCTATATGCCTCAAAGTATTCACCCATCCTACTGCTGATAAACAATTGGGTTATTTCCACTTTGGTGGGGGAACTATTATGAATAAAGAATTAAACCTTTTTTAAAAAGATTTTACTTATTTATTCATGAGAGACAGAGAGAGAGAGGCAGAGACATAGGCAGAGAGAGAGGGAGAAGCAGGTTCCATGCAGGGAGCCCGATGCGGAACTCGATCCCAGGACTCCGGGATCATTCCCTGGGCTAAAGCGCTGAGCCACCCAGGAGTCCCAAGAATTAAACATTTTTGTATTTGTGGGGACAAATGTACCCATTTATGCTGGCCATATTACACAGGAAGCCCTAGAGTATTTATGGACTATTTTGCTCAAATGCTAAACTATCACTTTTTCCCTCGTTAAGGATGAGACTTTTCTGTATTTCCCTTATAAGAAGTCTTCAGATAACAAAGTCAGGTATCCCTAAATGATCTTCCACCCATAGTGCAACTGAGGCAGTTGCCAAAATAATTCATAAACCACAAAAGAACAACTTGCCAATTACAGACTAATCAACTTCCATTTCATCTGCCACATCAGAAAAACATCATTCAGATCCAAGGAAAAACTCTGGTCCACTAAGGACAATCAACAGCTGCAGAGGAGTAAGTGATTAGTTACAGGCTTCTGAAAAAACAGATATTTTTCCACACATTTACCTAGAAACCTGCTTAATCAAAATTTTGAGATTGGTGGAAATCATTAAAAAAAAATAATAATCTAGTACCAAAAAAAAAAATCTAGTACAATCCAAGTACTAATTCTAGACCTTCCATAAAAATCAGCATAGTGAAAAGGGCACAGATCTCTGAGGTCAGGCATCATAGGCTCACATTCGCTTCTGGACTTCACCATTTCCGAGTACCATGACCTGGGCAAATTATCCTAATTTGAGTATCAATTGTCTCAACTATAAAATGGTAATTAACACCAATCATACCACCACCTCACAGAACCACTGTGAAGATTAAGTGAGATAATCAATATAATTTCTATCATTAGTAAATTTTATTTCAAATGTCTCCTTTTAGCAAAAATATTGACCAGATAGATGGGCAGCCCAGCCCAGTGGTTCAATGGTTTAGCACCGCCTTCAGCCCAGGGCCTGATCCTGGAGTCCCGGGATCGAGTCCCAGGTCAGGCTCCCGGCACGGAGCCTGCTTCTCCCTCTGCCTGTATCTCTCTCTCTCTCTCTCTCTCTCTCTCTCTCTCTCTCTCTCTCTCTCCCATAAATAAAATAAAATAAAATAAAATAAAAAGAAATATTGACCAGATAAGGGACTTGAGTCATAACCCTAGAAAATCATTATGGGACAGCCACTTTCATTCTCACCCAAACAAAACTACAAAAATGCAACTACAAAAGCTACAAATTCTATCTTGGAAATGAAGTCCCAATTTTCAAACTGAAACACATATCTTTAGGGTTATGCAAAAATATGCAAGCAAGGGAATCAATTTCCACACTTTCATAAACCTGATCAGCCCACATAACTGAATTATCAATCAAAGATTTTCAATCCTAATATGTATTACTCTAGGACAGGAGTCTGAAAACTATAGCCCATGGGCCAAACAGGGCCCACTACGAATCAAGTTTTATTCGAACACAACCCCACTGAGGGTGCCTCAGTGGCTCAGTCAGGTGAGCCTCGGATTCTTGATTTTGGCTGGGGTCCTGAGAACCAGCCTAGAGCACAGCGTGAAGTTCACCTGAGATTCTCTCTCCCTCTCCCTCCCACTCGTGCACTCTTGTTCTCTGAAATAGATAAGTCTTAAAAGAAAAAGTATGAAATAGACAAATCCCCCAGAATAATACAAATTACCAAAAAATGACTGAAAAATAGAAAATCTGGATAGACCTAATACCAAGTAAAGAAAACTGAATTTGAGGGGTGCCTGGATGGCTCAGTGAATAAAGCCTGTGACTCTCTTGATCTTGAGGTCCTCAGCTCAAGCCCTATGCTGGGTGTAGAGATTATAAATAAACAAACTTAAAAAAAAACAGTAGGACACCTAGGTGGCTCTTCGTTTAAGCTTCTTTTCTAGCTCTTGATTTCGGCTCAAGTCATGATCTCAAGCTCAGGGCCCATTCTGACTCTGTGCCCTGCGAGGAGTCTGTTTGAGATTCTCCCTCCCTCTCGCTTTGCCCCTCTCCCTATACCTGCATGCTCTCTCAAATAAATGAATCTTAAATTAAGAAACTGAATTAGTAATTTAAAATATTCCCACAGGGCAGCCCCTGGTGGCGCAGCGGTTTAGCGCTGCCTGCAGTGTGATCCTGGAGATCCAAGATTGAGTCCCACATCAGGCTCCTTGCATGGAGCCTGCTTCTCCCTCTGTGTCTCTGTCTCTCTCTGTGTGTGTCTCTCATGAATAAATAAATATTAAAAAAATAAAATAAAAATAAAATATTCCCACAAAAAAAAAGCCTAGACCCAGAAGACTTCACTGGTAAATTCTATCAAATACAGAGAAATAAAAAATGTTATACAAACTCAGAAAACAGAGAAAGCAGCATTTCCAGCTCATTTTATGAGGATATTATCGCTGTTACTAAAGCCAAAAACATCATAAGAAAACTTCAGTATCCCTCATGAACAGACACGAAAATCCTTAACAAAGTATTAGCAAACTAAATTCAGCAACATGGATTAATATACACACCATTACTAAGGGGGGGGTGCTCATTCCAAAATACAAGATTGGTTTAACATCCTAAATTCAAGTAACATAATACACCATTTATACATACCCTAAAGGGTTTTTTTAATATAAAAAAAAGCTAGAGGCACTTCAGTAGCCCAGTTAAGTGTCTGCCTTCGGCTCAAATCATGATCTCAGGGTCCTGGAATCAAGTCCCACATCAGGCTCCCTATTCAGCAGGGAAGTCTGCTTCTCCCTCTCCCCACCCCGCACTTGTGCTTTCTCTTTCTCTCAAATTTTTTTTATATTTTTAAAAAATATATTTTAAAAACATCAGGGGGCACCTAGCTGGCTCAGTCAGTGGAGCACCTGGCTCTTGATCTTGGAGCTGTAAGTTACAGCCCCACACTGGGTATGGAGCCAACTTAAATAAATAAATAAATAAAATTGTGTGATTTAGGGGCACCTGGGTGGCTCAGCCAGCTAAGTGTCTGCCTTCAACTCAGGTCATGATCCCATGGTCCTGGGATCCAGCCCCACATCGGGCTTCCTGCTTAGTAGGAAGCCTGCTTCTCACTCTGCTTCTGCAACTCCTCCTGCTTGTACTCTTTCAAATAAGTAAAATATTTTTTTTAAAAAAAGTGTATTTAGATAACTTTGTATTTATTTTTCAAAGTCAATATTTACATGTCAAAAATTTTTGAGACCTGAGTGACGAGGGAAAAAGAACCATTCATGCCAAAGCAACTCCACTGTATCTTTGGACAGCCAATAAAAAAAAAATCACTTTTGAAAATTTAACAAATCCAACTCCTTTTAAATTCTATCCCAAAATTAATTTACTTCTGTAGAGTGCCCAGACATAAAGCTAATACTCCAGGATGGAGCCAGCCAGTGTTAGGGTCAACCTTCCTTTCTTCTACATTCTCCTAAAGCAATCTACTACCACAGGTACTAGATTTTCAATTTTTTTTTTTTTTTTTTTTTTTTTTTAATCCATGAGAGACACTGAGAGAGAAGCAGGCTCCATGCAGGGAGCCCGACGTGGGACTCGATCCTGGGTCTCCAGGATCACGCCCTGGGCTGAAGGCGGCACCAAACCCCTGAGCCACCCGGGCTGCCGGATTCTCAATTCTCAAAGCCTAACCACATCACTGATTCTGACGACTGAGACTCCACTTGAACCCCTTCTAAGTCACATCTCTACCTTCATTAACTTATATAATTGCATTTTTTTTTAACTCAACTGAAATTTCTGACATGTATATATGACCCTTGCATTTCATTAAACTGCACTAGGCAAATCTTGAGATTAACCAGATTCTCTCTTCCCTTCATAAAGGCAACAAATCTGGTAAGCACACCTTCCAGATAGGCTGTAAATACTGTATATAAAGAAAAGGGATACAGACTCAACTCAGCAGAATCCCAACTGCAAGTTGTACCCATAAATCAAACCCCTCCAGACATAGGTGCTCAAAACCATGATTCCATCTAATTTTACCACAATCTGGTAAAACCCCCTAACTCACCCACCAGGTCATCATAAAAGACTTTAACAGATGCCTTACTACAATTCTGATACACTATCCTTCTATTCCTTTGAGATATCAGTTTGAATGTCCTCTTCTGGCAGAATTTATAACTCTAGCAACCCTGCTACTCTGGCTATTAAGAACAGAAAAATGACACATTTTCTACTTTGCATTAATTACAGCACCTCAGGAATCACAAGTACTTTTTTTTTTTTTTTTTTTTTTAGATTTTACTTATTTATTCATGATAGAGAGTGAGAGAGAGGCAGACACAGGCAGAGGGAGAAGCAGGCTCCATGCAGGGAGCCCGAGGCAGAACTTGATTCCGGAACCCCAAGATCAGGCCCTGGGCCAAAGGCAGGCACTAAACCGCTGAGCCACCCAGGGATACCCCCCCACAAACACTTTAAACATTTTCCAGTCCTTTGTTTTTTACACTACAGTTCTTTAGCGGTCAGCTGCGCGGGCAGCAGTCAATTTGGTGAGTTACAATCAACTTTTTCTGTTTTAATGAAATAGAAAATGTAAACCGGCATCCTATACAGAAAGGGTAAACCTTTGGGAGGGGTGTGTGTGTGTGTGCGCCCTGTGCATGCTGGGAGCACATTAAGTCATAATGTAATAATGTATCCAGCTGTTGGTCCCAGGTCAAAAAAAGTTTGAAACACACTTTGCTAGTCCCACAGCCCCATCCAAAAAAAAAAAAAAAAAAAATTCTTAGTAGTCACAAAGTTCATTCATTATTTGTAACCATCTTCCTTCCGTACAGAGAAACAAACAGGAATTTTGAATTGAGTACATCTAATCTGCCATTCATAAATCAATCAATCAATCAATCAAGCCTGGGTTGAACCACTCAGCGGTTGAACGTCTGCCTTTGGCTCAGGGCTGACCCCGGGGTCCTGGGATCGAGTCCCACGTCAGTCTCCTCGCAGGGAGCCTGCTTCTCCCTCTGCCTGTGTCTCTGCCCCTCTGTGTATGTGTCTTTCATGAATAAGTAAAATCTTTAAAAAAAAAAAAATAATAATAATAATAATAAAAAAGACTAGAATCCACCTGAGGTTTCCAGGTGCAATACTAACCTGCTCAGAGACAATTCTGTTCTGATGGAAGTTAAGACCTGTTTACGGCAGCAGACCCGCGATCGGTTTAGTCTGTGGAGAGGAGAGAGAACAAAAACCATTGATTCCTCATTTGTAACCGCAGGAGAGGGCTGCGGGGACTCCTCCCGGGTCTGGAATTGGGAGAGATTCATTGAAAACCGACTGGCCAAGCGCTGTGCCCCGCCTTGCACAAGCCATTCGACGAGCCGGTTACTACTGATAAAATTCACTCGGTTATCGCACAAAGAGCGCCTGCACCTGGAAAGAATCACGAAGCCGCGAACCTGGCCGGTGTCACCAAGTTCTCAGCCGCCCTTGCGCCTGAGACCCCCCAATACACCTCCGCCCGCAGGGGCTTCGGCTCAGGGACGTGGCACCGGCGCGCGCCGCTCCGAGCCACCGCGCTCCATTGTGCAGGGCGACACCGGGCAAGGAGCAAAGAGTGGGCGAGCTGCCGCGACCGTGCCCGGGCGAAGCCGAGGGCCCCCGCGCTCACGGCCCTGCGGCCCTCGACCTGCCCCCCCAACCCCCGCCCCCCGAGGCAGCGCCCCGCACCCGGCCCCCAGCCCGCGCGCGCGCCTCCAGGCACCTCTACGAGGCCTGGAACCGCGAAGCCCAAAAGCAAAGCCGCCCGGCAGCCCCAGAAGCCCCCTCCCGCCAGCGCCCGCCGCCCCGCCGCCCCGCCGCCCCCCTCGCGCCCACCTCCACGCCGGCCGAGCGCCGCCTCCGCACACCGCGCCCAGCGGGACCCGCCACGCACCCGCCGACACCTGGAGGCTCGACGGGCTCCTCCACACCCACCTCCGCCGCCGCGGCCGGAAGCGCCCCGCGTCTCCACGCCGCCGTCGTGAGGTCACTTCCGGCGCGACGCCTTGGAACCCCGAGGGCCGGCGGCGCGGGGCGGAGCTGCCGGGAAGGCTCGAGGGGAACCAGGACCCTGGGCGCGCCCTCCCGCCCGCGGGTACGGGGCTCTCCGCCGGTTCCCGCCCTCCCCCCAGGCCCTCGGGGCCTGTCGCCGAGGAAGACTGGAGGACTTCGCGGAGGAGGTGGCGCCTGGCGACGTGGGCCTCGTCGACTCCGGCAGTCGCGGCTGTGGACGCAAGGAATCGGCCCCGCGACGGATTAAAGGAAACTGGTTCCCTTCGCGGTTACCCGTCCGCGCGCGTGGGCTCCGGCGCGTTGGGGCTCAGCGTGGGCCGGACGCCCCCGCTCCCGGTGCGCAGGGGGGACGCGGTTCCCCGGGGCCTCTGAGAGCGGCGTCCTGGGGAATTGGAGACCTGGAGGGCTTGCGAGGTCATCACCGGAAAGCCCGAGACCCGGCTTGGGAATCCCTGCGCGGGCAGCAGGGAGGTTACGAACGTGGCTCTGCGAAAGAAGGGGAGGAGTTCTGTAAAATCTCCCTCTGCGGGGACTCCCCATCCTTCCCATTTCGCGAGAGATCCAGTTTTAAGTCTGGAGGGACCCCGGCCTGTATTTTTTTTTTTTAAGATTTATTATTCATTTATTCATTCATCCATTCATTCATGGGACACACAGAGAGAGGCAGAGACACAGGCAGAGGGAGGAGCAGGCTCCATGCAGGGAGCCCGATGAGGGACTCCATCCTGGGTCTCCAGGGTCACCGGCCTGTATTATCTTAAAGGTTCTTTACAGTCGATCCTTTACACCCTCCGGATCCGGGAGCCCTTAGGGTGTGAAGCTCAGGGTTGAATCCTAACTCTACCTTCTGTTTCTTTCAGAACAGCTGTGCGGCTTGAGATGAACCGGAGATAGCTAAAAAAAAAGAAAAAAAAAAAAAACTGCTGTGAAATGTGCACCTGAACCTGATTGGCATTCCTAAAAGGGTGATTAATTCTCTTGTGCCTTTTTTTTTTTTTTTTTTTTTTTTTGGTTAGGATTCTATACTCCAGGCCAAATGACTTTTTTTTTTTTTTTTTTTAAGATTCACAGGAGAATTAGTTGTAGAGGCCACTTTTAGGCAACAGGCATAAGCACTTGGAAACCTGAGTCGGGCAGAGGTGCCCACCGTGACCAGGGGACTGAATGCAAACAGACTCATTAGTCGACCCACCTAAAAATAGCCATATAGACCTGAGCTGAGGAATGGGCTACCTGCAACCGGGCACAGGTACCCAAACACAAAAATTCCATGTTCCCATCCCTCCTCACCACCTCCTAAACTACAGCCCAACACTGCCTCCTGACAGTCTCTCCTTTGCTTTCCTGACCAGCTAACTGGAAATTCAGTAAACTTCTATCACCTTTGTTCTGCCTCAGGTGAATTCTTTTACCTCTGATGCCACCAGCCTCCACCCAATCTGGACACACCCACATCTGTCTTCTCTACCGCTAGCACTGCTATAGCCCAGAAGTCAACTGAAGGTTATACCTAACCGTAATCCCACCATCTTGCACAGTGCCTGCCAAGATGTGTGTCTAAAATGTGTGTCTGCTAAAATGTGTGTCTGTTGAATGAAAGAACTGTCCCTAAGACCACCCCAACAGACTTTGCCCAGAGTTCAAACTGGGAGGCTTTTAGTAAGATCGGAAGCCCCACTTGGTCAGCCATTAAACTTTGGAAAAGAGATCAACTGCCCTAATTCCACTATTGAATTGTTCTGCTTAGCAAATACAGTGTATTGGGTTTTTTTTTTTTCAGTGTATTGTTTTTGTATCAAACTTTGGCTTCATGGAGGGATCAGTCGCCCCATTTTTTTTAATGCTTTTAAGCGTTACTGAGTTGCTCATTTGGCCTAACTGGTGTGGCAGAGACATTCAGAATTCTAAAGGGTAACGTTGTTTTCTCTAAACCATGTCTTCATTCTTCTTTCTCTACTGCTGGTTATCTGAGAGCCACAAAGATTCTGAGAAGAGTATTTATTGTTTCTCTTCCTGACCTGAGCACAGAAAAGTTGCTTTCATTAAGTTCTTTCAGAAACCACAATCCAGTGGCATGGAGCAAAGGTTGTTGAAGATACACATTCTAGGTCTCACTCACAAAGAGTCTAATTCAGTTAAGTCTGGGGTAGCATCTGGGAGTCTGCATTTTAACAAGCTCCTCGGGGGTTCCTGATGCTGGTGGCTAGAAGATTATATTTCTGGAGCCACATAAGCCTCTGCTTAGCATTAGATAAAAGAGCCTTCTAGCACCACCATTCCCTCCTCCACCCTCCCACTACCACCCTAAACCTAAATTACGCAGAAATTGACAAGGTTTACTCCTCCGAAATGGACTTGAAAGAAAACTGGTGGAAGTGAGCCCAGATGACAAATGATGAGAAGCCATAATAAGGCACTAGCAAGTGGGGCTGATGAAGTGAGGACAGACAAATCCTAAAGATGTTTAGGAGATAAATCAACTGCCAGATTTATGACTAAAGCAAAAGATTGGCAGTGCTGTTTGCTTAGATGTGGAATAGAAAAGGATGAAGAGGTTGTGAGTAGACAGTAAAAGAAGAGAGGGAAAAGGTAGATGATAAATTCAGATCTGTGAATGAGTTTAAGGTAGTGTGGGAGCAGTTAAATTCCTTACACTTGGGAAATTGGGGGCCTTGCCCTAGACCTCATGCTTTAGATGGCCCTCACCCTGGAACTATTTTATTTTTTTAAGATTTTATTTATTCATGTAAGACACAGAGAAAGACACATAGGCAGGGGGAGGAGCAGGCTCCCCATGGGGAGCCTGATGAGGGACTCTATCCCAGCACCCCGGGATTACCACCTGAGCCCAAGGCAGACACTCAACCACTGAGCCACCCAAGTGCCCCTCCCTGGAACTCTTCCCCCCCCTCCCCCGGAACTCTTTAAACAAAGCCTTTCTAATTCTTTTTTTTTTTTTTTTTTTTAATTTTTATTTATTTATGATAGAGAGAGACACAGGCAGAGGGAGAAGCAGGCTCCATGCACTGGGAGCCCGATATGGGATTCAATCCCGGGTCTCCAGGATTGCGCCCTGGGCCAAAGGCAGGCACCAAACTGCTGCGCCACCCAGGGATCCCTAAACAAAGCCTTTCTTTGTGACTAAAGGGACGTGACTACCCAGAGCTCACTCCCCAACTTTCAGACCTGCTATATTGCACATTTCTGGGATTCCCAAATCCCCTCCCAAATGGCCTGAGTCCACTTCAGGCCCACAGATACACCTCTCGTACAGGTCATCCTGATGGTGGACCTCACTACCATTGTGCAATACCCCTAAGCCCAAGGAGCAGCCAAAAAAGTGGCTGTTTGAGAGGAGTGTGAATACTCTTGCCCTGGCTGCTCACTTGTTAGGAACATACCTGCTGTGGGGTATCTGGTGGGAAATTGGAAACGTGAATCTGGAGCTCAGGAGAGAGAGATGAGATTTGGAAGTCATCCGTAACCAAGGCAGTACTTAAAGTCCCAATAATGGGTGATACAGTCCAGGGATGCCATACAGCATGGGAATAGTTAAAGGCCAAGGACAGAACTCCAAGGGCCAACATTTAAGGGATACTCATAGGAAGAGAATGATTCAAAGGAAATTGAGAAACCACGACCAGGAATACAGAAGAAAACTCAGTGGTGGGTAATGCCAAAGAGATACTTTTAAGAGAAAAAGAATCAGAGAAGACCTAGAATGTCCATTTGATTTAGTAACTAGGAGGTCCCTCACGATTTTGACAGGGGCTTTATAGGGGAATGAAGGAGCCAGAAGTCAAATGTCAGTGGGCAAGGAGAGAGTTGGAGATGAGCAAGTGGAAACAGTTAAGTGCGGACAATTTCAAGAAGTTTGACTATGAGAGTGAGAAGTGAGACACAGTAACAGAGGCAGCTGAAGATAATCATTCAGCAGCAGAATTTACTATTCACCAAATGCTCTTGAAGCCTTCCTAAGTTCCCAAGTCCTAGAACTCCACCAAGTACTGCTGGTTATAGATAGTTATCTGAACTAAGTGGACCCTACTGACCACTAGAGTCAAATTTCTGGGAGCCATTGTAGATTAAGCCAGTGAGCAGCACCTACCTGCCTCTCCCAACATATGGAAGGGGGGATTTGTTTTACCAAGACAACAAGCCTTACTGTGCTGTGGGCCACACTAACAGTCTCTAACTAGGACATCAACTATCAGAGAATGAACTGTTAGGTTGAGAAGAGCAAAGCACTAATCTGCAGTTCTTGACAGGGTATGTCATGGAGATCTAGAATGGTAAAGCTGAAAGGAACCTTAGAAATTATCTACTTTAAGACTACCACCACCCTTGCTTAGTTAGTCAATTTGTTTTTTCTAAGTTTTTTTTTTTAAATAAAGGTTTTTAAAGTAGGCTCTATGCCCAATGTGGTGCTTGAACTCACAATCCTGAGATCAAGAGTCGTGTCCTCTACTAACTGAGCTAACTGGGTGCCCCAGCCACCACCCCCATTTTATAGGTGAGAGCTTAACAAGTTAATGGTGGATCCAATATTGAGACCAGTCTCCATTACTTATATGTAGGAGGAACATATATATGTCCCAATTTGCCTTGAATAGTCCCAGTCATGCCTGTTACCCCTTCATAACGATTAATACTCTCCTGCCTTTTTACTGTCACGTGTTCTGGTTTAGACAAATTCTTTTTGGAATGTTGGTGAGGTTGGTGGGGTCTGGAGTGACAGCCAAGAAAGAATTCTTGAGACATCTTTGGTGCAAAATGGTGGTTTTATTAAAGCATGGGGAGAGGACCTGTGGGCAGAAGGCGCTGCTCCCTGGAGATTGTGAGGAGTAACTGATACACACTTTCCAGTTGGGGGAAATAAAGGAAGTTCCAAAAAGATTTTTATATGTTAAAGAAGACTCACAGGATATTGGAGGCCTTGTTATTGTCAAACTTAAGGTTGTTTTTCCCTCTAGCAAGGCATTAACGTTAAGACAGTTGGGAGCTCCCTGGAGGAACATTATGGTCCACTGACTCAAGTATTTATCAGTGGGCTGCAGATTATAAGGACACTTAATTTTATCTACATTACTTTCTGCTTTTGTTTCCCACATCAACCACCACAATGAGATACCACTTCATACCCAGTAGGATGGCTATAATTAAACAACAACTAAAAAGAAGTGTAGGTGAGGATGTGGAGAAATCAGAACCCCCTCATACACTGCTGGTGGGAATGTAAAATGGTACAGCCACTGTGGAAAACAATTGGACAGTTCTTCGAAGTCAGAATATCCATATGACCCAGCAATTCGACTTCTAGGTATATACCCCCAGAGAACTGAAAATGTATGTTAGAACAAAATTGTGTACACGAATGGTCATAGCAGCATTATTCACAATTGCCACAGGTGGAAACAACTGTCCATCAACAGAAGAATGGACAAACGTAGAGAGAAATTAGTGGTTGCCTGGGACTTGGGGTGGGGTCGGGGACAAATGTAAAGCCTCATAGATTCGCCTTTTCTGGACATTTCATGTGAACTGAATCGTACAATACCTGGTCTTTTGTGACTGACTACTTCCCTAGTGAGGAGAATAAAGGCAAAAGAAATGTAAATAAGATTAAATTTCCTTACAACTTGCATCCTGCTGACAAATACTTGAAGGCAGTTGTGAGTGCCTTGAGGATGGTGTACTCTGCCTGCCTGGGATTTTTCTCAATGGGCTGTAAGTAGTAAGTGATGTAGGAAACCAAGGCAGAAGAGAAACGTAGATTTCCTTACTGCCCAAGCCATTGAAGTCCTTGAAACAGGTAGTGACATTCCTCTAGGGACTCAGCTGCTTCTGTTAATACTTTGCTAAGGGCAGAAGGCAATCTTAGCCCGACCCCCAGGATCCTCTAAGTCTACTCTAACATATAAAAGTTCTTTTGGAAACTTCCTTTATCTCTACCCACCAAAGATACGCGTTGGCAATCATCCCCCAAACATATGACCCGCTGATATACATCCGAAGGGTCTCAAGACTTGAGTTTGTAGTAAACAGTAATAAATTTCCTTTTCCTAGCAATAGCTGACCCCCTCAAGGTCCTGGAAACCTTGTTTCCAAAATGCTTTGGAGCCTTGTGCTATCCCTAAGCCCCTCCCAGCCTGAAAGTACGTAATGGGCTACTCTTGAGACTCCAGTGCAACTCTTTCTGCCCAAGGGTCCTGTCCCTGTGCTTTAATAGAATCACTGTTCTGCACCAGAGATGTCTCAAGAATTCTTTCTTGGCCATTGGCTCTGAACCCTAACGTCTTTCCTACATCAACTTCATAATTCTGGGTTTAACTTTTTAGGTACCTCCAAACTTTCCAAACTGGGAGTCTGTGGCCCACCCAGCCAAGGCAATGATGGAGGGAAGAGAAGGCAAGCTGAGGACGAGGCAGGAGCTAACGCCATACAGCACCACCCCCCCAAGGTGGGATTTGTGTGACATTCCTCAGGCACTCCCAGGGACCCTGAAACAATGACAGAGGGGAATGTAAATAAAATTAAATTTCCTGATAACCTGCAGCATGTTGACAAATACTTCAAGATACAAGCAAAGTATAATATTCCTCCAGGAGGCTCCCAAGCTGTCTTAATGAAAATGGAGAACAGAGGACTAGCCAAGGATAAAGCACAAGCTGACACCCCACAAAGACAAACACCCCCCACCCCCACCCCCCTGCCGCCCCCATGGGATATGTGTGACATTCCTCAGGAAGTTCCCAACTGTCTTAATATTAATGCCTTGCTAGTGGGAAAAACAACCTTTAACTTGACAATGGCAAGGCGTCCAGTATCTTTTAAGTCCTCTTTAGCATAATGAAAATCCTTTTGAAATCTCCCTTTTCCTTACCTCCCCCAACTCCCAGGTGTATAATCAGCCACCCTTCACAAGCCCAGGGCAGCGGCTCTTCCTGCCCCCTGTCATTTGATTAATCAATTTTCAAAATAGGAGATGCACAGTAGTTTCTAGGACTCTAGAGTTCAAGCATCCTGTGACTCTGATGTAAAAATAACAATTAGAACCTTGAGAAGAGTTTAAAAAGCACTTCTAAACCATAATTCGTGTCTTCTCAAGAGCTAGCCATGAGAACTGATTCCAAAGGGTATTTTTAAAAGCCAAGTAGCTTATTTTTAATTTTGTGGAAAGATGTTTCTATTTTTTTTTTTTTTAAGATTTTGTTTATTTATTCATGAGACACAGAGAGAGAAGCAGAGACACAGGCAGAGGGAGAAGCAGGCTCCATGCAGGGAGCCCGACGTGGGACTCGATTCCGGGTCTCCAGGATCACACCCTGGGCTGAAGGCAGGTGCTAAACCGCTGAGCCCCCCGGGCTGCCCAAGATCTTTCTTCTTAAGCAGAAGCATTTCTCCAAATAAACAAGAAGAGTTATTTGCTAATGGACAGACAGCACCTTTTTAGGCCAACAAGTAACTCAGTCTAATTCTATAACCTAATGCCATGGTGGCAAATGAATCAAGGCTTTTTCTTTTTTTTTTTTTTTTATGAATTTTTACCTTTCTGGGTTTTTTTTAAATTTTTTATTTATTTATGATAGTCACACAGAGAGAGAGAGAGGAAGAGAGGAGAAGCAGGCTCCATGCAGGGAGCCCGACGTGGGACTCGATCCCGGGTCTCCAGGATCGTGCCCTGGGCTGAAAGCAGGCGCTAAACTGCTGCGCCACCCAGGGATCCCAATAAATACAAATCTTAAAAAAAAAGTAATTCCTAGGTAGCAGGCTTCTCACTCCTTTCAAGTTCCCCATTGTGTAGCAATATTTGTCTGGCATGAACACTTAAGACACAATCTGTAATTTTGTTAAATTTGTTATCTATTTCTCAGATGTCTGGGAACCATTATAGCTAAATAAGTCTAAAGTGACAACTGAAAGAATTGTAGTTAGTCCTGCCAGAACAAAGTCATTTTCTTTGATCAATTAGCTGAGTGTAAAAGTGCTATTGGTTATTTCCTGTCATGTCATATAATCAGCAAGATTTTATATTAAATGGCTTTACAAAAAACCTATCATTCTTTATAGCTGAGCTATTTATGTCAAATTTACATGCGATATCTTAGCTCAAGCCTTATAACCTAAGAATTTTTTTTTAAGATTTATTTATTCATGAGAGACATAGAGGCAGAGACACAGGCAGAGCAAGAAGCAGGCTCCATGCAGGGAACATGATGTGGGACTCAATCCTGGGACTCCAGGGTCCCTCCCTGGGCTGAAGGGAGGCACTAAACCGCTGAGCCACCCAGGCGTCCCATAAGAATTTTTTGAACTGTTATAACTAACTAGTTCCATTTCCTCAGTGTAATCAGTCTGTATGATATACTTTGTTTTCACATTAAAGTTGTTCATTGTGAATTAATCGAAACAAATTCATTCCCAAGAATGAGCGTTATCACAATCACAGCTGGTGGCATCTTTAACAGAATACCTTAATAGACCAGATCACCCCACTATTCCTGGAGACAAATGACAAATTCAATAACAAGTTAAAATTCCTGAGGTAGCTACTACATCTAACAAATTTGACATCTTTATTTTTTTTTTCAAGATTTCATTTATTTATTCATGAGACACATAGAGAAAGGCAGAGACCTAGGCAGAGGGAGAAGCAGGCTCCATGCAGGGAGCCTGATGTGGGACTCAATCCCAGGACCCAGGATCACAACCTGAGCCAAAGGCACTCAACCACTGAGCCACCCAGGCGTCCCAATAAGCTGTCTTTATATAAACAGTTAGTCCTAGATGAAGATGGCCAGAAAATTTAAACATTTAAATTTCACTGTTAAGAGAATTAACAATCATCAAAAGATTTATCTTTTATTTTTTTAATATTTTATTTATTTTTGTGAAAGAGAGAGAATGAGTGGGGAGGGGGCAGAGGGAGAAGCAGACTCCCTGCTGAGCGGGGAGCCCTAAGCAGGACTCGATTCTAGGACCCTGGGATCCTGACCTAAGCCACAGTCAGGCACTTAACTGACTGAGCCACCAGGCACCCAAATTTTACCTTTTAAAGAGAGATTTAAATCATTAACAAGGGACACCTCCTTGGCTCAGCAGTTGAGCCACCAAGGCGTCCCTGTGGGTATTGTTCTTGATTGAAAGGTCTAGGGGTTGAGCTGTCTACTTTCATGAAGTCCCTGATTCCGGACTAAGAAGGTCTGAAAGATCCTGACTTGGTCATTTAGTATAGTCTGGCGAGTGTCTGTGATGGTTCTTGGTTGAAGCTTTTAGTTCCTTCTAGAAGACTCAGTTTCTGACCTCTAACTTGTGGCAGTGTAAGGAAGAAGGCGAGTGTAAGGAAATAAAATCAAAACTACTTGACCATGATAAAACTGAGTGGCTCTGGGTAACGCATTTTAATATAGGGGCACCTGGGTGGCTCAGTGCTTTAACCATCTGCCTTTGGCTCAAGTCATGATCCCAGGGTCCTGGAATCCAGCCCTGCTGAGCAGGGAATCTCCCTCTTCTTATCCCTCTGCCACTCCCTCTGATTGTGCTCTCTCTCTGTCAAATAAATAAAATCTTTATAAAAATGTTAATATCAACAATACTAGAACAAGGAAAGTAGAATCCTTTATTGAGAATAATACACATTTAATCTGCCACTTATACCACTAAGTTTTTCTCTTTTTTTTTTTTTTTTTAAGATTTTATTTGAGAGAGAAAGATAGTGAAAGCAGGGGGAGGGGCAAGGGAGAAGGACAGAGAGTCCTCAGAAGACTCTGTGGTGAGTATGGAGCTGACATGGGGCTCAATCTCATGACCCTGAGATCATGACCAGAGCCAAAATGAAGATGCTTAACCTACTACACCACCCAGGCGTCCTCTACAAAGATTTCCTTATGATTGTTCCCCACTGAAATGGATATTTAATCCCAGAAACAAAAGCTGCTCATCAGGGGCACCTGGGAGGCTCAGTCCTTTAGTGTCTACCTTTGGCTCAGGTCCTAATCCAGGGGTCCCGGGATCAAGTTCCACATCAGGCTCCCGCCGGGGAGCCTGCTTCTCCCTCTGCCTGTGCCTGCCTCTTTCTGTGTCTCTCATAAATAAATAAAATCTTTATAAAACAAAAACAAAAGTTGTTCATCAATCTGTATACAGTTACTGTTTCAGTTGTGGGTGAACAGGAGAATGCCTATTCTTGGGTGAGGCCATACCTAGATGGCTCAGTCGGTTCAACATCTACCTTTGGCTCAGGTCATGACCCAGGGCTCCTGGGATTGAGCCCCACTGGGGGCTCTCTGCTCATTGGGGAGCCTGCTTCTCTCTCCCTCTGCTGCTCCCCCGCTTGTGCGCTCTCTCTCTCTCAAATAAAATCTTTAAAAAAAGAGAGAATGCCAATGCTCAAGCTAAAATGTATATAGTCCCTAAAACATATTTACATTAATATCAAAACTAAACTCTTTGGGATGCCTGGGTGGCTCAGTGGTTGAGTGTCTACCTTTGGCTCAGGTCATGATCTTGGGATCCAGGATGGAGTCCCGCATCAGACTCCCTGCATGGAGCCTGCTTCTCCCTCTGCCTGTGTCTGCCTCTCTCTGTGTGTGTCTCATGAATAAATAAATAAAATCATAAAAAAAAACCTGAAGTCTTTTTCTGATATGTCAGATTTCATTTATTTTCATCCAAGATTTTGGAAAACAAAAAGAATTTTCCAACATTTTGAGTTAAATAAAACCTAGAAATTAACAAATAAACCCATGATTCCTCCTTTTATGAGAAGAAGCAAGTCTCTGTTGTTCGTCAGTGACCTGAGAAACCTCAAAGTCATTTTAGGTAAAAAGACTCTTGTTCTTTTAAAGATTGTAATAAAATGCACATAACATGAATTTACTATTTTAACTGTTTTAAGGGCACAATTAAATGGCATTAAGTGTATTTGCAAGGTTCTTTATTTTTTTATTTTTTTATTTGCAAGGTTCTATAACTGTGTACCACTGTCCCAAAGACTTAATACTTTATTATTTTGAATTTTGGAAAGGCAGTGTCAAAAAAGTTGTTGGAACAGATTGGCCCCAAGGAATATGTTATCTTGGCTACCTCATTAATCATGATAATAATAACAATATTTTAGAAATAATAATAATAAAAACAA
This sequence comes from Vulpes lagopus, assembly GCF_018345385.1. NCBI lineage: Eukaryota > Metazoa > Chordata > Mammalia > Carnivora > Canidae > Vulpes > Vulpes lagopus. The sequence continues at coordinate 43,898,055 of NC_054825.1, read as the reverse complement.
TATTTAAAACAATAAAAAACAATATTAAAAGAGCTAGCATGATAATCGGTAAGAATTTTAATGCTTCCTGATCCAGCCCGGGTGGCTCAGTGGTTTAGCGCCACCTTTGGCCCAGGGCCTGATCCCGGAGTCCTGGGATCGAGTCCCACATGAGGCTTCCTGTATGGAGCCTGCTTCTCCCTCTGCTTGTGTCTCTGCCTCTCTCTCTTTGTGTCTCTCATGAATAAATAAATAAAATCTTAAATAAAAAAATTTTTATCCTTCCTGAAGTTTCCTTGTTGCTTTATTTAAAACATAGGAAAAAATAAAAAATAAAACAAAGATAAAAGAACCTAGGAATAAAGGAAAAGGCAACTGGGAAACTGAAATTGTATTTTTTTGAGAATTGAGAATATTTACATAAGTGAGGCAAAATATAATTGTATTGTCTGAGTAGAGTGTCCAGAGGACAAAAAATATTTATTTCTTCATATCCAGAGTAAATTGTATATTTCAGGCCATAATATTCCTTTAGCTATAAGTTCCCTTGTCCCTACCATATTTAAATTTTCATTTACTGATATTATTATGTGAATATATTTAAAGAGTTAGTCATACCCTACAATGTTGGATGACAATATTAAAGTTTTAATTTTTAATCTTAAAGTATAATTAATTTCATGAATATATAAAGTAACAAAAATCACATCAGCTATTTTAAGTTAAACCTTGTACAAGACAAAGATTTTTTTCTGACAAAAGCTGATGGAATTTACCAGCCCTAGACCTGCCTTGCAAGAAATGGTAAAGGGAGTTCTTCAAGCTGAAACAAAAAATACTAATCAGTAACATGAAAGCATAAGAAACTATATAACATACCAGCTAAAGGTAAGCACAGAGTTAAATTCAGAACACTCTAATACTGTACTATGGTGATATGCTAACCACTTAACTCTAGTATAAAGGTTAAAGGACATACACTTATCATGGTGAGCGTTGAGTAATGCTTAAAATTGTTGAATCACTATATGGTACACCTGAAACCAATGTAACACTAATTACATTTAATTATATCAGAATTTAAAAAAGAAAAAGGTTAAAGGACAAAATGATTACAATAGCTATAACTATAATAAGTTGTTAATGGATACACAATATAAAGAGATGTGAATTGTGATATCAAAAACAAAAGGAGGGAGTAAAATAGAATTTTTGTATGCAACTGAAGTTAAATTGCTATCCATAAAAAATAGATTGTTATATCTAGAAGATGTTTTATGTAAGCCTCATGGTAACCACACAGCAAAAACCTGCGGTAGATTCACAGAAGATGAAGAGTAGGGAGTTAAAGGATACTGCTATGGAAAGTCATCAATTCACAAAGAAAGGCAGAAAGAGAGGAAGAAAGATACAAGGGAACTACAAAATAGCCAGTAAACCAATAAAGAAGATGGCATTAGTAAGTCCCTACCTATCAATAATTATTTTAAATATTTTATTTTGGGCAGCCCGGGTGGCTCAGCGGTTTAGCGCCGCCTTCAGCCCAGATCCTGGAGACCTGGGATTGAGACCCACATCGGGCTCCCTGTGTGGGGCCTGCTTCTCCCTCTGCCTGTGTCTCTGCCTCTCTCTCTCACTCATGTGTGTGTCTCTCTCTCTCTCTCTTTTTTTAAAGATTTATTTATTTATTTATCATAGAGAGAGAGAGAGAGGCAGAGACACAGGAGGAGGGAGAAGCAGGCTCCATGCCGGGAGCCTGACGTGGGACTCAATTCCAGGACTCCAGGATTGCGTCCTGGGCCAAAGGCAGGCGCCAAACGCTGAGCCACCCAGGGATCCCCTCATGTGTCCCTCATGAGTAAAAAAATAAAATCTTAACTAACTAAATAAATATTTTTATTTTATTTATTTTTATTTTAAGTAGGCTCCATACCTAATGTGGGGCTTGAATTTATCATCCTGAGATTAAGAGTCACATACTCTACTGACTGAGCCAGCCAGGCCCCTTTCAATAATTATTTTATTTTATTTTATTTTATTTTATTTTATTTTCAATAATTATTTTAAATGTAAATTAGAATTTAATTTTCCATTCAAAAGACCGAAAGTGGTTGAATGATTAAAAAAAATAAGACCTAGCTATACACTGCCTACAAACTACTCACTTCAAATTTCAGGACACACAAAGGCTAAAAAGTGAAGGGATGGAAAAAAGATATTCCATGCAAGTGGAAACCAAAAAACAGCATAGGTAGTTACACTTAGACAAAATAAGGCTTCAAGCCAAAAATGCTACCGAGAGATAAAGAAGGTCATTATATAATGTTAAAGAGGCCAATTCATCAACAACATATAATAATCATAAATATATATATTTATATATGTGTGTGTTGCACCCAACGTCAGAGCACCTAATATATGTTTTTTGTTTTTGTTTTGTTTATTTATTTATTTTTAAGATTTTATTTATTTATTCATGAGAGACAGAGAGAGAGGCAGAGACACAGGCAGAGGGAGAAGCGGGCTCCATGCAGGGAGCCCGACGTGGGACTCGATCCCGGGTCTCCAGTATCATGCCCTGGGCTGAAGGCGGCGGTGAACCGCTGAGCCACCCGGGCCGCCCAAGAGTTCCTTTTTTCCCAACATCCTTGCCAACACTTGTTATTTTTTGCCTTTTTGTAATAGCCATTGTGACGGGTGTGAGGCGATATCTCATTGTGGTTTTGAGTTGCATTTCCCTGATGATGAGTAATGTTGAGCATCTTTTCATGTGCTTATATTTTTATAGACACTAAAGTATATCATGCTTCCCTGAAAAGACTCAGAAGCCCCCCAAATGAGACAAGCACAGATTATTCAGGGGACCTTTCATAACTGATTCCCTCTTCATGTGTGCTCTACCAGCTGTGATTCCCACGGTGGGACTAGTAAAGGTAGGAAAAGTTCAAAGTTTATCACTGACCTATCATAAGTCGTATACGACCACACTTTGCTCTAAACAAGCTAGTCTAAATTTATTAACTAGAGTTGTCAGAGATAATTGTATGGTCCATGATTTCCTCTTAGTCAATTAAGGGGAAATTTGGGTTATAGCAAACACTATTTGCTACATCTCTGTAAATGGTGTAAGACAAAAAGAAAATGCCACCTGACTCTCTAAAATAAGCCAATTTGGGGCACCTGGGTGGCTCAGTGGTTGAGTGTCTGTCTTTGGCTTGGGTCATGATCCTGGGGTCCTGGGATTGAGTCCTGTGAGAAGCCTGCTTCTCCCTTTGCTTACATCTCTGCCCTTCTCTGTGTCTCTCATGAATAAATAAATAAAATCTTTAAAAAATAAATGACTAAAATAAAATAAAATAGGCCAACTTGATTTGGGAACAATTTTTTTAAAAGATTTATTTGTTTATTTATGAGAGACACAGAGAGAGAGGCAGAGACACAGGCAGAGGGAGAAGCAGGCTCCATGCAGGAGCCAGATATGGGACTCGATCCTGGAACTCCATCCCGGAACTCCAGGATCATACCCCGAGCTGAAGGCAAGATGCCCAACCACTGAGCCATACAGTCATCCCAATTTGGAACAATTTTTGATTGCCTGGATTTAATAATCTAGGTCTTTGGTTTCCAGACTATTAAAAGACTTAGTCATTTTGATTCTGATAATTGCCTATGTTACAATTGGCCTGTGTAGTCTGACTAGAATCTTAAGTACTACTAGGACATTATCGGTAGGGCAGCCATTGTCACATCAGATGGACCAAGAACTCATCCTACAACAGAAGAGGGAAAGATGAATTCTAGGTCAATTATAGATAACATTCAGTGGATGTTCTTAATCAGCAAATTTATTTTAATCAGCAAAATCGTGGCAATGATGAAAATTTGGATATAATGGATGATATCCTAAAACCTGACTTTGTCTGCCCTCGATGAAAAAGGAGGACTGAGAAAGAAAGCCCCTGATAGCTGGAAATAATCTGATGCTCACAGCCAGACCTCACTTTTATCACAAGCTGCTCTAATGCTCGCAGGCTCCTTTGTTACCCTCTTTGGCTCTCTTCTCACAGAACACCAACCTCATAAAAAGTTATTCTGAGAATGTGATAAATGAAACAAATAAGGTCACTTTTTGTAGAGGCAGAAGTAGAATTAAGTTAGGGACAAACAGGGCTGGGCAGGACTAGATAGGGGCCATAGAAGCAGGCTTACAAAAATCCCAAGAATGCTGAGGTGTAAGGAAACCAGATTTAAAGGAACAAGCCAGATCACCCTCCCGTATCAGAATGGCCACAGGGAGGAGAAAATAGGGAGTTTTGGGGACACCTGGGTGGTTCAGTGGTTGAGCGTTTGCCTTGGGCTCAGGTAATGATCCTGGGGTCCTGGGCTCAAGTCCTCCATCGGACTCTGCAGGGAGCCTGCTTCTCCCTCTATGTCTCAGACACAGAGAGAGAGGCAGTGACATAAGCAGAGGGAGAAGCAGGCTCCCTGCGAGGAGCCTGATGTGGGACTCCATCCTAGGACCCCGGGATCATGACCTGAGCCAAAGACAGATGCTCAACCACTGAGCCACCGAGGTGCCCTCAGGGGTAGAACTTAATGACTTACCAGTTGCACATAACACCCAATGCTCATTACAACAAGTGCCTTCCTTGTGTAATTCAGTGGACATTAGTATATTCACAAAGTTATACAATCATTTCTACTACCCAATTCCAGAATATTTCCATCACCCCTAAAAGAAACCCCTGCACCTTCCATTCTCCCCTCCCTCCATCCCTGGCAACCACTAATCTACTTTTTTCTCTATAGATTTACATTGTTCTAGACATTTCATACAAATGGAATCATATAATATGTGGCCTTTCGTGTCTGGCATACAAGTTCTTCTTTAAGCAAAAAATAAATCAATACAAGAATGTTTGAGCACCAAATTCCTCATTTCCCTATATAAACAGGTTGCTCCAACTAACTTTAGCTCATTCCTGGCAGTAGCCTGAAACTCTTGTTGAGGGGGCTCTATCTCCCCTTGCCAGAAAGCAGAGAGTATGAATGGATGTGTGATGGCCATTGCACGATGCTTGAGTTAGAAAGCTAGGCTGGGGCGCCTGGGTGGCTCAGTCCATTAAGCATCTCCTTTTGGCTCAGGTCATGATCAAAGGGTCCTGGGACTGAGCCCCACATAGGGCTCCTTGCTCCACGGGAAGTCTGCTTCTCCCTTTCCCCTGCTTGTGTGCTCTCTCTGTCTCTCTCTCTCTCTCTCTCTCTCTCTCTGTCAAAATCTTAAAAAGCAAGCAAGCAAGCAAGCAAGCTAGGCTGGAGGTCACATCTCAAGATGTGTCATCTCCCCGTCTCTCCACCAGAACTGCTCCTGGCTTCATGGTCCAGCCTCTGTCCCTACTGGGCACCACTACTCTGACACCCTAGATGGACAGGGATTTTCAGTGTTGAAATCTGGGCCACAGTCTGCTTGTGGTGCCCAATGACCAAAGTCCTCCTTTCCCAATTGTGACCAGCCTTGGGTTCTAGAAAGGCAGCAGGGCCTGAAACGGAACAGTGAGGAGTAGACCACAGCTTCTGAGCTGAGAACCTCCCTCCTCCCCCCACACCGTGACCAGAGTCTAGCCTATTGGACTTGAGAATCTAACGCTGTGAGACCCAAGTAAGACTGGCCTTTATTCTTTTTCTTTCTCTCTTCTTTTTTCTTTTCTTTTCTTTTCTTTTCTTTTCTCTTTCTCCTTCCTTCCTTCCTTCCTTCCTTCCTTCCTTTTTTTAAGATTTTGTTTATTGACTCCAAGCTAAACTCAGAGCCTGACTCAGGCTCCATCCAATGACCCTGAGATTATGACTTGAGCCAAAGTCAAGAGTCAGAGGCTCAACAGACTGAGCCACCCAGGGGCCCCCTCCCTCTCATTGTTTGAAGAGCGATCTGCCTAAATGACCTTATATTCTTCAGGATCCCCACCCCACCCCCACCACACAGCCAGCCCCAGCACTGGGCCTCACCTTCCTGTATATATCCCTCTGGTAGAGCCCTACTCAGAATGAATTGGATGATGTGTTTATAAACTGGCTCCTCCAACCAGTTGGGGAGGCTTTTGAAGGCAGAGACCGTGTTTTATTTGGTTTATATCCCTCCATGCCTAGTCTAGAGGATGTGCTTCGTCAACGTGTGATCAATTTGGGAGGAAGGCAGTAAGAGCTAGTCTTTTGCCCCAACTGGATTGTGAGCTTCCCTAGAGTCACAGCTTCACCTCTTCACTGCCTCCTCCTCTTCTTCCTCCGATAGTAAAACCCAATATGAGACTGGGCTCAGACTGGGCATGTAGGGGAGTGATGGATTCATTCAAGATTCAACAAATTTCCACAATAGGACTTCTGAATAATACTTTTATTTAGTTAGCTTAAGTAGATGCTTCTTACACATTTCTGGATACATGGATTAGAATTTTCTCTATTGCACTCAATAAATTGTTCTTAAGCTCTTATATACGATAAATGCAGACATACAAGTACAATGCAGGCTGGATAAAAGCTTCTTGTGTACAAACATTTTATTTTATTTTATTTTATTTATTTTGGTACAAACATTTTATTTTATTTTATTTTATTTTATTTTATTTTATTTTATTTTATTTTATTTTATTTATTTTTTTGGTACAAACATTTTAAAAGGCATTTTTATATAGAGCATAGAGACTTGGTCTCTGGTGCCTGAATCTGGGTACTGCCTCCACTCTCTACTCCTCTTGGATTCAAGTCCCCAGCCCCTCCTGGACAGGAACAGGGGCCTTCCAAGGCTAGGAGGCAGCCCTGTTCCTGCCTGCAGGGAGAGCAGAAAAAGGCATCACTGTGTCCCAGAAAGATGTGGTCAGATTGCTCAGCCTTGTTCAAACTGGGAGACCACCTCTGCGCCTCTTCCCTTCACTCTTGCCAGCTCCCAATAGTCAAAGCGATTGGACAGGCTCTGGTGTAGCCTGCTCTGAATGTTTCTCAAAACAGTCAGCTGCCACAGAAAGCCAGACAGTCATTGGGCTCAGGGGCTTCTAGAGCATTCCCTCGAGGTTTCCAGGGGCTTGAGGACCTCCTAATCCTACCAAGCCTCCTGGCTCAAGCACAGCTCTAGAAGGTCCCATCTGCTCCTTCGTGGCCCTGCTGTGTCCACTGTCTGTGGTCAGTATGCAGAGGAGCAAGTCCAGGGTGGTGGGCAGGCATGAGCCTTCAGGCTTGCCCACAGCCCAAAAAGCAAAAACCAGCCAGACCAGTATCTGTGGGTTTCAGGCCATAGCTTAGAAACTCCCCCCCTGACCCGGCCACCCAGACAGGCCAGGTAGACAGAGTCTAGGCTGCAGGGCTCTCAGCCCCCTCAGTGCGCACCCTCAATTGGAAATGTTCACAGCGGGCGTGCTTCATGGTCAGCCCATAAATGGGGGTCATATCTACCTTTGTGCCCTCTGGCACACTAAATTCCACCTGCTGCAGCAGGATGGCCAGAAAGAGAAAGACCTCCAAGCGAGCGATGGTCTCACCGATGCACTTCCGTTTGCCCAAACCAAAGAGAATCACCTTCTCACTCAGTGCCTTGTTGATGGTGCCATCGAGAGTGAGGAATCGTTCTGGTTGGAACTCAGATGGGTTACCCCATAGCTTCCTGTAATCAGAGAGAGGAGCTGAAGTGGTCAGAAGCAAAGCATCAAGTGGGTTGAACCCCAGCCCAAAAGAGTTGGGGTTGGGCAACTGGCCCAGAGTCAGCGAGGTCTGAGGCTTGGCAGAGGGCAAAGTTTCCCTTGCCTCCTCTCGACTTACTGGTCATGGTTGATCTGCCACTGGTTCACAAAGACGCAACGTCCCTTGGGGATGTAAAAGCGACTCAGACTCGTGTCTCTTGTGGTGCTGGGGAGGAAGGAAGCCCAGTCAGGCTCAGGACCACAGGACATCCCCCTGCCTCCCATACATGTCCCTCCCACCAGCCCTGATGGGGTAAATGGACCTGAGGAAGGCCCAGTATCAGACAGCAGGGGATCCATGGGGCTTTACCTATGAGGGATGGTGAAGGGGACGAAGGAAGCATGTCGGAAGGTTTCCAGGATGAATGCCTCCATGTAGGGCAGCTGGGGCCTGTCAGAGAGCCGGGGCTGCCGTGCCCTGCCAATCACTGTGTCTGCAGAACAGAAAGGACCATGTGGATGAAGGTGCTGCCCGGAACTTGGCCAGGCCCTCTGCCTTGAGCACTTAAAAGGAAGCTACCACCTACCCAGCTCCTTCTGGATCTTTTTCTGTACATTGGGGTTTGTCACCAAGTACAGAAGGCTCCAGGAGATGGCAGTTGTGACTGTGTCAAATCCTGACCAGGGAAGAACAAAGGGACAAATCAGGCGGTTGGCAGGTCGGGGCAGTTGGGCCCAGGAAAGGCACAATGGGGTAGCTCTTACCAGCTCCAAAGAGGTCCAAGACAACATTAACAATCTTCTCATCAGACAGCTGGATATTGGCATTCTCATCCAGCCTCTTATCCTGACAGTGCTCGATCAGGCTGTCTGTGACATCCCGAATGTGGCCCTGGGCGGGAAGGCCCACAGGTGAACAAGATGCCAAACCCAGACCTACCTTTCCATCCAGGCCTGATTCTTCACCATCCCTAGCACCTTGATTCAAGAGATGAACCCTCTACCTGAAGGCTGCCATCCCAGCTTCTCATGCCTCTTTAAGGTGATCTCCTGCCTCAGAATACTGGCAGCCCCAGCTCAAGGGACACCCGAGACAGAGGTGTCACCCAGGCAGGCTCTTTACCCTTCTCTCTCCCATGAAGCCGGGAGACCAGCTTTGTAATCCCTTCTGTTCCCCCACATCAACTGGCCTAGGGTCCTGCACAGACTGGGTGTTCAGTAAATACTGCTGTCTGATGGAAGGAGAGAAAGGCTAATCAAGGAAAAGTTCTATTTCCTTGCCAAGGATGGAGTCTACCGCCGGCCTCAAAATCCCAGGGTGAAGGCCCCTGAGAGCCCTCCAGACCCCTAAGCCCCCTACTTCTTCGATTATCTCTGACCTGCTGGCCCTGATCCTGCCTACACCCCACCACCCACCTAAAATCTGCCCCCAGCCTGTACCTTCTCAAACGTTTTATAGTGTTCCTTGACCATCTTTTGCATGAAGCTGTAGAATCTCTTATTCAGGTCCTTGAAGAAATCCAGGGCAGGGTTGGGTAGGTATCGAAGGATGGGGAAGAAGTCCACGGGGTTCGCAGAGGCAACCCCCTCTCCAAACTCATTACTCAGGTTGACTAAGCTAAGCAGCTCCTGGTCGTCGTGGTCATAGCGCTTGCTAAAGCACATGGCACAGATGACGTTGGCCACCGACACCACTATGTATCTATAGGGATCAAAGCGCCCAACCTCTGCCATCTGCTCCTGCAGCCTGCTGAGAAGGGCCTCGGCCTCCTTGCTCACATGCTCTTCCAGGTAGCAAGAGCACGAGGAAGCCGGGTCGGAGGCAATGGAGAAACTCTTCAGCGCGTTCTGGGCCAGGCGCCTGCGTGCAGCCCACACTGGTCCAGAGTCTGGGCTGAAGGACATGCTTTGGCCGTCGGTAACCAGAGAGAAGCTGTAGAGGTCGGGCCGGCCCTTGAAATCATCCCCCTGGCGCACCAGCGCCTGCCGGATGGTGTCCAGGCCACTGAGCACCAGCACGGGGGTGGAGCCGATGCGGATCTGCAGCACGTCCCCATAACGCTGGCTCAGCCTGGACAGCGCCAGGTGGGGGCTCTTGCCCAAGGTCAGCACGTTCCCGAGCAGGGGCCAGCCCCAGGGCCCCGGTGGACTTTTCAGGCCTTTGGGAAGCCGAGGCTGCCAGACCTTGACCGCCCAGAGTACCAAGCAGAAGATGGTGGAGGCCAGGAGAAGCTCTGTGGCCGAGATGGGGATGGAGAGTCTGAACATGGACATCATCACCAGCGTAGAGACCTCAAGACAGCTGCGGAGACATGGGGTGGGAAGAAAAGGTCAAGAGATCAGATGGGGAAAGATGAGGAACCAGTGTCCTCAAGGGTCAGCATGCTGGTCAAGGAAAGGAGAAAGCTTCCTATCCAGAACAGCTAACACACACGCAGGGGAGGGGACGGGAGAAGCTGCTCGTCGATCTCCTGCTACGTGCCAAGAACTTCACAGCCGTTCATTCCGTCTTGGCCACAGCCTAAAAGGTAGACTACAGTGAGGTTCAGAGAAGGTAAGGGACTTGCACACGATCACACAGTCAGGAAGTGTTGGATCCACGCTCCCAACTCAAAATGCCCAATTCCAGACCACCGCTGCACCAGTCTAAAACAGGATTTTCCTTAGGGCGCATGGGTGGCTCAGTTGGTTAAGCATCTGACTCTTGATCTCAGCTCAGGTCTTGAGCTCAGGGTCTTGAGCTCAGGGTCGGGAGTTCAAGCCCAGCATGGAGCCCACTTAAAATATATAAATAAAATAAAACAGGGTTTCCACACATCAGTCTGTGATTTCCCTATAGCACCTGCACTGTTATTTATTTTATGCTTTTCTAAAATCAACTTTAAATCTACCCACTTAGCATCATCCCAAACAGAACACCTGCGTCAAAGTACAGGTTTGATTTCTTTCCTCCTAATGTATATTAAACACATAGTTGACATGTGTCACCTCCAATTGGCTTGAGTGCTACCCACCACACTTGGGAAATTACTGCCAACCGGGGGAACTAGGGATCATGCTCTCCTTTTACCTTACTTTATGCTTAGGGAAATTGACCTCCAGAGGGGCCACTGACTTGACCAGAGTCACTCAGCCAGGACTCAGACCTCATAGGGAAAGTTCCCTGGGAAGTTCTCAGCTCCTGTCACAGGTACCTCCCTTTGAAGAGTGGTCAGATCAATGAAAGGGAACTCTCCCAGAACTCTCAGTTTTGCACTGCTCCATCCCAGAGTCTAAGGAATCCTGTCAGACCAGACCCTAGGACATGGCAGGGAAGGGACAGGTGACTGGAAGGCCACAGCCTGAGCCACACTACTAAGCCTCACTCTCTGAGTTCAGCCACAGGGCCTGAAAAGCAGCCAGAGACAAGCTACATTGAGGCTCCTGGTTGTAGGAAATCCAGGCCAGGGTTTTTGTTGCGCTCGGTTCTCAATGAATGAACAGTAGTCAGCTTTTGCCAGTCACCAAAGAACAGAGATAAATGGAAGACTCCCACCAGAACAGGGCTGCAAGAAAATGCTAGACTGGAATAAGGGAAATGAGGAATCAATCCGAATTTAACAGAGGGGAGACAATATTTTCCTCAAGCTTGTTCTAGACAGGGTGTGCAAATTCATGGAGTAGTCTCCTCAAGACATTGGCCTCTAACTGGGGCATCGGCCAGGTGCCAAGGACTGGAGACGAGGAGATCTGGCATTCCACGGCATGGCCTTGGACTTGCATTTTGCCTTTCTGGACTCCAGTTATATAGCTTGAGGGAGTGGGGGTGGGGGTATGATCTCTGATTCAGGGGGCCCAGCTAGATCTCAGAAAAGAGAAAACCTAGAGAAAACCAGTGTGACCTGTGAGGTTCCCCCACAGGAGAACCACCCCAGATGGGGAGATTATCTGGTTCCTGCCTTGAGTCTATAGCCATCTGTCTAGGGAGGCTGCCTGGAGGAGCTGGATCCCAAAGCACACTCAAGCTCAGGCTCCCTGAGTGACCTGGGGACAAGCAAGCCTTGGGGTACCATGATGTTCCCTTCTGCACGCAGGGCACCCCAGGGACCTCCAGCCTTAGCGAGATGGTAGGAGGCCAAGAGAGATGTGACTGGCAAATGTTCCGGGGGTGGATAGGCCAGCTCTCGGCAGCAGGCAGTCTCGCACACAGCTTGCCCCCCAGTACAGGTCAGAGGAGGCGGTCGGTGAGGCAGCGAAGGGCCCTGGGCAGTGCCCAGGCCTCCAGTTCAGATCAGCAGCTCCTGTCCTGGCCAGCACATCGTGGCTCTGACAACCCAGGTCTGCGGAGGGGCGAGACAGCTGCGGTAGCTTTTATATAAGGCAAGGTGCAGCTGGTAAGAGCCCCACCTGCCCCCCTCCATCCATCCTGACCACCCAGGGAGAAGCCCCCCTCCTCACACAGCCTGAACAAGGGGCTGCACATCACCCTCGCTTCCCACAGCCCCGTCCTTACCCCAGTCTCCCAGGTGACCCTGATGGGGAGGCCCCAGGGCATTCAGAGAGTCACTGGGAAGGAAACTGGAGCCTGATTGCTGGAGTCCTTGAAGCTCTAAAATCTAGAATTCTGGCACCAGCTGTGGGGCCTTGGGTAATTCCTTCTTGCCCTTCCCCTGGCCTCAGTCGTCCCACTACGGAGCTGGAGTGCCTCTGGCCACTAAGGACACTCTTAGTGACCTTTTTGAGTTGCTAGACCAGTGGCCACCTAGGAAAGCTTGGAGGCATCCCGACTTTCTTCCTGTTGGGAGGGAAGGGCCGAGCCAGAAGCCTCCCACACTCACCTGTGGCCGTGAGAAGGTACTGAGCCGGCACGAGCGGTCTCCTAAGCCAGGGACCCCAAGGAAGGAAGGCTCCTAGGAGCTGTCCCCTTCGGGATGAGGGTGAAAGCACTTGTACCTTTATAAGCCGCTCGCGCGCTGGGCCACGCCCCCTGGAGCTCGGACGGGAGGGGCGGCCCCTAGGCGGGAGGTGGGGTGCTGTAGGATGTAGGGGGAAGGAGGGAGGGAATAGGGGGTGAAGGGGTGGGAAGTGGGGGGGGGAAGATAGGGTGGGGGACCTCAGAGGGACAGGCAAGAGCCCACTAGGGGATTCCTCATCCAAGTGCCAGCGCGCCAAGGGGTGAGGGCAGGGGACACCTGGGACCCCAGGGAGGGCGCAGACCCCAGCTAGGTGGGGATCTGAAGGAGGCGTCCCGGGACAGCCCCAGGACGGGCTCCAGGAAGCCCTGCATCCCCAGCTGCGAGGGCCGGTCGCCCTCTCCCTCTCCGGTGCGTCCGCGGGGCGCGGGGCTCGCAGGGGCCTCGGCTCGGGGCTGCGGGCGGGAGGGGCGGGGCGGGCGGGCGGCGGCCTCTTCCCCCGGGGGACCGGGCCCAGGCTCGCGTGAGAAGTGCGGCGACCCCAGCCCGAGGTCACCGGGCCGGAAGGCCAGCGGCGCCGAAGGGCTGGCTCGCTTCCCCGGGCCCCGCAGGCCGGTCACCGGGCGAGGCCGGGGTCCCCGAGGCGCAGCCGCGCGGGGTGGGGACGCGCAGTCTGCTGAGCGCCCGCCGCCTCTGGGGAGCCCGGGAGCGCTGGGGGGCTGCGAACCAGGGGCGCCCCAGCCCGGCCCCCAGGCCTGGAGGCTCCCTCCCGGCTGCTGGGCTGTGAGCGTGTCGGCGGGCCGGAGAAGTGGGGCGACGAGCGGGGCTGTGCGGCGGCGGGCGGCGGAGGAGGGGGACCCCCGGGCTGGGGGGCGGGGGGCGCCCGGGGCCGAGGCCTCCCCGCCAGTGCGCAGCCCCGGGGCAGAGGTCACGCGGCCCATCCCCGCCGCACCTGGCCGGGGGCGCGGTGCCCGGGAGTTGCGTGAGAAGGGCCCGGGGCGGGCGCAGCCACCCGGACTCCCCACCTCGGTCCCGGCGCTGTCACGCGAGGTTGGGGGGGGCGGGGGCGGGGCTCCCGTAGGGCCGGGCTGGGGCGTGGGAGGAACCGCCCGGCTCCGCGGGGCGCAGCTGGAAGGGGGGCGGTGCAAAGGGCCCAGCTTTGCGTGCGGAGCCAGGCTTTGGCCCGCCAGCGGGAGCCCGCGCGTGTCGTGTGTGTGTCCCACGCGTGCGGCAGGACACGCAGCCCCAGGCCTGCCCGGCCCTCCCGGGAACGCGCCGCTTGCTCCAGCTGCCCCCCCAGCCACCCGCACCACCGGGGCTCCCCGCCTGCTCCCCCGCTCAGCGAGGACACCCCAGGACACTTGCACCCGACCAACAGCCGGGGCTCCGAATATCTTCCAATCGCCTGCTCCGTGCCGGGCGCTGTTCTGGATGCGGGCGATTGATAGAAAAGTGAACGAATCTGACGCGCGTCCTGCTCCCGTGGAGCTCCCGCTGGGGACGCGAGGGGGCGGCGGTGAGCGGATAACGCGCGGGGAATGTCGGAGCGGGAGAGGTGCTTTGGAGAGAATTACAGGAGAGAAAGGGTAGGAATCGCCGTGGGGAAAATTGCAGCTCAAGGCAGGGTGCTCAGGGGCGCCTGGCTGGCTCAGGTGGAGCAAGTGACTCTTGATTTCCAGGTCATGAGTTCAAGCCCCACCTTGGGTGTGGAACCTACTTTGAAAAACTTAGGGTAGTCAGAGAAGGCCTCGCTGAGGAAATGAGCGGAGGCAGGAGTGTGGAACCAAGACTCAAGGCGAACAGACACCTGGAAGCAGAGGAAGCAGCAAGTTTATAGGCCCCTAGAGGTGGTCCTTGGGTCGGACAAGGAAGGGAGAAGCACCCGGGGCCCTGGAAATGCGCAGTCTTCTTGTGACTGGGGGTTTCTCCTAGAATTGAGGGTCCCCTTCGCAGGGTGCAGAGAGCACCCCGCAGAGAAACATCTTCTCTGTGTGAGATCGCACTGTGGGGTCTGGGGCAGGGAAGATGGCTCTGGCTCTAGTGCTGAGAGTAGACCTTGTGGAGGAAGCCTTTCTCCACCCTGACATCTGTCCAGCCCTGCCGCCACATCCTCCGTTCAGGATCCCATCATTGCTCCCTAGGGTCAAAACAGCCTCCACCTGGTTCCCACTTGCCTGTCACTCCCTCCAACTCCTTCTCAAGCCTGTGGTATCCACAGTGGTCCTTTCCAAAATGGAAAATGTCAAAAAAAAAAAAAAAAAGGAAAACGTCATTCTATCGCAACCATGCCCCTTCAATAGTTTGCATCTGAACAAAGCCCAGAATCTTCGACAGAACCTACCAGGCCTGATCACCTCTACCTATTACTACTACTACTACTACTACTACTACTACTACTACTACTACTTCTTCATCTTCGTCTTCGTCTTCTTCTTCTTCTTCTAGGTAACACGCTTTTTATTTCTATTTTATTTTATTTATTTATTTGAGAAACAGAGCACACAAGCAGAGGAAGGGACAGAGGGAGAGGAAAAAAACAGACTCCTCACTGAATAGGGAGCCTGGGATCCCGACCTGAGCTTAAGGCAGCCACTTAGCTTAACCAACTGAGCCATCCAAGAGTCCCACCACTTCTACTTCTAATCTCCCCTATTTTAAACCTCAGCTAAGGGGCAGCTGGGTGGCTCAGTCAGTTAAACCATCCAACTCTTGATTTTGGCTCAGGTCATGATCTTAGGATGTTGAGATCAAGCCCTGTGTGGGGCTCCTGGCTCAGCAGGGAGTCTGTTTGAGAGTCTCTCTCTCTCCCCTACCCGTCCCCCAGGACACTTGCACTCACTCTCTCTCCCTTTCTCTCTTTCCCTAAAATAAATAAATACATCTTAAAAAAAAAACAATAAATAGGGGAGCCTGGGGGGCTCAGTAGGTGTCTGCCTTCTGCTCAGGTCTGAGATCCTGCTCAGCAGAGAGTCTGCTTCTCCCTCTGCCTCAGCTCTTCCCCCCTCCTTGACCTCTCTCTCAAATGAATAAATAAAATCTTGTCATCAATCAATCATCAATCAATCTCAGCTAAAACATCACTTCCTCTGGGAAGCCTCTACCCCCCAAAATCCTCCCCACAGCTATTTCGGTATCTCCTGATCTATGTTTCCATAGTTACACCTCCCTGGTAACTCTCAGGGCTCTTGACCCTTGCGATGACCTCAACCCTACCTGTCATTTTTACTCGAAGCCCTAACACAGAAAAACACCAACCTGGGGGAAATAGATTGATAAGCAAAGCCTTTGCAAGATATTAATGATTGGTCAAGGAGTTAAATCCCCCGGGGTGATGCTGAGCTGCTCCAAGTGCTGATACTATGATAGTGGAATTTAGGCAACAAAACAAGCAGGAGACAAGGGAGGTATCCACCTCTGCATCTCTGGTTCAGCCTGAAGAGCTTTGTGGTCCCCAAGAGAGGTCTGTCCTTCAATCTCCATTGGAGCTAGAGCCACAGAGAATAGAAAATCCACATGGAAATTGTGGCAAAGAAGCCAGGAGCAAGGCCTCCCTCCCAGATCCCTCTCCTATTCTGCAGTCTAGTCCTTGGCTTCCTAGAGTCCCCACCCATGCCCTAGCTCTAGAGAACTGTGGCAGCAGGCTCCTCAGGGCTGGAAGGTCATCTGCTGGGGCTCCTGACCAGGGACCCAGCAAACTCCTCTTGGTGGAAGATGCTTTGATCACATACTCTAAGGGGCTCTTGATCCCCAAGAAATTCATTAGCTGATTAAGCTGATTTCTCTCCCACTTCTCAGGCAGTTTGAGCTAAAGAGACAGATGCCAGAAAAGAGAAGGCCCAAGGACATGTGGCAAACCAGACTCTAGAACTCTGGCCCCTTGCGTCCTGGCCAGGGCTCTACCCACCATGATATATCATCTCAGACTACCAGCACTCCAAAGGTGGACAGGCTCAGCCCCTGGGTCAGGGCGCCCCATCTCCCCATACTCCTGGACGAGAGTCTGGTGCACTGGGGTTACGAGGGGCATTGCACTCCTCATCAACAAGCCCTGTCTTGGGGAACAGCCCCCAAGACAACGGGGCCTCCAAATCACCAGGCGGAGAAGGAGGGAGGCAGGCAGGAGGTTAGAGGGCCTTGGCGTGGAGCTGAACAGCCCATCCTGGGTCAAAGTTCTCATGCCTTTGCGTGAGAAGACTTTTGGCTAGGATTCCCTGGCCATCGATCAATCTGCTACCAGGAACATGGGGGCAGCGGGGCAGCAGGGCAGCGGGGAAGGGAGAGGGCTCAGGGCTGAGGGTCTTGGCCCAACCAAGAGTGTTTGGTCAGCACTTTGGAAGGCGGTGGGGGGGGTGGGGAGGCATGGAGAGACAGCAAGAGCCACAGCAAACCCCTGTCCCATGGCGGAGATGGGACTCACACCCAAACATAGCCTGTGCCCAATTTGGAAATGCTCAGGAGTTGTGAGAAGGCTGAGACCCTGGGGTGGGCGCAGGTAAGGGACTCGGCCGAATGGGCGGACTAAGAAGGGCATATGGGGGCATTCCCGGCCTGGGGAGAGGGCACAGCACTGAAGGGCAAGGCAGCAGGAGGCCGGCTGAGGCTGGGGGGCAAGACAAGGGTGTGAGCGGATGTGGAGAAGTGGGACTTGCTTCCCAGGGTGTCTTCAGCCTCCACCATCCCCGAGCTCTGAACCCTGAGCACTTCCCCTTCCTACCTGCACCCAGACAGCCAGGGAGATCCAGTTTGCTGGAGCCAGGGCTCCGCTGGGGGAGCGCCTCTGGCTCTCTGGCATGCGGCTGCTAGAGTTAGGGTTGACAACACTTTCTCAAGATAGTCTTTGTCTAAGCCTGTTGAACTGGTATAATTATTAAAAGCGCCTTCTTTCCCTCTTGAGGGAGTCCTGGCTTAGACAATACATCATATAGTTGCCCAGTGCTAGTGGCTGTCTGAGGGGCTTTGCGTGCCCAGCATCCATTCTCTCTTCCTCTGGCAACACCACTTGGAATGTCCTTTGGGGACCCCCTCACTCCTACTCTCAGCCAGTCGGTTTGCAGGAACTGGCCCCGCCCCAGGCTATTAGGCTAGCTGACCCAGGCCGGGCCAATGAGAACCTCCAGAGATTTTTATGAAATTGTTGGAAAAGAGTTCTCTTTTTGCCAGAGGTGGCTAAGCTGGTTAGAAAATAAGTCTGGGGCTACCAGTGGCCATTTTTAAAGAAGGCCTACATTCAAATGACGCCCATTCAGGGGAAAGCAGAGCTGGGAGATGAGGGCAGGGGAACAGAGAAAGAATTGATGACCTTGGGCACCTAGATCCCGTTATTCCAGAAGCCAGCAAAACGCACCCATAGAACATCTCTGGTGCATGACTCCACATCACTACTACCTCCCTTTTTCCTTCTTCTTCACCTCTTCCTCTTTCCCTTCTTCCTCTACCGCCTCTTTTTCTTCTATTAGGATTTGGGGTTGAGGACTTAAAGCTGAAGAATCATAACGGAAACCTGCCTGCCAGAGAACTCTCTGAGTGATTACACCTCACGCCTTGGGGCATTGGGGTGGCTCAGTCAGTTAGGTGTCTGTCTTTGGCTCAGGTCATGATCTTGGGGTCCTGGGATCGAGTCTCCACATTGGGCTCCCTGCTCAGTGGGGAGTCTGCTTCTCTCTCTGTCCTTGATCTCTCTCTCTCTCTCTCTCTCTCTCTCACATATGCTCTCCCTAATAGATTAATAAAATCTCTAAAAAAAGAAAAACCGCAGCCCTTGAGGCTGACCCTAAGATATCCTGACCAGTGGGGTGGAATCCTAAGAAGTTATTCCTTTTTTTTTTTTTTTAATTTTTATTTATTTACGATAGTCACACAGAGAGAGAGAGAGAGAGAGAGAGAGGCAGAGACATAGGCAGAGGGAAAAGCAGGCTCCATGCACCGGGAGCCCGATGTGGGATTCGATCCCGGGTCTCCAGGATCGCGCCCTGGGCCAAAGGCAGGCGCTCAACCGCTGCGCCACCCAGGGATCCCCTAAGAAGTTATTCCTAATCACTTCCATTGGCCTGTCCCTGTGCCAAAAATGCCACCATCGACATCACTGGGGGAGGCTAATTCTTCTCCAGAAGCCCCTGTGACAGTGTTGAGGAGCTCTTGGCTGGTGAGTGTCTGGAGAGAACCCACATGTGAAGCAGAGGCCATCAGATGAGTGTGTGCCCCTCACTGTACTGGGAGCAGAGCTCAGTGCCCCATTGGCTGGGGGATGCCCTGGGAGGGAAGTGGCCATCTCCAAGTTCCTCATGCCCCAATTTGCTCCCACAGCTCCTAGCTGAGGAAAAGATACCATCCTCTTGCCAAGTTCAGGATGGAACAAGTTGAAGTTTTCAGAAGGAAGCTTTTGAGGAATCTTAGGGGAAGCAGTCCTTATGATGGTCTGCCAGGCCCTTCCAGATGTGGCTCCTATTAGCTCTCTGACCTTATCTGGCTCACTCCTCTCTAGGCGCAATAGCCTCCTTGGTGTTCCTAAGACACTCCAGGCAAGTCCCTGCTTATATTTGTCAGGGTCAGTCCTTGCAGGAAACAGGGGGCTCCCCTCGAATTGGGTCATTTAAGAGAGTTTAATAAAGGGACCATTTGCAAAGGTATGAGCAAGATTTAGAGAAGCCAGCAAGGGACAATGCAGCACTGCAGGGTTAGCAACAACAAGGCCAGATTTGATAAGGGAAAGGAGCAGAAGACAGACCACAGGAAAGGAGGCTACGGAGAGGCTACACAGAGGGAGCTGGGGCCTTCGGTAGAGAATGCAGCTAGCATGCAAAGACCCTGCAAGGAGAGAGCCTAAGCACTCTAACCTCACTCTAGTCATGCCCTCTGATGTCCTGCTGGTAACTTCCATGGACCCAACTGAAAGCCCGAGGGCAAGGAACCAGTTCTTGTAGCCCACGAAATTCAGCCTCCGGGACCAAGGGTAGAGAACAGTGAAGAGTAGGTCTGGAAAGGCAAGTGGAAGATACCCAGCACTCTGCCTCAGGACCTTTGCACTTGCTGTTCCCCCTCCCCCTGGAAGTTTTCTCCCCAAATCTTCATGTCTTACTTCTTCATACATGGTTTTTGTTTGTATACTTACAAACTTCAAATATACTATATATTTTACTATGTAGTGTATAGTCTATTTCCCTCGACTAGAATGTAAGCTCCAGCAGAGGGTGGACTCTTTTCTCTCTTCTCTCTCTTTTAAATATTTTATTTATCTATTTGAGAGAGAACACAAGCCAGAGTAGGAGCAGAGGCAGAGGGACAAGCAGACTCTACTCTAAGCACAGAGCCCAATGAAAGGCTTGATCCCATAACCCTGAGATCATGACTGGAACCCCAAGTCAAGAGTCAGATGTTACCCAACTGAGCCACCCAGGTGTCCCCTCTTGTCCGTTTTGATCAATGCTTCATCAATAGCAAACTGGCACATTGTGGATGCTAAATGTATATCTGTTAAATACATGGAATAGAAACATGCTAAATCCCCAAATAGAAAAATACATTTTTAAAAAAGATTTTATTTATTCATGAGAGACACACACAGAGAGAGAGGCAGAGACACAGGCAGAGAGAGAAGCAGGCTCCATGCAGGGAGCCCGATGCGGGACTCGATCCCAGGACCCCAGGATCATGACCTGAACCAAAGGCAGATGCTCAACCGCTGAGCCCCCCAGGTGTCCTACATCTATTTTTATATATTTATTTATTTATTTATTTATTTATCTATTTATCTATTTATTTATTTTAGATTTTATTTATTTATTCATGAGACACACGGAGAGAGAGAGGCAGAGACACAGGCAGAGGGAGAAGCAGGCTCCATGCAGGGAGCCCAATGTGGGACTCGATCCCAGGACCCCAGGATCATGACCTGAACTGAAGCCAGATGCTCAACGGCTGAGTCCCCCAGGCGTCCCCCCCACATCTATTTTTAAATAACAGAGGCCCAGTGAGATTCTGGGTCTCTATAGGCAGGGCAACAGGTCCCAGATGGCCACCCGAAGGATTCCCCATGCAGGCCAGATCCTTTCTTCAGCACCTGCTCGGTCAGTCATGTCGCTCCCGGAAGATAGGCCATGGGCACAGCCATCCTTGAGAAGCTCCTCCCAGCCTGGCCCAGAGCAGGGGTCCCAGCCTACCCCGCCTTCCCTCCAGTCCAGGGCCAGCACCTGGGCAAGGTGCGATGCAGACCACCTGGCCCTGATCAACGGAAGTCCTCGGTCTCTTTCAGTGTCAAGGCCTCCCGGCTCCTCTCGACGGGCTGCAGTTGAGTCCCCCCCCTCCCCCCCCCCCCCCCCCCCCCCCGCAGTGATCCGCAGGGGGCAGGGGGCAGGCTCTGGGGCGGCCCTCAGCAGACGCGCTCTACAGGATTGGGATGAGACCCCCATGTTTTGACAGGTGGGGACCGGCTGGGAAGGTGCAGACCCTGGGATGCTGCACAGAGGGCTTGGGGGGGGGAAGGGGCACGGGGTGCACACGGCTCTGGGCTAACTCTAGAGCACGGTGCAGAGGAAGGCAGCCCTTCTTTTTCCTTTTGCTCTTCTTCCTTCAATAGCAACAGATATGATTGATTTAGGCCCATATTATAGGTTGGAATTTGGCTAATTCTACTCAGGTTGGCAGGTGCCTTTACTGCTGGGGAACGTTTGTCAAGCCAGTGAATTGTAAAAACAGTCGTGCAGGGAAATGTTTGACTTGCTGGAGGGCATGTTTGGCATGCTCCGGGGCATGCTCCGCCCAGCTGGAGATGCCCTTTTATGCATAAACACAGAGATTAGCTGAGAGCGAAAGCTGCATCCTCTCATCAAAGCCAGGCCTCTGCTTTGTCAGCCAAATGCTCCTGGATGACCTCCCACTGTCTCTGCCCAGGAGGTCGTCTCTTTCAGCCCTAGGGGGGCACAGCCTGGTGCCCCACCAGCCGATGCCAGACTACTCCACCAACTTAGGAACCGAACCCTTTCTCAACTGCCCCACCCCTGGTAGACACCCAATGGCTGTTCCCCCCACGTTGGGGCTCTCTTCTTCCTCACACCCTCCCCACCCCCAGTTTTGTGCAAGGATCCTCCATGTTCCCTCCCCAGCCCCCAGCCTGACCTAATGTGTCCTGGCTGCTCTGAACCAGTCATGGCAGCCCCAGTTGCCTTGCTGGTGATTAGATTAAACTCAAATGTGTGATGGGATTCTGGCCAATGACCTGTAGAAGAAATCTAGTTGGTGATAGGAATGTGGTTAAGAAAGACAGGTTAGGGCGGCCCGAGTGGCTCAGTGGTTGAGCGTCTGTCTGCCTTTGGCTCAGGGTGTGACCCCGGGGTCCTGGGATCAAGTCCCACGTCGGGCTCCCTGCATTGAGCCTGCTTGTGTCTCTGCCTCTCTCTCTCTGTCCTCAAGAATAAATAAATCAAACAAAAAAAAAGAATAAATAAATCTTTTTTTTTTTTAAGACAATTTTAAAAAAGAAAGAAAGACTGGTTAAGGATAGCAGAGTATCACAAAACCTTCAGAAAGAGAGGAGAACGTTTTGTGGACCATTTTTATGTGTGAAACTAGGTCCAATCGAGCTGGCTGCCAAGGGACCACTGCTCTTCCTACGGGTGCTGGGTCCGGGACAGTGGCTGCACTATTGGCGGGAAGACAGAGGCTCCGAAGAGCCTGAGAAGGTTCACTGCACCCCCCACCCACCCGCCCCCGGCACCAAGCCTCATGGCCTGCAGGAGACAGAAGCCAAGAGCTAGAGGTGTGGTGGAGAGAGACGGAGATTCTGCTTGAGTTTTTATTGCCTAGAGTAAAAAATAAGGAATGACTATCTGCGTCTGCCAGGGGTGGGGCAGCTGAGCAAGGGTTCCCGAGCGGCCCGTCGCTGGTGGGGCAGCCAGGCTGCACCAATAGGTCTGAATGGGACCACCTCCCTGAAAGAGAGTGCGGGAGCCCACTCAGGAGCTTTTGGCTGACAATATTTTTTGTTTGTTTACTAAGAGCAATTTTACTACAGCTGGGACCAAATGCTTTCTGGAACACATTCGTGATTGTTTACTGAAAACCACAAGACGGATAGGGCAATTCCCTTAATGAAAAAATACTTCAGAGCAAGCTATTCTGAAAACTGGGGTCATCTGGGACAACTTTCAGGAAAAGCGTCTTCACTCTTAAAAGGGATACATGGCAAGAGGTGCAGTCTTGTCCCTCTGGCTCTTGTCATATCTGAATGTGATGGCTAGAGCTGCAGCAGCCATCTTGTGACCAGAGAGAGACAGCTGGGGCAAACAGCCGATGTTCCCAGGATGGTGGACCACAGATTTGCAGAGAACCAATGTGTTATTAGGGTCCTCACAGGAAATAAGATCCATTCAGGATGAGTCATTGGGGAGAGTTTAATAAGGAGACTATTTACAAAGGTGTGGGCAGGTGTAGAGACACCAACACAGGATAGTGCAGTGCCATACAGTTAGGAACAGAGAGGACCCCTCGCTATCTTGGGCCTGAAGGGACAGAAGAAGGGGGTGTTTCCAGGACCAGAGAGAGACTAAGGAGAGGAGGACGTCCTGGCCGGAGCTATGACCTACCAGAGTGACTGCTGGGACATGTGGAGAGAAGATACCCCAGGCTCATTCTCTGGACCCGCACATCTCATGCTAGTGCCTCCCGTTGACTGAACCAACAAGAAGCCAGAGGAGGGGGTTGCCCACTGATACAGTCTGCAGGGATCAGCCTCTCAGTGCCCAGAGAGGGGAGTCGGGTGGACCTGGAAGACAAAGAGGAGGTGCAGAGCCTCTGCGATGATCTCACTCATCTGACTGCCTGCTTGTGTGTCAGTCTCCTCCATGAGGGCGGGGCCTGTCTTGTCCACGGCTCTAAGTTTTCTCCTAGAATAGGGACTGGCAGCTTATGTTATGCTCAAAGAATATGGCCAAACATCTGCTGGCGACAGGCACTGCCCTAAAAACTGAGCAAACGAGAACACTGTTTTTTGTTTTTTGTTTTTAATTTTTATTTATTTATGATAGTCACACACACACAGAGAGAGAGAGGCAGAGACACAGGCAGAGGGAGAAGCAGGCTCCATGCACCGGGAGCCTGACGTGGGATTCGATCCCGGGTCTCCAGGATCACACCCTGGGCCAAAGGCAGGCGCCAAACCGCTGCGCCACCCAGGGATCCCCCACGAGAACACTGTTTGCCTCAAGTTGTCCAGTCTAGAGAGCGAGAAGGAACCCACGCAATATGACACGAGAGCGAGTCATACCCCAAAGAGGAGGATCTGAGCCAGAGGAAGGGGTCAGGAAGGCCCAGAGGAGGTGGGCTGGGACCTGAGGTTTGGAGGATTTGCTCCACAGGAGAGATGGGAATCCTTCGTCATTGATGCATCCCCTTGCCACAGTATAAGTAAGCATTTCTAACCTGGAAGCAATCCTGGAGGGTGTTTGTTGGCAGGGGAAGGTCCGGAGGAGGGTAGGGTGCTCCAGGCAGAGGGAACAGCATATGTGAAAGCCCAGAGGCAGAAATCTGGAGGAATGAGAAGCTGCTCACTTCAAATGTTGGGAAAGCTGGCGGGAAATGAGGAGACGAGGGAGCAGGAACTGGCTCATGCACTGGGCTGAGTTTGAACTTTGTTTCCATTGCTTTAAGAAACTGCTGAAGGATTTGAAGGAGGGATAGGACCCGCTCAGTTTGCAGTTCTGCAAGTGCGAGTGGGTGACGGCTTGGAGGGATGAGCTGAGGAGGGAGCCAAGAACAGCTCCAGCCAATGTGGCAGCCGCGAATCACATGCAGCTACTACAATTTAAAATTTTGGATCTAGAGATCCCTGGTGGTTCAGCGGTTTGGCGCCCGCCTTTGGCCCAGGGCATGATCCTGGAGTCCCAGGATCGAGTCCCACATCGGGCTCCCTGCGTGGAGCCTGCTTCTCCCTCTGCCTATGTCTCTGCCTCTCTCTGTGTCTCTCATAAATAAATAAAATCTTTAAAATAAAATAAAATTTCGGATCTCAGTTGCACTAACCACATCAAGAGCTCCATAGCTCTATGTGGCTCAGGGCTACCCTATCCCATGGCACAGAGAACATTCCCATCACAGCAGAAGGCTCTATCCGACAACACCGGCTTACATGTGGTGAGATCCAGCAGGAGGTTCCTGCAAAAGCCCCGGCGGGAAGTGGTGTTGACAACTTTGTGCAGACAGTGCCCCAGTAATGGAGAGAAGGAGTGAGACCCAAGAGGTATTTACGCCGTAGAATCCTGAGAACCCCACTGGTGGGGAATGACAGAGAGAGACCTCCAGGATTCCCGGCTTCTGGCTGGGGTGAGATCAGAGGGGCAGCATGTGCACAGGGAATGACAGTCCTCATCTGGGCATATGCGGGTGCTATGGGAGGGGGCCTCTGGGTGGACACTCACAGCAGGTGACTGGGCGTCCAGGATGGAAGCTCTGGGTCCATATCTCATAGATTCCAGTCCACCTGGATTTATGACTCACCTGTGTCCACCAGGGTCCTCCTTCTCTGCCAAGTCTGGAAACAGAGACAAATGGGGCTCAGCCCCTGACTTCAGAGGCCCACAGTTGGCTGGAATTTGGGTTAGACCATGGACCAGCCAGAAGCCACGGCTTCCTGTGGCCAGAGCCGTGGCATAGTGAGAATGGAAGTAAGAGGCAGGGATCCCTGGGTGGCGCAGCGGTTTGGCGCCTGCCTTTGGCCCAGGGCGCGATCCTGGAGCCCCGGGATCGAATCCCACGTCGGGCTCCCGGTGCATGGAGCCTGCTTCTCCCTCTGCCTGTGTCTCTGCCTCTCTCTCTCTCTCTGTGACTATCATAAATAAATAAAAATTAAAAAAAAAAAAGGAAGTAAGAGGCAAAAACAACAAGCAAAACAGGAGCTGTCAATTCCTGAGTCCTGACCCCCAGCCATCCTAATGAATGCACAGAATAAATTTGTCAAGTGACCCAGGGGTGCTCTTCACCCTTCCCCTCACCTTAACCTTAGCCACATCCTGTGTTTCCCTGAGATCCTCTCCTCAGGATAGGATTGCTATGAAGCTAAAACAGAGACAGCCGACCTCAACATGCAGCACAGAGGTTAAGGCATAGCAGGTGCTCCATAAATTTTAACCATAAGGATTATTACTTGCAAGTTCCATAAAACCAATGCAGGAAAGGCCCAAAGCAGAGTCTTCACAAAGCTCTCGTGCCGGTTAGCATTCTTACTTGTGAACACTAACTGATTCAGCAAATCTTGTTCTCAATACATGCGTGCCCATCCCAGTGCTAGGAACTAGAGATAAGAAGAGAAACAGAGGCTACCTCGACCTTGAAGCTCACAGTCCAAAGGGGAGGCAGCATGAAGGGTGCCTTAGAGGAGGGCAGTATGGGGCCTGTGGGAACTCAGAGCGGAGCAGTGTGGTGACAGCTGAGCAAGGTATAGAATGATGAGCAGGAGCTGGCCAGAGAATGCAGGGTGAGGCATGAGTTTCAAGAAAATGGATAAACCTAAGGAGAAAGACAATGGTGGTGGGGCTGGAGGGGTCATGGGGGCAAACAGATCCAGAGAGGTGAGCAAGAGCTCCTGCTGACGCCTTTGGGTACTAAGCCAAGGAGTTTGGTTTTTAGCCTGAAATCTCTGGGAAGCACTGGGGGATTTTAAAAAGTGAAGCAGTCAATATGCACTCCAGAATGGATAAAATGAAAAATATTAAAAATATTCCATGGTAGTGAGCAAGCTGGTGGGCATGCTTCTTGGTTCAAGTACTCTGAAAAATTGTTCTGTAGAATCTACTAGCATCGGACATATGTCTAGTCTATGACCTAGCATGTCTACTCATGGGTCTATACACGACAGAAATACATACAAAAACATGTGCAAGGGGCGCCTGGGTGGTTTAGCCGGTTAAGCACCTGACTTTAGCTCAAGTTGTGATCTCAGGGTCCAGGAATGGAGCTCCAAGTTGGGCTCCCTGCTCAGCGGGGAATCTACTTCTCCCTCTGCCCCTCCCCTCTCTTGTGTGTGTTCTCTTTCTTTCTCTCAAATAAATGAAATCTTTAAAAAAGAAAAAAAAAAAGGAGAGAAAAACTTTCTTTTAAAGAAAACAAAACAAGGGCAGCCCTGGTGGCCCAGGGGTTTAGCACTGCCTTCAGCCCAGGGCGAGATCCCGGATTCCTGGGATCGAGTCCCACGTCAGGCTCCCTGCATGGAGCCTGCTTCTTCCTCTGCTTGTGTCTCTGCCTCTCTCTTTCATGAATAAATAAATAAAATCTTTAAAAAATCAAATCAAATCAAATCTGGGGGTCCCTTGGTGGCTCAGTTGGTTAGGCATCTGCCTTCAGCTCAGGTCATGATCCCAGGGTCCTAGATGCAGCCAGGCTCTGGACTCTCTGCTCAGCGGGGAGCCTGCTTCTCCCTCCCCTCTGCCTCTCCCCCTGCTGGTCTGCTCTTCCTCTCTCTTTCTGTCTCAAATAAATAAATAAAATATTTTAAATAATAAATAAAAAATAAAATCTGTTAATTAACAAAATATTCTGTGACCAAAAAAAGAGTACACACAGCATGATTTCATTTATAGAAAGAACAAAAACAGACCCAAGTAATGTACACTATTAGAACTTGAGGTTGTAGTTACCCTTGGGGAGGGAGCACAAAGGGGGTTCTAGGGTGCTGGTCATGTTCTTTCTCTTAATCTGAGGGCTGGTTATGTGGCTTTGTTAAATCTATAAAAATTCAAGTTGTACATGACAGCTGTGCTTTTCTGCATGGTTCTTATCATTGAATAAACGTTTTAAGAATTTTATTAAAAATAAAAAGATAAATAGAAGTTCAAATACTTTATGTAGATACTCCGTCCTCAAGGAGGGGGAGAAGTCCCCTCTCCATAGGTGTGGGCTATTCACAGTGACTTCTTCCAAGGAGCACAGTATGGTAAGGAGTGGAAAGAATGACTCACCATGAAGAAACTTGACAAACACTACTTCAACAGGTTGATTAAGGCCAACATCAACCATCATGAGTCAGGCTGACAATATCTAGCCTTGACATGATGTGAGTAAGATGGCACTTTACTTCTATGGTCCTCCTCCCAATAACCCATAACCCCAGCCTCAACGTGAGAGAAGCAGTTTCCAGTACTGGACCTCCTGTGGAATACCAGGCCAGTATTCCTGAAAACTGTCAAGGTCATCAAAAACAAAGATAGTGGGGATCCCTGGGTGGCTCAGCAGTTTAGTGCCTGCTTTTGGCCCAGGCTGAGTCCCACATTGGGCTCCCAGCATGGAGCCTGCTTCTCCCTCCTCCTATGTCTCTGCCTCTCTCTCATTCTCTTTCTCTCTCTCTCTCTCATAAATAAATAAATAAATAAATAAATAAATAAATAAATAAATAAAAATAAACCAGGACACCTGGGTGGCTCAGCGGTTGAGCGTCTGCCTTCCGCCCAGGGCATGATCCCAGAGTCCCAGGATCGAGTCCCACATCAGGCTCCCTGCATGGATCCTGCTTCTCCTCCCTCTACCTATGTCTCTCTGCCTCTCTCTCTGTGTATCTTGTGAATATATAAATAAAATCTTAAAAAAAAGCTTAAAAAAAAACCCCAAAACAAAGATAGTCTGAGAAACGTCACACAGCCAAGGGGAGCTTAACGACACATGGCCACTCAGTATAATGTGGTGTCTTCCTCGATGGGATCCTGGAACAGGAGAGGACATCAGGCTAAAACTAAGGAGATTGAATAAAGCACAACTTTAGTTCATTAAGGAGTGAGCACCAGAGAGGG
Source organism: Vulpes lagopus (assembly GCF_018345385.1). NCBI lineage: Eukaryota > Metazoa > Chordata > Mammalia > Carnivora > Canidae > Vulpes > Vulpes lagopus. Next base: position 43,869,753 of record NC_054825.1, on the reverse strand, counting down.
GGAGAGGGAGAGGGAGACACGGGGTGAGGGAGGGAGGAAGGCAGGGAAGGAGGTGGGGAGGGAGACACAGGCAGACCGAGAGCCGTGTTCAGGTAAACCTCAGCTTCGGCTCAGACCCTGATCTTTTTATTGCGTGAGCAGAACCTAGTAGAGACACAGACAGAAGACTGTCGTCCTTTCTCTCAGCCGCGGCCCTCAAACCTGCTCCGCAGCTACTCCAGACTCCCCAGCCATGGCCTTGACTGCGGCCCAGATTGAGCACACAGCTCTCTCGTTTTCAGGAGTGAGAGAGCCCAGTCCCGTCTAAATCTAAATTTGCTCCTCACATCCAATCTAGGGCGTGTTCTCAGCCTTCTGGGGACCCGACCGGACCCCACGGGGAGGGGAGAAGTCTGCTCTGTTTCTGTGCTCCTTCCTCCCCCGGCCCCCCACCTTGCAGGCCTCTCCACCTGGATGGGTGCAGGGGGAGGGTGCTGGAGGAGACACCAATCTCTATCCGGCTGGTGCTGTGTATCTTCTCCCTGGGTGAAGGGTGCCCTTACGGAGCAGGTGTTCCCCTGCGGGCTTTTCATCAAATGCCTTAGGGTCCCCGCTGTCCTGTACATCACAGAGTTCCTAAGTGGCTCCTGGACTCTGGCTGACCTCCTGCCCCCCCAGCTCACCCCCACCCTGTGGCTTCTAGGGTCTCCTCTCCTCTGCAGTGAGCCCCCATGCACGCAGCTTGAGTCCAGCGCCTTCAGGATGCCTACTTGGCTCTCGGGAGACTTATATCCTCGTATTGCACCCCACTCTGTCACGCAGGCTGCCCTCTGCTGCCCCCACCATCACAGCTGCTCCCCCCCAATCCAGGGATACATTTCAAGGAGGTACGCAGCGTGCTGGTCCAGAGGACAGTCTTTTTCTTCTTCTTTTTTTTTTTTTTAAAGATCTTATTTATTTATTATGAGATATACACAGAGAGAAAGGCAGAGACACAGGCTGAGGGAGAAGCAGGCTCCATGCAGGGAACCTGACCTGGGACTCGATCCCGGGTCTCCAGGATCACGGCCTGGGCCGAAGGCAGACGCTCAACTGCTGAGCCACCAGGCGCCCGAGGACAGTCTTCTGAAGGTCTGGTCTCAGCTCTAACACACTGCTCTGGGACCCAGAACAAATGACACAACTTCTCTGCATTTCTATTACCCTGTTGTCACGTGAGAAAAGTATTAATTTCATTTCCACAGGATCCCTGAGAACGTGTTTCCTTCATACGTAGCTCTTAGGACAACTGAGCCCATAAGCATCAAGCTCTATAAAGTGTGTGATACGTGTGCCAGTGGCACAGGCCCCGCACCGTTCTCCAACCCACGGGACTCCCGGTGGGAGGCTGAGGCCATTCTCCCCTTTTGCAGGCATCCCCATCTCAGCGCCGGGCCTCCGGGCCGCCCTCCCGGGAGGAGACACAGGATCACCGAGGACAACTCCTCGCCAAGCAACTGTCTGCCACCACCCTAAGGCTCCGGACATTCGCTGAAGGCCCACACACCTTCCCCAGGGCCCTACATCGCAGCCATCTGCCACTTCTACTCCCTCTCTCTTCTCTCTATGTACAAACACACAGAGACATCCATTTTTAAATAGAATCTTTTTTTAATTTAAATTCATTGATTAACATACAGTGTATTATTAGTTTCAGAGATAGAGGTCGGTGATTTGTCAGTCTTGTAGGACACCCAGTGCTCATGACATCATATACTTTCCTTAATGTTCCACCACCCAGTTGTCCCATCCCCCCACCCACCATCCCTCAGCGACCCTCAGTTTGTTTCCCTTTTTAAATTATTTTTATTTATTATTTATTATTTATTTTTTTATTATTTTTTTATCAGTTTGTTTTCTATGATTGTCTCCCGTGGTTTGTCTCCCTCTCTGATCTCATCTTTTTTTTTTTTTTTTTAAAGATTTTATTTATTCAGGAGAGACAGAGAGAGAGAGAGAGAGAGAGAGAAGCAGAGACACAGGCCGAGGGAGAAGCAGGCTCCATGCAGGGAGCCCGATGTGGGACTCGAACCTGAGGCTCCAGGATCATGCCCTGAGCCGAAAGCAGGTACTCCCCCGCCAAGCCACCCAAGCGTCCTCTAATCCCATCACTAAACAGAATCATTTAGCAGTAAGTTGCAGAAATCGTGGCACCTCACCCCTGAATGCCCAACATTAGTCTCCTAGGATTTCCTACAATATCCTCCCACATAACTGTGGTGCTATATTCACAACTAAGAAAATTCACATTAGGGGCACCCTGGGTGGCCTAGTTGGCCTTCTGCACCGCCCCCCCACCCCCCCACCCCCACCCCCGGGCACTGTCAGCAGGGAGTCTGCTTCTCCTTCTCCCTCCGCCCCTCCCCCCACTTGTGAACTTGTGAGCTTGCTCTCAAATAAATAAAATCTTAAAAAAAAGAAAATTTACATTAATTCCATAATATTTTCTAATCTCCTGTCCATGCTCATGTACCTCCAATTGTCCCAAAAATGTCTTTTGTAACTTTAAAGAGTTTTTAAGTCCAGGGTCCCATGAAATTTTACATATAGCATTTGGTTGTTTTGTCTCAGAGCTCTTCACTCTAGAAAAGGACTTTTTTTAAAAAAATATTTTATTTATTTATTCACGAGAGACGCAGAGAGAGAGGCAGAGACACAGGAGGAGGGAGAAGCAGGGGCCTGAGATAAGGACCGCGGCGGGAGCCCTCGTGTGCGGCTCGGTGCGCCCGTCGTTTGCGGGTCCCCGGCTGTGCACCAGGAAGCCAATGTAGTTCATGGCCTCGTTCCTGTTCAGCTTCAGGTCGGGGTCGGGCTGGTGCGTTGGCAGCAGCTTCCTGAGCTCTGCGAAGGCCCCATTCACATTTTGCTGCCACCGGCGCTCCCAGATGTCGGTGAACACACGCCGGGCCACCTTCTGGGGCTGGTGCCCCATGGCCAGCTCCAGCTCACAGTGGCTCGGTCTCCGCTTCAGTCGGCTGCTAGGGAAGATGCCAAAAGGTCCTGCTGGCCCAATGTAGAGTTTGTAATGGGTCGTGGGTCACTAACGCCTTGTGGGCAAGGACCCCAGCAGGCCCTGGATTCCCCCCAGGCCCCAGCTCCCCACTGACGTTGAGGAAAGGGTGACGGGTGATAATGCAGGGCCCAGGGGCCTGGGGCGGTTCCGAGGGTAGAGAGCTGCAGCAGCGGGGGCCGCAGGGCACTCAGCTCCGTGGTGGCCACGGCTGCCCCTGGGGGCCTGGTGTGGCCCAGGCTGATCACTGGCATGCCAGGGTGCAGCCTGGGGGGTGAGGAGCTTTGGTGGCCAACCTCCTTCACTTTCGGGGGCCCAGGCGAGGCGGGCTTGGGGGGCAGAGCAGGCACTGGGCTGGGGGCACACACCATTTCGGCCTTCTCAGTCATGGTGGGGCCCACCTCTGCCTGGGCCTGGGGCAGGCACATGGAACCCAAGGGGGTGCTCACCCCGGCGCTGGTCCTGCTGTCCGGTGAGTGCCCTGGCTCTGTCCTTCACAGCTCCAGGCCGGGCTCTGTAGCCCCAGTCGGATGCAGCCTCGGCAGCGGTCAGGGCCTGCACCTCTTCCCAGGCTCCCAAAGGCCGCAGACGGCGGCGTGGATCCCTCGAGGGAAAGTGAGCTGCTCCTGGCCTACCTGCCCTCTCTCGGATCCCAGGCGGCCCAGTTTCCTCCCTCTCACCCCCGGCCGCGCCGGAGGATGCTGGACTGGCACAGATAAGGGCTATTTTTAAAAGATTTTATGTATTTATTCATGAGAGACACACACACACAGAGAGGCAGAGACACAGGCAGAGGGAGAAGCTCCCCACAGGGAGCCCGAGGCAGGACTCGATCACAGGACCATGGGATCACACCCTGAGCCGGAGGCAGATGCTCAACTGCTGAGCCACCCAGGAGTGCCCTGTCTCTTGTTTTTAGATTAAGGACTTGGGCTGAAATTCAGAGATGGCCAGAACATGCCCATTCCCTACCTGGTTTTGCAGGGTGTTGGAGGGGTGCTACAGAGCACGCTTCACAAGAGAAGCAGATCCGCCTGGACAGAGGAGGGTCCCTCCTCATGGGTGCAGTGAGAAAGGAACCTGGAACAGCCCAGGAGACTCGTTTTCAGCACCTTGTCCTGCCCTTGAGAGAAATAAGTAGGCTGATCCTGGATCCTGAGAAGAGCTGTATGTTCCTCCCTAGCGACATGGTATCTCTCCCTGAAGACCTGCCCTGGGTAGTAGATGGAGCCAAGAGAACATGGCCCAAAGCCAAGGGCTGAGCCTTCCAGCTTCATTTGGTAACTTTGATATCAGGTGGCCAGGATGGCTGGGCCAATCTGAGAGAGGGTGGTATTTATAAAAGGCCTCCTCCCCCAGGGGCCAGAAGCCCTGTACCAGCCTCCACAATCCTACTGATCTCAAGCTCCTGCCTCTACAGGTACGTTTCTTGAGCTCATTTTCCAGTCCCTGGAAACTCTACCATATATCCTGGGAACAGTGGAGATGGAGGAATGAAAGGACCTGAGGTTAGGTGTAGGAGGCCTGAGTTCAAGGCCTCCCTGCCCAGCTCCAGACCTCAGTTTCTCCATTTTGAAATTAGCAGCTTGGACTGGGCCATCTCTAAGGGCTCTTGGTGTGATTCAAATGGAGAAATGGGGAGGGATCCCCACCTGGGACGAGGGCAGCCGTGGCTCTGGCTGCAGCCCAACCTCAGGCTCTGAGATTATGAGGGGATGGGGACTCATCCTCAGAGGAGGTGCTCTTCTGGGGTGTGGTAAAGAATGCCTCAGGCAAGGGGCATCACCAGTCATTTACATCGGCCTGGGATGTTGGCCCCCTCCGTGTCGCTGGGGGGGAGCAGCTCCATGTATCCTGGGTAGAAGGAGGTATTGGCAGGAAGCCAGTATTGACAGGGACTGCTTGGCATGATGTCCAGCATGACCTTGAGCTGGGGCCTGGTAAGGGGGCTTCCCTGTTTTCAAGTGTCAGTTGCCTCTACTCCAGCCTCAGAATTGGAAACTGAGGTGATGGGCAGAGGTCGAGGTTAGAAGTGCAAACCCTCAAGTTGGGAATTTTGAGGCTCCTTTCCAGGCCTGAGATTCTGTGATGCTCTAATGGTGAGCTCCAGGCACTCAGGACCCAGGGCGGATGTATCTTAGTCTTTCTATCTTAGTCTTTCTGGTGTCCAGCGTAGAGCCAAGCACTGAACAGGTGCCAGTGTGGATTGACTGAGTGAGTGAATGAATGAATGAATGAATGATTGGCTGCAACCTGACACTTGGCTTGGCTCCTCCTTCTTCTTCCCCAGTAGTTGATACAGATGGCATTGTCCCAGATGGCCACAGAGCTTCTCCTGGCCTCCACCATCTTCTGCTTGGTACTCTGGGTGGTCAAGGTCTGGCAGCCTCGGCTTCCCAAAGGCCTGAAAAGTCCACCGGGGCCCTGGGGCTGGCCCCTGCTCGGGAACGTGCTGACCTTGGGCAAGAGCCCCCACCTGGCGCTGTCCAGGCTGAGCCAGCGTTATGGGGACGTGCTGCAGATCCGCATCGGCTCCACCCCCGTGCTGGTGCTCAGTGGCCTGGACACCATCCGGCAGGCCCTGGTGCGCCAGGGGGATGATTTCAAGGGCCGGCCCGACCTCTACAGCTTCTCTCTGGTTACCGACGGCCAAAGCATGTCCTTCAGCCCAGACTCCGGACCAGTGTGGGCTGCACGCAGGCGCCTGGCCCAGAACGCGCTCAACACCTTCTCCATTGCCTCCGACCCGGCTTCCTCGTGCTCTTGCTACCTAGAAGAGCATGTGAGCAAGGAGGCCTGAGGCCCTTCTCAGCAGGCTGCAGGAGCAGATGGCAGAGGTTGGGCGCTTTGATCCCTACAACCAAGTGCTGCTGTCAGTGGCCAATGTCATTGGTGCAATGTGCTTTGGGCACCACTTCTCTCAGAGAAGTGAGGAAATGCTCCCCCTCCTAATGAGCTCCAATGATTTTGTGGAGACCGTCTCCTCCAGGAACCCGGTGGACTTTTTCCCCATTCTCCAATATATGCCCAACTCAGCCCTGCAGAGATTCAAGAACTTCAACCAGACGTTCGTGCAGTCCCTGCAGAAAATTGTCCAGGAACACTATCAAGACTTTGATGAGGTGAGCCCAGGGTGCTGGTGGTGAAGGGGTACCCTGCAGAGCCTGGGTGTGGCCCCTTTCACCCAGCTTTGAGGTACACACATGGCTGATGTGCTGCCAAGGCCTAGGAAGGCTCTGGAACATCTGGGACCAATCCCTCTCCCTCTTGGGGCTCAGATTCCTCATCCAATTGCCTCCGTCTTGGGGTTGCTCAAAGTCCCAGAAATATTTGGCTGTGAATGGGGCCCTGGCAAAGTCTCACAATGTGGGGGGCTGTTATCATGAGAAGGCTTTTGTTCTGCAGGAACCTGAACCCTGACAGGGGCTAATCCACAGCTCAGGTGGCACTTGGCTTCCAGTACTCTCCACAAGCTCTTCCTTTGAAATTGGACCCCTCGGGTTATTGGGAGGGAAGGTATCCAGGCTGCTACCAGCTCTCCTGTAAGCCCGACCTACTGCCTGGAATCCACGTGGCAGTGCCATATAGGGTACGGCAAGGTCCAACCTGGAAGTGCTATGGTGCCCCTAAGCTTGTGTCCCCACAGCGCAGTGTCCAGGACATCACAGGAGCCCTCTTGAAGCACAATGAGAAGAGCTCCAGGGCTAGTGGTGGCCACATCCCCCAAGAGAAGATTGTCAACCTTATCAACGACATTTTTGGGGCCGGTAGGAACCAGACCCACGTCCCTTCCATCCATCCATGCCTGTTGTTCAACCACAGACTTGTCCAACCCCTGAGTCCATCAGATAATTTGCCAACTATACACCAGATAGTGCAGGGCACAGACATCTGGCCCATGTTCAGGGTTCTGAGTCCAGGTCATGCCAATAATTCCCAGTGGAAATTCAACTAAGTCCCTCTCTGTTTCTGGGCCTCAGTTTCCCCACATGAACAATAAGGGGTTCTCATGTAATTCTAGCAGCTAATTATAAAACTAGGAGACCCAGTCTCTACTCTCCGGAAAATCATGGGGGGTGGAGGATGTACTTGGAAGGAGACAGAGAAAGCAACGCTTGGTACGTAAGTGCTGGATGCTTAGTAAATGTTGGTTTCTTGTTCTTGTCTTCCCCCTTCCTCACCTTGAATCATGCTGCCTAGGATTTGACACTGTCACAACGGCCATTTCCTGGAGTCTTATGTACCTTGTGGCAAACCCTGAGATACAGAGAAAGATCCAGAAGGAGTTGGGTATGTGGTAGAGATGCACAAGCTAAGAGAAGCTTGGGATCCCCAGGTTCTTTGTTCAATGACATATAGCTGTTGTGTGCCTACCATGTGTAAGCCCTGGGCATACACTGGTGCCCACCCTTGCCTAGAACATGCTGGGGGTAGGGTGGTTACTGGGCCTTAGATATATAACAGACAGTACTATGTAATAGGGGACTTAGATACCATGGAGCAGTCGGGGCAGCCCTAAGCCCTGTTTGGTCTTCTGTGTTCTGCAGACACAGTGATTGGCAGGGCACGGCAGCCTCGCCTCTCAGACAGGCCCCAGCTGCCCTTAGTGGAGGCCTTCATCCTGGAGATCTTCCGACACACCTCCTTTGTCCCCTTCACCATCCCCCACAGGTAAGGCCTGCTTCTTCTGCCTTGCCACCTTTGTAGCCTTCACCATGTTTCTTCCTCCCATCTTCTTAGCCCTGGATCTGGCTCAGACCTCGGCCTCTCACTTCTGGCCACGTCACCAAGTTCCCCTCAGCCTCTAGGCTGCCGACAACCAATCCAACCATGATCAAACTACCCAGCTTTCAGGAGAAAGTCACACTCCTGATCTTAGCTCTCATTCACCTCTGCTCACCTTCCTTTCCTGCAAGTACTCTCAATCCACCCGGGGTGGCCTCGCTGTACCTCCCCAGCATGATACGGTCAACCTCCAATTTTGCTTATGCTGGACCTTCTGCCTGGAATGCCTTTTAACCTCTTCTCCCACCACCTGAATCTTACCCTTGCCCAAGGTCAATCCTGACACAAACTTCCCCTTCACTAGCAGGCTTTCTTGACTCATCCAGCTAGCACAGCTTCATTCTCTGATATATTGTAGGACTTTCAGCCATTTGTCCTTGATTATGTCCTGGGATTTTTTTTTTAAAGATTATTTGTTTATGATAGACATAGAGAGAGAGAGAGGCAGAGACACAGGAGGAGGGAGAAGCAGGCTCCATGCCGGGAGCCCGACGCGGGACTCGATCCCTGGACTCCAGGATCACACCCCGGGCCAAAGGCAGGCACCAAATCGCTGAGCCACCCAGGGATCCCCTGTCCTGGGATTTTAACAACATCAAGAGACTTAGTGAACATTTACTCTTACCCGTATGTTGGTCTATTTATTCCCAGAGTAGAAGGTCTGACTCCTCAGTCAGGCTGGGAACTACCCAGGGATAGTCCAGACTGCCAGTTTCTTGGCTTCAGAGGATGGCCAAGTGCACAGCTGGACACAAACAAAGGTTTAGTGAACACTTGCTGAAGTTGAGAACAGAAGCTGAGGAAGAGGAAGGATAGTTTCACCCCTTCTCTGCTCCTGATAGTCCCTCCCAGTGTAGGACATGGATACTGTGGGGGGCAAGCTATTGGGGTGGAAGAAGGAGCAAGTAGATCCCAGAGACATACCCCAGTGTTCCTGCCCTGAGCCTGACAGAGCCCTCTTCCCTCTTCAGCACAACAAAGGACACGACGTTAAAGGGCTTCTACATCCCCAAGGAACGCTGTGTCTTCGTAAACCAGTGGCAGGTCAATCATGACCAGTGAGTATACCTCCCCAACTGAAAAATATATGAGACTCAGCAGTCAGGAAGGCTATTTGTCCCCCTGGGAACTGGGTATAATACAGGAATGGGGCCTCAATGGCTATATATATAGTATGTTCTTTTTTTTAAAAAAAAAAAAATATTTTGTTTACTTATTTGAGAGAAAGCATGAGAGAGAGAGATCACAAGCAAGGAGAGGTAGAGAGAGAAGCAGACTCCTTGCTGATGTGGGCTCAATCTCAGGACCCTGGGATCATGACCTGAGCTGCAGGCAGGTACCCTATGTAATGTGTTCTAAGTAACAAAATTGAGGTCCATATTTCTCAAACATTAGTGTACATAGGAAATGACCAGAGGTTGGTTAGGTTAAGGTGCCTATCCCCCAAGATTCCACTTCGGTAGGTAAAGTGGAACATCTCATGTGATTATTATGTCAATGGTCTACCGACCTCTCTTTGGAAAATCCCACTCTAGCCTACAGGTAGACGGACCATATAATTTACCATCTAAATTGAGGTACTTCTGAGGAAAAGGGATGCTGTCAACAGTTATTCCAAAACAATAAAGCATAAACCAGGAGGTACAGCTGATACCCCTTGGGTTCAGTAGGATGGAGATAATGTTTTCCCTCTTTTTTTTTTAAGATTTATTTATTTATGCATGAGAGACACACAGAGAGAGGCAGAGACATAAGCAGAGGGAGAAGCAGGCTCCCCATAGGGAGCCTGATGTGGGACTCGATCCCAAATCCTGTGATCATGCCCCGAGCCAAAGGCAGACACCCAACCGCTGAGCCACCAGGCATCCCATGTTTTCCTTCTTTTAATTTCTTTTAGTTGAACCATTATTTCTTTAAAATAACACTATGATAAAGCACCATTAACAGGGTCATTTTAGAGACAGCTTTGTAAAAGAAATAAGTTTGAAAGTATATCTCGGTTCCTCTCTCCACTCTCTTCTCATTACTCTTGATCTATTCTAACCCTTGTGCTATCAACAGAAGTCTTGCCCAGGCTTTTCCTCCTAGGGTCTCCCTAGCCCAGAAATCCCATCTCCTCTGTTCCTCTTGCAGACAGGTGTGGGGGGATCCATTTGCATTCCGGCCAGAGCGATTCCTCACTGCAGATGGCACCGCCATCAACAAGACCTTGAGTGAGAAGGTGATGCTCTTTGGCATGGGCAAGCGCCGGTGCATAGGAGAGGTCCTGGCCAAGTGGGAGATCTTCCTCTTCCTAGCCATCTTGCTGCAGCGGCTGGAGTTCAGCGTGCCAGCAGGTGTGAAAGTAGACCTAACCCCCATCTATGGGCTGACCATGAAGCACACCCGCTGTGAGCATGTCCAGGCATGGCCACGCTTCTCCATCAAGTGAAGGCACCAGCATGCCAAGGCAGAGGGAGGGGAAGGATCACCCATGGGGCCTCAGCCCTTGTTTTTTTCCTTCTTCTTAAATAAAAGTATCATTGAGGTATAATACACACACCATACACCTCGTCTTCTTAATGTATACAATCCAATGGCTTTTAGTCTATTCACAGATCTTTGGGGGTTCCTGGCCCCAGTTTCAACATGGGGGTCCCTCTTCCCCACAACACCAAACAATTCTCAGACACCAACAGGGTGTCCAAGAATTCAACTCGATTCTGACACTATCTACTCAGAGATAGTAAGCTTACACTTCACAGGTTAAGGGCTCAAACCTACAAGACTGCCCCCCACCCCTGACTTCAGTTGCCAGTCACAAGCCCCAGGCTGTTATCACCTGCGCTTCTGACCAATCAACTTCAGATTGGAGGTTCCAACGACCTCCTTCTTACGTTCTTTAATTTGCTAGAGTGGCTCACAGAACTCAAGGAAACACTTTTGTTTACCAGTTTATTAAAGGATATGACAAATGATATGAGTCAACAGCCAGATAAAGAGATACACAAGGCGAGACATGGGGAAGAAGGCACAGAGCTTCCGTGCCCTCTCCAAGCACATCACTCTTGCCATTCTCCGTGTGTTCACCAACCCGGAAGCTCTCAATCCCAATCCTTTTGGGATTTTATGGAGGCTTCATTGCATACTCAGGACTGTCTTTGGCCAATGGCTGATTGATCCTCCAGACCTTTACCCCTCCTTGGAAGTCAGGGAGTAGGACTGATCTAACACTCTAATCACATGGTTGTATCTCCTGGCAACCAGTTCCCACCCTTGAGTGCAGTTCAAAAGTTATCTATGTTAATATAACAAAAGACACCTTCATTAATCTCAACACTTAGGGAATTCCAAGGGTTTGGGGAGCTATGAGCCAGGATCTGTGAACAAAGACCAAATATATATGAGAAATATATTTTGGTCATCTGAGTGACCAAACCTACATTTCTTATAAATCACAATATCACAATAGAGTTGTACTACCACACCGTAATCAATTTTAGAACCTTCTCATTAAAAAAAAAAGAACCTTCTCATCAACTGGAAAAGCAATCCCATTCCTGTTAGCAGTCCCTCCCCATTTCCCCTAGCTCACCTCCATGTCCCACCGGTTCTAGGCAACTACTAATCTACTTTTTGTCTCTATAGATTTGCCTACTGCGGACATTTCAAACAAATGCAATTATATAACTAGTGGTCTTTTGGTACCAGCTTCTTCACTTAGTGTAATGTTTTCAAAGTTCATCTATGTTGCAGTGTATATCAGTAAGCCCTGGTTTCTTGAGTTGTAAGAGTAGGTCCAGGTTTGTTTCCTCAATCATTGATGGGCACATTATTCACTGCTCTCTTTTCTCTCCTTTCCTGTTTGACCCAAGTCTTTGAACACTTGAGGGGAACATGAAGGAAGGGACCAACCCTTGTGGGCCAAACCCTGATGGCTAAATAGAGAGTCTGTCATGTCCCATCTTCAAAACATCTGACTTCTCACAAGGCCTTGATTTCTTCATGCACAGTGAAGGGAGGATAAGCTCCCCAGAAGCACTTGGGTTACCTGCAAAAGGCCCAGGTCTCACCAAAGGGCATTATCAGAAGAATGAAAACATAAGCCGCAGAATAGGAGAAAATATTTGCAAATCATATAACTGATAAGGGATTAATACCCAGAATATAAAAAAATATATATCCAGAATATACAAAGAAATCCTACAAATTGACAATAAGAAAACAAACAACTCAATTAAAAAATGGGTCAAAGACTTGAACAGACTTCTTTTTTTTTTTTTTTTTTTTTTATGATAGTCACAGAGAGAGAGAGAGAGAGAGAGAGAGAGAGAGGGAGGCAGAGACACAGGCAGAGGGAGAAGCAGGCTCCATGCACCGGGAGCCTGATGTGGGATTCGATCCCAGGTCTCCAGGATCGCGCCCTGGGCCAAAGGCAGGCGCCAAACCACTGCGCCACCCAGGGATCCCTGAACAGACTTCTCTAAAGAAGATATGCAAGAGAACAACAAGTACATGAAAAGTTGCCAAACATCATTAGTTATTAGGGAAATGCAAGTCAAAACCACAGTGAGATACCACTTCATACATGCTAGAATGGTTATAATAATAATTTAAAATCTAGATGGCTATAAACATAACTTTTTATATATATATACGTATATATATATATATATATATATTTAAAGATTTTATGTATTTATTCATGAGAGACACAGAGAGAGAGAGGCAGAGACACAGGCAGAGGGAGAAGCAGACTCCATGCAGGGAGCCCAACGTGGGACTCGATCCTGGGTCTCTCGGATCGCGCCTGGGCTGAAGGTGGTGCTAAACCTCTGAGCCACCCGGGCTGCCCAATACCCCACTTTCATTAAGGACAGATCATCCAGATAGAAAATCAATAAGGAAGCATTGGCTTGGGACACCTGGGTGGCTCAGCGGTTGAGCATCTGCCTTCAGCTCAGGTCATGATCCTGGAGTTTCGGGATCGAGTCCCACATTGGGGTCCCCACGGAGAGCCTGTTTCTTCCTCTGTCTATGTCTCTGCCTCTCTCTGTGTCTCTCATGAATAAATAAATAAAATCTTAAAAAAAAAAAAAGAAGCATTGGCTTTTAATGACATGTTAGACTAGATGGAGTTAACAGATATATAAAGAACATTCCATCTAAAAGCAAGAGAATGTACGTTCTTCTCAACTATACATAGAATATATATTTTAAAAGATTTTATTTTTTAAAAAATATTTTATTTATTTACTCATGAGACACACACACAAAGAGGCAAAGACACAGGCAGAGGGAGAAGTAGGCTCCATGCAGGGAGTCCGACGTGGGACTCAATCCCATGTCTCCAGGATCACGCCCTGAGATGAAGGCAGTGCTAAACAGCTGAGCCACCTGGGCTGCCCAGAATATTCTTTTTTAAAAAAGATTTTATTTATTTAAGAGAGAGAGAGCATGAGTAGGGGGAAGAGTAGAGGGAGAGGGACATGCAGAGTCCCTACTGAGCAAGGAGCCTGACTTGAGGTGCCCTCCCAGAACCCCAAGATCATAACCTGAGCTGAAGTCATATGCTTAACCATCTGAACCACCCAGGTACTCCAGAACACTCTATGATAGACCACATGGTTGGCACAAACGAGTCTTAATAAACTTGAAAAGACTGAACTCAAATGAAGCGTGTTTTCACAATGGTATGAATCTAGAAATTAACAAACACACGGAGGTTCAACAGCATGCTACTGAACAACCAATGAGTCAAAGAAGAAATCAACAGAGAAAGAAAAAAATACTTTGAAGGGTTTTTGAGTGACACAGATGGTTAAGCATCTGACTCTTGGTTTTGGCTCGGATTGTGATCTCAGGGTCATGATCCAGCCCTGCGTGGGGCTCCATGCTTAGCACAGTGTCTGCTTGGATTTCTCTCTCCCTCTCCCTCTGCCCTCCCCCCATGTATCTTTTCTCTCTCTCAAATAAATAAATCCTTTTTAAAAATACCTTGAGACAAATAAAAATGGAAACATAATATAGCAAAACTTAGGAGATGTAGCAGAAACAGTTCTAAGAGGGAAGTTCATAGCAATAAAGGCTTACCTCAAGAAACAAGAAAATATCAAATAAACAATCTAACTTTACACCACAAGGAACTAGAAAAATAAGAACAAATGGAGCCCTATGTTAGTAGAATAAAGGAAATAATGAAGGTAAGAGTGGAAATAAATGAAATAGGGACTAAAAAGACAATGGAAAAGATCAATGAAAAGATGAACAAAAATGACACGCCTTTAGCTAGACTCACGAAAAAACTCACGAGAAAATAAGAGACTCAAATCAATAGAATCATAAATGAAAGAGGAGACTTACAACTGATACCACAGAAATACAAAGGATCATGAGATGACTATGGACAATTATATGCCAACAAATCAGACAACCTGGAAGAAATGAATAAGTTCCTAGAAACATGTAACCTAGTAAGACTGAATCATGAAGAAATAAAAAAGTCTGAACAGGCTGATTACAGATTAAATCAGTAATCAAAAACTTCTCCGTAGGGACACCCGGGTGGCTCAGTGGTTGAGCATCTGCCTTTGGCTCAGGGTGTGATCCCGGAGTCCCGAGATCGAGTCCCACATCGGGCTCCCTGCATGGAGCCTGCTTCTCCCTCTGCCTGTGTCTCTGCCTCTCTTTCTGTGTTTCTCATGAATAAAGAAATAAAATCTTAAAAAAGAAAGAAATAAAAGAGCATAGTAATACTGTCACTATTTGCAGATGATGTGATATTAAATACATAAAACCCTAAAGACTCCATCAAAAAACAAAACCAAAAAATTATTAGAACTGATCAATAATTTGATAAAGTTGCAGAATATAAAATTAATATACAGAAATCTGTTTCATTTCTATATACTAATAATGAAGTAGCAGAAAGAGAAATTAAGGGATGCCTGGGTGGCTCAGTTGGTTAAGCATCTGGCTCTTGATTTCAGTTCAGATCATGATCATGGGGTTGTGAGGTCAAGCCCTGTTGGGCTCCACACTAGACATGGAGCCTGCTTAAGATTCTCTCTCTCCCTTTCCCTCTGCCCCTCTCCCACCCACCGACATGCATGTGCTCTCTTTCTCTCTCTAAAAAAAAAAAGAAAGGGCGGCCCGGGTGGCTCAGCGGTTTAACACCACCTTCAGCCCAGGGCCTGATCCTGGAGATCTGGGATCAAGTTCCATATCCGGCTCCCTGCATGGGGCCTGCTTCTCCCTCTGCCTGTGTCTCTGCCCCTTCTCTCTCCCTCTCTCTGTCTCATTAATACATAAATAAAATCTTTTAAAAATTTTAAAAAGGAGTGAGAAATTAAGAACTCAATCTCATTTACCATTGCTTCAAAAACAATAATGGGAGTGTTCTTGGCTGGCTCAGTTGGTAGAGCAAGTGACCTTTGATCTCGGGGTTGTTGAGTTTGAGCACCATGTTGGGTGTAGAGCTTACATAAATAAACAAAAACAATAAAATACCTAGCAATAAATTTAATCAAGAAGATGAAAGACTTGTCCACTGGAAACTGTAAGACATTGATAAAAAAAAAAAATTGAAAAAGACCTGAGGCACCTAGGTGTCTCAGTCAGTTAAGCATCTGTCTTCAGCTCAGATCATGATCCTTGGGTCCTGGGATCAAGCTCCATATCAGGCTCCCTGCTCAGTGAGGAGCCTACTTCTCCCTCAGCCCCTCCTCCTTTTTTCCAAAGAAGACATACAAATGGCCAAAAAGCACATGAAAAGGTGCTCAGCAACATGATCATCAGGGAAATGCAAATCAAAACACAATGAGTCACCTTGCACCTGTCAGAATGGCTATTGTCAAAAGGACAGGAAATAACAAATGTCGATGAGGATGTGGAGAAAAGGGAACTCTTGTGTACAGTTGGTGCATATGTAATGTGGTAAGGCCACTATGGAAAACAGTAAGGGGTTCCTCAAAAACTCAAAAATAGAACTACTATATAATCCAGCAATTCCACTTCCAGGTATTTTTCCAACAAAAACACTAAAACAAAACAAAACAACAACAACAACCCACTAATCTGAAAAGAGGTATGTACTCTCATATTCATTGCAACATTATTTACAGTATCCAAGATATATAGCAATCTAAGTGTCTGTCAACAAAGGATGAATAAAGAAAATATGGTACAGGGATGCCTGGTTAGCTCAGCAGTTGAGCGTCTGCCTTTG